>NC_069123.1:42299024-42933009 GCF_026914265.1 Mya arenaria | reverse complement strand
TATTTAAAGGATACTAATAATTGCGACATTATCCTTCTGCAGAATCTATGATTAAAGAGATGAAAAGAGAGATACCACTAAGTACTAAGGCTTGTACGTGTCGTACACGTTGGGATGTGACGTTATTAACGAATCTCTCTCTTTAAACTTGTAAATTGTACACATACCTTGATGACATATTACTTAAAAAGTAGTACAGCGTTTTATAACCTCTATATTACTACACGTTTCCGTTTAGAACCCGAAAGAGAAGCTTACGAATAATTTGTATTATAACTTTTTTTCCAGGTGAAACAGGCGGACCGGCCTGGAGAGAAAACAACAGGCGGATATCCGGTGATAAGACCATGCACGTGCTACGTCGACACCACACATCTCTGCTAGGATAGAGTGACGTCGTAATGTGACGTCATCAACCATAGGCTATAATTTATTGATATGCAATATTTGACGTTTTGTGTAGACAATTCTAAAACATTCGAACAGTTGTTAATGTTTGCTAAGATATGTTTTCAGCTTTTCGAAATAATATCTACATTAAATGCATTTAAATATTACTACATATTTATCACTATTGACGTTGTTATGTTTTGTTGTTGAATGCTGCTAAAATACTCTATTTTTCAAATAGAATAATATTTTTCATCCCTTGCCATTTCAAAAGTGATATATTTAAGTGTTTAGTCATATTATTATTTATTTAATTTGATCGATATATGAACCTGTTTTTATCATTAACAAAAATAATACTATACCACAAGTATAAATCTTCAAAAACTACAGTATAGATTATCATAAATTCTATATCTAATTATGATTAAAAATGGTCAACGAAAGAATCCCATACATTTTGCATATTCTGCTTGCTTAAGTATTCAAATTTTGTTTTCATTATCGTTTTGCTTTTTTGATGTGATAGTTTATTTATATAAATATATACTGCCAAATGTTTGTTTATTGTTCCTATTTTAGGTGTTTTTCTGTTATAAAATCAATGAAAAGTTCTGACTGGCATGTATGTCCATGCACTCAACCACTTCAAATAAAGATATGAACTTTATTAATCAAACCAATCTTTTACAAATACATGTGCAAATATCCATATTTTTGCAGTTTTCAAAAGATTTTCATGATCTAAATCATAATACTTATGAGTATAATACGAAATTCATAATAAATGCTACTAGTTTGTATGATTTCCTATCAAATAATTAAATATCTCTGTTTGCCCTTTTATCTGCTGTTTATGCTCGTTTTCATAAAATATGGCAATAAAAAACAAAGAAGTGAGTGTTATTGCTGTGTTTGATACTGAGAACCTAGAGGGAGTTTCTACCCCACTTGTCAAAGTTCAAATCCATGCCAATCTGTTGATGTTGTTGAATGATGTCCTATTCAATGTGATAAAAGGGACATAACTCCTCAAATAGACCAATTAATAGCTAGTTTTGGATCTCAGGTGACCCAAACAGCAGTGTAAAACTTGTTGAAAGTTCTCTAGTAATAGGCAATCACTTTCATCAAATTTGAACAGGGTTATTGTAATATTTATTGTAATATTCTTTTAATAGTGTTACCAAGTTTGTCATGTCATATCATATAAGGTTTATGACAAACATTCAGATCAACTTTCATCAAAATGAGCAAAAATCTAGCCATGTCTTTTCAGAAATTTGAGCTTATGGCATAATCTTTGATTTTAGATGACAGATTATCCATTGTGTGTTGTCAATTTGTTTATAAACAATCTGATCAAGTGTTCAGATTTTGCCCAAAATGTGGCCTTTGGAGCTCAAACAAGATTTCTTATGACTTGGCCAAGTGAACCAGTTTTATGTTTTGTTTCAGATTAATCAATGCAGCCATAGATATTATTCATACAAGGCCAAAAAATAGTTTCAACAGGCCAAAAAAACTTTTTTGTGTGTAAACAAGGTTCAAAGAAGTTGTTTATTCCAGATGAACCAGTATCAAACTCTCTTTAAGCAAGCTTCACCAAGAGAGAAGGTGGTCTGTAGAGAACTTTTTTTTTTCAATGATTCCTCAATTAACTCTAGATTTTGATTCAGATGTCCTAGTAGTCTCAGAACTGGGCTAAAAATTTATTGAGATACTCATTCAAACCAAGTTTCATCAAAACTGGGTAAGCGATTTAGCCTCAAGATTCTGTGATTTGACTTACTGACCTAGCTTTTTTACCCTAGGCGGCCCAGTATCTAATTAGTCCAAGATTTGAGACAAATTCACAAACTAAGTTTTATAAAAAATTGTTTGTGTTTTGATAAGAGTTAACAAAGCAATTGTGGACAAACATAGATTTATAAACAACAAACAATATCAACAAATATCTCACCATCAGGCTTGTTTCAATAAATATTGTTGAGCTTAAGATCGTTAATTTCCAGGCATAGCCCCATTCTGGGCATAAACTGGGTTTCAATAAAAATATCGTAAGAAAATGTATTGTATAGATTATATACTCAACTTTATTGGTGACCCAAGCCTCCTTAAGTACAAGGTTTATGATATCTAAGTGAAATGGGGCCAAGCACTTACAAAATACAAGAATCTTTATTTCAAGTCCAGTATATGATAACAAGAAACATGAGCTCAATGAGCTATATTTCAGACATAACACTATTGTTTGGGTGAGTACAAGACTTCCCAATGGATTAATGGTCTAATAATTGATTTTATGGAACAAATAAAGCAAACTTAAGTTAACGTTTGATAAAACTTTTATTGCACAATGGAATTCATAAATATAATCATTTCATGTTGCTTTTTATGTGAAAAAAAGTCTTGAGAAACTTAACATTTTTACCAAGAAACATATATCTATAACAACAATATTGTACTCAGCTGTCACTGCAATATCTAGCATATTGAGGATTTCTACAGTATTGTTCGTATTAAGCTACCTAAAGATAACATGTTTAAAGTTAAAACCTTGATCACATGTTATCCCTTTAATCACAACATGATCCACCATAGAAAATATGAAACCAGGAAGCTTTAATGAAAACTGAAAAAAAGAATGATATAATGGTGCCAAAATTTATAAACAAAAAAACGATCTAAATCCATAAGTACATGATCAGAATGAAAACTAAAAACTTTTGGCGGACAGATATCAACATCTTGATGCAGATTATCAGTTTTTATCGCTTCTAGAAACTTGAAAGTGTACGGAGTGAATTGGTTTACCTTTAGCTTTAATATAATCACAACTTAGACTAAAGTATTACTTCAAATCTGAAGGCTGACTCAAATCAGTTCCATTCTTAGTTCTAACCCTAAAATATCCTTAAATTGAAGGAACATCCCAAAATGCAGCATCTATTATATCATAATTTCTACTTTAGATTTAATATGTTTCAATAAATTATGTATGTAATGTAACAGCATAACATACAATGTTGGAATCTGATGTTTGATATGTATGTTAAATATGTTTGAATTAAAATGCAGCAGATCAATGACTCATTTATCAGATGAGGAAACTTGAACTTGACACACAGGTTTTTTTTCCAAATAAGAACAGAAACGACTGCTATTTAAGTTAGCAAACCTTTTTTAGTTAAACAGGCATCTTATTGAATATTGCTGCCCTGGTCCAATCACCTATGAATCTATACATATAATTACATAATGTAAGATCATAATCCATCTGTTTTTAACAAGCATGTATTTGACATTGCAGTTGAATTTTAATTCCTGCTCTTAAAAAGATATGTCTTGTTAGCAAACCATATGGTTTATAAGAACATTACAATGCTGACAATTCAACAATATCAGTTCCACTACAAATGAACCGCACAAAACCCATCATCAAGTGTCAGAGTTATGTTTGTCCCTCTGTTCTTGTATCCAGGCTTCTATCCGAGCCTTCAGGTCCACCATGGGCACAACCATGTCCAGGGAAAGCGGCGCTCTGTTGAATGGGTCATTTTGATCACTGCAGTGGAGATAAGAAAGAAATCATTGTTGATGATTACCCATTTTCGTGCACCAGAGTGATGATGTATGTATGTATTTCTTTAGACCTAGCAGTCAAGGATAACCTGTGAAAGTGCAAGCACTTATTTCCAATGGGGTCTTTTTTTTTTGCTGAAGGGACAGCACGCTGAAGAGACAGTGGTGGGATACAAGGAAGTCCGGGTGCGACACCCTAGCTCTTTTTCGAAAAGACCCCTTGGTTCTTTTACGTGCTCGGTGTACAGCACCGATACACAGGGTACAACTTTCCAGGGTTAAACCAGTACTGAGTACACCACTTTTCCAAGTACAACCCTTTAAATGCCAAGCGCCAGGAAAGGGAGCTACTTGTACCAAATTTTAATGTATTTTGGAATGACGCGGCCATGGGTCGAACCCACGACCTCCCGCTCAACCACTTGCTTAACCACTAGGCCACGTAGACGGTCATGCGTCATGATGCAATGCATACCATGCGTTAGATTCATCATTATCCAACCTTTAATGTAGGAGAATGCGATCCTGATTATCATTAAATTTTCATGAAAATAAAACAGTACAACAGCATGGTATTTGATTGGAAGTTTGTCTATGTTTACCATAGTGCTGCAAATAACCATGGATCTGTTGCATTTTAATTAAGGTAGTTACCATGAGTGATTTAGATGAATATCACAAATCCAATAGGCCATTTGTTATTGCATCTACACGATGGACACCAGTACTGACTTCGATCAAGGAATTCAACATGGCATGATTCTATAAGATATCAGCTTTTCTAATGATCAAATTTAAAACAAAGTGGCATGACGTAGACAAACCTGAGTATATGCCTGGAGATGATGGACCTGTCTACAATGTTTCCTGACGTGGGTAGTTTCACTGGCTCACGCATTAGTGTGCCCATGATTGGGTCTAGGAACTCCTCCGGGGCGTCTGCCATCAGCTCCTCCTCCAGCTCCAGGGCTTCACCTACCGCCTGCAATATATGGCATATAGCAATAGTAAGGCGCTTTACTTTAGAACCAAGGGTGTCTATATATATATATATAGCCACACTGTCTAAGGGGCACATGCAGTTGGCCATTGATTTGGGGAATTAGCTGGCACAACTGCGAGTTACCGTTTAAGTTCAGATCACGTTTAATGGTTCACTTGGATTAACAACTCAAGTCCAATTAAGATGTTTAAAAGTTGGTTCTTTATTAATTCCACATTTAAGTTGAATAGTAAACAAAGATAAATCCAAAGACTTATTCAACAAGAAACATTCAATAGTCCATGTGATATTTTAAGTTATGAAAGTAAGTGAATTAATTATATAGTCACAATAAAAGTAGTTCAAAGATATTTCCTTAGTTAAAAGAAGACGTACAAAATTCCTAGTTAAGTTTTCCTTCTATCTCTCTCTCTCTGTTTCTCATTATGTATCTATGTGTATGAAAATGAAAAATGTGCAGACTATATATACTAACTTAAAGAGTAGAAGTTACCAATGAGAATTAAGTGATAAAAAGATAATAAAGATTTTAGAAAGTGTCACTCAAAATTAGTAATTGTCAAAAAGTAAAATTTACAATTAAATTAAGCCTGAGATAATTGAGAAGCATCAGTCTTAAAGAGTAATGTTTCTGATAATGATCTGAGATAATCAACTGATAATAATTATAAGAAGAGGAAGAGGAAGCAGTCAAAATCTTATCAGAAATGTCAAAACACTCAATTGCAATTAGAATGACTGACAAAAGCCTTTGTAGGAAATTATAAAAGTAAATATTATAGCAAAAATAAGATGTAAAAAGACCAAAAAAAAGAACAATAAATTTTCTACCAGAATTTGAAAGAGAAAGTCACACGGTGACAAATATATAGCCAAGGATATATTAAAGAGACCATTAATGCTGCACTCTGACAAATTGACAGTTTTTACCTTTATTTTTTGTCTCAGAATCTATATAAACATATATTGATAACACAACTTAGGTCTTTCCAGGATTAGTGTGTCACTTTGTAGATAAATAAACATGCAAGTATAAAACTAACAGGAAATTTTGGATATTTGCTCAGTTACCACCACATTATGTCATACTTGTTGTATTCATTAAAAGCTAATGTAGCTTTAAAATTTGCGTACAATTTTCCATCATTCTGTCAACTGCATGCTGCACTGTTGCTACAGTTATAGTGAACCGGCTGGTCTAATTTTCCGAATTTATCTCAAGTTCAGTCGGTGGTGTTTATGGATTTTAAATCACAGAATGGTTTGGAAATACTTGTCATTGTGTCAATGTAAAACTTGTGTTTATTCTAGATTACATGTTAATTCATGTTTGGGTTAATAGTAGAGTAAAAACAATGAAAGAGTTGAACACATGTGTCAATGGCATTTACTGATGCCGGGAGTTGTAACTGTGCAAAACATTTAGATAAAACAACACGGAAAACTATTTTGAATAAGTCCATTTCAATTTATAATGAATTTGATATTTCACTATAAATGAGATTTGTTGTTGTAACCAAGTAATAGCCTTTAATAAAATGATAAATAAACAAACATGACGTATTGATGCCCAGTGAACGCATACACAAAATGGCGGAGTTGGGAGAAAATGAAAATATCCGATACGTAATTATGGATTTCTCTGTCAGTTTACTATTATTGGTACATAAAATTAAGTCACATGCTTGATTTATTATTTTGCTATGTGATTTGTATGTACTGATGTGGTAATTTGCTGCAAGATTTGAATTTGAAATGGATTTGGTGAACATCCCATGGTAAATATCCCAGTCCGAAAATATCCGGACTTAGCATGGATCGGGTTACACACAACAAGGTCCGAATATATTCGGACCCCGCATGGTTAGGGTAAATTAAAACTCAAATCTAGGTCTAGTTTGGTTTTTAGTTTTTCAGGAATTATTTTCACAATATAATATATTAAAGCTCAAATGTCTTCATAAAATGTGACTCCCTTGTTAACAAATTTGGTAATTATTTCACTTTATTGACATTTTCAAATTAAAATAACTGAGACAATGTTTAGAAAATGTAATGTATTGTTTTAATACAGTGCAATTTTGTGTATTTTAATGCGTAAAATGCGCCTTCTCGGTTTTGTTTTGTTTTAAATTCAATATTGGTCAGTTTTTAAGTGTTCTGCATTCACTTTGCTTTAGCATACCCTTACAGCTAAACAAATGTCTTGCTGAGTGATATTCAATGTATCTTTGATAAAAAGTGTAGTTTATACATGTATACATGTTTCATAGTTTTATAGTCAATTTCATTGATGTTTTATATGCACAGTATGTAAGATTTGAACTGTGTGTTTAATTAGAACTTTGAGTGTTTTAAAACTTGCATTAATAGCAGTTTAAAAATTTAAAATGTCAAGTAAATGTTGTTATTATGTTGTTCTATGATTGTCACCCTTTAAGAGTATGTTTTATGACTTTTTTTCCTTTTTTTTTTTTTCGACCACCCAGTGGACATTTTTTCCAAGAATTCTTGTAAACCAAAAAATAAAAAAGGAGTGGCCTAAACATAATATGATACAATGTAACATGTAACATGAAACAGCATTAGAAATTAATACAAGAGTGAACTGTATAAAAACAATTTCACTATAAGAATAAAAAGTTACTGCCTGGAAAGTTTGAATGTAAGTTTATATCAGTTTTTATATCCCAACCAAAGGCAGATGGGTATTCTTTCAGTGTTGTCTGTCCCCCTCCTCCCCCCTGTTAGTCCGTCTGTAACACTTTTTTCTGTTCCAAGCCATATTATGGTACTTGATAGTGAAACTTTGAATGAATGTATATTAGATAAGGGAAATGATGTGTTTTTACATTCCAATAATGTAAAAAAGATTTATGGCCATTTGGAACTTAATAATAGCTATTTCTTTAAGGAAAATTTCCACCAGGAGCCATATCTTAATACTGGGGGGGTCACATATCACTTTCCATAAGGTAATATACAGGAATGGGAATGATGCATGTCAAATGCAGTAAAAATCTATATAGTTATGTATGGTAGAGTTATGGCCCTTTGTTACTTTCAAATAACCATTTCTGCCTATAGACAAAAACATGTCCAATCAATAACTGATGAATGGTCAGGCATAGTGTCCTCAAACTTTGTAGTTTGTTGATATTGACAAGTAGATGACCCCTATTGTTTTTGATGCCAATAGGGTACTTTAGGAAGTATTTTTTCTCTATTTAATGTTCATCACTATGCCGAAATTTGACCCCCACTTTGAAATCATATATATCCATGGGTCACAATTAAAACATGTAACCCAATGAACAATGTTCTTTAATCATGAGCTAATTGCTTCAAGCGTTAACAGGCAAATTCGTGATCAGAGGAAACTTATTTTTTTAACAAGCACAAAATTTGTATTTAGCATTTACAGTTTCTATTTAATTCTACCAAAAGTTCTTTTTAACCATAATATATCAAATATTAGGTCACCATTCACTAGCGGATTGAGAGGGGGAATGCAGTGAATTAAGAAGTAGAGTAATAAATCCCGACACTTGCATCTCCTACTGTCTCCACTACTCTGCTGTTATTCAGCACTGACCAAAGGAATCATTTTAAACTTAAATTTAAATTCTATCTAGACTTTCAAGGTAAATTATGTTAAAACAACACGGCCATAACAGGTTTGTTTGTAAACTTTTCCCCCCGATAACACCATTTCTGTTGTTAAACCAAACAAAAAGCTTTATACTTTAAATACGAAAACTTTTAAAACGCAATACATGAAAACTTACACTGATCTTTGTATGGAGAGACTCAAAATTGCTGATCATAACTGGAGGACTGCAAATCTTCTGAAGGACCCGGACTGCCTTGGGGAAGAGTTCAGGTGAGTATGACCGCCCATCCCCAGAAACTGCACGACAAAATGCCTCGTCGTTCGAGAGATTCAAGTAAATCTTCGCGATGTCAGACACCAGCACATCGGGTTTGAACTCGAACTCATTTTTATCTTTTACCTTGATTTCTCTTTGTTTCGGGCCTACCTGTAAACAAAGCATGAGATAATAAAATCCCTGACATTTAACTAATACTCTCAAGTATACTGGAAAAATATACATACCTGTACAATGTAATTTTAATGAATAGACTCTAACAAAACTGTACCACTTACATCTAAATGAGGAACATTTGTATAATGTAATGAACTTGATTTGAATTCAAAGAATCATTAAAAGGGTAGGGGAAGCTTAATCAACAAATATGAAAGCCAGAATTATGGGTATGCTACATATGTGTCCCAAGTTCCATATCTTGAACTTGATAGAGTTTTGGCCAAGGTTAACATTTTCCAAAGCTGATGTCACAGACACCGATGCCTCAAACAATACTTCAACCTTTTTCTTTGAAAAACAGATAACCTTATATGTGCTTCTAAAACGATTCAATTCTAGTTAAGATACATATTTCACTAATTTCTTACTCAAACTTGCACTTAAAACAGAACATTTAAAGTACTCATAATGACATTTAATTAGAGCCATCACAGGATGTGATAAGAGCGCCGAATGAAACATCTTTGACAGACCAGGCAGTCTGAAGGAATGTTAGAAGACAAGTGAGTTGACTATACATATTGCAATTAAAGAGTTCACACAGACATTTGGCCATTCACCACGTACAGATAAATAGTCATTCACACCTTGAATATTTTCCAAAATAACTTGTTTCTCAAGGGAAATAACTTAGGGTGCATTAGTAAAAAAACAGGTCAAGGAGTTGTCACTGAAAGTGACAAATGCCCCTAAAGAGCCAGTCAAACCAATGGAATACATCTTTATTCATAAGTGTTAACATAAGATATAAGCACACATGCAGGACCCCTGCTTGTTGACCTCAAGTGTAGGGGAGTGATGAACTAAGTAATAGAGACTTACAATTGTAGGGCCAATGTTATCTCAAAAATCCCTAAGCACCACAAAGTTACAGCCAAGACAGCACCACTTATGTTCTATGTGCATATTTGGAACATTCCATAGGATTATCCTCTCTATGTGACCTTCACCTTAACCGACTTACAGACAGACAGGGTGATAACTATAGGGTGACCACAAATGTTTTATGTGACCCTTAAAATAACTATTAAAATCTAATGTCCTGCAAACGTTATAAATCTTAACTGCCAACAAGGGTACATTACCAGATGCAGGAGAAAGTAGTTTAGCATGGCTGCGATCCTGTCCACCATGACGGAGTGACAGAAGATGGAGCGTATGTCTCGTGTGAGCATCTCAAGGGTAAGGATGGTCAGGTTGCCCATCATGTTGTGGTACCGGGCCAGCTTGCCGATCTGCTGGAGGTTGGAGGTGTGCTGGCGTTGGGCGACGGCTGTCATGCCCGCCCACTCTGGCCCATCACGAACGCCCTGCAACTCCTTCAGCTGCTTCATGAACTGAAACAGATATTTTAAATATATAACATACACATGCTGCAAAAACATGAAGTTTTTTTGCGTTGTTTGTTTTATTTTGTTTTAAATTGCGAAATTTGGCACTTAAATAAGTCATAAATTCGCAATTATTTTTGTTAACATTTTTTTAGCTGATTTATTTTTAGCTTATGTTCAAGTTTTTATTGCAAAACTAAACATTAAAACCAATTTTTAATAGCTAGTCCATAATTATAACACATTGCAGTTTGAAAAGGAACCTTTTACGAGAATTCTAAATGTTTAATAGGTAAGTTTGAAGTATTTTATACTTAGCCTTTTTTCAATCAGCCAAGCTAAATATTTTGAATGAAACATTTACTTACTCACACAACAACAAAATAACAAAATTGTGATAAATTTCCTAGTTTTCTTACATCCAATGCCTCATCAAGGAGAAAGATGGCATCATTGACGAGCAGGTTTATGAACCTCAGGAACAGTGGCGCATCTGTGTCTTCTATGCTGGCCTCTGCATGCTCAGCAAGACTCTGTTTTGGAATGTATGTTCATAAAAAGCATTTATAAAGACATATCTTACATGTAATTGGATAATTACATACATCTGTATTGGAATTTTAGCTTTAAGTTCAGGACAGTCATAATGGACAATATGAAATTTCCAGTTCAAAATTGATTTACATGGAATAAGGCATTCATGCCTAAATCACTGTAATGATTGAACTAAATATCTAGGGTACCTTAATAGCATCTTTATGTATCTGTTTTTCCCAGATGTAATGTAGAACCTTGTACATTGGGCGTCGATAGTTGAACTTCTGCTCAAACTGCACACTCTGCCCAGTCATCTCAATGCTCACAAACACATGTATCAGTTTCTCAGCCAGGTGGCTTATCAGGGGATGGTGCTGGAAAACCTGTTCTCGGTAGTACCTGAAGAAATAATATAAAATTATGATAATATGCATGAAATGAATGGCACATGCTGTGTTTGATTATCTAGCAATTCCATTTTTTAAAATGATTTTTTATTGATTTTTTTGTTTGTTTGGGAAGAGTGATGACTTAACACCAAACAAAAGAAAAATCAAAAGAAAAATCAATATTTAATTTGTTTTTTGTTTTTGCTTACATAAATTACATATTATTTTCTTTTGTTATAACAATTATCAATATGTGACATTTTTTAGTCATTTGAGCCTCTATTGAGTTAATTGTCAATATTGTGCTGGCATGATACCATATATATGTATGATTTGTGTACAGATGAAAAACATTAGCCTTAATTAAATAAGTTTCCAGCAATTTCCCCAGATAAAAAAGTGCCAAATATCACAAACAATATCTGTTCACAATTCATACACATTGTTTCGATCATTTTAGTCAGATGAGTTAAACACAATAATGCATTAAACCTATCTTGTGCCCCTTCTAACTAAGACTCAAACAATTGCCATTATAAACGTGAATAAGATTGCTGTATATGATACCATAGAAAGCAATGTGTCAAAAAGTTACATGATGTTGGTCAGTTTATTAATGTCATTACTAGCAATATATCTAAATAGGTGGAAACAAAGTTCCAATTAAATGCTCTTTCAAGGTCAACACATAGAAATATTACCAATGGTTTCACCCCACTTGAAATATAGAAACAAGAATCTTACAAGAATCTTTATTTAAAGTCAGGTATATGATAACAAGAAACATTAACTAATTGAGCTGTTTTCTAACATGAATAACAAACATACGAAACAAAACATAACGATGAACTGGTGACCTGAAAAAAAGTATAAAGTTTTAAATAGGTAACATATTGAAAATGTATTTAAAAAGGCGGTTTCTTATATTTATGCAAACAATTACAAAAAGTATGATGGATTAGAGCACTGCATAAAATGATAACATCAACCAGTTTTTCTGGCTGTACGGCAAGTCCACATGCACACGCTTCCTCTAGTTGACATACCACTGTAAAAAGGTTAATTATTTCAAGAGAATAAATTAAGGATTATTAAAGTATACATTTTAAACAGCAAAAACTGAAAGAAGCATTATGTAAATGGGTTTAAAATGGTTTAAAGGTTATAAATTACATTTTTTTTAACTTTAAACAAAGAATAGGTTAGTGTTTAGTTAGCTAGAAAAATTCTTTGGAAAAGATTATTTATATTGAGCATTTACAAGAAGGGCCTGTCCAGGTGCAAATCAGCCTTCTTAATTCTAGGTAGTTTTAAGAGCACCTTTTTGATTTGGGAGGCTGTTCCATACCTGACTGGCCTCAAAGCGGAAATACTTCTTCCCATATTGAGTTGTTCTAACCAATTGCACATTTACTAAGTTTTAAAATCTGATATTGCATTTACATGTCTTAAATGCTACAAGGTTTTGAACACATATTCTTGTGAGATACCATACAGACATTTGTTAGTTTCAATAGCGATGCATCATCCTTTGTTTAGGTGTAATGTTGGCAATTGAACTCTATGAAGAAGATAGATTTTTATAAATTGAAGTGTAATCATTAAAAGAGTATTGTATTGGTGACTTGTGTAATATCCTATATTGACAGTATTTTAGATGTTAATGATGATATTAAATTTTAGAGAAGAGACAAACCTGAGAAATTATCGCCAAGACAAGAGACAAACAAGTTCAGAATAAAAAATATCCAACCTTCCAAAATTGAATCTAGAAATTAACTGTTTTTACACATAAATAACTTAAATATATTACTCTATTTTATAACATATGTAGATGATTCATACCTAAATCACAAAAAATATTCATACATCACACACAATAAATAACTAAATAAAATATGACTGTCAAATACATGTGAGTTTAAAATTAAATAATAGGGTGGGGGTATGATTTGATTTCGGATACATTTGCAAATTAAGAATAATTAATTGATTATATGATCATTCTTATAGATGTACTAGTACTCCCAAATAAGATTTACCACAATTATTACCAGTACATTTGTTTAAATATTCTAAAAAGGATGAAATAATTTCCAAAACAATGGTTCTTATGAAGGATACCAAGTTTAATTTGAATGAAAACACGGTATTTCTACTTTATGAGTCGATAGTAAATCACAGTAAATCTTTTAGCACTCACCAATCATTTAATATTTTTGTGTTTTCAGCTATTAAATAGATGGTTACAATCTTGTTATCAGTAATATTTTTTTTCCATTGTTATCAGTAATCAATATTTTCCATAAATGCATTATTTAATAAGTAGTTTAAGGTTCATCGCTCAAAATTTGTGTTTGTCATACATGTGTATGTGTATGTGTTGGTTTTGAATAAGAGTGTCACTTTAATGTACAGCTTATTGATATGACAGTCACTTTAAGTGTATTGTACTATCACATACTTTGACAGCATTCCAGTTCGCACATTGTTACTGTCAGGGTTGAACGGCATGAGGGCAGCGAGAGTTTCTGCCAACTCAGCACGCAGATGTGGGTTCTTCATACGATCTGGACTCCCCATATAGACGAGGATCAGTGTCATCAGGTGCTCTAAACCACTGCCACTTGACTGAATACCAGTAAAAACATGTATAAGAAATATTTTTTATGAAATACTTAAGTAGAATGAGAGCAAAAGGGTTGTATTGATTGCTAATTGGAAGTAGAAATTTAGCTTTATGAAATAAAAAAGTCATGCACATTAATGTTGTTAAATTGATTTTTATCTGTAGAGTTTTTGTGAACATTGAAGCCAAATCATGATTGTGTGAATGAAAGGATGGAAAATGTAATTACTGTTTTAGTTCTGTTAATGTATTTGTTCAAGAAAATGAATGGTAACGATTCAGTATTTAGCATTACCTCATACATTTCATCTTTAAACCGATGAAGAAACAGTGTGAAGTCAGTCACATTGCCCATTATAAATTCAGGAGTGTAACCAAGGGCAACAGGCACCTGATCCGGAAGAGGGAATGTTATTGGCTCAAAGTCTGTGAAATCACTACTCCTAGCAACCTGGACTAGCCAGGTGCTTGTTGCTATGGAGAATTTCAATGTCATTTCTAGAAGCTGGGGTTCTGTTAGAGCTGCTTTCGTACACATGTACTCTTTCATTCCTGTAAGATGTGTATTTCAATGATTGTGAGACTAGAATGCAAAAATCATTTAATCATAAAAGTACTAGCTCTATTTACATGTGCTCTGCTGTGCTTATTAGGGGTATTTACAATCCATTTTAACTTTTTTCTCAAATCCCACCATCCAAATGATTTGTAATTCTTTATTGTTATAATTTTTTAACCACAATTCTTTTCATATAAACATCCTTAATTTTCCTTTTAGTGCAAAATATTTCACTTCTATATCATTTCATATTGTGTTCACATTTTATTAGTGTGCTTCTCTCTAATTTTTCTTGTTTGCTCATGAATTGTTTGTATGCTAAAGGCATAAGAGCCTGAATGCATTAAACTTTGTAGTTGTTGTTTTTGTTTATAAGTGAAAATTAAAAGAATAAGAGTAAAAGCAGTATTATATTCCATAAAATGTATTTTTTTTCTGAAATTGTTTACTTGTCTTCAGTAAACTCAACAACTATACATGTAAGAATCCCTAACCTTTTTCCATGAATGCCTTGTACCTAGTGACGTTGACGTCATCCTGGCCGGCTCCCTGTGCCCGCAGTGCGTCATATGCCTGCTGTATTTGGTGTAACTCCTGGTTCATCTTCAGAAACTTCTCATGTACTGCATGGAAACCCTGACAAATGCAATAATGTTATTTGAATGGTAAATGGAATACAGAAAAATCACACAATTTTCATTTTCATTATTTAAATACAGTATTACACAGTGTAAAGGAACAAACATCAATAAACCAGTATAAACTATGCAACATTAAATAGGTTAAAAACAGTTATAAACCAGAATAATTTTGCGTTTTTTTTAATTCTGCAAGAAGAATTAAAATAATATTTTTGAATTCATACCATTAGAAATGACTGTGCCAAGAATGTGTATCCATTTACTCTCCTTTAATAATCGTTTCCAATTGTTCTTAATTTTATCAATTGGCATAAAAGAAAAATCATTGATACTGTGGTCAGGAGTAAATGGATGCCTACTAAGTAGGGTTTATAGATTGGAGTGAGTATAAACGTCTGATAACAAAATATTACATTAGAAAATAGGATGAGGGTTATAAGCAAATGACTACATGACTGCGATCTTACTGGTATTAAGGTATATGTATTGTGTACCTGGTTTATGGCCTGATGTGTAAGAAAGAAGCATTCAGTGATGAAATTGAAGTTCTTGTCCTCCGCAATGGTCTCATTCTCTCCAAGAGGAATTAGACACGTCTCCTTACTTAAGTCTGTATAAATACACAAAATATGTTATACATATATGGCTATTTTTGTTACATATCTAAAGTCAGCATATCCCAGAATGACTGCTGTAATTATTTACTTTAACAAAGTAATTTATTTGTTTCAAAAATTGTACTATTTAATTAATATACCGAATGTCTCCCGCTTCTTAATTCCACATTACAAACTGCTGAAAAAGGATTCAGTTAATGCTAATAAATAACATGAAGTGATCCCCACTCCTGGGACAAATTTTTGCAAGAAAGGAAAAAATCCCCACATGCTCTTAAATTATATTTTATTCTGTGTTTCAGAAAAAAAACTTAAATGTTATGAAACTAAACATTATATAAATTAAGGATATTTCTTGAAAAAATACCAAGAAAAGTTGAATATCATATTTTGGCAATTTTGTCCCTCTATGCAAAAATTTGGTTTTTGTACAGGGTAGGGGTAAATGGTCAATTTTTGTCCATCTTACCATGACTTGATATAAAACAGTACACTGAATGTTCTCATTTAAAGAACACCTCACCTTGTGAATGTATGCCTCTTTCACGAGCATCATTGTCATCTGCCGCAATTGCTCGTAAGTAAGATGGCTGGATTTTGAGCAGTAGTTTTGAACAAGGCTTGGAAAATGGCTCACACAGTTTGAGCATGATGTAACACAAGTTTAGGCTGTAGCCGTCCGAGGTGTAGATCTGACCATAACCCTGTTGGGCATGCGCTGTCCATAACTTGGCACGACCTGAAGTACAGGACACATAACAAAATCAACCTTAGCACAACTTCAACTGCAAAACTCGTAACAGTTATTTTCTACATTTCTGTATTTACACCATACAATGATAATATGTTCCTATTGCAATACTTATTAAAATCTCCCTTGCATGACTTCTCATAAAGCTCCATAAATAGTTCATATGAAACAACTCACCTGAGTTAGCACTAATACATTTGCCGATCCAGGACAGAACTGTGTGTTTGAGATGTGGAGACACTTTTATGATGCTTCGTATGATCTCGTACACCAACTGGCAGGTCCCAGACAGAGGCTGCAGGGGGGAAACATAGCAATAGGTAAGATTAAATCTTGTAAGCAAGATCATTTTGTCATAGAAGTCATTATTAAATGGAACTTTCTAGAAAGATGCTATTGGGAAACAAGTGTTGTTGTTTTTTCAAACAAAACAAGTTATTACTCTCGTTGGCACAATTTTACCCGAGAGCATGGTCTTGTGTTGTGGGGAAAAACGGAGAACTCGGAGAAAACCCACTTGTCCAGCCGGGAATTGAACCCGTGTTGCCTAGGTGAGAAGCAAGTGCGCTAACATGGCAACCAATAACGATTGTAATATGATGACCTTAGAGGTAGGTACCTTGACATTGAATGCATTCAAACATTCAGTCTTTAAAGTTGCATTGATCCCAATATTCTTAAACCATTCCACTCCTAGCAAATGCAAGTAACATAACAATGGCAATTTAATTTCTAGCAAGGTATTCAATGGGCATTGGAAAAGTCTGTACATAAAGCTAGTAACTTCAAATGTTGTTATTTTCACACACACAAAAAATGTATACACACCAGAACCCCCAAAAAATAATTGTTACTGCTGACAGAAAATGTAACTTAAGTACAAGAATAACCAACATATCAAAGCTGGCTTTAAGCACTTACAGAGTTCACTTGACAACATGTGTACCTAATTCATCCAATTAGCAAGCACAACCCATTTGTCCTATATGTTTCAGTCAAACACATACCAGCCATATATTTTTTTCTGCTATATCATGCTCCTGTTTGGGTGTGGTAGATGGGTTCTCAAAGAAGGTGTTGGGCTTGCCCTGCTCGGGAATGGGGCTGTAGCTGAGCATGGCCCCCAGCAAGGTCTTCTCAAAGTCACGGCCCCTGGTCCAGTCTGTTGGGGTATTGTATGCCATAAACATCTGAAAATAAAAAAGTTTACCAATACATGTATTATTTATAGATACATCTGAATCCCACATGGTGTTATATAATCTTATGGTTATATTAAACTAATGTTAAAGGATCTGTTTTATCATCTTAAAAGTTGCACCAACTATTGCTGAGGTATTGTATGAATTAAATGACTTCAATAATAATTATAAACATACAACACATATGATAATTTATCTATGCATTGTTTCCATAAGGGACTAAACTTACTGTATGTGCATAATACTATTGCATCGACCAATAACTACAATGGTTATTTACATTTCCATTAATTGGAACACACCTCAGCTAATGGAGCACTCTGTGTAAAGAAGCTGATGAGGCCGAGGTATCTGGTCACATCCGGATGCATGAGGGTGAACTCAGTGATGAACTTTGCCTTGAGAGCGTCCAGGACGGGGGTAAACACCTCGCTTAGGCTCCCGTCTTCATTGTTCTTGTGAATCTCATCCGATGTTCTCAAGAAAAACTCCTGTGTACTAGTGTCATCTAAATATCAACGTAACATCTATAATATATTATCAAAAGAAAATGATGTTACTATTGCAGTTAAACTCTTTAATAAAACAAAACGCAAAATATCCTGGGTTTTTAGAATTGGTTACATCACTGTATTTTCTTGACTAAAAGTGGACAGCTTTTCATCTGATCTCATTTCTCATTTGAGGGTAAATAGAATGATTTTTTTTAAGACTTACAGATGATTCTGTAAACTACAATGCATACTGGCCAGGAAATGAAATCAAAGACCAATCTTAAATTATTGAACATACCCGACAGGAAGTGGCAGGCCTCAAGGTATATATCTATGAACTGTTTGCGTATGTTTTGGTCCGGGTAGAGTTCGGACTGCTGGAGACATGTCTTACTGTTTAACAGTATCACAGATCTACAGCGTGAAAGCTCCGTATCTAGGTCTGAGTACTGGAATTAAACATGTAAGCATGATAACATATTTATTTATGTATAAATGTATACCTGGTTTTTAAAATCACAATAATTTTAAAAGTTAACCAATATACAGTTGAAAGCAAATGTTTATCAAGACCTTTGGAGTGGTGATTTCAGAAAGCAGAAAAAATTAACAATTGAAAATATGCATACTTTTTATTCATTCCCTGATACAACAATACATATCTACCACAGTAACTTTGATGGAATTTGTAAATACACTATTTCTTATACCTCGTTGTTTTGTGCCAGTTTTCCCAACCTGGAGTAACACTGTGTGAGATAGCGGAGCACATGTCTTTCTGCAGCCTGACTTGCCTCTGTAGGTCGACCGACTGATCGGGGACTTGTCACTATCACAGAGCCACCAGGATTCTCAAGCAATAACCGCTCAAACACAGCCTTCACGTAAACAAATGGATAAGCAACATTTATCAAAGAAATAAATAATAAGTTGGAGGATCATAGAATAATTGCTGAAAGTAGCAGGATAATAGCTGACTGTAGTAAGATAGCAGCAGGATAATTGTTCTATCAGTATAGTTGCTGAAATTAGCAGGGTAATTCCTGAAAGAAGCAAGATAGTAGCGGCTAATTGCTGAAAGTAGCAGGATAGTAGCCGGATAATTGCTGAAAGTAGCAGGATAGCAGCCGGATAATTGTTGTAGCAGAATAATTGCTGAAAAAGCAGAATAGTAGCAGGATAATGGTTGTAGCAAGAAAATTGCTGAAAGTAGTAGGGTAGCAGCAAGATAATTGTTGCTGTAGGATAATTGCTGTAAGCGGCAGGGTCATTGCTGAAAGTAGCAGGATAGCAGCAAGATAAATGTTGTAGCAAGATAGTTACTGAAATTAGCAGGGTAATAGCTGAAAGAAGCAAGATTGTAGCAGGAGAATAGCTTAAAGTGGCAGGATAATTGCTTAAAGTAGCAGGATCATTGATTTAAGTAGCAGGATAATTAATGAAAGTAAGAGGTTAATTGCTGAAACCAAATCAGGTTTCAAAGAGGCAGAAAAAAAGTAGTTGGATGTTCTGACATATATTGCAAGGTTTCCACCTGATAACCGGGTCTTTTTGAAACGCTGAAACATGTCATAATACACATGTATATCTTGACATTTTGCCATAAATTCAATAAGACTAAAGCAACAATAATTGAATCTTGAATAAGTAAAAAACTTTTATAACTGAAATAAATCATTGATTTTCCTTTTATTATATTTAAAGTTCAACTTGATCACTTCTTGCAGAATACAATGAAAGTATATACACTAGTGTCACCTTAATTAATTACTACGTACCACTCATCATTTTAAATGTAGGATTTAGATGTTTGATTATTTTAGTAACACATGAAACTTGGAGTCAGTTTCTTCCCATCTGTCAGTCTTAAATGTTATAAAAAAAATGTATGCCAGTTTAACACAAATAATCTGCTCCCAACAATAACCCCACAAGAACAAAAAAAAATGCATTACTAAACACTGTTAGACAAATGAAGTGACTCAGATGTGATTATCATATATCGCAGGTTACTCGAAGACAACATTACTTAAAGACAACAAATCACCTGTTCCAGACAGTCAACATCAAGCCAGGTCTGTCCATCTAGTGTCTCTGCCAGCCCTTCCATATACACACACCGTACCGGCCTGCCTTCCTCAAATGCCTCTGTAAAATAAAGCCACATTTTTATTGTGTTAACATTGTAGTTCAGGGGCCTGTTTCATTAAAAATCTTACCATAGTTTCAAGTTAAAAATATCTTTGTGTTAACATTTCAGTATTTTTACTTCATATTTGTGCGAGATGAATTTTAGCTCTCATAGGAACATTACAATCGCCCTTAATTTGGCTTTGACTTTTGAGTCGAGAGCATTAATGCTAAGCCTACACAACTTCCCATGTTTCAGTAAAGTTTGTTCGAAATTTGAATAGAATTAAGTAACTTCAGCTGAGACATGATAGCTACTAACAAAACACGAAAAGTCTAGCAGACAGTGTAACTAACATATATGCCTCTTTTCGGGTACATACTTTATGCCTCCCTTATATTATACCTGATTTTAATACCTGATTTTAAATGTTCTTAATGGCATAGTCATTAATTGACCTGCAAAATATGTACATTGGGCACATGTAAAACTATTTCCGATTTACAGTAATGAATAATTACCGTCATTGTCTAGAGTGATGAGGAAGACCTTTTCCAGCATACAGCTCACTCGCCTCTTGTACACTGACAGCAGGCGAATCTCCTCTTCTGATAGCTCTTCATTTCGCTTTGGTTCTTCAGATAGGGATATATTCTCTGTAACAAACACTTAATGTGAACATATATTTTGTTGAGAAGACATTGTAACACAATTTCATACAAATGAAAAAATACAAATACAGTGCATGCTAAGACATTCTTTCACATAATAATTTTATTACAGCTTTTAAGCTACAAATTGATGTACATGTAAATGGTCTTAGCTTAAAACATATTGTTTATTTTCAGAAGAATCATAAACAAATGCAGGCCAATTTTTTTAATGTATCTCATCTAAGAAAAATGATTTTTTTAATACCCAGTACCCGGTAATATAAAACAAAATATGAGTGAAGTTTTACATAACAGCACATTTACAGCATTACTTTTTTCTTTAGAAAACTGCTATTAACCTGTGTGAAAGTCATTGTCCTGAGTGAGACGTTTGTTTGAAGCGTACATCTGGGCATCATCAAGGCTTGGAAACAGAGCAGCAAACGGATTGTTTGCTATATTGTTTTGCTCAGCCATACTGAAATGAATACATACTGGTATATATAATTTATACATACATGTACACTTCATTCTCTGGTATTTCCATGCAATTTAATATTTTATTACATAAATTAAGTACTCCAAAAAGTTTTTTGTTCTTATAGTAGCAAGTCAAAACACCCAAATCCACCAAAACTCAACAGAGTAAACATATCCTCAAATTGATAAAAAAAAAACACTTGAAAGTAAAAAGCTTGCAATGTGTTAATTCATACACATATTCTGATTTATGCAAAATTTACTGGAGGCGAATGTGTATACGCAATGTTCTCAAAATCTAAATAGACAATGCTCTGGTCCACATATAAGCACTATGTACAGTTAGAAGACAATGAACTCATGAAAACACTCTGTAGGCTTTACTTATGGACCAGATCAATGTATTGAGATTTCTTTTTTGATACTTTCGGAAACTTTACCAAATTTCTTCAACTAGATGCATGTTCAGGTGAGAAATTTTGTTGTCATTGTAAGATTTGATTGTTATCTGCAGGTTATTGTTGTATCTGTTTATTTAATGCACCAGTCAATTGTAACCATGGCCCCCCCAGGTCCGGGGGTATACCGGGGAAATGGGCCGTGTTTTTACCTTTCAGGTGGCCTCGCAGTGCTGGGTGAATGCGGTAGTTTTGTCTTCGCTTTAAATATAGCGGGGAATGTGCCTTACCTAGGGTCCCTGGGGTGCGGGGGCATTTGGCGGGGATTTTACCATCTGTTCGACCCCTGCAGTAGCCGGTGTTGGCTGGACCGAAAGTCAAAGTCCCCGCTATTCCCTGGACCTGGGGGGGGGGGGGCGTGGTTACAATTGACTGGTGCATAAATAAGTAGTTTTATTGGCATGCTATAATCCTTTCAACATTTTCTGACATTTATAAACAGCAGGAGCTCATTTCCATCAAACAGATTTGATCTATCCTAAGACAAGTTTGTAACATTATACAGCAATGAATTAATTCCTCCCGCTATTTATAGTTCACCTTGTATGATAAGGCCAGCCAGCCAACACAGGCGGTCAGTTTATCTCTAGCAGTCAGAGCTGTACCATCCTCACCAATATCATATGTATCAGTAATAAATAGTGAGAACACATGCAGTCGTTCTTCATAACATAACAAAGTTAAAGACTGAAATGAACTTAATGTCATCAGCAATCTATTGAGTCTAAAATCATAACTGTCAAAAAATCACCAGTTTACAATCACAGACCGATTTGCCAAGAATCCAGATATACTGTACAGAATATACACATATGTACAAGAATGTCAATGTACCGAGTTGACAATCAATTAACTACAGATAAAAATACCTTGTGCTCCTTTTCAATAAACAGCAATACAAAAGCAGAAGCTAACGGGTATTTCTTAATTTCAGCTACACGTCAGTTATTAAAGTGACGTGATCAACGAAGAAATCAGAATAAATCCGAATTTTACAATATTTGGTTTCCTGCTCTTATTCGTACGAATCATAAAAGCCGGTAACAACTTAATACTCTTCAGAAGGAGATTTCCGTTCGTTTTGTTTTGTTGAAGCAAGTTTGAAATTGGAATATGGACAACATTTCGCAGTTTGCAGAAGCCAGCAATCCATGGAACAACCAAGAAAGATCCCTGACTGGTCTTCGAAAGGCGTTGGTTCTAGGAGAAAGAACGGGACACATTGCGAATGTAATAAATCAATGTATCCAAAGTTATTTCATGATTTGACATTTCTCATTTCAGATGTCAACAATCTGACAATGACATCATTGAGCTTATACAATTCAACACTAGTTATTTTCTATGTTGTTCTCTTTGTATAAAGTGTTAGGAGGACTCCATTTACTGCAGTAGTGTACATTAATTGCAATATTCTGATTTTAGGAAATACATGTAGGACATCGACGAGTACATGTTATTAGCCACAATAAATGCACGTATGGGATTTTTTTTTCAACATATGGATTTTCAGTTTGTTCCCTAAACGCAACAAGTGGACTGATTCATACCAATGCTAAATTTATTCTTCAATTGTAACTCCCCAATAATTAAACTGCATTGTTATGCACCAGTCAATTGTAACCACGGCCCCCCAGGTCCAGGGAATAGCGGGGACTTTGACTTTCGGTCCAGCCAACCCCGGGTAAAATCTCCACCCTGCGGGGACGAACTGATAGTCAATTCCCGCCAAATGCCCCCGCACCCCAGGGAGCAAAGGTAAGGCAAATTCCCCACTATATTTTGCGCGAAGACAAAACCACCGCATTCACCCGGCACCGCGGGGCCACCTGAAAGGTAAAAACACGGCCCATTTCCCTGGCTATCCCCGGTATACCCCCCGACCTTGGGGGGGGGGGGAGGCGTGGTTACAATTGACTGGTGCATTAAATAATAAGAAACAGTTAAACATAAATTATTTTTAGCTAATACCTTTCTCTTTTTACACTTAAGTGTTTCATGAAAAACAAATTCATATCAACCTGTCAACAAAGCATCGTCATTTTTTAACTATCTAGCAGGTGACATTTATATCCCGCTCAATATACTTAGCGCTAGTATTATTCTTCTCCATGTCCTTTTCATGGGTGACTTTTGGTCACCTTTTTGATAGAGACCACATAAACAGAGATTGCTTTTCATAAATGACAAAAGATAAAAAAACTGTACTTTTTCTTGTTTCAACTACATAGTTACTTTGCGCTGCTTTAAAATGGGAAGAAACCCTGTATTTACTAATGGAACTATGTCATGTTTGTCCAAAATGTATGTGTGAAATGTATACACAGGTACCTGCATGCAATTGTCTGACCATTGGGTATCTTGGTCTGAAATAACTACCTGACCACGCCCTATTGGCAAACTGCCTGTTTTGCAAAAAAATAATTAAAAAGTGTTACAACACAACATTATTTTACAAGCATACTGCAAATATGCTGTTATCTCTTTCCCCGGTTTTATGTAACTGAAAAGCTAAATACTCAATTTTTATGAGTCCTATAACATACCTGTTTTTGTTTGCTACATTTCAAATTGTTCTTATTTCTATATCACCATCTATTTTAAATATCATGCCATTTATTGATATTTATTAAAGAGAGCTGACTATGATTCTGGTTGCCTTGATCCTGATTCTGACACAAACCTTTCGTCCATGAAGCTGATACAGGTATTGAAAAAGATGAGCAAAGCAAGGACAGACCTTAACAAGGTACGTTGTTTGTAATTTTATTATCATTCCCTGTTTATGTTATCTTGTTCATAGCAGGCATCATAAGGTTATTGAAATCATTTTTTTAAATTCATTTTGGCACAATTTGGTAAAGATAAATATCTCAAACTTAGACTTGTAATTTTACGTATTAGATATAAAGAACATACATGAACTTATATAAATGTACAAAGTTACACAAAGTATAGCTAAATACAAACTGATTTATATATATGTATATATCTATATGCTTAATTAATAATTTCCAGGTAAACCTAGAAATACAGTGTCGGATGCAGGACAAAGAGACAAGAGACATAACTCACTTGGACATTCTTGGTAAAATTAAATTGTAACATAAGAACAGTGATGGTATACTTAGTCTTGTTAATCCTGTGTAGAGATTTGTGATAAATCAAATTAAACTATGGGTGGTTAAATTAGTAACATATATTTAAGGATTTTAATATTAAAATGGAGTCAAAAAGCTGACAAAACCATGGGCTAGATTTAACTGTTTTCATTCTTACTATGCAAATTAAGTCTGTTTTTGTTTGCATGACATGCATTTTGTACTGTATGCATTGAGTCATGAAACTTAAAACAAGCGTATGACAATTAAAGTTTGATTTACCCTTAAACAACCTACATAATTATGTGTTTGTGTATTGTTGACTTAAGAGGGCAGGATCAACAAGATAAAGGCCCTGAACAGCCACCTTGAGAGTGTGATTGAGAGCAAGGAGCAGCTGATACGGCGCCTCCAGCAGCCCTTCCAGGGGGATTACCTTCGCCTTGAGGCTCAGCACCACAAGTGAGGCCCTCCTAGGTTTCTGAAAAACTATTTTCTCTTTGTAGACAAGAAAATGACTTGCTCTAACTTCTTAATTGATTTTTTCATTTTAATTATTGATGTATAGAGCGAATTAACATTTGGGATTTTCAGTTTAATAGATCATGTCGAACACAATTAAAAGCTTTGTTTTGACCATATTAATTTATGTAGTCATAACTGATCAATTAAGGTAAATGAAATGACCTAAAATGTTTATCAAACGATTAAAATTTTAGAAGTAGGTTTCTTCAGTAAATACTAGACTATGGTAGCATTTATTTCGTAGATTTACTGAAATACCTCTGAGAGATAAACTTGCCAAGTTGAATAGAGATGTCCTGGTATTTACTACATGTACTTGTCAATTAAAAATTCTCTGATGTGTTTTCAGGTTTGCCTGTGAACTGTTCCCTCAGATGACACCCCTGCTAGGAGAGCTAACAACTAACATGGAAAACCTTGTGTGGACAAAGTCCCTCACCTGGTCGGATGGAAAATTGGTACAAACAGGCTTTCTTACAACCTTTTACTTTATAGCAATTGTAAATCTTACCTTTTGGGGTTAAATATATATTGTTTTTCCTTTTAAGAGATAAAAGAGCCTTTGTCATAAATTGAATTTCTGGTAAAAGCCCTATAAAGAGAACTTTCACATGGCCTAAAGAGTGGTTATGAATGCTATCAGTTTTCATCCCAATCAAGATAAACGAAATTTGAATAGTTTACTTTAAACCATTCATTATAATCAGGTTTGCACATAGTGAAACCTGGTTATTGGAATGGCATACATTGCTTTTCTGATGGCAGCATCAAACTTACATATGAAATTGAATTACTTTATTAAGTGTTGACATATTGGTACTAAACATGGTATATAGAATGTACTTATAAAGACCTTTCATGCGACTGGGTTTGGGTCTTTTTGGTCCAGGTAAAGGTGACTGTGTACCATACTTGAAATAGATAAATAAAAGTTTGAAACTGATTATCTTTTCAGTAGTTAAGGTTGACATATTTTGATCAAACTTGGTATATAGAAAGAGTTTATGGAAACCTTTCATAGGATTGCATTTGGGTCAATAGCAGTGGTCCTAAAAATAGTAAACAGTTCATTTATTATAACTAAAACTTGTAACAGTTCATAAAATAGAAACATGTTTTCCACTCAATGATATTTTAAGGAAATATTCCAACCAATCTAGGGCTATAGAAATGTTATATTGAACTAAGGTAGGTTCATCTGGCTCACAAGTAAAACTTGAAAAACAGTATAGATGATTTACAATACAATATAAATTGATTGCAAAATCTTTATTAATTGTCTGCTGCAAGACATTCATGTAGCCACAGAACATTGGGCTCTCTTTAGGTTTTTATAGATCAGTTTTTCATCAAGACCTTGCCTCGCACAGACAAGACCTTGCCTCCTTAGTACGGAATGACATCATAGGGGTTTCGATAGCACAACACAAGTCCTGTTGATCGTTGAAAACCTTCGTTGCATTGTGGCATTTCTATTTTTTGTATGCTTGGATTAAGTTTGTTGTAGAAAACATCATTAAAGTTAAGCCTCATGAGGCACCTTGGCATAACAAGAATGGGTAACCCACTATTTAGCCCATGGCTAATATTATGTTGTCACCAAACTTAAATGTGCTTGGAGGAATTTCCCTGACAAAGAAAAGCTAAATGACCCTATTTCTAAGCTAGTGACGTCTAATTTGAACTAACTGTGCTCCTGGCACCCTCAAAATGAAATTTCATTTAGTGAAAACCATTTATTGGGACCCTGTATGTGGTAAGTACCATTGACTCAAATGCGTCAACCATGAGGGTCACAGGAACCCTCCTTACTGGAAATCTTAGGAAACTCTGTGTCTACACTACTGCATAGACACAGTAGAAATGACTGGAACTTATTATTTTCATCAAATAAATGAACTCTCACATTTTCACATGTTTTGCAGGAGAAGATGATATCTGAGCTGACGAGCGTGCTAGGTGCGATGCAGACCAGTTTCCAATCATACTGTCAGATCCAGCAGAGCATGAAACAACTACACACCTTACAAACAGAGCCGCTTCACTCCACACATTTAGAGGGACCACCGTTGTGATATAGTGACTTTTTAGTGCTTGGATAACCTCTGATTTTGTGATATACTAGTGTCCATAGTTTATATTTATGTGGAAGCATTGCTTCAGTAGACTACTAATGTAGGTACCCAGTGGATGTGATACTGAATTGGATTTGAACCACATAGGATTGAATTGGTGTTAAGTTGTCAGTTACCTCTGTTATGGATAAAGTCTAAAGGTTACAATATGTCAAATGTTGTGATACAGAACAAATGCTTCATTAATAGTTGGATAGAAAGAAGCAGGAGCTTCTGGAATGAAGCAAGAGCTTCATATCATTGTTTGATATTATAATTGCTTCATAAAGCCTACAGTGTATATTCTGCTAATGAAAAAAGAAAATTCAGCGCACTTCAGCATTCCGTGAGTGACATGTTTTATGGGTTAGTGTGAAGAAAACACACTTAGTGATTTATTGACATAAAACTTGATACAGTAGTTTTCAGAGTTGGACATACACCTTAAATGCAAATGAAGTGTTTTGTAATCTTTCATTCGAATGGCATGGTGTACAATTTTAATTACACTAGAATATAGTAAATGTTCAATTCAATGTTCTTCATAATGTTATGTGAATTATTTGTCTGGAATATGTAGAAATTGGATGTTGATTGAACTTTTATATTTTCTATATTAGTTTAATAAATTGAAGAAAAAAGGCTTCAAATTTGAGTTAAATATACCTATTTAAATATTGTTTTCATAGGAGCTAACATTTCAAAATTCTACTCAACTGTTTTAATATGAAAATGAAATGACAAACTAATGATTGGATATTTTTACGCTATGCAGAAACTTGAAAAGCCAGATAGATTTTAATGATTTTGATTGTTTATGCTTTTTTTTATCAGACATGAATATTAATATTTATTATATACCCATCATAAATCCACACGCAATACATAACCAAAAAAAAAAACGGTATTCAGAATTCCACTTCAGTGCAATACAGCCGTATTCAACTCTTGTGACGTCACGTCATAACAAGTATCGTTGCGCTATGATGACATCATAAAACAAAATAGTGTGTCGTTAAAATGACATTTGTTGGCTTTTAAGTGATCTAGCCAGTAATGTTTATAATAAAAGGGTTATTAGTATTGCGTTTTGATCCAGAATGTCTTATTCGACTTAGTTGATTTTGGTTTCACTCGACTTGTGCAAAAAAATCTCCAAAAATCCACTCGAGTCGAATACAACCTCCCGGATCAAAATGCAGTACAAAGAACCCTATTATTTTGACCTAGATTAAATACAGATATGTATCAGAAACAGGCATCATAAAGGTAGTAAATGTGATCTCAATTGGAGTGTTTACTGTTTGTCAGACCAAGTTTCACTTACCACTTTAAAGAATGGGTAAAAATATTGTGTTTAAACATTAGTGTCGTAACAAGATGTTCTAAACATTTATCATAACTTTACCCACTGTAAAACTTGACCAATCGAAAAAACAAGTATCTTCACGATATGGTAGGAATGGCATCAATAAAGGAAACATTTGACCTAGTGACCGTTATTTTGACACACAAACCAAGTTTAATTACAAGTAAGCAAGTTTTCAAACGGATGATTTAATGACTTACTTTTTGACCAGATGAAATCTATATTCAAACGACCCGATGTCATGAAAATTCATGAAATATGTTTTTTTAATTTGACCTGATCAACTTTTGACTCGAATGACCAATAGTAAGACTTTGCCTTGATTTCAGGTCCATATTCTGACAGCATTTATAACATTTGCACTCAAAGGTGTAAACAAAAGTAAACCTATTAACATGAACTACTATTTACCAGTTGCCAAAGCCATTATAATAATAGCTATCTGAGGTTGTTCAGCCAAGTGAACTTGTAAATCTATATATCAAACATCCTTTATAAATCAACTGATCAACAAATGCCAACTAGTGCAAGAAATCTGATCAGTTCAGAGAGACAAGCATTTAGAGTTTCATGGAGATTGTATAAATATAAGTTTTTATCAAGGCTTTTCTAATAATTGATCCAGCAATCTACATCACCCATAATCAGAATTGACTTAGATTGCAGACATTCATCCTGGTCCATTTAAAAAAAAACACACAATTAAAATGGTTGTCTGCTGGTGTTAAAAATTCAATGTTGAATATTACATTAGCTCATCATGAGCTTAAAATAAACCTTGTCTTTTTGAAGTTTTAGCACACGCCCCATTTTTTCCGATGACCGTGGTACAAGATTATAAAATGCATTAGTGCAAATGGCTAAATATTTGAATAAAATCATGTTTTGTTCCCCATCTTGATATGTACACATAGTTTTTCCAACATAAATATTGAGGCCAAACACAAAGCTACAGATGTTTATAGCATCATTTATTTGCTATCATACACATACAATCAATGTCATCAAATAATTTACATATTACAGCAGTAAAATTGGACACTATTAAAACAATACAAATAGGTTGTTAGAAATATACTTCTTTTTAGTACATTTATTTCATAGACAGTATACGGTAATATAAATGATGGGTTCCTAGTCAAGATAAGAAAATCTGACAAAACTATGTGTGGAAGCTAGCAATGAGGCTTGACAAGTAACAAAATATGTTGCATGTCCAAGAGTCGGATATTGAACACATGAAATACAAGATTGTTTTTCATTATTGCATACCTTAAATGTTTAATTTGTGTTAATTTTATCTTGTATATGGGTTATGTTGTTCACCAACACGACGAGCAGTTATTTTTGTTAATAAGACATCACAGTGCCTATAAAACGTATCCTTTTTAAAGATGTGAGATAATATATTCATTCAAAATGTATTGCAGTTGGATTAAATTCCCATACAGTATACAAAGAGAAGAGAAAAGAAATAGTGCATGTTGTGTGTGACTCATCTGTGATTGGGGTGCCAGCTAGGGTTCTCCAGCACAGCCAAACTCAGAAAAGTCTGTTTGGTGCGCAAAATAGGGTATAACTGCATGATGCTCATAAGCGGCATATACCACCTTCAACCTTAAAGCAGCATTGTGTGGTTATAGTTAAAACTAGTATTAAAATATTAAAACAAATAAATACAGGAAACTTTGTATTTACAATTGTACAGGGTCAAGACAGGGGAACATGGGACTGCAATACTCGCACCAAAGCTGATCATCTACGGTACAATCAATTTCTACAATGATTTCATCTACTGTGGCACAATGTTCTATGAAGTCTCTAGTCTAGGGTAGTAAACAATTTACTAGTAATTTGTGCTCTGAACAGAATTGTGCATGTTTAAAAACAATACATGCAAAAATAATTGTTAATTGAAATACATGTACTAAACTAACTTTAATTTAAACTCCTATCTTGCTGGAAAAAACTACAATTAAATCTTAAAAATTATAATGGGATTGTTTTAAATAAAAACACATTTACAGCACTTATAGCATAACATCTTGAAATTCTAAAAGCAGCAAAGCCAAGTTAAGTGAGGTCACAGATATGTTGTAAGTTCATAATAAATATCATAAAGTTTTAATATACTATAAGAGTACACAAATACCAGTATGTTCCTCTATGTAATTATAGCACATTCTAAGTTCTTTGATAATTTCACAAGCCATAAAAAAGTTATGGCAAGGAATTCTTATCAATTGATCAACAATATTCTGGAAATCTCTCCCATCTACAATCAGTTGTATATCACCAAGAATCCAAGTAAGGCTTAAAAAAATATATGAGTTTAGAACAGCGGTTTCAAAAAAGGTAGGTAGGGACTAGGGACAACTTATCCCCAATCCATTCAAAAAGTTGCGAATGCTTGCCATGACATTTAAGTATATTGTGAATTTAAATAAACAATAATTGTCACAACACAAATGGTCAACAACATGTAAAAATAAGAATTTTTTTCATCTAAGGTTGAAAAAAAAACACCCTCAGGTCAACGGGTTTTGCCAGGTAGGGTGTGGTTGCCCTAAACACAGGTATTTTTTTCTAGGTATTGAGATTGAGTTGTACCTAGAAGAACTATTGAGCAATGGAATTATACTGCTGAAAATTTTCCCTATTTACAAAATTGCTAGTAGAATTCTGCATGAAACAGCAAAATGTTAATGGCTTTGAAAGTTCTGGTAATCAAGTTTATGTTGAGGACGCCACAGTCAGGCAGAACGGCTCTTGTGTCATTGATTCCTTATGTTAAGACCTATCACAGCCGGAACCATCAAGGCAAAAACATGACACCCAAGAGCACACTACAGCTGGTTACAGTGACATGAAAGTAGCAAGTTGTGGGTATATTTCACTGGAGACTCCTAACCCTGTATCCAGGTGGTGGATTCTAGCTTCAACATAATCTGAAATGTAAACTTGTTTTTGAACACAGACAAATACATATTCTTAAAGGTTACACTACTCTATTTAAATGTTGAAACCCTGTTTCCGACACACATACTATGATAAATTTTGACAGTGATACATACAGTTTGTTACATGACAGTGATATTGTGTTGTACAGGTAACAGAAGTACCCAGTCGAAACCCACTTTTCTGATTTGATGATCACTGAGGCTATATATCGAACTAAGCATGTCTTAATGAGGAGCAAGTGCGATAACCACAAAACCATGTAATATGTGAGTCTGTTGAATGCAAGACATTGGAAGTACAAGTATTGACGGAAGAAAGACTTGACTTACAACTTGGCAGTGTTGAGAATATCTTCACATAGTTTCTTGTAGTGCCACAAGTCTCCTTTCACACGTTTCCTAGCCACGCCAACCTGAGCAGTCTTCGGCATGGCACACACCTCAAGGTCAAACGCCAGTTTGACACGCCCCCAGTCATCTGCCACCGTACACCTCAGGGTGTAACTGAACAAACAAGAGGGAGAAGCATTGAGGACAGTTTTTAATTATAGAGCAGCTGTAAAGGTTACAATATATACTTCAGGTCAAGTGCTGAAATAATTTCAACCAAAATTTTAGAATAACTTTCAAATCCAAACATTTAATTGTATGTCAAGTCGGATCAATTCTTGCTCTGAGATTCCTATAAACGTTACACCAGCTTTCATTCGGATAATTCTTTGCAACTTACTCGCTCTGCTTGAAGGGGATAAATTTCTTCTCCACTGTAGATTTCAGGCTCGCCAGTACCGTGTCAGGATTTGTCTCGTTTGTTCGGAACACATTATGAAGTGCCTGGAAAAAGGAATATAAGATGTGTGTACATAAACTTGATGAAGCCTTTGAAAACATGTCTGAATTTTGTCTTGATTGGCTTTATCAGTAAAGGAAGCAATATTTACATGTCATTGTCATACAACTTATGACAAAAAGTAAAACAATGACCTACTATGGTATACTGCATACAGTCTTTGTATAATCATCCAAGTAATTGAACGCTGATTTTTTTCAACACTTGTGAAATTTAATCCTATTACTTATAAAAAACACCAATTCAAACCCACCTTAACTTTCCTGGGCCCATCAGATGAGGAGGACCTCTGCTTCTTGGGCGTAAGCATGTTAAACATTTTTTCAAGGCTGCCGAACACAGAGCCTTTCTTTGCCTTGCTAGGTGTGAGGTCCATGTGGGCTCTGTATAGCTCCTCGTCAACAGACGCCGCCCTGTGGGTAGAACGCCCAGCCACCGGGCTGTAAGTCACAATCCACACACACATTACTGACACATTCCTGCCTTGACCACTGACTCATGCGTGTAAAACTATATTTGTATATGATGTGTGAAATAATTAACTGGCTATGCAAAGTTGCTAAGCAAAATAAAATATAAGCAATGTTTTGAAATTCATTGTGAGATTTGATTTATTAGTGATAATCGAATATATGCAGCGTTTCATTCTTGAGTATTCAATTTTTACCTCATGGAGTTTATGGCTGTTATCATGAGACTTTCAAGCAGATGAAATAATTGTTACCTTGATCAAGGTGCTACACAAGCAACTACGAGGGTCTAGTCTACAATTCACAACATCCACCTGACTAGCCCCAGCTCTGTACGCCAGTGGTCAAAGCATAATGTGCAGCAATGGTTCATGAGAGCGTGCAATCTACGCTACATGATGACAATGTATCTAGCAATTATTTTTTCATTATAAAATACTAATAAAAAATAAAAATAGCATTAGTTTGAAGCAGGAATATTGTAAGCAACAATACTGACATGAATGTATAGGTATGTCAACCTTTAAATGAAACTATCCATTTGTGAACTGTTAATAATATTTCAGGAAAAAAATAAATAAGTGCAAGCAGATGCCTGAAGTTTTTCATCTATCACAAATAGAGTTATGGGCCTTGCAATATAATGCAATGATGAAATGCTTCAAGCTGAAAATGTTCCTAAAGATGTTTATTTTCAAAACCCATGCTTCTTGTATGACATTGCTAAATTCATGTTCTATGCCAGACAGGGCTGAAATCATTTGCTATATCAGGCATGGCAAAATTCATGCTATAATTTAATAGAGCATTTTCAGGAAACAAATTAGATATGGATGTCGAGTTAAAATGTCCTGAGTAAAATGGTTAATTATTTGATCATTTTGTTGTTTAAGTAAAAAGGCAAGATTCTGCGAAAAATTCATTAAAACTGGAGGTGTACAATTTTTTAAAAAAAAGGTGAGTGATTTTTTTTTTTTAATTCATAGGAAAAGGTAAAAGACAAATACCAACCCGAAGTGTTCAGGGTATGTAAGCAGAGCATGCTATTATACATGCCTATAGAATTTACGGAGTCTAAAGTGTAGGTAACACAAAAATGCTCTAGGTCACTGTTGAATTCATGTAATACCTTTGACGGTAAACTCGAGCTAAAAAGCAAAACATGTTTGTAAGCTACAGTACAGTGTACTCCCAACCTGTCCAGTGCCTGTATCACTGTGTGTACATACTTTTTGGAAGCACTGAGTGGGGTCTCTTTTGCCAAATTGTTGATTTGTGAGTCGTAGGAGCGTGACGGCGACAGCGTGCTGTTCATCAAGGAACCATTGTGGTTCTTCCCCGGGGTACACACTGCATGAAACATACATCACCTTAATCATCTTAAATGCTTAATTGTGATCTTCAAACAATCAGTTACAATTAACTGCCTAGTGTTTGACATACATGTACTACTAAGGAACTCTTTCTGCTCAAGCATTGAAATTTTACAAAAGAAATGAAATATTTTGTGTGAATAACCTATTGCTTAGTGAGATACTTAGTAAGGCTCACTTAAACAGACATTATTTATAACATGTATTTCTTGCGATAAGGAAAATTATTGTGTACCAATCCCTAGAATGTAATATGAATAATAAAGATTATAGCATGCTTTAAATACAAAATATTTAGGATTTTATGTTCTTTCATTACAAATGGCTTTTAGTTAATACATTCTACAAATAAGTGACAACAAACAAAATTACTTAATGTACTAAAAGGAAAAACAAATTGAATGAGAGCAACACATACCATTTCTTTTATCTAAGGCTTTATACTTACACGTATCATCCAATGCTACTGGCAACTGTTTTGCCATTAAGGGAGATCTTGGTTTTCTCTTGTCAAAATTGTTCTGCTCTAGTAGATTCTTATTATTAGCCACCTTCATGACCTCATTCCTTGTGCGTGGTGTTTTATTCCGTATCCCAGGAGTCTCAGGCACCAGGAAATTCTCCTTATTCTCTTTGTTGCTATCCTTGTTATCAGAGAATGGCAATCTTTCTCGAGCACGACTTTTCTGTCTATCTGCCCTGCTGCCAGATTTCTCCTGCGTATGATGGGTTTGGGCAGAAGATTTTTCTGTTGGCGTCCGACAGGCATTGTCTGCACTCATGCTGCGTGGCTTAAAAAATGAAATATTAACAACATATAAACAAATTACTTGTAAAATCATCTCAGAATAATAAATATGGAAGGTTTATAACTTGAAAAACAATTTACAAACAATATTGGAAGAAGCTTTCGTAAAAATGTATTTCATTAATGTATTTATTTAAATAAAAATAAGGCAACAAAATTATTCAAAGGTTAAAATAAACAAAAAAAAACACAATTTTCAAAAATAAGCCTTATAATCTAAGATTATCTTTATAGTGGAAAAATCATCCATTACGTGGTGGAATTTTCAGCTTAATTTTTTTTATATCGCATCACAAAGTTAATAAGCCATACTCTTGGTGTGTCCTGTGTCTGTTTCACGGTCTGCTGTATGAGGCGTACAGGCCGACCCTTCTGTTTCTTTTCTAGCAGCAGAAAGTAAGTGGCTGTAAGGTAATCAAAATTCCACAGCGTCACCTCAGCCTCCATCTCACTACGTGATTTCCCATAGTGCACCGCCAGCTCTGTGATACAGTCCTCGTCTACCTTCCACTGACCAAGGGAGATCAAGAGATGATATCATTCTAGGTATTATAGATTTATAGGATATACAAGTTGTTTTAGCTTTATTAAATTGATGCAGCTACAAGTCCTTTGAAATAAAATTCAAGTCATTGGTTTGTTTCTTATAGTAATTTCAATTGCTTGTGATATTTTAAATACAGCTTTACACTTGTCAAGGCTTTTAAAGTTTATAGATGAACAGTTTAAAACAGTGTATATCCCAGCTCTATTATTAAATCTATTAACCTGTAGCCAGTGCCGTATCAACAGACTTACGCTGTATTTGCTATGCCACTCAACACTGATGTCATAGCCACTGAGGAGCCACGGATGAGACATGAGATGGCCGACTGTGATGCGACGTTTGGGGTCCACCTGCAGCATGCTGGCTATCAGCTCCTTGGACTCCAGGCTTAGCCAGGACGGAGTGTCATACTTGCCACTCTGAAATATACATGTATGTTTAAAATCAAAGTTTGTTTCAGACCATGCTTTATATGCAAGCTGCCAATTTAGTATGAATCTTAAGTTTAGTGCAAAGTATTCTTTATTCACAGCCTTTTACTGTTACTTGATTTATGCTTTATAAATCAATACCTGTATTTTCTTGTATAACTGTGGGATATTTTCATCGTCAAAAGGCAAATATCCACACAACAGAGCGTACAGCAGGATACCCATACTCCAGATGTCTGCCTGTGTAAACAACAAGTAATGAACATTGGCACAGGTGGCTTTTAAGGAGATACATTAATGAAAACAATATCTAATGAGTATTAAAATAATATAAAGAACTTTATTGAAAGTATTTTATGGAATATAAAGAACTTAGAAAATAATGTTGCAAAATTACAATCTGACAAAAAAGGAATTTTTAACTTAGGATCATCAACAAGCCTTAACACCTTTTGTTAAAGAAAGGAAATGTAGGAATGCATTTACATAAATTTATAAGTATGAGGTAGGTTCTCACCTCTGCCCCGAGGTACTCTTTGCCAGAGATGAGTTCTGGAGCAGCATAGGCCGGGCTTCCACAACATGTAAACAGGTGCTTCTCCATACCACCCTACAACAGACACACCTAATAGTTACAGGGAGGTTAGCCTCATAACCACCATACAGCAGACATACCTCATGGTTACAGGGAGGTTAGCCACGTAACCACCCTACTACAGACACACCACATAATTACAGGGAGGTTTACCACGTCACCACCCTACAACAGAGGCACCTCATAGTTACAGGGAGGTTGACCACGTAACAACCCTACAACAGACACACCACATAGTTACAGGGAGGTTAACCGCATTACAACAGACACACCTCATAGTTACAGGGAGGTTAACCGCATTACAACAGACACACCTCATAGTTACAGGGAGGTTGACCACGTAACAACCCTACAACAGACACACCACATAGTTACAGGGAGGTTTACCACGAAACAACCCTACAACAGACAACTACATAGTTATATGGAGGTTAACCCCAATTCCATCCTACAACAGACACACCTCATAGTTACAGGGAGGTTGACCACGTAACAACCCTACAACAGACAACTACATAGTTATATGGAGGTTAACCCCAATTCCATCCTACAACAGACACACCTCATAGTTACAGGGAGGTTTACCACGAAACAACCCTACAACAGACAACTACATAGTTATATGGAGGTTAACCCCAATTCCATCCTACAACAGACACACCTCATAGTTACAGGGAGGTTTACCACGAAACAACCCTACAACAGACAACTACATAGTTATATGGAGGTTAACCCCAATTCCATCCTACAACAGACACACCTCATAGTTACAGGGAGGTTTACCACGTAACAACCCTACAACAGACACACCACATAGTTACAGGGAGGTTAACCGCATTACAACAGACACACCTCATAGTTACAGGGAGGTTAACCCCAATTCCACCCTACAACAGACACACCTCATAGTTACAGGGAGGTTGACCACGAAACAACCCTACAACAGACAACTACATAGTTATATGGAGGTTAACCCCAATTCCATCCTACAACAGACACACCTCATAGTTACAGGGAGGTTTACCACGTCACCACCCTACAACAGACACACCTCATAGTTACAGGGAGGTTTACCACGTCACCACCCTACAACAGACACACCTCATAGTTACAGGGAGGTTTACCACGTAACAACCCTACAACAGACACACCACATAGTTACAGGGAGGTTTACCACGAAACAACCCTACAACAGACAACTACATAGTTATATGGAGGTTAGTCACGTAACCACCCTACTACAGACACACCACATAACTACAGGGAGGTTTACCACGTCACCACCAGAGGGGCAGAGGCACCTCATAGTTACAGGGAGGTTTACCACATAACAACCCTACAACAGACACACCTCATGGTTACAGGGAGGTTGACCACATAACAACCCTACAACAGACACACCACATAGTTACAGGGAGGTTAACCGCATTACAACAGACACACCTCATAGTTACAGGGAGGTTAACCCCAATTCCACCCTACAACAGACACACCTCACAGTTACAGGGAGGTTTACTTCGTAACCACCCTTCAACAGACACACCTCATAGTTACAGGGAGGTTAACCACGTAACCACTCTACAACAGACACACCTCACAGTTACAGGGAGGTTAACCCAAATTTCACCCTACAACAGACACACCTCACAGTTACAGGGAGGTTTACCACGTAACCACCCTACAACAGAGGCACCTCATAGTTACAGGGAGGTTTACCACGAAACAACCCTAAAACAGACACACCACATAGTTACAGGGAGGTTAACCGCATTACAACAGACACACCTCATAGTTACAGGGAGGTTTACCACGTAACAACCCTACAACAGACACAACTTATAGTTACAGGGAGGATAGCCACGTAACCACTCTACAACAGACACACCTCACAGTTAAAGGGAGGTTAACCCCAATTTCACCCTACAACAGACACACCTCATAGTTACAGGGAGGTTTACCACTTACAACCCTACAACAGACACAACTTATAGTTACAGGGAGGTTAACCACCTAACTACCCTACAACAGACACACCTGATAGTTACAGGGAGGTTTACCAAGTTACCACCCTACAACAGACACACCTCATAGTTACAGGGAGGTTAGCCACGTAACTACTCTACAACAGACACCTCATAGTTACAGGGAGGTTAGCCACGTTACCATCCTACAATGGACACACCTATTTGTTATAGGGAAGTTAACCACGTAACCACCCTGTACCTGTAACACCTCACTTACAGGGAGGTTAACTACGTTTTTATTGACATGAGAAGATTAAATAATTAAATGTTGTGTTAAATGTTCACAGTTTGCCATGACTCAGAAAACCTCAGTACCTGACAAATATTTCACATCAGGGACTTTCATTGTAAACTGTGCATCCAACCTAGGATACCCCAACAGTAACTTCCATTAAGAGTAAACTATCTATTGGGACCCCATCTAATTACTTAACACTCCAAATTCGTCGATCATGAGGACCCACAGTTGAAAATCTTTGGGAAAACTCTGGATGTTTCAGCCTATTCGATGGGAAAATTTTCAGAACTTAAAACAAATGAATATTTGATTAAACAAGACCCATCTGAAAGATTATATATGCATAATTTTCAATGAAAGGTAACAGTTTATCAAGAATTTCAAATTTATAATATTAATGTGATTTTTGTATGCATGCTGGTAGCTTTATATTTAATTCAGTCAAATGTCTAATAATTGATTACACAAAATTTAGTTTTCCCATTCTCACAAAGCGGTGAACACTGGAAATATCAAAAAGTGTTATTTTTTATTTGTTTATCACAGTTATATTCAACTTTTTACACATATACTATCAATATAATTGCAACAGTTTGTACAAAGCGAATGCAATAAAATCTAATGAAAACCTCCAAAGGCTCACCTGAGGGTTAGCACAGAGACCAAAGTCAATCAGTTTGAGATTCTGGTCTTCATCTAGCAGAAGGTTTTCCGGTTTGAGGTCACGATGGGCGTATCCTTGGTTGTGGATGTAACCAACAGCCGCCACAATCTGTCTGAAGAAGATCCTTGCCTCATCCTCACCTAGCCGATCCTTTGCCACTATATAGTCAAACAGCTCACCCTCAGGACAATACTGGAATGCAAGGCAATTTGGCAAGGTTCACCAATTTTCACAGGAAATAAACCAGAGTATGGTATCCATATATAGCCATACTAAGACTACAACCCACACAGTGCATAACTAATCAACATTTTTTAATTGGTGTTTCAGCAGCTATCATTTGTAAATATATAGTTGTTTTGTTTTCACAACATAAAATCAGGAATTATATTTCAACAATTGGGAAGACTGTATGTTTAATAATTGAGAATGGGGTCAAATTGGGGTCAAACTGACATAAAATAATCTTAAAGACTTTTTATATTTTATTGTCTTCAGATATTTCATACCTTAATGTTTAAAATGAACTGTAAAGTAAATATGGCATATATTTGGGTGAAAAATAAATATCCAAATTGTGTTTGAAAACCAAGGGCGAGTTGCTAAATACTTTTTATGAGCAACTAAAGGGACTAAAATTCAGCACAAAGCACTTGCATTCATTCACTCCCTATCCAAATTGTGTTCAATAACCAAGGGTGAGTTACTAAATACTTTTTATGAGCAACTAAAGGGACTAAAAACAGCACAAAGCACTTGCATTCATTCACTCCCTGGGAATACCTCAAGAATCATGTAGAACCGGTCTGTTGTCTCAATCACCTGGTAGAGTTTACAGATGTGTTGGTGACAAAGTTCCTTCATGGCCGCAATCTCGGTCTTCACACGTGGCAGATCCTCCTGCCATATACACACAAATAAAACACATGCCCTTGCAAATTGTACACTGTAAACAACTTATGATTTGAGAAGCATTCATGATTAATTTTAGAGTTGAAAATAAGCTGTTGAATCTACCAGAAAATTATTAAATCTAAAACTGTCAAAGATTGGAGTGAGAATTTACATGAATGACATGAATGAAGCAAAGTTTATTGAAGATAATGATTTTCATTTTACACAACAAACAATTTTAGTTATGAGTAAGTAAGAACTGTTATTAACTTTGTTCACAATAACCGCTTTACTCTAACATGTAGTCTATACTTATATAAATAAGTAATATATCAGCTGTTGAAACTTATTTGCACTAACAAACATTTAAGTCAGAAGATTCTGAACCCAAAAATCAAATGGCATTATTTCATTTTTACTTACACCAAGGGATCTCTTGTCCATGATTTTAATGGCCACTTTTTCACCAGTGAGGGAATGATATGCAAGCTTCACCTTGGCAAAACCACCTGAATGAACAAGTAAAATAACCTTTGAATGAAGGAACAGATCTAATGAAAAAATATCATTTCTACAACGTCTAGTGAAACAAGACTTCTGATAGATACCTGATAGAATGCTACAATGTGACATTTTTTTTTGTAAATTACAATTTTCCTCCACATGAGTTAAGAGAGTAGAAGTATATTCCATGGCCGCTCGTGTAAGATAGGTACATCCTAACCAGACCATAGGCAGAACAAGCATCTTACATGAGCGGCCATTGTGGATGCTTTTGCTCCCACGTGACCACAGTAAAATAAAAGACAAAAAAATGTATTGTTTTCTCAGGAGCTCTTTTGAGCACAGCAGGTACTTTTTACCTTTGCCAGTGGGCAAGGTAAGGATTTCCAGCATGGTCAAATATTTTGATCTACTGGGGTGGGAGAATAAAGTTTTTCACCTGAGCCGATGGTTTCCCGAAGGTGGTAGAGACCCTTTAACTCTGAATAGCTCATCTTTATGTATGTACGAACACACACATCAATAGTCTGAAATAAAATAATTTTAAAACTGCCTATCATTCACAACAATTTTTTATCCTACAATCAGTGTAGGAAAATAAGGAAATTGTTACACACAATACTTATTAAAAAGCTTATTAATAAAATATATTGACTGAGCATTGTCATTTTTTAATGTGTATTGAATTCTAGACAGTTCTGCATATTTCTGAATTTGAGCATCTATTATCAGTTAGTTTTATTTTAAAAATGTTATATTAAAGCAAGAACAGCTCTTTTAGTATCTTTCAGTGTTGCAATGTACAATACACAGGCCAGTATTAGTTAAAGTTCTGCATTTGGAAATGTTTGGAGTTTAAAGTTCTGAATAAAGATCTTATAGTTATGGCCAAGGTTACAGGGCACACTTTTCCTCCTAGGTTTACTTTACTGAAAAATGCATTAATGATTGTAAAAGAATGGATTTTCAGAATTTATTGTTCCCTAATATAATACTCAACTCATTTTTTTCTTGAAATTTGTAAAAAGATATACATATCTGACATTCTGACCTGTGAGATTGGCGAAAAAAAGGCCGGCACAAAGGATCAATCAGAGGTTGATAATTCAAGTAATGCACTAGTCAATTGTAACCATGGCCCCCCGGCCCAGGTCCGAGGTAGCTATAATAATGAGCGATCAGGGATACTTTTTTATTATTTTGACATTTCTTATGTATCCCTGTAACGCTACAACTCTCTACCATTTAACACTGGGCGAAATAATATATAGTAATGTTATGCATCAATGTTAAATAATAATGACAAAATTGTTCAATTATACCAGACAGTGATCTAAACTGGGTCGAATTTGTCATTAGAGTCGTTATTTTCACATAAATATATTCTGGGTCTAGAGTGTAGAACGGTATTTGTGACCCAGAATATAGAAAAACTATACACATTTTTTTTTCTCTAGATTTACAGATATTGGGATACTTGATAAACAACACATGTAAGTGTTTTATGATATCTGAACATGTTATTTGGCATAATGAGATGAATAACTATGTGTTTAATAGTAGACAATAGTATTTTCATAGAAATTTGAATTTATAACAGAGATAATTTCAAAATTGTGGCCGCGAGGAATCTCTGCCAAAGGACTGTTCGCTACTTTTTGCTGGGATGGTGGAAGTCAAGAGTCTGCCATAGTAAAGAAATCGTCAAGACTCATTGGCAGCCATTTAGGTGGACTTAGGTCCGGGGGTACAGTCTTGAAATTAGACTTTCGGATAAACAAGCCCGAATTCTTATACTATTGCATGGAATCATATTTTTGAACAAGCCCTGCTATATAAACTTCAGAATTTGAGCAAGCCCGGAAGACTTTTTAACAGTGCAGGGCTTGTGCACCGGGCTTGTGCTAATTTCGACCACTGGGTATACGAAAAATAGCCAGGGAAATTTGAAGCGCTTCAGCATTGCCAAGTGGCACCAAAACACTCAAAATCACTGGGGTAAAGCTACACTTTACTGTTATAAACATAACATAACGCTAACAGGTATGCCTTTGATTTAGACACAAATTGAAACAACACTCAACAGCTTGAGCTGACCTCAGACCAAAAATTAAAAAAAAAACGCTGTCATCTTGTCATTCCTTACCCAGTACGGATTTGTTAAGTTTTATGGTATCTTTACATCGGAAAACTCACATATTTGTATTTTTTGAAACCACTATTAATACCGAAAAACTCCAAAAAACGTGAAGGAAAATGTGTTGGTTTTAAAAATGCCACTTCTTTCGTCCAATCAAAACTCAAATCGCTGTTATACGCTCGATTTACATTTTAATTTCATCGAATATGGTTACAACCAACTAATTTTTTGAATCAGTGGCACCGGACTGTACACTCGAAATAAAGTGTTATTTTTATTATAATCGTATTATGCACCAGTCAATTGTAACCACGGCCCCCAGGTCCGAGGAATAACCAGGACTTTGACTTTCGGTCCAGCCAACCCCGGGTAAAATCCCCGCCCTGCGTGGACGAACTGATGGTTAAACCCCGGCCAAATGCCCCCTTGGTGGTGCAATCGTAACAACTCGGCCATCTCCGGCAAGCTTCGAGATAGACCTCGTAAATAGTAGTAAGGATATACGAAAGTGCGATGCGGCTGCCGGCGATTAACACCGTTTTCAATCCGCGTAAAGAAGGCCCATTGTAACAACAAGGAAATGGACTGTGTTAAATTAAATGTGCTTGTTTAAGAGAAAATATTTATTGTAACCTCAAAAAATGTTCGTTTTATGAATATTTAGATGTTTCCTTATAGTTGAAGCACTCTGTTAACTCTAGAAAAATCGTGAGCACACAGAAAATGTACTTGACAGTCATTGAAATGATCATACGGTTCATGGCATGCATGAATCATTACATCGGATTAAATGCATGCATGGACTAAATGTCAACATTTTCTCAACAGTTATAGAAATACCCTATGAAATGTAAGTTTTAATTCATACTTTGCCGTGTTATTTTTCACACCATGCCTTGCCATTAAAACAACATTACTATTCTGTAAAATCATTGATTGCATTGTGCAGCCTTTTGTGGATTGTGGTAGGATGGGTGTGAGCTTGGCACCCAGTCAGCTTTACCAGCTGAAATCTATGCATGCCTTTACTTCAGCATTATTTGGTTTGGGCTGCAGATTTTTTTTGTGTAAACAGTTCTGTGGGGTTGAAGTGGGGCGGTGACTATCCACGCAGTAACCTCTAGCTATTGTTAGAGTACCAGTACAACGTTCATGTGGATATGCACCAGACAATTGTAACCACGGCTCCCCCAGGTCTGGGGAATAGTGGGGACTTTGACTTTCAGTACAGCCAACCCTGGCTAAAATTCCCCACCCTGCGCGGATGATCCAATAGCAAAATCCCTGCCAAATGCCCACACACCCCAGGGACTCTAGGTAAGGCCCATTCCCCTCTATATTTTAAGCGAAGACAAAACCACCGCATTCACCCAGCACTGCAGGGCCACCTGATAGGTAAAAACACGGCCCATTTCCCCGGTTAACCCCAGTATTCCTCTGGACCTGGGGTGGGGGGGGGGTTACAATTGACTGGTGCACTAAGTTGACAGATAGTATTTGTTCAAGGCAGATCATGCTACACTTTACCTCCTAGGCTGTGGATAAAACCACTCATTAGAAGTTTCCTTACACATTATATTTGTCTTAATCTATAATTATTAGTCTCAATATCTTTGAGTAAATTGTCATTTTTTATTTAAAAACAACAACACCAAAAGAGTAACTGATAAGATACTCAACTGATTTATTTTTTTGTAAATAAAAGCCTTAAACAAAATATTTAGCCAGGTCACTAAGCTTTTCAGCAATGTATACCAGACTTTTTTCAATAATACTTAATCTCTTTTGAATAATTAGCCTTTAGATCACTCTTCACCAAATGACTCTTTCATGTCCAACTCCATAAAATGTAAACAAGAATAATTACAGTTTGGATCAACATGTCTCTTAATTTTATTTTTTAATATTAGTCAAGTAATAACAGAGCCATCTGTATGCAATCCAATGTAAAATTAATGATAAATTAGGTTTTGCTCCCATTTTTACTTTCATTTCTGTGCCAAGCCCTTTTAAGTGCATTGAGTCTTTTGGGAGACTTCACAATATTTCTGGCGTTTAATCCCCAAATATGGCTTTAAGTTACCATACAAATTTAAGTCTTCATTACAAAAAATACTGTATGTCTCCACTTTAACACACAATGAGAGGACTATTTAAAGCATTACCATGTGTCAGAATTATAGATCTTTCTTTGCATTTTATTTGTCTAAATGTATTACCGGTCTCTTTAGCAATATTCTTGTGCCTCTTTGAGTACTTGGCTTGACAGTTTGGTTTTTAATACATTGTTTTGAATGTTTTATTTGTACACAACAATGATGATGATGATGATGACACTATGCTATGCCAAAACCTCAACACATTTTCTTCAAGCAAAAAAGGACAGTCATTCAGAATAACTTTTATTACATCATTTGAGAAAATAAACTCATACAATCAACAAAATAAACATGCATCTGTAAAATCACAAGTCATGTTATGTGTGCGTTAAATTTAACTTAATAAAGAAAATAAATATTGGTTGCAGAAAGCAATGCGCATCACTTCTAATAAACATTCCAACAGACTGAAAAATAAATCAACACAAATGGAAAAACTGTTTGCAAGTCAGCTAGTATATATTTTACAAGTCAGCTAGTATCTTATTTTATGCCTTATCAGATTGCTATGCAAGCTGGAAGCTTACAGAATCACTCTTAAGTCTGTTGCCTAAGTAGAAACAAGTATGGACATCCTTTTCCTGAGGTCAAGAGAAATGATCTTGGAGGTCTTGAACTCACAACCTTGAATCTGAGGCTTATCCTCTAGACCACTTTCACCTTTTCACATTTTAAAGAGCCCAGTTTACAATATGGCATTTGCAAGGATGTGCCCTATTAACAAATTTTCTGAAGTCTTAAAAATTGAACTGAACAAAATAGTTTTCCTTTATTTGGTCTGCCGATGCCATCTGTTTCTGTTTTTGTAGTTATCTTCCCTTCATAATATAGGAAAACCACTTTAAGCGTAGATAAATCCTTTACCATATAACCCTTTTAAATATATGTTCAGATTTATTTAATAATCACGGACCTACAGATGACTTTTATCTTCAACTTCACATCAGTATGTAAGTCATCAAATATTTGAGATGACAAGATGTTCCACTGAATGCTTTGTTTCCATCTTGCACTTATTTTTCCAAGGTAGGCGTTGCAGTTGTGTTAGATGATTTCCATGCATTGCAGGTCAATCCTCATACAATGGCATTTTTGATTACATTCGGATTCCAGTCCCTGAAATAGAAAACAGAAAATACAACAATAATAGGAATCATATTTTCAGATCAATTATTTTAAAAGCCTGTACAACAACAGAAAAGTATTCACAAAATATTAAGTGCAACACCAATTTAAAGCTGCATCCTCACAGTTTTACTGTTCAGACACCTTTTTTATTTTTTTGTCTTTAAATTGGCAATTATTGTGCAAATGTATGGAAACCAGTGATATTAGACTGCTGACATAATATCAGATCACAGTCTTTCATATACAAGTTTGAAAATTTGGTAAAAATTCCTTCTATCTAGTCATATAAGGTCACACATAATAGAACAGATTTCAATTGTTTGGAAAATATTTTTTTACTATTGCTTTAAGCCATATAATTAATTATATGTGTAAATTTAATTTAATTACTCCTTTGGGCTATTTAAGAATGACCAAGAATCTGTGAGAGAGCAGCTTTTAGCTCTGGACTACTGGTAAATTAAAAAATATGAAATGAAATTGTTATCATGTTTAAATTCATCTACAATGTTGATATTTTAATACTGTCAATCCTTGTTGATTAATTGTACAAACATGCAGGTACTTTTGGGCTTAAACCAATAGGATACTTGACTGTTAAAATTATTGTCCGAATTTCGAAAATAGCACAACCATTACCTTATCTGCCTTTTTTTCATTAGAACAAGCCGGGAATCAGAGTCAGCCGCACCCCTGGTACCATACTCTGAAAATGACAAAAAGATTAAAATTTAAATGTCTGCATTTCATTGGCACAGTAAAAATTTCAGCATTTTTCAATGTTTCTGCATCACCACCACTGATGGATATCATAGAATTTAGCCTTGAAAGAAATGTGTGCTGGTTTATGCGTTCAAACTCATTTTGCTAAACCACTAGGTCTAGAATGAAGATCTAATTTATTTAGAGAACTATATTAGTGAACAGGGCCGAGGCATTTAATTGTGCCATTACATTAAGTTGTTCGATACCAACACTCACTGACATATAAACCATACATCCTTAGTTAAAAAGAATGTAAATTTTAATTATAAAAAATTAAAGTTAATGATATGAAATGTATGAGATATAAATACACTGAGAAAGAAAGTCTAACCTATTATCGATTTAAGTAAAGTCAGATTCAGACTTATTTGTTATTAAAAAAATCAAATAGAGTATTTGTTTTCTTAATTTTTGCCATTGATCACTGGAGCTTCAAAATTGTTATTATCACTATATTAGAATCTGTCAAAAGAAGACTTTACCCCACCCACTAAGAATTAATGACATTTCCATTTAGTTTTTCATGAGGGCTCTTTTAAAACCATTTTTATATTTTAATAAAATACAATAAGTATAAAAATAACACTTACACACAAATAAGTGGTAAAAGTTCGCTCCTCATTCTGTCTTTGGACTAACATATCTCTTGGTTGTCTGTTTGAACATCTTCTTGCATTCGGAGCTCCTCGGCCATTTTATTGAAAACAAAAAAATGGCCGAGGAGTTCCGAATGCATCTTCTTGGTCGGCCATGATGGACTATTTTCTTACGACCCGTATTATATCCGAGGCCATATCTTGATACTAGCCGAGGAGTTCCGATTGTTGGTGGTGGTGTTAGTAGTTTATACTCCGGGTCCCGGCGTGAGCACATTGAAGGGTCCCAGAGTGACAGTTCAACCACCGCACACCTATCCTGGGCGGTGAACCAGTACTAGGTGCCTTCACTTCTGTAAGGAACTGACAACTTCTGTACATGCCAGGGGCAGTGGTGCAGTGCGAATGGTCGTAGAAAGGATTTCATAACCAATCACAACAGAAGTGACCTGGTCCGCCCGGGAATCGAACCCGGGTTGTCCGATTAACAGTACAACGCTCTACCGACTGAGCTAACCGGGCGGACCTTATTGTGCAATTATGGAAATTATGGTTGTTTTAAAAATAATAATGATTAATAATATAGGTTTTTTTGTGTGTGTTTTTTTGTTGTTGTTTTTTTTTTTTTTTTTTTTTAAAAATGGCCTGCGCCCGATTTTTTCCATTTTAATATGTATGTGCGGGATAAAAAAATACATAGTATACTTTCTATACACAGGTATATAGCCCCTGGTACAGTGCCTTCTCTTTTTTATCAATAGGTCGTAACCATGTATATTTTCAAAATTTCAATATCTTTAAGTGAATGAATGAATTAGGGCTAGGATCAAAAACTGTTTTTCCTAACAATAAACCTGGACCAGAAGCGTTATATTACAACACCATCACCATAGCATGTAAAATCATCATGGACTTCTAATAGCACTATGGATGTAACGGTTTAAATCGGTAGAATTGTTAACTCAAAATGTCTCTATACAGTTTATACCGATATTGGTTTTCTTTCTTGACAACTTCGCCCGAAAAATAATTTGGTTTCGTTTTAGGTTATGGTGACTTGCATTTAATAATTAATGGTTAAATCGATGTATATCATCATACTCCTTAATACCTCATCCTTTCATGTGAAAACGAAAGAAGAAAAGAAAAGAAATGTTTTGTCACCATAATGTAGATTGAAAATCAGTAATTTATAGCTACTAAAAGTAGTAGAGATCCAATTTATACGCGTTCATCTCATAACTCTATGGATGAAATGTTTGTTTACCGGGCTTGATAATAATGGATAGTCGATTTGGTATTCATCGTTCCAGATAACCTGCTTAAATCCATGAATTCCATTCGTATGTTTCGGTAATTCCAAAAGGTAAAATATGTAAAACAATAAATATTCTATATACATTTGGCTGTTAGCTTAGTATTTCGTTCATCGTGTGAATCACTATCGTGTGTGTCGCTTAAGGCGCCGGTTATCATTTCGTTCCCTCTATGCTCATTCTTGTTCAATATAACATAATGTGTTTGTAGTTGTCAGGTAAACCTGCCATATTTGTTGTTTGTAATGAACGTATCTCTAAGCAAGGCGCCGGAGGGGATCGTGATGCCCCTCACTAAGATAAAGTTTTACTTATAGGGAATTATTTTCTAAGCTTCATTAGGATGTTTGAGCAGTCATTGTATTACCACCCTTTTGAAAAGGGCCCCAACAACAGGTGCACGGCGTATACAATGAACGTGCTTTATATTTTATTTAGAAAAAAATAAAATTATTTATGCTTTCTGTTTCTTTTGGATGATAAAGCAGTCGTTGTGTTACCACCCTTTTAAAAAAGGGCCCCAACAACAGGTACACGGCGTATACAATGAACGTGCTTTTTATTTTATTTTGTTTTATTTCTTAAGTTATTATTAATGTATGTTTTTTGCTTCCTTGGGATGTTAAAGCAGTCATTGTATTACCACCCTTTTAAAAAAGGGCCCCAACAACAGGTACACGGCGTATACAATGAACGTGCTTTTTATTTTATTTTGTTTTATTTCTTAAGTTATTATTAATGTATGTTTTTCGCTTCCTTGGGATGTTAAAGCAGTCATTGTATTACCACCCTTTTGATAAGGGCCCCAACAACAGGTACACGGCGTATACAATGAACGTGCTTTTTTTGAAGATTATTATTTATGCTTTGTGCTTATTATTGATGTTAAAACAGTCATTGTATTACCACCCTGTTCAAAAAGGGTCCCAACAACAGGTACACGGCGTATACAATGAACATGTTTTGCATATGTTGTTTGATAAGTGCTGTGCTATTTAGACCCTATTTCTTATAGAACCTTTTGTTTTGTGTGGTATTAAATTTTGTTTAGGTAGTTTATTCCCGACAGGTATGCAAACACTGCTTCCCTTACCTTCTCTGTAATATCAGGTTCGGGAAACATCAGATGATACCTGTCGATGACTGACATATTTAGTTTCAGAAGTTCTATTTTCAGGCTTTCTCGTTGTTCCATATAAGTTGGGCATTTAAAGAAAATGTGATGGAATGTTTCTTTGTCTCCGCATTGGATACAGCATTCAGTATTTGTATAATTCTCAGCAGCTAGCATACTGGTTCCTAAACGAAGTCGTGTGTATACTTTATCTTTAAGTGTATTAGTACTATATGTTTTGATTGTAGTGTTAATTTCCCCATACTCAAAATTGTGCTCAAGTTTATATACTTCAAAGTCTCTTACAAATTTGTTTTTTGTTAGTTTCTTTATCCAGCTGTATGCTTCAGGGACGCTTAATTTGATGTTTGTTCGTGAACCTTGCCTTGATGCTTGTTTTGCAATTTTATCAGCCATTTCATTTCCTAAGATGCCTATGTGACTAGGAATCCAGACAAATGTTATTGACACTCCTAGATCATGAAGCAGTGTATTATTATTAAGTATTTGCTGTAAAATTTCTGGTCGTGACCTAGAAAAGCTTATTTCATTGACATGAGTGCACTTAAAGAGTCTGATAGTATTGTTACTTTCTTGTGTATATTGTTTGCTTCTGCTTGCTGGCGCAGCATTTTTAGTGCAAGGTCAATTGCCGCCAGTTCACAAGAATAAATAGAAAGCCTGAAGTCAAATTTTAACCCACATTAAAAAAGGGGTGTCATATTTTGAGACAAGCCTACTATCCCGGCCCCAGCCAAATGGAGGTGCGGGTCTTTGCTTCCATCCGTGAAGACCTGCCATGAGTTGTAATATTTGCTATTGATGTGTTCATTTACTATTTGGCGGTTAATGTTAGGGTCCTTTTTCTTGTCTATAACTTTTGTTAAGCATAAGTGGTTTCACTCTTTGTTTGTGTACTATGAGTACTTGAGTTTTATTTGGGTTTATTTTGAAACCGAAGTTTTCACTCCATGTCTCTATGTTATTAAGAGTATGTTGGATGTTTTTAACTGCTATTTCAGGTTTTTTAGAAACTGTCCATATCGCTGCATCATCTACAAACTGAGATAGGTCACTATGGTAGGCAGGGTTTTGGATTTCTGAGTTACTTTTTTCGATTGAGTCTCTTAGTGTATTCATGAAAAGTGAGAATATGATTGGTGATAAGACACTACCCTGTGGGCAGCCATTGGCTGTTTCTATGGTTTCTGAGTATTCTCCTTTTAGTAATACTTTTATTTTCCTGGATTTGATAAATGCATTAATCCAATTGAGCATTTTACCTCTTATTCCTATTTTATGTAGGTATGTTAGAGCTCCTTGACTCCATAGTTTGTCAAATGCTGAGCTGAGGTCCAAAAATACTGCCACTAGGTATTTGTTGTCAAGTTGTGCCCTTTTACAATCATGTTCCAGTCTAACTAGATTGTCCTCACATGAATGATTGGCTCTGCAACCTGATTGGAATTTTGATATCAGTTTGTTTGTTTCAAGGAAGTTACATAATCTAGGTTTTATCATTTTTTGCATTAATTTAGTGAAAGTTGATGAAAGTGAGATTGGCCGGTATGATGCGGGATCATATTTAGGTTTATTTGGTTTCAGGAGAGGGATTATTACAGCTTCACTCCATGAGTCTGGTGTTGAACCAGATTTCCAAGATTGGTTGAAGAGGCTTAGAAGTGTTTGCTTTGCAGATGTTGGTAATTTTTTAAGAATTTCATAGTGTATGCCATCTTCACCAGGTGCGCCACTTTTACAATTAGCTAGTGCCCTGTTGAGTTCAACCATACTGAAATCTGCATTATACTCAATATCTTCCCTACGAGTTTCTGTGTTAATTACATCACTTATAATTGTATTGGTCCTGTTTTTTAATTCAATGAAGTCTTGTGTATATTCATTATCGCTACTGATCTTTTCATAATGTTTTACTAATATGTCTGCCTTATCTTTGGGATTGTGTATTACCTTGTCGCCTATTTTAAATGGTGGTTCATCGGGCAATGGAATTCCTTTTACTTTTCTGACAAAGTCCCAAAGTTCCTTAGAGTTTGTTTTGTGAGTTATTTTCGAGCAGAAATTGTGCCATCCTTGCTTTTTTGCATTTTGTATTGTTTCCTTAGCTTTTAGCCTAGCCATTAGCCAGTTTTCATGTTTAATAGAAGTTGGGTCTTTTTTATAAATTTTCCTACATTTTTCTCTTAATTTTATAGCATTGTCGCATTTAGTGTCCCACCATGGGACACTTTTCTTTACTCTTTTAATTTTAGGTTTAGATTTTGGTAAGGTTCTATCGAGAATTTTCGTAAGTTTCTCATAATAATGATTGAAATTATATTGAATATCATTTTCAGTTATATCATAGTTTAGTTCGGTATGACAGAGTTGTTGGAATTTGTTCCATGATTCAGTTGAGGCTTTTTCTGTTTTCCATTTTTTGTAATATTGATTGTTGTTTTATTTGTGGAATATTTAATTGACGTTAGTAATGGTAGATGGTCACTACCAAAAGTGTTGTTTATTACATAGAATTCACTAGAGGAGTGGAGATGTGATGAGATGAGTGGTAAGTCAATAGCACTGTCTGATTCGTTTTGTTTTTCGGATACTCTCGTTATTTGTCCATCATTTAAGAAATTTAGATTATTGTCATTTAGGAATGTAAGCAAGTCATCGGCCTCGCCGTCATACCGGAAGTCTCCTGCTGGGTTCCAGCAGATGTGTTTTAAGTTAAAGTCTCCTACAATTAGGGTGTTTCGTCCTAAGTTTTTGAATATGTGTTTATATGTATTTATGTTATTATATTTAGTTTTAGGAACATATACATTATATATTGTGATGGGGTCTTTTTTACCGTATATCTGCACAGAGCAGACTTCTATGTCTGATTTGTGAGTTATCATGTTCTCTGCAAGGGCCAAATGCCCCCGCACCCAGAGACTCTATATAAGGCCCAATCTCCTCTAAATTTGGCGCTATGACAAAACCACCGCGGTCACCCGGCCCTGCGGGGCCACCTGGAAAGTAAAAACGCGGCCATTTCTCCGGCTATCCCCGGTATACCACTGGTTATAATTGACTGGTGCATTACAAGCACTGTGGATCCAGATGGGTATTTGTGTCCCAGTGTTCTTTAAATGTGAACACGGTTATGCTTATTACTTGAATTTTCCACTTTAGATATACTACAGTGGATGAAGAGGTAAGGCGAGTGGCGTTGGGATAGATTAGCCGCCGTACGCTTTTCCACACGACGTCTATTTTATTTTGACTAGAAACAGCTTTTTGATATGCACTTTTTTAAACCAAAAATGCCTATTTTTTGTAAACATAATATATGTATCCTTTTCGTGACCCGTACATGCAATACCTTACATATTAAATTTGTGTACTGCCAAAAATACCGGCAGATAATAACACGACAAAACCAAAATAAATAAAAAATGTCAAAAGAAATAAATGTATACCTATGCTCACGTATGTTAACATAACGCTCAATCCATTAACCTTGCTCTTGCTAAAAAGAGATAAAAATACAGTTTAAAAGGGTTGGCCATTTTTAGCTCTATTGTTACATTATTTTCCAGTTTGCATATAGAGACTATTGGTTGGGTGAGCCTCGTTGCCGGCTTACGCACGTGCCCTCGGGTCAGATTTTTCTATCCGTACCGGAAACACATGATAGATACGTATATTCTTGCATACCGGACGTGTGTTTCCGGTCATGTGACCAGTGCTGAAAAAAACAACCATCTGTTACATACCCCATGTAAGACGCGCCACTTTTTATTCAAGTTCTTTTATTGTATGGTTTATGAAAAACTATATTATGCCATTTCAATAAAGCGCAATCAAATATATATGTTTGCAAGACTTTTAATTAAAATTGAAAATAAATAATTGTTAAAGCTGCACTCTCACAGATTGAACGTTTTGACAACTTTTTTATTTTTTGTCTTGGAACGAGCCAATTTTTGCGAAAACCCATGGAAACCAGCTATAAAAGACTGCTGATAAAAAATTAGATCGCAGATTTTTATATTTCTGTCCAAAAACTGATGTTTTATGCATTTTTTTCTAAACGGTTTAAGCCATAAAACATTATTTTTGAAACGGAAATATGAAAATCAACGATCTGATTTTTTGTCAGCAATCATATATCATTGGTTTGCAGATATTTATGCAAAAATTAGCTTTTTCCAAGACAAAAAAATAAAAAAAAAGTTGTAAAAATGGTATATCTGTGAGAGTGCAGCTTTAAAAACGCTATTTTTAGTTATTTAAAATTACTACGCTCAGTAAACAACGTCGCACTCGCTTTTTGGTGTAATTGTACAAAAATAAGTTCGTTTTCTACTTCATTTTCCCCACAAAATGATAAATTTAGATGTACAAGAAAAAATATCAATCATGTTTATCCGGTCCGGATCGAAAAATTATACCCTCGGGCACGTTGCGTGGCCGGTAACTTGGCAAGCCTCGTTACTGGCTTACGCACGTGCCCGAGGGTCGGATTTTTCTATCCGTACCGGAAACACATGATAGATACTTATATGCATTAATTACATCAAAATGCTCGGTCTTAGATTAAAATTAGCTAAACGTTTTGGACGTTGTCCCCGAACCATCCATACGACGTTTACTGCCGAAATGTTTCGTCTTAGGTGCTTGGGCGCAGGCTAGGTGCACCACCAAAGTGCACCCACTCTTAAATCAAATCCTGGAATAGCCCGTGCTTCATTCTGTTAATGAATATCTACAAGAATATGTAGGGCCGTAACAAGTGTTACACAAGCACACAAGTAGCCAGGCGTAAGGTCGTAACAAGTGTTACACATCACAAAAGTAGCCAGGCGTAAGGCCGTAACAAGTGTTACACATCACAACAGTAGCCAGGCGTAGGGCCGTAACAAGTGTTACACATCACAACAGTAGCAAGGCGTAAGGCCGCAACAAGTGTTACACATCCCAACAGTAGTCAGGCGTAGGGCCGTAACAAGTGATACACATCCCAACAGTAGTCAGGCGTAGGGCCGTAACAAGTGTTACACATCACAACAGTGGCCAGGCGTAAGGCCGTAACAAGTGTTACACATCACAGCAGTTGCAAGGCGTAGGGCCGTAACATGTGTTACACATCACAACAGTGGCCATGCGTAAGGCCGTAACAAGTGTTACACATCACAACAGTAGCCAGGCGTAAGGCCGTAACAAGTGTTACACACCACAACAGTAGCCAGGCGTAAGGCCGTAACAAGTGTTACACATCACAACAGTGGCCAGGCGTAAGGCCTTAACAAGTGTTACACATAACAGCAGTAGCAAGGCGTAAGGCCGTAACAGGTGTAACACATCACAACAGTAGCCAGGCGTAAAGCTGTAACAAGTGTAACACATCACAGCAGTTGCAATGCGTAAGGGCGTAACAAGTGTTACACATCCCGACAGTGGCCAGACGTAAGGCCGTAACAAGTGCTACACATAACAGCAGTAGCAAGGCGTAAGGCCGTAACAGGTGTTACACATAACAGCAGTAGCAAGGCGTAAGGCCGTAACAAGTGTTACACATCCCAACAGTAGCCAGGCGTAAGGCCGTAGCAAGTGTTACACATAACAGCAGTAGCAAGGCGTAAGGCCGTAACAAGTGTTACACATAACAGCAGTAGCAAGGCGTAAGGCCGTAAAGCATAACAGCAGTAGCAAGGCGTAAGGCCGTAACAGGTGTAACACATCACAACAGTAGCAAGGTGTAAGGCCGTAACAGGTGATACACATCACAGCAGTAGCAAGGCGTAAGGCCGTAACAGGTGATATACATAACAACGGTAGCCAGGCGTAAGGCCGTAACAAGTGTTGCACATCACAACGGTAGCCAGGCGTAAGGCCGTAACAAGTGTTGCACATCACAACGGTAGCCAGGCCTAAGGCCGTAACATGTGAGACACATCACAACGGTAGCATGGCGTAAGGCTGTAACATGTGAGACACATAACAACAGTAGCCAGGCGTAGGGCCGACAAGTGTAACACATCACAACAGTAGCCAGGCGTAGGACCGTAACAAGTGTTACACATCACAATAGTAGCCAAGCGTAAGGCCGTAACTACAGTAGCCAAGTGTAACAAAATTGTGCGAAATCGCGACGTTTTTGTAAGCAACGTTTAACATGCATAGGATTCCGATTTGTAGAGGCCCCCTGTTTCATAGTTGTTATAAAAAGGTTTAACAAAATCGCTTCGATACTGTAACACATAACATGAACGTAACAAGGGTCTTACGATCGTGTAACACCATGTAACATGATTTGTGGAGGTGTAACACCATGAATCATGATTTGTAGAGGATTTCAAAGTTGTAGCTCCTAACAAGGTGCAACAACGATTTACAAATCGCGACAGCTTTAACATGAACGTAACAAGGGTGCTAGAACAGTGAAACACCTTCTCACATGCACTGGAGTCCGATTTGTTCAGGTTTTCGCACATAACAAAGTGCTGTTTCTCAAGCAACATCGCCGTAACAAGGACGTAACACGTTTTAACATGCATAGAGGTACTGAGCTTGTTTCTGTAGTTTTACACAAATGCATAAGTATAGTATGCTGATTACAAGACAGTTAAGGCAAATGATTTTGGATATCTTTTTCAAACGCAATTTACGCAAACGCATGGATAAAGGCGCTCTTATTGGTACATATACAGTCACACTTAGGCGTTAAATTGAAACTTTACAGTAGCGTATGTAAATACATCAAATCATGTCAACACGTCGGCATACAACCAAAAAACCATCGACAATTTCAACAGCATTAATAAATTGGGCGATTCCATTAACATAACGTTTTAAACGTATACATATCGCATGTCTAACCTGTAGGTATCGCTTACTTGTATATATAACTTACGACAGCGTATCACATCGTATGACCAGCGTTCTCGACCTTTGCCCAACGCACGCATGAGTATCTTCAGCATACATAAGGCGCATATCTACAGTACCGCATTAACATAATTCATAAAGTAGTCAGCGAGCTATCAACATCAACATGGCACCAAGACAGCAACCAAGAAGCCTGCCAGAGGCTGAGGTCAAGCAGAACCCATCTACACCATCATCGTCCAAAGTCGCCGATTCACCTGCTCACGATTTCCCAGTTGTGCCCCATACCGGCCGTTCGCAGTCACCACTCTCTCTCCTCCTCCTCCTCATCCCGGTGATGGTTTCCGTAACTCTTTTGTTGGCTCAATTGCTTTACCAGTTGCCGCCACCTCTTCCCGTCAATCTTAGGACCAGACCATCCGCCGTCTGACTTCTTCTCCACCTCGTCCTATTGGCACGAAGCCGACTGATGTTAAAGAACGATTAGTTGGTATTCTTGTCGAAGCCTTCTCTGATGACGGGTAGAGAAGTGATGGTGAGGTACTCCGAATACGTCAATATGCGTTGCAGATACGTCAGATACGGGTTAGCTATGGGTTAGCAGTTACCCATATGTGGTGATCAATAAGTTTACTGTACGGTACAACACCTTCATGCCAACATATCTCGACGTATGAATAGCCTACCTCTAATATACTTAACGTATGTCTAGAGTATGCCTTACTTATGAAGAGGACGTCGGCATACGCTAAAAAGTTTTGTGCATGCACACATATTACATATATCGACCATTGCGTATAACGTATGGCACCTTATACAAGCGTACAATCCCCTCCCCACTCTGTGGCGGGGGATCGGGGGATTAATAAATGCATTTATATATAAAAGAATTATTTTTTTACTTTCCCTTGATGATATATCTTCATTGACCAGAATTAAATGTAAACAGACACATAACCTATCTTTTAAAAATGTTATTATATTCAAGATCTATTTTTTTTTTGTAAGAAGTTACGGTACCCTGTACATTTGAGTAGCACACTTGCAGATAATGATTGCATGTGAATGTATGGATAGGCTAATTGTAAAATTCCACTTTAATTATAGATAAAGGAGCAGAAACTTTGAATTAAGTAAGAGTGGGGAGTGTAATACCAAGAAAGTTTCACAAGAGTCTGAGAGGAGAAGAATAAGGGAATATAGGTTGAGGTTAATATCAGACCCTACAGATTGCCTAATTATGAGCCAAGCATTTTTAAAGGTTGATAACAACAATTACAGGGAAAAGGTAAGAGAAAGCTTTATAACAAATATGATGAGCTGATAAGAAGTAATAATAAGTCTTGAAAATCTTGAAATCTTGTTAACTATATGTTGTCCTGTGTGTACTATTTTACTCGTACTATTTCAAACCGAAAGATTGAGTAAACTAAATAATAAGCAATCTAGCTGTACTTATATATGACTTAATTATCATTTAAAATAAGGAAAAGTAACTAATTATCATCAAAATTGCAATATTGCTTCTATTTTTTTCCATATCTTGCAAGAGAGTTATTTGATAGTGTAACTCTTGAATACAAATGCATTTATGAAAAAATAATTATCAAAATTACTGAAAAATATACTTATTGGTATTCCTTTAAGATTTGATGACACATATTGACTGTTGCACAATGTTGTTGGTCATATTTTTATAAATTAACTTAAATGTCATGAGTGTACAAACACAGTCAAAAAAGTGCTATTTATTGAATTAGCTGTATCAAAGTCAATTTTAATTCAGGCTTGATAAAATTCTGCAATAACCTTAATTTTGACATACAGGTATTTATTGAATATCATTTATTGTTTTATTTTTACATAAGCTGGGCCATTCTATGTAATGTGTAATTTGAAAGAAAATATGCATGGAACTGAATAACAAGGTAAGAAATTTAAGATTATTAAGACTAGTTATATTTATCATTTATTATCGTACATCTTTTACATTTTAAACGTCAATAGAACCAATGTTTCAAAATATCGCGAATAGTGCGGCCAACATCATAATTTATATATGCTCATCCGGTCCCTAGCCACTCTCGGACGACCTAGCTGTCTGCCTGCAATTTTAAATCAACCGACGTCCAATATTGATACCGAGTAATCTGTCATTTTGAATGATTTTACATGCATATCATTCAAATAATCCAGATATACCCAGGACAATTTAAACAATATAAAACTACCCGGGAATAATTCTCGAGTTATTTAGAAAAAAAACGGCCAAATATTCTTCCCTCGAATAATTCGCCTTAAGAAAAATGGGCGAGTTCACTCGGAGTAAATTTTCGAATAATTCTCGGTTAAAGTAAAAAAAAAACTGGCCATCAATGTTGAATTATTTTTTTTTACATAAAAATAATTTGCATAACTGCTTTAAAAACAACAACAGATTATTAGAGAAATTTCATGTCATGAAATAGAAATAATCTAAATTTTGAATTATTTTGTTTCAAGACATAAGTTTAAAAAAATGCCAGAATCATAGAAAGTTACCAATTGGTGAAGGCCTTAATCATTTTGGTTGGAACACCATTTTCATGTATGACTTACAAGTATGTGTTGGGGCATAACAATTCACAAACATTTAAAGCTCATCAGACATAATTTATATGGATTTGCCTACCGGTATCATATATATGAAAAAATGAATTTTCACAATTAAACGCTTTAAATACATATGTTAATTAAGCAAAGTATTTTCACACAATTTAAAACTTAATATTCTTAAAAAAAAAAACCCAATACAATAACATAATTTTTACATTTCTATCCATTCAGTTACTACTTTATGACCTATCAAGTTGTAATAAAATAATACCAACTGAGGAAAAACCATCCTTCTCTCACTTTGTTTGACATACATATATATACATGTATATGAGCAAAGTATGTCTATTTCAATTAAAATCTGTATAAAGGAATGATATTAAAACAGAGGTGGTCCATCATAATGTGGTCAATCCATTGTTCAGGCATCCTCCTTGGGCACCTTGGGCTTACAGCTACGCTGATGTACAGTCAGACGGTCAGGGTTGAATGTACGCCCACAGTTCGGGCATGGTACTAGGTTTGACATTGCACTCTGGTACGCTGCCTCGTTCATTGCGTCTACATCATATTTACCAGTTGCTGGAGGTAAGAATTATGTTATTAGTGGCTTATAATCGCTAACAATAATAAACAAGAGGGCCCATGATGGCCCTACATCGCTCACCTGAGTAAAAGTGCTAAACATTTGTAATCAATATAGCTTGATATTTGTTCTCAAAGCTGTACAGGGGTGTAAAAATTAATCTAAGTAGCAGGGAAGATCCCAAAAGTAGGCGGGGGGGGGGAGATAATTCCTATAAAGTTTCATTAAGATTGTCCAAGTGGTTTAGGAGAAGATGACATTTATAAGCAATTGTTGACGCCAGACGACGGACATAGACCGATCACAATAGCTCACATTGAGCACTTTGTGCTCAGGTGAGCTAAATACAAACCACCAAAATCTATACAGTGTCATTCTTAATGAACATTTTATTAATTCCTGGTGTGCAGAATATGATTCAGATTGTCCTTTTTTATATATATTAAAATAAGCATGTACGACTGTGTACCAACATTTCTTTCCATTTTATGTACAAAAAATGATAACATATATTTAAATGCACAAACATCTGAATAAGTTACTTAAACAATGCGGGGCTAAGTGAAATAAAAGTCAAAGCTGTTGTTTTTTTCTAAGACAACAATTATTACATCAAGAATTTTGGGTGTTGATAGGCGCATAATGCTGGATTTAATAATTGTTGCCTGAGAAAAAAAATATCTTAATCAGATATAAGTGTGTTTAAATACATGTATGTCTACCATTTTTTTTAGTTATGGCCAAGATAAAAAAAAAATGCAAGCCATCATAGACACCAAGGCTATGACAATATCTCAATGTTTTCATCGAAAAACAAAAAAAAGCTAAAAATAACATTTATTCTCACCTCCAATAGAGCGAACCTCTGGCTTGTTAGGTTCCGGTCTCCGCTGGCCCTTCGGGAGTTTGTCATTCTGAACCTTCCATTTCTCAAGACACTGGGGCTCGTGTATCGCAATGGACTTTGTGCCGAATTCGCGTCCACAAATGTAGCACACCATAGAAGGAGGCTTCTTAAAAACTGGAGCCTGTTGGTCAGAAATGATAATCAAGACACCCATACTAGGTGTTGCACCTACAAAGATTAGTATTATCTTAAGGAAGAGCGAAGTTCAATTTGAAGACAGCTAGATGCTTATATGAATCATTATATTCTGTCAAGATTGAAATGTATTTTTTGCTTCATAATGGTGTTAATCAGAAGACAAGAAACTCTTTACAAATATCTTAATCTAAGTACCTTAGATTGACCTCCCCCAAATGCCCCTGCCCCACCAGTGGAGCCCCCACCACCTGCCCCACCCTTGGGCTTGCAGGATCGCTGGTGGACGGGCAGGCGGTCTGAGGCAAAACGACGCCCGCAGTTCTCACATGGGATCAGTTGGGCCTTCGCATTCTCCCAGGCAAGGTCATTCATCTCCTCTCTGTTTAATTGGAAACAAACAGATATTTCTTTATATATGGGGACTTGAGGTAGTGGGTGATTCACAACAGGTGTTTGTTTTTGAGAAGCCTGATGAGACTGCCACCTTATTAAGCTGGATTTTTTTTTAAAGAATTTCAATGCCTTTTAACACTTTACTACTCTGGGGTGGGTGGGGGGTATTTATTTAACACTTTAAGTCATTTCCTAACTAAGGTCATTTTCTTAACTTGATTATCTTTCTAAGCATATGATATAATAACTTTATAATATCTGAAACATTTCATTTTCAATGATTTTATCAAAAATGCATACTTACATGTATCTATTAAAATCACTACTAAAATTAGGAAATTACTTAAAGTTTTATGAATACTGCACCTGGGTATTTGACTTATTTCCCTGCTCAAGGGATGAGATATAGAGCAAATTTTGGCAGTTTGACAAAATCCACTATTTGTGGCTTTGTGCCCCCTACCACCCTGTAACCGCCCGGTTCAGCAAAATATTGATAGGTGCATTATGCAGCTAAAACAAATTTGATTCATCCTAGATAAACATGTACCAGTACATTTATCCCTTAAAGGCCAGCCACAATCCAAAAGTGGGTTGGGAAGGTAAAAAAAAAACGTTTAAAAAGTTCATGTTTTATTTAGTTTAGAGGAATATCTTTTTGGGAGTGAAATGTATATTCTTGGTAGCATGTTTTGGGATAGTAAGCAGTTAAACAAATTTTCCAAATGAAGATGTTATCAGATTTTGGATAAAAAACATTAACATTATTTCGGAAAAGTCTGTCGACATTATTACTTTGTTTTTATGTCAAAATGCCCCAGACCACCTATTCAACAATGACTTGAGAGTTTTTGATGATATCTTGTCCAAAAATAAGTTATTCAGAAAAGTTATGATAATAATGGATGAAATTTATTTACAGGTTACAAAAATGCATACTGGTATATTTTTTTTTAAAATAGCCGTAATCAACACAAAATCGCAAGACATTCTTCATTGGGCAATTCCGATAAATCATTGTTAATCATTTTGAATTTTGGTCCTTCAGTTGACTTTAGCATCGCTGCCGGCCCTTAATAATTAGATTATGTATAAATCAAATCAACTGGTACATTCATTTTGGGCTACTCTAGTAAAACTGATATGATTTGTTTTAAAATTATGTCTATAAGGTTGACAATGCTTTAAAATGGCAATAATAAGAGGGGTTGTGAAACACTATTTATACATATAAGTGTGGGTTATTTCTTGTGCACTTCATTGTCCAGGTATGTGTTCATTGTACACGTTTGGAAGGCATGTACAATAGCACATGGAAAGTAAGTTTTTCAAGTATCATCGAGCCTACAAGTACAAGTTTAAAGTGAAATTTAGCAAACAGCTATTAAACTCAACTGCCACTTTAACATGTACATGTAACTATATGTACAATTGCATGCCCACGTCTTGTTTTACGACCTCTCGTATAATATTCAACATTTTACACAAGAATCCATCCACAAACCTGGATATTCCTCCATCAGGTTTTTTTGGCATTGGTCTTCTCTGACCTTTGGGCAGTTTTGAGTTCTCTGCCTTCCATTTCTCAAGACACTGGGGCTCGTGAATTGCAATGGACTTCGTGCCAAATTCGCGTCCACAAATGTAGCACACCATAGAAGGAGGCTTCTTAAAAACTGGAGCCTGTTGGTCAGAAATGATAATCAAGACACCCATACTAGGTGTTGCACCTACCAAGATTAGTATTATCTTAAGGAAGAGTGAAGTTCAATCTTTATCAATTTTGAAGACAGCTAGATGCTTATAAGAATCATTATATTCTGTCAAGATTGAAATGTATTTTTTGCTTCATAATGGTGTTAATCAGAAGACAAGAAACTCTTTAAAAATATCTTAATCTAAGTACCTTAGATTGACCTCCCCCAAAAGCCCCTGCCCCACCAGTGGAGCCCCCACCACCTGCCCCACCCTTGGGCTTGCAGGATCGCTGGTGGACGGGCAGGCGGTCTGAGGCAAAACGACGCCCGCAGTTCTCACATGGGATCAGTTGGGCCTTCGCATTCTCCCAGGCAAGGTCATTCATCTCCTCTCTGTTCAATTGGAAACAAACAGATAGTTCTTTATATATGGCGACTTGAGGCAGTGGGTGATTCACAACAGGTGTTTGTTTTTGAGAAGCCTGATGAGACTGCCACCTTATTAAGCTGGATTTTTTTAAAGGATTTCAATGCCTTTTAACACTTTACTACTCTAGGGGAGGGGGGTCGGGGTTGGGTGTATTTATTAAACACTTTAAGTCATTTCCTAACTAAGGTCATTTTCTTAACTTGAGTATCTCTCTAAGCATAATTATGATATAAAACTTTTTAATATCTGAAACATGTCATTTTTAATGATTTTATCAAAAATACATACTTACATGTATCTATTAAAATCATTACTAAAGTTAAGAAATTACTTTAAGATTTATGAATACTGCACCTGGGTATTTGACTTATTTCCCTGCTCAAGGGATGAGATATAGAGCAAATTTTGGCAGTTTGACAAAATCCACTATTTGTGGCTTTGTGCCCCCTACCACCCTGTAACCGCCCGGTTCAGCAAAATATTGATAGGTGCATTATGCAGCTAAAACAAATTTGATTCATCCTAGATAAACATGTACCAGTACATTTATCCCTTAAAGGTCAGCCACAATCCAAAAGTGGGTTGGGAAGGTCAAAACCTAAAACGTTTAAAAAGTTCATGTTTTATTTAGTTTAGAGGAACAACTTTTTGGGGAGTAAAATGTATATTCTTGGTAGCATGTTTTGGGGTAGTAAGCACTTAAACACATTTTACAAAAGAAGATTTTATCAGATTTTGGATAAAAAGCATTAACATTATTATGGAAAAGTCTGTCAACATTATGACTTTTTTATGTCAAAATGCCCCAGACTACCTATTCAAGAAGGTCTTGAGCGTTTTTGATGATATCTTGGCAAAAAAAAAAGTTATTCAGAAAAGTTATGAAAAATAGTGGATGGAATTTATTTACAGGTTACAAAAATGCATACTGGTATATCTTTTTTAAAATAGTCGCAATCAACACAAAATCGCAAGACATTCTTCATTGGGCAATTCCGATTCGAATTTGATTCATAAACATGTGCTTTTTGTATCAAGACCTTGCCAGAAAAAAGCTATTTGATTGTAAATCTAATAAAATATTATTTCATGAAGATTGCTCAACTCCTACTTACAGCTTTTCATGTTGCAACTGATATATGAATCATGCTGGTTAATTCTTAATATATATGCAAAAAGCTACAAACATGCCCAGTGCTAGAAGTTGCACAATCACCTGCAAAAAGATCAGAAGACTCAGGCAAACTCATGAACCTCAAACTAAACAGAATTTGATTTGTTTAAACATTTTAAATTTTGGTCCTTCAGTTGACTTTGGCATTGCTGCCGGCCCTAAATATTTAGATTATGTATAAATCATAATAAATTGTTTTTCGGCTACTAAAGTCAAACTGATATGATTTTTTTTTAAATTTTGTCAATAAGTATCATTGAGCCTACAAGTACTAGTTTAAAGTGAAATTTACCAAACAGCTATTAAACTCAACTGCCACTTTAACATGTATATGTAGCTATATGTACAATTACATACACACGTCTTGTTTTACGACCTCTCGTAAAATATTCAACATTTTACACAAGAATCCATCCACAAACCTGGATATTCCTCCATCAGGTTTTTTTGGCAGTGGTCTTCTCTGACCTTTTGGCAGTTTTGAATTCTCCACCTTCCATTTCTCAAGACACTGGGGCTCGTGAATTGCAATTGACTTGGACCCAAACTCTCGCCCGCAGATGTGGCATACTACAGTCTGCGGTCCACCCTTTGCTCCCTGTTTTGGCTGCTTCAGGCCACCTGTAGAATGGTAAGACTTATTTATTTTTATTTTAAAGGCTATATTTTTTAAGAAAACAAATCATTTAAATACTTAAACTATGAAAACGTTCAATTTCCTCTCTAAATGTGACACATTTCTGCTAGTCATCTTTTTATGTTACATTATGCATCAGTTATCTTCCTTCTACTAATGCTGTAAATTTTGTTTAGACAGTTTAAAATAGACAGCAATATACCAAGATGGTTTGAGGCCAACATTGTTGTTGGCTGCAGCCCAGCCCTTGGGCTTACATGCACGCTGGTGGACAGACAACATATTAGGCACAAATGTCCTTCCACAGTTTCCACAAGATATTAGCTGAGACTGTGTGCTTTGCCAGGCAGCTTCATTTATTGCATCAACATCATATTCTCCACTACCACCAGCAACTTCTGGCTTTTTGGTAATGAACGCAGTTGTGATTTTGGGAGTTTATCATTTTCTATCTTCCATTTTTCAAGGCACTTTGGTTCGTGGAAACTTATAGATTTTGTTCCAAACTTTCTTCCACATAGCATAAATCTTGGACCAGGTTGTACTATTGACTTTGACGGTTGAGGATTATCCGACGTAAAAGTGCCTTCCCTCTTGAACCCAGGGCCAACAGCGGGGCCCTGATTGGCTGCCCCGCATCCCACAGGCTTAGGCCCAGCCTTGGCTATTTCTTTGCTAGTCCCTTTACATGACCTTTGGTGGACAGTTATCCGATCAGGTGAAAATGTTCTTCTGCAACTGTCACAAGGAATCAATTGAGCTTGTGCACACTGCCACGCTGCTTCATTTATAGCCACCACATCATATTTCCCATCTGCTAACTTTAGCACCTCTGGCTTCTTTGGTATTGGTCTACGTTGCCCTTTTGGTAGCCTACTATTTTCTAATTTTCACTTTCCAAACACTGAGGTTCGTGTATGCTCACGGAAGCTTCCCCAAACTTACTACCCCAAATAAAGCACGAAACAAACTTTGCTCCCAATGAAGAACTCAATTTTGACTGGTTTTGAGGAGTTGACTGGTTAGCTTGTTTACTTTGACTTCCCCCAGAAGAGTGTGCAGAAGCTGCCGACTGGTTGCCTGAGTCTTCTGATCTTTTTGCAGGTGATTGTGCAACTTCTAGCAGCCCGTCTGCCTGTATAGTACTCAGTTTTTTCTAGCGGCACAGCATTACTCTCCTTCACAACTTTATGATTGACGACAACGGCTGTTCTTGGTCTCAATTTCATCCCCTCAGTATCTCCTGATTTAACTTTAGCCTAATGGCCCCATTCTGTGACTGTTTACCTGTAAAAATATCCCTTGACACTGAGGCAGGAACTAACACCTTAACAATACTTAACAATATATTTAAAGAAGCAAATTTGTACTCACCTAACTCATTCATTCCAAGCATAGCTTATCAATATTTATTTGATCTGATATTTTTAATATCCTGTTGCTCTATAAGAAAACTATTAAGAAGAAAGTTTATACACCCTATATAAGTTGATATGTAGAACCAATCTGAAGCCCCCTTTAAATTGAATATTTTCAAATGTATTCATGTTATGAGCAGAACATCGAGGTTAAGTAAGTGAATGGTTGATTTGAAATGCCCAAATCAATATCAGATATTGATTTCCTAGAGTAGAGTTAACCAAACTATCACTACCTGCTCTTATACAAATGGAAATGCTGAATATCTATTCAACTCATGTATACTTTTATTGATTGACATTAATCTTTGTTTGACAAGTCAATGAGATCGCTAAGGGGAACATTGAGATTTAAATAATAAGTTTAAATAATAAATCATTTATTATATCATCATGTCTATCATAAAACCTGTATTCAAATACAAATTCAAATTCATTTTTTATTACGATTTATTAATTAATGATAAATACTAGTATAACTTCATATATTACAATTAGTATTGTCAAAGATATTGTTAGTATTACTACAAAAATGGTATTATAATGTTTATTATTATTAAAAATATTGATTGTTGTTGTTATTATTGTGATCATTTTTTTCTTTATATATTCTTAAATACTGATGTTGTTAAGACCACTTTTAAAGAAGAAAGTAACATTTTAATAAACTGGTTTACTTCTAATCAAATGCAGGCTGACGCTGACAAATTTCAAGCAATTTCAGTTGGCTCAGTCTGTTAAAAAAATAAAACAATCAATATACTTAATCACACTATTGTTTGTGAAGAGTAAGTTAAACTTTTAGGCATTGACGTAGATAGTCTGTTAAATTAAGCTGCCCAGATGCCCAGATTTCTAAAATGGGCAAAAAAAGCAGCTAAGCAAGTGAATTTCCTTTAAAGACTAAGCAAATCTTTGACAATCAATATTAAGCTTATTATTCCCCGCCAAATTGAAGGTTTCGGGAGTTGGCGTTTTATTTCAAATAATTCCAAAACAAAATCAAACTTATGTCCTGTTGTTTGGCATTTTTGTAGCAAGACCAACAGAAAAAATAGAAAAGTTTCAATACAGATCTTAAAAAACTGCTTTTAATGATTACACATCAACTTAATGAAAATCCTCATGGAGTTCAGTTTCGAACATTACATCTGAACAGGATAAGATGCATTGCTTTCAAATGGGTGTACTGTATATCTCCAGCATATGTTCAATATGTTCAAAACCTTGTAGCTTTTAAGACATGTAATTCTAATCTCAGATATGAAAACTTTGTAGATATGCCATCAGTAAGAACAACTTAATATGGGAAGAACTCTTTCCACTTTCAGGCCAGTCACTGTCAGGTATGGAACAGCCTCCGAAAGGAAATAAGGTGCTCTCAAAACAACATGGAATCTGATCTGCACATGGACAGGTCCCTCTTGTGAATGCTTAATGTGCAAGTAATCTTTCATAACTTAAAAAATAAAAATAAATTGAGAATTATAAGGTGTATCACTAAATATCTTTTATCCTTGTCTCCACGGAAAAGGAGTTTTGTTTTCAGTTGCCCTGGCCTACACCCACTGGACAAGATATGGTATTCTAATACCAGAAAATATTTCAGTATGCATTTTAGTTATGAATAAAATTTAACAAAAAATAACAAGGGCTTATGTCAATTCATGATAGTTTCCAATTTATATATTGAAACGTAACGCTGTAGGCGAAATGCGTTCATGTAATGTTCAGCTGTAGGAGTAAGTGCATTCATAATGTAATGTTCCGTTGTAGGCAGAAATGCATTGATAGTGTAAGATTTTGCTGTAGGCGGAAGTGCATTCATAGTGTAATGTTCCGCTGAAGGTGGAAGTGCGTTCATAGTGTAACTCCCACTGTAGGCAAAAGTGTGTTCATAGAGTATTGTTCGCTGTAGGCGAAAGTGTGTTAATAGTGTAACAGTCCGCTGTAGGGGAAAATGCCTTCATAGAGTAAAGTTTCGCTGTAGGCAGCGTAACGTTCTGCTGTAGGTGGAAGTGCGTTCATAGTGTAACGCTCCATTGTAGGCGGAAGTGCTTTCATAGTGTTACATTCAGCTGTAGGCGGAAGTGCGCTTATAGTGTAACGCTCGGCTGCAGGAGGAAGTGTTAATAGTGTAAAGTTCCGCTATAGGCAGAAGTGTGCTCATAGTACCTTGGTGTGCTTGGTTGGTAATATGCGAATTGGCATATCCTGTTCTTCGTGTTAAGGTTTAGGCTTACATATGTAACATATATATATATATATAAGACCAGTCGACCCCTTCAGGGTTGAGCATGCTTTCCTCTGAAGGGATCTGTTGCATCTTTGGATACAATATCATAAAAATCTGTCAAAACACATACAACTGCTTATGGGGGGGTTATGGCAAGTGTTTGTTAGGGTGTTACGCTTTGGCATTTTTAATTAATATTCTTACACAGTGGCAGGTGAACAGTTATTAATTTTAGTTGTTATGATGGGTTTTCAGTTGTGGACCTCTACTGTCAACCTTCCAGTTAAGGAAGCATTTCGTCTGATCAACGAAATGTTCTAGTGTTGCTACACTGATGCTAGGAGTTCACTGTATGCACAGAAATCAATTTCCTGCAAGTTTCCACTGCCATAGCAACAGTCTAAACCATAGCAATAACTAGGACAGTCTTGTTCACACTTTGGTTACCTAAGGCTAGCTGCAACAAGTTGTTATAGCAAAACAAAGTGGATAGCAATTCGAATGCAATCTAATTTTAAAATCTAGACTCCAATGTTTTGATATATTTATACAACCCTTTGCCTGAATCTCAAAACATGTTCATGAATTATAATTATTCTTAAACAATGTCAACACCCTGAAATCACTAACTGTTTTGTCAATGACAATGCCAAAAGATTTCCAAGACCCCTACTGTCAACCTTCCAGTTAAGGAAGCATTTCGTCTGATCAACGAAATGTTCTAGTGTTGCTACACTGATGCTAGGAGTTCACTGTATGCACAGAAATCAATTTCCTGCAAGTTTCCACTGCCATAGCATCAGTCTAAACTGTAGCAATTACTAGGACAGTCTTTTTTTACACTTTGGTTACAAATGGCAAGCTGTTTTAGGAAAATAATTCTTCCGGCATTGGCATCAACAAAACAAAAAAAGGATTGCAAGTTGAATGCAATTTAATTCTAAAATCTAGACTCAAATGTTTTGATATGTTTATACAACCCTTTACCTGAATGTTGAGATGTCCACAACTGAAAACCCGTCATATCAACTAAAATTATTAATTGTTCTGTCAAATACAATGCCAAAACGTTCTGCGACATCTACTCAAAACCTTCCAGTTAAGGAAGCATTTCGTCTGATTAACGAAATGTTCTCAATTTGCTACACTGATGCTAGGAGTTCACTGTATGCACAGAAATCAATTTCCTGCAAGTTTCCACTGCCATAGCATAAGTCTCAACCGTAGCAATAACTAGAAAAGTCTTTTTCACACTTTGGTTACCTGTATGGCAAGCTGCCACAAGCTGTTATGGCAAAACAAACAGAATAGAAATTCAAATGCATTTTAATTCTAAATTCTAGACTCAAATGTTTTGATATGTTTATACTTATTTTATGTTGATAAATTATCTGCACAAGCACAAAAGGCAATTTTTTCAATATATTGCTATAAGAAACATTTTGAAGCTTTCCCAACAAAGGAATTATTTATACTTTTTGATAGCATGGTTAAGCCAATTTTGTGCTATGGATCGCAGATTTGGGGATATAAATATATTGATACCATAGAGACAATTCAAAATAAATTCTGCAAGAGACATCTGTATGTTAAAAGAAAGTTCTACAAATACATGTATAACTCTGGGCGAATGTGGACGTCTGGTTCTGTGTGTTACTTATTTTGTTAACTGCATTAAATACTGGTGTAAGTTATTAACTATGTCTAATCATAGATATCCTAAACACTGCTACAAAATGTTAAAATCGTTAGATGACGCCGGGCGAAATTGTTGGGCATCCAATATTAAATCTTTGTTATTCACGTACGGATTTGGATATATTTGGATTGCTCAAGATGTAGGAAATAAAGATCTATTTATATATACTTTTAGACAACGGTTGATTGACTGATTCGTCCAAAACTGGCATAATGACATTAGTGAGCCCTCAAGGTGCCATCATTAAAAACATTACTGGCAAAACATTATTAAATACAGAAAGGTACCTACATCTGGAAATTCCATTAAAATATAAGATTGCTTTTGCTAAGTTTCGCTGTTCAACCCATAAACTAAACATGGAACTTGGAAGATATATAAATACTCTACAAGATGAGGGACTTTGTATATATTGTCTGAATCAAAATTTGACAGTTATTGATTGTGAAAATCATGCATTCTTTCAATGTCCTAAATTCGATATTATTCGTAGACACTATCTTTTTAATTGGTATCCATCTGGTAATAGTTTAAATGATTTCTACTCTTAAGTGTCTACTGAAAATGATAATACAATATTGAAGTTAACAATCTATGTATACCATCTGTTAGACATGATAAATGTGTAAATCGTGTGTTGCAACTACTATACTATGTTTGTTTTTGTATATTTTGTGTATTTTGGGCCGGTGGCCTTTGTTTACTTGAATTAAATTAATTGAATTGAAATTGAATTGAATTGATCCCTCTTATCAGATCTCCAATCTGAGTATCCTGCTGGGCAGTTTGGAGGTTTCATTATAATATTGGACACTAAATGGCCAATAAACCAATATACAGGAAATTGGCCCCTACTGTGACACCAAGGATTATCATGCCTTTGAATATAAAAATTATATGACTGGTATTCATGTACGTTCGCAAAAATTGGCTCGTTCCAAGACAAAAAATAAAAAAAAGTTGTCAAAACGTTCAATCTGTGAGGTTGCAGCTTTAAAAAGGGGCTGTACACCGTATGGTGAAAAGGCGAAAAAAAGAGAAAATTGTCGAATACAGACATAAACTTGGTATCGATGTGTACAATGCATTGAAACTAACTAGCTGAAGTTCCACAAAGTTTACAATTAATTTATTTTTCGCAGTTTCCGTGCCCCCCCCCCCCCCCCCCGGTAGATCCGATCCGCCACTGAAGATTGTGGAATTAATCGCATATTTAATCGCAATTTCTACAAACTCTTTCATTTAGGGCGTTAAAACGTTGCTTTATTTGATGTTTCAGTAAGTGAACATTTCTTAACTTTGTCATCATGTTATTTTTGTTAATAATGACACTTATTAAATCATGTTGTGTTTGTTTAATTAATGGCACTTGAACCCCAACAATAAGGCTGTTAAAGGCCGGGGTAATAGTATAAAAGGCAGACTGTCAGAAAAATGGCCACTTCACTTGACATCATAGAGCTGTCTGCTAGTACAGACTGTCAGTACAATTTTTCAAATATACAAATAATTAACGAACAAAAAATGCTAAAATTTGCAAGATGGTTCATTAAATGTATCATAAACATATTTTGTGAATTTCAAGTCTCTCAAACAGTTATAAATACTACTTTCAAATAAAAAAACGTATAACTGTCAAACAAATTCAAATTTCCCGGCAATGTTGATTGACAGATCTTGAAAGTTCATGACCATCTAACAGCCAACTGAATTTCACTACCAATTCCTGTTTACTACAGGCTTACTATCATAGTATGAGGTTGTAACTGCCATATGGTGGGAAACATCCATTATCTGGGGTGATATATACATAACACAATTCGTGGAAATATTGGTTATGGTGTATGAAACTTTATTTATCTAATCTCAAATGAAAAAGCAACGGACAAATTCTTCTGTACCACTCAATCCGAATGATATATAACACCACAAACCATGTGAATGTTTAAAATCAAAACTGATGACCAGAGCAGGCCTCATAAACCCGATTAACCACGCCTCCTCTGCCAAATAGGCTTAATTGCTGTCCGGTAGGATATTTGGGGTCAGGCACCCAGGCCTTTAACACCTTTTCTGTATATGTTTATATTGGCTGCAAATATCGCTGCGTTTTACTTTACCCTCGTACAACAAAGGGAAATAACGGCTATTAACGCTATAAGCAGTTGATTACGTAGTTATTTCCCTCGAATAAGCGTTCAATGTAGTTTGAACAATTCAATGTTTTTCCCAAAATGACTCGGTTTTATTGTATTTTTTATTTAGTTATTTAGTTAATTATCATTATTATTATTATTATTATTATTATTATTATTATTATTATTATTATTATTATTATTATTATTATCTAATTTTGTTTAGGGGGAGGGGGTGTTATTTTTACAATACAGTGGTTACAGATCGAAGTCATTGTTATCAATTAATTAATCAATATCAAGGTGCGCAGCTAATGTCGACTATTTAAAATGGAAAAATTAGCATGTCAAAACTATATCGCTATTCTGGTTTATTATAGAACAGAACATATTATAAGTTACAGTCCCCTCGTGACGACTTAATCATGTGAAGACTTCTTTCTCGTTTTTCCAATTGACATTTTGGGCGTGGCATAACCTAACTCCCTGCCCCTGTGTTGAAACATGTGACTCGCGTAAGGCCAAACGTCATCGATTCACTTGTGATCTGCGGAACTTCTTTCATGTGAATTGTTCAATATTATTTGAATAAAATATCAAACAAAATACTTCCTTTATCATGAACATATTTTATTTGTCATATCAGCCTGACCATTGAGATAAATCTTTTATTGATAAGTATTTGGCGATAAATATAAATAAGAAAAAGGTAAGAGAATGAATAAGTGAAAGAAATGTCAGTAAAAGAAGAAGAATTCTGACTCACTGCTACACAGGGGATATGTGGTAAACTGTTCAATAAAACAACCTGGTTCAGTTATAGTTAAAGAAGGGGCTAATCCGTTAACCGTTTAGAGTGCTTTATAAGTAAGTGTACATAATGGAATAATACAATATTTTCATGGTCGGAGAGTGAGGGTTTTCCAAATAATAAGGACGTAATGCTAAGTGGGTGAAACGCACGTGTTGCATGACACATGGATATACGTTCCCGAGTTTAAAGATTACACCATGTTCCACCTAAAGAAATAATTATCTGCATCTTCAACTGGGTAACCACACTGGCACCTAGTGCTATTAAGCAAATGGTTATTATAGAGGTCGAAATTAAGATTACTACAATGGTTCCAATTACGAGCATGCATTTCTCTTCAAAATTGTCAGCCAATGATTTTTTTTTGGCATATTTTCAAGCTATTAATGACCCAGACTCTGTGTTTTTTCAACCAGATGAAGATGTGTTATATTTTAATGAAATATATTTAGATGGTGAAATGCAGATAATGTTTGATGAGCTAAACATACCATTTTCATGTGAGGAGATTGTTAAGGCATGTAAGAAGCTGAATTGTGGTACGTCAGCGTGACCAGACTTAGTGCTAAATGAATTTTTGAAATATGGTATTGAGTCTGAACAGTTTTTGTCATGTTTAAGTACTCTTTTCAATAAATTATTTGATATGAATTACTATCCAGAAAAATGGTCTGAAGGATTTATAGTTCCGTTGCATAAAAAGGGTGATTTAGAAAATGTAAATAATTATAGAGGAATTACTTTGTTAAGTACAATTGGGAAATTGTTCGCAAAAATAATAAATGATAGATTAAGTTCTTGGGCTGAAACATATCATGTATATATAGAGGCACAATCTGGCTTTAGAAAGCATATGGGATCTGTACAATATATTTGTGTTACATGGTATCATTGAGCAATTGTTAAACAATAAGAGAAAATTATTTGCAGCCTTTATTGACTTTACCAAGGCGTTTGATTATATAGTGAGATTATTGGTGATAGGGGAAAAATATTAGATACAGTTAAGTCAATGTATGAAAATGTTAGATCAAGATATAAAAATGAATTAAGTGATGACTTTCCTTGTGTGCTCGGTGTTAGGCAGGGCGAATCATTATCACCTTTTTTATTTTGTATGTATCTAAATGATAAAGTAGAACACTTTATGCTTCATGGTTTTGAAGGGGTTGATTTAGATATGTTAAAAATGTTCCTGTTGCTATATGCTGATGATATTGTTATTTTATCAGAATCTGAAAGTGGGTTACAAAATGGATAAGTACTGTTAGAAGATTATTGTAAAAGGTGGAAACTTAGTGTAAATATAAATAAAACAAAGGTGATGATATTTAAAAAAGGTGGCAATGTTAGAAGAAATATTAAATTTATGTACCAAGGACAAGAACTAGAGATTGTAAAAATGTTTACTTATCTAGGCATTGTATTTACACCTGGCGGTTCATGCAGTAAAACTTTTGAAACCTTGTCAGGACAAGCTATGAAGGCATTATATAAGCTTAATTCAGATCTTACTAAGTTCACTGGTATATCAATAAGCCACTATTTGTCATTATTTGATAAACTTATATACCCAGTGTTAAATTATGGCTGTGAAGTATGTGGGTTAAACGATAGCGTAAAGATAGAACGAGTTCATTTGAAGTTTTGTAAAGAGATTCTAGGTGTAAGAACTCAAACACAGAACAATTTTGTTTATGGAGAACTTGGAAGAACACCATTAGTCACTAAAAGAGTTGTAAGCGTTATAAAGTACTGGTTAATTTTTTTGCATTGTGATGATATCAAATATGTAAGAACAGTTTATCAAATATTATATAGAGACTTAGAGAGACTGCCTAATTGTAAATCATGGGCAAAGAGCGTTAGAGATATTTTACAAACATTAGGATTTAATGAAGTTTGGTTATTTCAAACTGTTGGAGATGTTGATTAATTTATATATGAATTAAAGCAGAGACTACAAGATGTTTATGTACAAAACTGGTTTGCAGAAATTAATAACTTATCCAGAGCAAAATCATATGTGCTGTTTGCAGATTTTAAGTTACAATCTTACTTGTGTGATGTTAATATTGTAAAATTTCGGAAAGCCCTTACGAGGTTAAGACTTTCATCACATAGACTAGAAATCGAGGCCGGTAGATGGCATAAACCTGAACCTATACCTGTTAATGAACGAAAATGTCAAATTTGTAATATTCTCGAAGATGAGTTTCATTTCTTGTTAGAATGTACATTGTATAATGATTTAAGAAAACAATACATCAGTAAATATTATTGGAAAAGACCAAATGTACTGAAATTTGTTGAACTCATTGCCAGTGATAGGGAAGCTACATGTAGAAAATTATCGATGTATGTACATAAAGCTTTTGAATTAAGAAATACGTTTGTTTATATTTAACATATGTAATAAGTTTATATCCATATAACAGCCACTGTCTCCTCACTTTGATAATATTATAGTATTATATATATTATAGTTGGAGTTATATAATAATATAGTGTATGTCATTGTAAAAAAAAATAATTGTATCTATGAAATTGTATTTGACCACTGATCTATGAATTGTCATGATATGTGTATATATGCATAATTCTTGTATGCTAATGGGCCTATGGCCTTTATGCATTTGAAATTTGCTTTAAATGTTGAAACCGAAGGAGATGCTGTAATGTTATATTCTTAATTATTATATAAATCTATTGCTGATGGAATAAATGACCTTAAAAATAACTATGTTCTGCGAGGGATAGTAACGAAATTGCTATTATTTCGGAGATTATAATTTGTTGTTGTAGAAATCACAGGCGGAATTATTTCTTGCAAATAAACTGGTAGTGTGCCTTTTTTAGCTTGATACACGAGAGTTTACTTTTGTATTTTCCGTCTGTCTGCAAATGAACCCAACCTATTTCTTTTATTGAATATCAATCGACTATACGCGCGGCTTAAGCTTCATATTGAAGTTTTTCTACGTTTCCTTTTTCATACACTGTGCATCCATCCCATACCACAGCGGCATAGTCTAGAAGAGGTCGCATATATGAAATTGTTGATAATTTTTCTGCTAACTCTGATTTTGATCCACCTCATTGAGTTCAATACCTTTGGTGCTGATTTTGTAATTTGAATAATGTGCTCATGTCATTTATAGGCGTCATCGCCGATTGTAAGACCTAAGTGCTTGTGGTGCTTAACAAAATTTATTTCGACGTTGTTGAATTGTATATTTGGTAATCTTGGAAAACGGTTGGAAAATATCATTCCTTCAGTTTTACCTGCATTAATATTTACAAGCCACTGTTTAGACAATTTGTTAAAACTTCCATATCATGTTTCATATCATGTTTAAAGACACGTTCAATCTCATTTAAATTGGTAGACGTAATTGAGAGTGAACTGTCGTCCGCAAATAGACGTGTTATACTTCCAAAATTTTCAGCAATATCAATTACAAATATAAGAAATGATAAGGGACCCAGTACTGACCCTTGAGGTACACCAGAATTTGTTCGCAATAAAGACGAAGTGGTATTTCAAACTCTCACTTGTTGTTTTCAATGACTTAGATAATTTTCTAACCACATTGTCTCAATTTGAATACTAGACCAGCGTGCCAAACTCGTTAAATGCTTTAGAAATATCATAAAACATTATACATGTTGTTTTCTTATTGTCAGCTGCATAACACACTTGAGGATATATGTCTATGAGATGATATACGGTAGAATGCCCTGGAAGAAATCCCGATTGATTTTTAAACATAAGTTCGATTCTTACTAATTGGTTATAAATATAGTTAAATATTATCCTTTCCAAAACTTTTCCCAAACAGCTTATTAAAAATATTGGTCTGAGACGGGCTGCTGGCATGGTTTTCAAAGAAATGACCGAAAATGCACCTTATGTAACTTAAATGACCTTGGCTATGAATTTCAATACATTTTGAAATGCACCAACTTTTCAAATGAAAGAAGGCAATATTAAGCAGCTTTACATAAAAATAATGTCACTATTATATACACCCAAAGGTAAATCAGTGACAATGGTTATCACAAGCTAATACTCACAAGCAAATTAATATCTTTTTGTATTTAAAACATTGCGAAACCCACCTGACGAATTTCAAATACAGTCAACTCCCGTTGACTCGAAATTGCTTGACTCGAGTTGTTGGCTTGAACTGCATGAACACCAACTCCCTTAGAGTTCGAGCCAACGGCGTTCAACTGTAATATCAAAAATCAGCAAATTTATCATTAGTACTGAACAAGTAGGATAGTTCAAATGAAATGAAGATTCGTAGCATTGCCACTTGAGCCTGAACCGCTTTTCTGTATTACACAAAGCCCTTTGAATTTATCGGCATAGGTCCAGATGCCACCCCTACTACCACCTCCCGAGATATTACTAAGTATTGTCAGGCCGTCATCTCAATTAGCTGTTCAACCATATTCGTCCGCGGCCGCGGTGTCTAGCCGTCACATAGTCGGTTCGTATAGATCACAATACGGGGTGCAGTCAATCGCCTCCCCTAAAAATGCTAAAATACATGTCTACCTGGAGTTCGTCTCTATGTTCTCTATATTTTTGAATGATTTATCCCAATGTGTGTATAACAAGTTTGAAGGATTGGCCACTATGTCTAAGGCCACTTTGGAATGCCTTAGTAGTGGTGATGATCATGATGATGATCATGATGATGATAAAGTCTATATTTAAAGCATTTTTATAGTGCTGTATGCAGATGACACGGTAATATATGCTGAAAGGATAATGACTTACAAAGTGCCTTAAATGCTATGTTTGGTTTGTGTATGATATTGGATTTGCAAGTCAATGAGGATAAAACGAAAGTTGTTGTGTTTAGTAAATAAAAAATGAAAAATAATGTAATGTTATTCAAAAGTCACGAAAACTCTATCTTCCCATTTCAGTTCAGTTACATCTATTTGGTTCTATGATTGCTCCAATTTTGTTTTACTTTTGCGAAGTATGGGGTTTTGAAAATATTAAAATAATTGAACAGTTTCAGCTGAGATATTGCAAATTAATACTCAATCTCAAAGCCTCCACTCTTAACTGCATGGTGTATGGTGAACGTCGTGTAAAAACCATTGCTTTACAACTCAAATCAAGAGTTTTATGATACTGAAGCAAGAATGAGAGCAAAAAAAAATTGTAAAATATATAAGTTATTATATAATACGGTTCTTTAACTACATTCTAGTAATGTTATTTTTTTCTCCGTGGATATCCTCCATTACCAAGACTTTAAGCGAACTTAGTTTGTCTGATTATTTTAGAAGCCAATCAGTCAAAAGCCCTGGTAATTTTAAGTCAATTGTAAAAAGTAGAGTGTATGACTAATTCTTGCAAAACTGGACTAGTACTGTTGATAACTCATTCAAATGTCTTGTATATAGAATTTTTAAGAGTAATCATTGTTTTAAAGATTATCTTGAGTTGTTTCCTAGTAACCTTGGCTTAGTAAAATTCTAATTTAGGACCACAAACCATTCTTTGCCAGTTCAAAAAGGCAAGCATTTGAACATTGAGAGAAACCAAAGATTATGTCAGTTACGTACTGAAAATGTTATTGGTGACGAATTTCACTACTTACTTGAATGTAACCATTTTTCAATCGTTCGTAAAAAAATAATTGTTCCTTATAGCATTCGTCACCCAAACTATTTTAAATAAGATGAACTATCTACTTTAACGCCTAAAGGTTTCACTTGCTTATCACAAACCATAATACGTGTGATTGAGTAAACTGAATTGCTGTATTTCTTAATCAGATACAATTTTTTTTTATAAAAAAGCCGGGTACATGCTAACAAGAAACGTTAGCACATTGAGCTTTTTCTGACATAATGACTTTAACCGGTGGGTTTTCTTGATCTAGTGGTAATTCGGGCGATACTATTTCCCGGTCTCTCCTTGTAAAATCCGGTCTCATCAGGTCTCATAATTCCCGGTTCATAACTTATGGCCCCAGGCAACGGATTGTGTTGCTGATGTTTATAACACGATTTTGACAATCTTATTTGTTTCTATATGTAACAAAATGGTATAAAATATATAAACATTATGTCTTAATTTATGCAATTTGTTATAGGTCTACACTATTTATGTAATTCGTGTTAAAGGTGTAGAGAAAGATGCGATGACAGTACAAATGCTCATGTTTTTTGCATAAAAGATTGATGACGACTAGAGTATGAAGTTACTAAGGATTGCACCTTTTAAATTATGTTATGTCAAAGTTGTTTACTGTTCTTCCTTTTTTGTTTACCCCCCCCCCCCCCCCCCCGACATTATATTTTTAAGCATTAATGATTACAATTGAAAAATTCCATGTTTGCATATCCGACTCATATCGATACGATACGATATGTTTATTGCGTAAAACATTATACAATGTTCATGGCATGTAAACAAGTAAATCAATGAATGGAGAAAAAGTACACAAACACATTTTATGGAGCTAATAAGTGCAATGTTATAACATCCTATTAAGTATGCGTGTGTTTAGACATAAAAGATTATTAGAGCCTTTGCATAACAATCATTTATTCTATAAAATTGCCTTTATAATAAACAACAATATTTTTAGGGTATGAACCGAACAGTAGCCGTGCGTGTGTAATAAAAAACTGGCTAATCCGTTTATCATGCCCTTAACGAGGGACATTCGCTAATCTCTGACACGCGTTGCATAACGCATTTACACCTTTCATGGTATGACATCATTGTGTATTGTCATAAACCTGTTATGAAGAGTTCATTGACAAAATAAAATGATAATAAATAAACTTCTGAAATATTCGGAAGGCTATTTTACAAATGAAATATAACTTATAAGATACAAGAATCTTTATTTAAAGTCGTCATGATCGGTGGAACTACGATGCTCCTAATTTATAAAAAGTAACAAATCTCAGCTTATAAAAGTTCCACGACTTTTATAACAACCAAATGTACATGCCTGTGGTGTCTTTGCAACTGCTAATGCTGTAGATTTTTGTTTTAAGAATGGCTATGTAAATACAAATGTCAATTTCGTTGTAAGTGAAATGAGGGAACATCTAGTCAGCTGTCTAGAAAATAAAAAAAATCCGTTTCATAAAGAAAATGAAAAGTCGCGATCCCTATGACTTTTAAATTAAAAACATTCTGTTCATGTGAAATTCCAGAACTACTGAGTTAACTTACAAATTTGATTTACATGTAGTCAAGCATTGTTTCTTTTTGTATTACTATTATCAATAGTATACTTATAACTGAATTTAATATGAAAAAAACACACACACACAATGTGTTTGTTATTCATGACATTAATTTTAGTACATGTGCATATTTCATGTTTTTATTTTTGCCTTAATTTATTATATATTTTATTGATATAAAATAAATGGTGACATAATTATCATCAAATATCTAATGTTTTAATCAACTGTCATCTTTTGTAATCCTATTACCCCCCGCGGTCATTAACACCTTTTTGATCACGCCCGATAGCTACCATAAAATTTGGAAAACAGAGACCGGAGGAGACCGGGAAATAGTATCGCCCTGGTAATTCACAGACTAAGCACTGAGCTTGGATACTACCGGTTTCAAACCAAATCCACATATCGCTTGGGTTTTAATGAGATGAAAGTAAAGAATAAACACAAGCGGATTCAGTTGGGGGTGGGGGCTGTGCGCCCCAACCCCTAAAATCATCCAAGTTTACCGCAAACGTAAATTCCCGAAACCCCGCCCTCATAAAGCCTTTATGTTTTTTTGACCGTTTGCATCTAGACGTTTGTTCCATTTCAGAAAGATAACTCTCGTTTCGCGCGGGAATGCTTTGACAGAAAAAAAGGCGTGAAAACCTCATCTTGAACAGTATCAAAGGTGAAAATGCATTGTTACATGTTTACTTTTGCACAACCTACACCTAACAATATTATTTACAAGTTCATTTTACACTTCAAGGCCTTCATATTTGCTTCATGATTTGTTGTTTTTCGTACTCAGTCTTCTTCGAAATGTTTGTACATGAAGGCGAGTAGTTCTCAGTCATTTTTATTGAGAACAATGTCAATTTTTGAGGTTTCCACTATCTGATTGAGGGGTGTGAGTGAACCAGTAGTTCCCCCATACTAAAAGGTCTTAGTTTACTTTTTATGTAATTGTCTGAGAAAAAGAAACTAAAATCACTCAAAATGCACAATTTTTGACTTGTATTTTTGGGGGGAGAGAGTATCACCCAACCTTGTCCACCTATATGGCTGTCAACGATACTTTTGACAATTATTTTTACTATGGCAGACTCGTGACGTCCACTCTCCTAGCAAAAACTAGCCAATGGTCCATGCGCAGAGAATCCTTGTGGCAACAATTTTGAAATTATCTCTCACAGTTATAAATTCAAATTTAAAAGTTTCGTGAAAATGGCGATTGGTATTTTAAACCATGCAGTACTAATACAAAACAGAATAGTCTTTCTGACGGTGTATTGTAAATGATAAACTGTTGAGATTGAAGTTAATAGCCAAAACCTTAATATTGTAGCTGTTTGTTATCAAAATGTAAACACCTACTGAAAAGTATAAAAAATGTATCAAAGTGCGAAAAAAAAAAATACAAGAAAAGAAACAAGGTATGAAAACTCTAGCTTACCAGATTTCACAGAAGAGTACATTTTTCTTTGTTTAACACTGCACTGTTAGATAAAAAATACACATAAATTATTATATATGCATGATTTTAATATGAGCATCTATACTTTTGTATAGCAAACAATCCATTTTAAAATGGGTGACATGAAAAGAGGAGTCAATGCCGATTTTTTTTTTGCCAAAACCAAATAAAAATAATGTTTCTATTGTTATCTTTTATTTTAATTCTGGCCGCCGACTGTCATTTTTTCGTGTTTTCTACTATTCCGCTATTCTATAGCGGCTTTTTTAATTGGATGTTCACTGTGGTTGTATATGATGTAAGCCAATCAAAATCATTGTTATTACGTCATACTAGGCCTTCCAAACAAGATGTTGGCATTTGATGTTAACAACAAAACATATGATATTAAATACAACTGTATTTGAAATTGATTCTATTTGACGAAAACACTTGAAAATCACTGATACGCAAAGGAAAATAAACGTTAGCAGTTGTGGAAAAAACTAATGCTCAGCTACAAAAGGACGTTAAAATAAAGAAATTCCTTGCCGAGAAGTTGACAGATAAGACAAAATCGTTTGGAGTTTTAAAATATTGTTCTCATCTGAGAGGGACAAGACGTTCAATACATCATTGTTGCATGTATGACCCTAATAACCTCAAGCTTGAGGCATAATAATGTGGTCTTGACATGGCTTTGAGTGCATGTATATTTATAGAGATAAACTGAAAAAACAACAAGAATTGAGCATCAGCATTTTGCAGGAACTTTATTCTTGGTCCTTATGAAACATATATTTCAATTTGATACTCATTACCAGAGTTATACATAACTGAAATGATTATGGACAATAATTTGGCACTTACAGTTAAATTTTTAAACATGCTAAATACTGTACTGATTAGACTAAGCTTTGTTAAAACTTTATTTCTGTTTAAGATATTCTACAGAACGTTTTGTTCAACTATCGGACAATATAGATTCCAGTTTTATTTTTCATTTATATTTTATTTTCTAGGTCATGGCGTTCATTACGTGCAGGGAGTGTGCTAAACGTTGAATTGTGTACAGCCCAGCAAAATTGTCATCTGAGGCTCAGTCGGTCACCAGAGTTGAGAAAGAGGTTCTTTACATCATAATGCAGGGATCCGCTCTTTCACGCAAGGACTTACAGGTACCGAATCATTGTCAAGGAAGGCTTTTAATGCAGTACTTAAGTAGAGGCATCTTACTATGCAGGTTGGACATTTACCTTTTCTAGCCTGAAAATCATCTACTTGAATGCCACGCTCAGTGCGCAGTTTATTCTCATCAATTATAAAAAAATGAATGTTGGCAAAGCATCTTTTAAGTAGTAGCCTGGAAATTTAATATGACTGACAACTTAGTTTACTTAGGTTGGGCCTGACCAGTAGAGGACTCTTGTTGATTTTGGGTTTCATCGTGTCCAAGGTCAACGTCACAGTGACCTTTAACACGAAAAAGTTAACAAAGTTTCTCCCAGTGATAATTCAACAAAGCCCTGATTGACTAAGGAACTTAGGGTAAAGTTCTAGGGCAGGTAAAAGTTTAAGGGCAAGTTGGGATTTTAATAGAAAAAACTTCTTTACCGTTCATTCAATTAACTTAATACTTCGCAGAATTATTGACGACAATCTTACAACAAGATTACATAACTCCATTTTAACCCTATGTACAAATTATGGTCCTTGATTGTTATGCCCCCGAAGGTGGGCATATTAAAATCGCACCGTCCGTCCGTCCGTCCGGCTCTGTAACTTTCCCTTGAATGGACAGATTTTAAAATCACTTGCCACATGTGTTCCACATACCAAGACGACGTGTGGCGTGCAAGACTCGTGTCCCTACCTCAAAGGTCAAGGTCACACTTAGTGTTTATTCACAATGGAGTGCTGCATATAAGGACATAGAGTATAGTTTGTCGTGTCCGGGCTGTAACTTTCTCTTGTATGGACAGATTTTAAAATAACTTGCCACATGTGTACCACATACCAAGACGACGTGTCGCATGCAAGACCCATGTCCCTACCTCAAAGGTCAAGGTCACACTTAGTGTTTATTCACAATGGAGTGCTGCATATAAGGACATAGAGTATAGGTTGTCGTGTCCGGGCTGTAACTTTCCCTTGTATGGACAGATTTTAAAATAACTTGCCACATGTGTTCCACATACCAAGACGACGTGTCGCGTGCAAGACCCGTGTCCCTACCTTAAAGGTCAAGGTCACACTTAGTGTTCATTCACAATGGAGTGCTGCATATAAGGACATAGAGTATAGGTTGTCGTGTCCGGGCTGTAACTTTCCCTTGTATGGACAGATTTTAAAATAACTTGCCACATGTGTTCCACATACCAAGACAACGTGTCGCGTGCAAGACCCATGTCCCTACCTCAAAGGTCAAGGTCACACTTAGTGTTTATTCACAATGGAGTGCTGCATATAAGGACATAGAGTATACATGTAGGTTGTCGTGTCCGGGCTGTAACTTTACCTTGTATGGACAGATTTTAAAATAACTTGCCACATGTGTTCCACATACCAAGACGACGTGTCGCGTGCAAGACCCGTGTCCCTACCTTAAAGGTCAAGGTCACACTTAGTGTTTATTCACAATGGAGAGCTGCATATAAGGACATAGAGTATAGTTTGTCGTGTCCGGGCTGTAACTTTCTCTTGTATGGACAGATTTTAAAATAACTTGCTACATGTGTTCCACATACCAAGATGACGTGTTGCGTGCAAGACCCGTGTCCCTGCCTTAAAGGTCAAGGTCACACATAGTGTTTATTCACAATGGAGTGCTGCATATAAGGCCAAAAAAAAAAAATGTCTTGTTTCTGGTCACATGCCTCAAAAAAAACAGGGTCGGTAGGTAGGTGTTTTTTTTTTTTTTTTTTTTTTTTTTTATTCAAACCTTTGGAATGAAATAGTATAGCGTTTGAAAAATGATGAAATATTGTCTGCCAATACAACACCATCAAATATGGCTTAAAGGAAACTGGACACAAGTTTATAACCATATTTATGTATTTATTAGTTTAACAGAACAACAACAGCACTATTACATGACAAGAAGCAACAAGTCCAAGACTAGAATTTGAAATAATCTCAAGAAACAATTGTCATTCTTTGTCAGAAAACAAATATAAACATGGATGGAAGAAACCGTAATACTGGGTATTTAAACATCACAGAGACAAAATCTAACTAAGTGTAATGTCAATGGTTCTTCATACAGAAAATTAATTTTAATCCTTTAAAACATTAAAAACGAAGGTCCAAAAATGAAACGTTTTAATATGACGTTCGGTATTTGAGAGAGACGAAGTATTTAAATCCATTCACTCAGCATAATGATTCACGCTTCGTCGGCATTATTTTGCCTCAATTCGTCCGATTCAAATAAACCTTGTATATGTGTATAGATACAGTACACTCCACGCGGAACTACCACTTTCCGTTGTCCTCGGCGGATTATGGTCATCGCAGACACGACATCCAATTGATCATAATCGTCTTTCCTCGGCGTTTTTACTCGTTCACCCACCGAGGCTGATCAGTGGACCGTATAATTACAATCGCCGCTTTACTCGGAGGTAAAAACACCGCGAAACTCGGAGGAAAACCGATAAGAATCTCCCACTGTATCTAATTTTGTTCAATTTATTTGATATTTTTTGCTACACCCGTAATTATTTATAAAAATAATTTATTTCGCGTACCTAATTTTCGGACATCCAAAGGACATCAATCGTAACTTTCACACTTACCAAGTTTCAACCTTACCTAACCGTATACACCACTGTTGACAAGTTAATTAGTAAATACCCATCCTAAACGATGTATTGCATGTAGAAAGAGGAAGTGTGAAATATTTATTGTAGGATTAAATAAACAACAAGGGCAATCAAGGGATTAAGAAAACAAAGACATGACATTTTTGTAAAACGATCTGCCAATAATAAAACTTTACCACACTTATAGACTGTAAGAAGCAATTATGTACAGTTATACTTATTGAATCCTCAATAAAAGTCAACACATTCAATGATATAGGTAACTAATTAATGTGATGAATTAAAGTTGAAAATGCAAAACTTAAGTTACATTCGAAAACACCACTCAGAAACATTAATCCTGCATAACAATATACATGCTCTCCATGAGATCCTCGTGGGTAAAACTGTGAGTTATGTGACGTCACACAGTGAGACTGTTTGATCTGAAGCCGATTGAATGTGTTATTCATTTCAATGCATGTATAAAATGGTGTTTAATGGGATTTTAATTAACTTGATGAAGGATTTACACTTATATGCGTAATAAATAAGTTTAGAACCATTGATAACTACGGATACATTAATAAGTGTTAATAAGTGGTAAAATGCAAATTAAGAAATAATGACCGAAAAATATTCACACTTACAAAGTTCTCAACACCTTCATTACTCCAATCTAATTAAGTTCTCAACACCTTAATATAGTAAGAGAAAGATGACAATAACAAACACAAACGCACGCTATGGTATATCTTTTAATTACATAATGTGAAAAACAACAGTTGTTTGACGATGCTGATGAAAATTTACAATAATTGTTTTTAAAACGAAACTTACTGTACTTTGAAAAATTAAATGTCTCATTATTTAATACTGTTTTAACAGAAGCAATGTACTGTAGTAGCTATGCACAAAACGCGGATTTCCGCGATTAGGTCAATAAATCGATACGATCACCGGCGCTACCGGCAATAAAACCCTCCATAGAAAACGATTAACTCGGTGCAACTCGGCGAAATTTAGCGAGGAAAAAGGTTGCGTACTCGGCGGAAATCCGCGATAAATTAAAAACGCCTCCGAGTCACCGAGGAAAGTGGTAGTTCCGCGTGGAGTGTACTGTAGTCTTTTGAATTACGAAAATGTCGGTGCCAAAACTGTCATTCTCGGTCGAGGCATTATTTGTTTTACGATGGCCCTTTTACGATATCTAAACAGCCATACAACTTACCGAACATTTAGCTTCAAGTCGGACATTTTCTCGCTCGCCATGTAAATCGATGAAAAGACTTTTTATTGTTGTTTGCGAATGGGCAACTTTAATGACACTACAACCGTCGAAGTGCGAACATTTGTCTATTTTTATGGCTATCAAATGCGTAACAGACGTCGTCTGCGCAGGGCCAGCCATCTTCGACACGGCCGTATAAAAAACACGTCACGAATATAATATTACTGTCGGATAGCGCGGTTTACTCTTCGGCGCCGGGACCGGGAATCCCGGCTCACTTTACGCTAATTATAAAAAACGGTCTTTACGCTATAAAAAAAAAACGGTCGGGGGGTAAAAAGTAGGGTCGGTCGGGTGACCAGAAACAAGACATTTTTTTTATTTGGCCTAAGGACATAGAGTATAGGTTGTCGTGTCAGGGCTGTTACTTTCCCATGTATGGACAGATTTTAAAATCACTTGCTACATGTGTTCCACATATGAAGACGACGTGTCGTGTGCAAGACCCATGTCCCTACCTCTAAGGTGAAAGATACACTAAGTGTTTATTCACAAGGGAATTCTGAATATAAGGACATAACAGTGTAGGTTGTCAAGTATGGGTGGTATTTTTTTATGTTCAGAGGCAATTTAAAATAACTTGCCATATGTATTTGACACTTAAAGGCAAGATCAACTTTTCATGTACTGACCTTGTTCGTAGGTCAATGTCACATTCGGGGGCATTCGTCACATACTGTGACAGCTCTTGTTTTCTTTCTTTCTATTTCTTTTGACAGACACATTTTTAGCTCACCAGAGCATAAAGTGCTCAAGGTGAGCTATTGTGATCGGTCTTTGTCAATCCGTCTGTCCGTTCATCTGTCTGCCCGTCAACAATTGCTTAAAAAACATCTCCTCTGAAACTACCTGGCCAAATCCAATAAAACTTTACATGAAGCTTCCTTGGGTGACTCTCTACAAAAATACAACATTGGGCATGATTGATCAAGAACAACAACAGCAACAACAACAAAATGACTGACTTTCTGTTTTGCTTTAAAAAAACATCTCCTCTGAAACTACCTCTCCAATTCAATGAATCTTTACAGGAAGTTTCCTTGGTTGACCCTCTACAAAAATACAGCAAGGGGTCACGATTCAACAACAACAACAACAAAAAAAAATGGCCAACTTCCTGTTTTGCTTTAAAAAAAACCCCATCTCTGAAACTACCAGTCCAAATTCGAGGGCTCATCCTAGACAGAAATTTTAGGGAGAAGTGAGAACAGGGGAGGGTGCGGGAGGGGGGTTCCCCCTCTTGTAGGTCGGAAAATTTTGAGATTTTAAATGTCAAATGGTGGGTTCTGGTGTGTCCTGGACAACTTTTCTATGCATTTAAATAGGTGTTTAAATTGTTTTTAAAATAGTCATACTGGTTGTTTTTAGTTGGAATTAATTTGTTGTATATACCTTTAAAAAAAAATCAAGTTTCAAACATTTTATTACATGCAAACGGTTAACCTATCATGCACACATACATATATATCAGAATTTAAATACATGATACATGATGGCATCTTGTAACTCAGTTACACTCTTGTTTGATGTGTAAGAGGGTGAGGGCCCATTCATGAGATGGCCAAGATCAACACCTATGGCCCCGGCAAGCTGGAGGTGGTACTGAAATTCCTCCTTGGGGAGCTCCCGCTTAGCCAGGTGGTAGGCAGTCTTAAGGAGCTTGGGGTCAAGCTCGTCATCCTTGGACAGTTTGGCCAGTACGATTTTCCTCATGGGTTCCTGGGAACGCAGAACTGTCTCCCCAAGGCGGCCTTGTGCTGATTTGCTGAAAAATATTTTGCTGAAAATACACATATTTCTTTAAAAATATTTCACAGTATCTCATCATTTTCAGCTGTCATTTAAAATAATTTGGGCATATATTACAACATGTTTTAATATATATAAAACCAGACACCTTAAAAAGTTAAAATTAATACCACTTTGAATTGATTTATCTGCGGACTAAGCAATGCTTCTATTGTTTTAATAAATACTTACACAAGCCATGTCTCTGATGATTGGTTGTTTTTGCTGGTTGGTCATGTCCAAGGACGTAGGCGTTGTCCAACTTAGCACATCTACAAACTTCGCAGTGCCATTTTTTATCTGCATCTTGTTTGACCCAACTGAAATTATTTTGATAATTTAACTTTTTGAATGATTTCTTATTTGAACTGTCGATCATGTCATCACTATCAACATCGTCAGCTTTACGTTTCAGGCCTGGGGAATCCCGCTGAAGCCACGTAGAAAGCATGATTACTATTCAACAGAATGCAAAATATCTCATATATAGAATATTGATGTGAACCGTTCGAAGAAAAAATAATGGAAGCATTTCTGAAATAAAAAACAACTAACCTGGAACTGTGATTCGCACTTGCCCTTTTCGCTAACTTCGCGGTAATCACACCTAATTAAGTTCATTTGTCATCAGTGCACATCATTTAAACCGCTATTGTCATAAAGTATATGAATCCTAATTGGCACAAATTGACATTTACGAACATCGGCAAGTGTAAATATTAATCCCTTACAATTTTATAACATTGATGACGTAACGCATGTACACAAAGTCACTGGTGCAAACACGTGCCTCGATTGAATAAAACAAGCGTTCTCATTGGCCAAAGTCAATGGAGCATATTTACTAGGTTTAACACAATTGGCTGTTTGTCAACTGAACTGACAGGCGGAGTCGCTCTGTTTTGACAAGCGTTAGTTCTTAGCGATATCGACTTTTTGATCTTTGAAAAAGTCGGCGAAGTTGACTTCACTTTGATCTTAGAAAATAGCAAGTTGCCGCGGGCAAGGCGACTTAATCGCCTAAGTCGCCTGGTAGGATGAGCCCTGAATTCAATGAAACTTTACAGGAAGCTGCCTTGGGTAACCTTCTACAAAAATACATCCAGGGGTCATGGTTGATCAACAACAACAACAATCTGGCAGTGTTCGAAATTCCGAGGCTACCAATTTTCAGCTGGGGCTACCGATTTTCCACAGAAACTAGCCTGACCGGGCCTTGACAAGGGTGAAGTCGGATTCGCCAAAATTTACGATGATCAAAAAACTAATTGCTCTGCAATTCAGGGGTCAAGCCATGTGCTGAATGTTTGTTTATTTAATCAATGAATATAAACACATATCAAAATCAATTTACGCCTGAAGTGACAAGTTATTATCAATCAGTTTCTAACCAGTGAGTGTGTCTATTTATAGCCGCAGTCAAACTCTATGAAGTCAATAATTCCGCCCATTATGTAAATTAACGGATAACATCGGCAGTTTCGACAACTTCGATGACTATGCAAATCAACAATGCTAAAATAGCAATAATCAACATTGATATTTTACTTATTTTGTTTAAATATATTTTATTTATTTGCTAAAATAAAAAGAAAGATATTTAAGTTTTTAATGCGAACACAAAATAACCATTCTACAAACATCGTCTTAAATGCGCAGAAAACAGGTGCCCGTTTACTTCCTGACAAATTTAATCAAAGTGAAAGGTAAACTGTCTGATATAGTACTCGTTGTCAGTGTACAGTACAGTAAAGTTCTATTTAATACCTTTGAATTGCTTTACCATTTATTTTAAAGAACAATTATAGGAATATTGGCAATATAAACATCGATATATTTTTGTTGTTTCTTCCGAAACTTGAAAGTGAAACTGAAAGTTGAAAAGAGAAAAATACACAATCGCTGGTGGATATCGGATTTGACAAGGATGCATTTGATAATGGAACTTAAAGTACATGCATAATTCTTTCCATTTAATAAATGATATGTTCAGAAAATATTTTTCTCTTTTTATCACCTTTTTGAAAACTTTATTAGTTACTGAACTTTTGATGACAACACTAATATATGTATGACTATAATTTATTATTGACGCATTGTTCAGATTGGAGAACATTTATTGAAACTGTATGAGCGTGCTTGATTAGATGATCAGAATCATTGTGGAATCGTATTTAAACTTCCAAAAATTATTATGAACAAGTGATACTTTATAGTATTTAAGTTTGGGCTAGTGAAATTGGTTTTGGGCTAGTAAAATTTCCTATCTGGTAGCCCGAATGGGCTAGTGGAATCAAATCCGAATTTCGTACACTGATCTGGCCAACTTTCTGTTTTGCCTTAAAAAACATCTCTGAAACTACCTGGCCTAATTCACTGAAACTTTACTGGAAGCTTCATTGCATGACCCTCTACAAAAATACAATACAAAAATACAACAAGGCATTGAGATTGATTAACAACAACAACAAAAAGGCCGACTTACTGTTTTGCTTTAAAAACATCTCTGAAACTACCAGGCCAAAATCACTGAAACTTAACAGGTAGCTTCATTGAATGACCCATTACAAATATAAAACAAGGCATCCTCATCAGTAAAGATATGTTTAAATTGCAATATTTATATTAATGCTTTATCACAGAGTTGTGGCCCTTTGCTTAGATGAGCATTAGGGTCATCATGACCCTCTTGGTATATTCTTAACCAGGTTTTTACAAAGGGAGAATTATTTATTTAAATCACTTGTGTCATTGTTTGGGCAGGCCGGTTGGAGGGCAGTGTCAAAGACACCTTTTGACCCCAATTGATTTTGAGATCAAAAGGTGAAGGTCGCGGTTACCTTCAAGTAAAAAACAAAACTTTGGCTGTGACCTTATGCTAAATAATGGTTTCTGCTCAATAACTAAAGAACGCTTGTACCCAGGAACTTCATACTTGGTATGCTAGTTGGTCAGGACTAGTAGATGACTTTGAGATCAGTAGGTCAAAGGTCATGGTCACCATGACCTTGAGGTGAAGAAACAGTTTCCGCTCAATAACTATAGAACGCTTGCACCCAGGAACTTCGTACTTGGTATGCTAGTTGGTCATAACTAGTAGATGACTCCTATTGATTTTGAGATCAGTAGGTCAAATGCATTGAACCGTACATGCAGATGTATCACATTGCTTATAACACATGCATCTTTTGCAGTTTTTGCACATTTTTCCAATTTAAAATTTACTTTGGTTGTCTTCAACGTAAAATCCCAGTTAAAAGCATCAGTACTCACCACATGACTTACATGAACACTGCTGCCGAACAAGTCAGACAGATCAACATGAAATTGATAAATGGTAACTTTTTGAAAGAGATTAGCTCTGCTGAAAATAATAAGTTGCTTAAATGCTTATTGACAGTTTAGTGCGTGAAATGCTCACATGATTTGCAAGGTGCTCAGAAAAGTCTGCTTTTTAGCTCTACTGGCAAAATGACCACAAGAGCCATGCCAGTACTTTTTCAGCTAACCCAAACACAAAGTGGAACTATATGTTTGTTGCCTTTTACCCATACAAACATGCTGTGGATTGAAAATGACCTCAAGAGCCATGCCAGTAGAGCATAGGTCCTCATGGGCCTCTTGTTTAAACTGAGCAACCATTATGCACTAATTTTGACAAGGAAACTCATCTGAGATGATTGTTACATTATCTTATTTTTTTAATCATGTAAAATCAATGGTTGTATACCACGAAAATTGAGTAATTTAAAAAAAAAAGCATGATTTATGCTGGCAAACCATTATGGGCTATTTTAAAGAGGGAAACATAGACAGCAACATAATTGTTATGATCCTTATTTTATTCATGTTAAATGATGTATAGTTGACCTCTGTCTAGCTGACAATTCCGGGGTTGTTTAGAGAAAATACTGTGCAAATTTTTGGACCATCTGGTGTCCAGCCCCTTTAAATATGAAGAGGCATTTCATCAGCAATATCGTTGTGTATTAAGGTGTGAATAAGAGGTAAATCTCGCTTGAAAATATTGTTGAATTGACATGGTTCATTATGGATGATGTCAGTGCCAACTCCTTGCTTTCTACATATTCATGATTGTAATCAAGAAATCAGAGCATTGAAAAGACCTAGAGACTTTGGAAATAGCGTCATGATTGTCATGTCTGATTAAATGAGGTAAAGCATTAAAGAGGTGATTGTGAGATGCATGTGATATGCTATCTATGTATACAGATGAAGGAGGGCATAACAATGGATAGCATGGTTGCAAGATGGTAGGAGTCTTTGGTGAATAATTTATCATTTGTTTTTAAGAAAAAATAATGCAGCAACTTCTTCCATACCATACTATTGCTTTCATATCATGCATCATTCACAGCATACTACAATTGACAGATTGTTAGTGATTATCACTTTTTTGCAAAATGCAGAGACCAATTGCCTTTGCAACATCTTGCTTAATGAAATAATACACTATCAAACATGTTTTACATTAAAACCACACTTGTTGCACATTACATACATTAGTAGATCCAAATCTGTCTCGACACCCACTTTTCAATTCCTACAGTCTTTCAGCACTTTCATTGCTTTGATTACTTAAATTTGGAATTCCAGTTTTGCTTAGAAATGAACAAAGGCAGAAAAGATGTTTGTTTTTTTCAAAAATAGTTCAAAATTTTCATACAAAAATAGTTTAGTTTTTATTTAAAAAAAAATAAAAATATCTTTACTTATAGAACAATTTTTGTTTTCACATTTGGGATGAAAAAGGCTAAAACATTTACACTGGATTGCTATTTGAAGATGAGAAGAAGGAAAGTTAAAACCCTTTGAGAACTTAATCCTTTTTAATCTTATATCTCCTATTTTTAACAGGAGTCATGAGTTTAATACTTGTACGAACATTTTAACAAAGAAATGGGCCACTCAACTCTGTTATCACAAGCATTCCAACATCTGTTAAAAAAATCCAGGGGGGGAGGGATTTCTGAACAGGTGAATGATTTTATCATAAGCATGTTGACAGTTGAGCTATTACTATCATATATTGTGACACATGCTTCATTCATTGTTAACAGGGCAATGGCATCAGACTCAATGACAGACAAAGGCAAAGACATTGGTGTGGCTGAACAATACTATGAAACCCAAGTGCAGACTTATACATAGGCAACAAGAAACAGCTGATTGAATACTGGGACATTGCTGGGACATTGGTGATGAAGATGGAGACAACCTGGACATAAAAGATAAGTCTTTGATGACTGGGTTATTTAAGGTGGTAGTGACCTATTTAATAATATGAAAGTCAAAGAGTTTCTCTTCAGCAAAGTTTCTCATTTTACAGAGACTGTGTGTGAGTTTCTGTTAGGAGAGAGTCTTTTTTGCAGGAGGCGTTTGTCTTTGGATATTTACAAACTGTGAAAGTTCTCTTTTAGGCAAAAGTGTTTCATTAATGAGAAAGACACTTTGGAGGGTATTGCACATATGAATTACAAGAGCCACTGATGGAATATATTTATTTATTTAAGGGGCTGCTGATCTTTTGGTTAATCCTCATCTTGGAGGACTCCTTTGAGAGCTTGTGGATACAGTCTCTGCATAGCGGAGTTATCTGTTTAGGAGCCTTCCTCTGATGTTTGAAACATAATTATCTTTCTATAGATCGCATTTTTATGCCCCCACAAAGTGGCGGCATATAGGGTTGCCCTTGTCCGTACGTACGTCTGTCCATACGTACGTACGTACGTACGTCCCGAAGATTGTTTCCGATCTAATTCTTGAAAACTGTTTGTCCAATCCTCACCAAACTTTAAACACATGTTTGTGACCATAATATCTTGATCAAGTTCGATAGTCATGGAAATCGCTTAAGTCATTTAGGAGTTACGGCCCTTTTTTGCCAAAAATACTTCAAAAATATATGTTTCCAATCTAATTCTTGAAAAGTATGTGTCCAATCCTCACCAAACTTTACATACATGATTGTGACCATAATATCTTGATCAAGTTCGATAGCCATGGAAATCGCTTTTGTCATTTAGGAGTTACGGCCCTTTATTTGCAAAAAAAGACTTGAAAAATACGTCCCGAAGATTGTTTCCGATCTAATTCTTGAAAACTGTTTGTCCAATCCTCACCAAACTTTAAACACATGTTTGTGACCATAATATCTTGATCAAGTTCGATAGTCATGGAAATCGCTTAGTCATTTAGGAGTTACGGCCCTTTTTTGCCAAAAATACTTCAAAAATCATTATGGCTTATTTTCTGTGACAAAAAACCGAAGTGGGGGCATCCGTGTCCTATGGACACATTTCTAGTTTTTTCTTATTTTGGGAATGTAACGTATACCAGTGACATTTGGATTTTGGAATTATACAGCTATCTGGTTGAAATTTGGCCAGTTGACAGTGCTTAACCAAAGAATAATGATGTTTGAGTATGAAATTGTAAATATAATAATACATAATATAAATTAAAATACATTATTTGACATTTTAACATTTGCACTCGAGGCAAAAGAAATAAAAAGTGAGTCGGTTTCAATAAAGGGACTGTACACAAGATTGGCACTAAAGAAGTTTTCTTCTGCAACGAATCTCAGGGCAAATATTTTGTTTGCAATAATTGACAGGACCAGCTCATTTCCATGAACCCAAAGGGTATTGCACATATTAATTGCTAGAGCCACTGATGGAATATCACTTTGTTTATTTAAGGGGCTGCTGATCTTTTGGTTAATCCTCATCTTGGAGGACTCCTTTGAGAGCTTGTGGATGCAGTTATCTGCACAGCCGAGTTATCTCTTTAGGAGCCTTCCTCTGATGTTTAAAACATAATTATCTTTCTATAGATAGGTTTTTTTTTCTTATTTCGGGAATGTAATGTATACCAGTGACATTTGGATTTTGGAATTATACAGCTATCTGGTTGGAATTTTGCCAGTTGACAGTGCTTAACCGAAGAATATTGATGTTTGAGTATGTCATGGTAAATCTAATAATACATAATATAAATTAATTACACATTATTTTCTTATATAGTTTTGACATTTTAACATTTACACTCGAAGCAAAAGAAATAAAAAGTGAGTCGGTTTCATTAAAGGGACTGTACACCAGATTGGCACTAAAGAAGTTTTCTTCTGCAACGAATCTCAGGGCAATTATTTTGTTTGCAATAATTGACAGGACCAGCTCGTTTCCATGAACCCAAAGGGTATTGCACATATTAATTGCTAGAGCCACTGATGGAATATCACTTTGTTTATTTAAGGGGCTGCTGATCTTTTGGTTAATCCTCATCTTGGAGGACTCCTTTGAGAGCTTGTGGATGCAGTTATCTGCACAGCCGAGTTATCTCTTTAGGAGCCTTCCTCTGATGTTTGAAACATACCGGTAATTATCTTTCTATAGATAACTTTTTTTTTCTTATTTCGGGAATGTAACCTATACCAGTGATATTTGGATTTTGGAATTATATAGCTATCTGGTTGAAATTAAGCCAGTTGACAGTGCTTAACCGAAGAATATTGATGTTTGAGTATGTTATGGTAAATCTAATAATACATAATATAAATTAATAATACATTATTTTCTTATATAGTTTTGACATTTCAACATTTACACTCGAGGCAAAAGAAATAAAAAGTGAGTCGATTTCATTAAAGGGACTGTACACAAGATTGGCACTAAAGAAGTTTTCTTCTGCAACGAATCTCAGGGCAATTATTTTGTTTGCAATAATTGACAGGACCAGCTTGTTTCCATGAACCCAAAGGGTATTGCACATATTAATTGCTAGAGCCACTGATGGAATATCACTTTGTTTATTTAAGGGGCTGCTAATCTTTTGGTTAATCCTCATCTTGGAGGACTCCTTTGAGAGCTTGTGGATGCAGTTATCTGCACAGCGGAGTTATCTCTTTAGGAGCCTTCCTCTGATGTTTGAAACATGATTATCTTTCTATAGATAGCGTTTTTTTCTTATTTCGGGAATGTAATGTATACCAGTGACATTTGGATTTTGGAATTATACAGCTATCTGGTTGGAATTTGGCCAGTTGACAGTGCTTAACCGAAGAATAATGATGTTTGAGTATGAAATTGTAAATCTAATAATACATAATATAAATTAATAATACATTATTTTCTTATATAGTTTTGACATTTTAACATTTACACTCAAGGAAAAAGAAATAAAAAGTCAGTCGGTTTCATTAAAGGGACTGTACACCAGATTGGCACTAAAGAAGTTTTCTTCTGCAATGTATCTCAGGGCAATTATTTTGTTTGCAATAATTGACAGGACAAGCTCATTTCCTTGAACAAAAAGAGTATTGCACATATTAATTGCTAGAGCCACTGATGGAATATCACTTTGTTTATTTAAGGGGCTGCTGATCTTTTGGTTAATCCTCATCTTGGAGGACTCCTTTGAGAGCTTGTGGATGCAGTTATCTGCACAGCCGAGTTATCTCTTTAGGAGCCTTCCTCTGATGTTTGAAACATAATTATCTTTCGATAGATAGCGTTTTTTTTCTTATTTCGGGAATGTAACGTATACCAGTGACATTTGGATTTTGGAATTATACAGCTATCTGGTTGAAATTTGGCCAGTTGACAGTGCTTAACCGAAGAATATTGATGTTTGAGTATGAAATTGTAAATCTAATGATACATAATATAAATTAATTATACATTATTTTCTTATATAGTTTTGACATTTTAACATTTACACTCATGGCAAAAGAAATAAAAAGTGAGTCGGTTTCATTAAAGGGACTGTACACCAGATTGGCACTAAAGAAGTTTTCTTCTGCAACGAATCTCAGGGCAATTATTTTGTTTGCAATAATTGACAGGACCAGCTTATTTCCATGAACCCAAAGGGTATTGCACATATTAATTGCTAGAGCCACTGATGGAATATCACTTTGTTTATTTAAAGGGCTGCTGATCTTTTGGTTAATCCTCATCTTGGAGGACTCCTTTGAGAGCTTGTGGATGCAGTTATCTGCACAGCCGAGTTATCTCTTTGAGGAGCCTTCCTCTGATGTTTGAAACATAATTATCTTTCTATAGATAGCGTTTTTTTTCTTATTTCGGGAATGTAATGTATACCAGTGACATTTGGATTTTGGAATTATACAGCTATCTGGTTAAAATTTGGCCAGTTGACAGTGCTTAACCGAAGAATATTGATGTTTGAGTATGTTATGGTAAATCTAATTATACATAATATCAATTAATAATACATTATTTTCTTATATAGTTTTGACATTTTAACATTTACACTCAAGGCAAAAGAAATAAGAAGTGAGTTGGTTTCATTAAAGGGACTGTACACCAGATTGGCACTAATGAAGTTTTCTTCTGCAACGAAGTTCAGGGCAATTATTTTGTTTGCAATAATTGACAGGACCAGCTCGTTTCCATGAACCCAAAGGGTATTGCACATATTAATTGCTAGAGCCACTGATGGAATATCACTTTGTTTATTTAAGGGGCTGCTGATCTTTTGGTTAATCCTCATCTTGGAGGACTCCTTTGAGAGCTTGTGGATGCAGTTATCTGCACAGCCAAGTTATCTCTTTAGGAGCCTTCCTCTTATGTTTGAAACATAATTATCTTTCTATAGATAGCGTTTTTTTTCTTATTTCGGGAATGTAACGTATACCAGTGACATTTGGATTTTGGAATTATACAGCTATCTGGTTGAAATTTGGCCAGTTGACAGTGCTTAACCAAATATTATTGATGTTTGAGTATGATATTGTAAATCTAATAATACATAATATAAATTAATTATACATTATTTTCTTATATAGTTTTGACATTTTAACATTTACACTCAAGGCAAAAGAAATAAAAAGTGAGTCGGTTTCAATAAAGGGACTGTACACAAGATTGGCACTAAAGAAGTTTTCTTCTGCAACGAATCTCAGGGCAAATATTTTGTTTGCAATAATTGACAGGACCAGCTCATTTCCATGAACCCAAAGGGTATTGCACATATTAATTGCTAGAGCCACTGATGGAATATCACTTTGTTTATTTAAGGGGCTGCTGATCTTTTGGTTAATCCTCATCTTGGAGGACTCCTTTGAGAGCTTGTGGATGCAGTTATCTGCACAGCCGAGTTATCTCTTTAGGAGCCTTCCTCTGATGTTTAAAGCATAATTATCTTTCTATAGATAGCGTTTTTTTTCTTCTTTTTTCGGGAATGTAATGTATACCAGTGACATTTGGATTTTGGAATTATACAGCTATCTGGTTGGAATTTGGCCAGTTGACAGTGCTTAACCGAAGAATATTGATGTTTGAGTATGAAATTGTAAATCTAATAATACATAATATAAATTAATTATACATTATTTTCTTATATAGTTTTGACATTTTAACATTTACACTCAAGGCAAAAGAAATAAAAAGTGAGTCGGTTTCATTAACCCTTTAGCGCATGTATACGAGATAGGCCGACATAGCTCATTACCAGATGTATACGCATTTGGCCGACCGTATCCATTACTGGATGTAAACGCATGGCCCGCATATTTCAATAGGGTCATTTCAATATTTCAATTTTGCATCTTTCTTTTTGTAAACAATATCCCGGATGTTTATAAAATTAAAGTTTAACCTTTTGTGTATTGATTTTCCCTTGAAAATATCGTCTGCTAAATTGAGAAGGTGTTTATACTCCCAATCGCAGGTGTGATATCCCATTGTGACGTAATAAGACCACGAGCTAAGTACTGTATGGAATTTCCCCCAAATTCATTGATGCGTAAATCATTAAATATATTACGTCAGTTCAGTTTACCATTAAAATCAATTGAGATTATATTTACTTAAAGGTAATATTTTGTTTACAAACAAAAGAAACAATTAGTAAATGAGAAAATGATGGGTAAATTTTCTGTGAAGCTTATATAATGTCCATCATAGTTTTGGCTGTAAAATAGGTCATGTGCAAGCGTTTTGTTTGATCTAGATCTTTTTATTCATACCGGAAAATCATTTATCGGCTTTCTTTTTTTGTAAACAATTTTATGAGGGGGTAATAAAGTTAAACAGACACCTTGGACTGGATCTCTCAGCTGGATGACACCGGATATTCCTGACATATGTCTGTGTATTAATACACAAGAACATAAATTGTCGGCTTTTTAATCCAGATGGGTCTTTTTTATGATAGGGGTAATAAAAATTAGATCGATCCCAGCATTTTATTACCCTGTGATTTAATGCAATTATGACATTTCAAAGAAATGTTACAAATCCATCTTGAAAATACATTCACAGCTGAAATAAAATAATTTAATATTTCATCATTGACACCATTTATTAGATAATTTAATTATCTATAAAAAATGAATTCACATAAAAAAGATTTGGACACAATTATTTGGAGTAACATTGATTTTAAGGTCATACTGCTGTATTCATTTTCTCATTTTCAAATATCCAGAAAAGTGCCTATGCAGATAAGGACTGCTTATCAGTAAGATGGCTATTGACTGGGAGGTGTAATCTGGCCACTTGTCTATGTGCTAAAGGGTTAAAGGGACTGTACACCAGATTGGCACTAAAGAAGTTTTCTTCTGCAACGAATCTCAGGGCAATTATTTTGTTTGCAATAATTGACAGGACCAGCTCATTTCCATGAACCCAAAGGGTATTGCACATATTAATTGCTAGAGCCACTGATGGAATATCACTTTGTTTATTTAAGGGGCTGCTGATCTTTTGGTTAATCCTCATCTTGGAGGACTCCTTTGAGAGCTTGTGGATGCAGTTATCTGCACAGCCGAGTTATCTCTTTGAGGAGCCTTCCTCTGATGTTTGAAACATAATTATCTTTCTATAGATAGCGTTTTTTTTCTTATTTCGGGAATGTAATGTTTACCAGTGACATTTGGATTTGGGAATTATACAGCTATCTGGTTGAAATTTGGCCAGTTGACAGTGCTTAACCGAAGAATATTGATGTTTGAGTATGAAATTGTAAATCTAATAATACATAACATAAATTAATACATTATTTTCTTATATAGTTTTGACATTTTAACATTTACACTCGAAGCAAAAGAAATAAAAAGTGAGTCGGTTTCATTAAAGGGACTGTACACCAGATTGGCACTAAAGAAGTTTTTTTCTGCAACGAATCTCAGGGCAATTATTTTGTTTGCAATTATTGACAGGACCAGCTCGTTTCCATGAACCCAAAGGGTATTGCACATATTAATTGCTAGAGCCACTGATGGAATATCACTTTGTTTATTTAAGGGGCTGCTGATCTTTTGGTTAATCCTCATCTTGGAGGACTCCTTTGAGAGCTTGTGGATGCAGTTATCTGCACATCCGAGTTATCTCTTTAGGAGCCTTCCTCTTATGTTTGAAACATAATTATCTTTCTATAGATAGCGTGTTTTTTTCTTATTTCGGGAATGTAAAGTATACCAGTGACATTTGGATTTTGGAATTATACATATATCTGGTTGAAATTTGGCCAGTTGACAGTGCTTAACCGAAGAATATTGATGTTTGAGTATGTTATGGTAAATCTAATAATACATAATATAAATTAATAATACATTATTTTCTTATATAGTTTTGACATTTTAACATTTACACTCAAGGCAAAAGAAATAAAAAGTGAGTTGGTTTCATTAAAGGGACTGTACACCAGATTGGCACTAAAGAAGTTTTCTTCTGCAACGAATCTCAGGGCAATTATTTTGTTTGCAATAATTGACAGGACAAGCTCGTTTCCTTGAACCCAAAGGGTATTGCACATATTAATTGCTAGAGCCACTGATGGAATATCACTTTGTTTATTTAAGGGGCTGCTGATCTTTTGGTTAATCCTCATCTTGGAGGACTCCTTTGAGAGCTTGTGGATGCAGTTATCTGCACAGCCGAGTTATCTCTTTAGGAGCCTTCCTCTGATGTTTGAAACATAATTATCTTTCTATAGATAGTGTTTTTTTTCTTATTTCGGGATGTAATGTATACCAGTGACATTTGGATTTTGGAATTATACAGCTATCTGGTTGGAATTTTGCCAGTTGACAGTGCTTAACCGAAGAATATTGATGTTTGAGTATGTCATGGTAAATCTAATAATACATAATATAAATTAATTATACATTATTTTCTTATATAGTTTTGACATTTTAACATTTACACTCAAGGCAAAAGAAATAAGAAGTGAGTTGGTTTCATTAAAGGGACTGTACACCAGATTGGCACTAATGAAGTTTTCTTCTGCAACGAAGTTCAGGGCAATTATTTTGTTTGCAATAATTGACAGGACCAGCTCGTTTCCATGAACCCAAAGGGTATTGCACATATTAATTGCTAGAGCCACTGATGGAATATCACTTTGTTTATTGAAGGGGCTGCTGATCTTTTGGTTAATCCTCATCTTGGAGGACTCCTTTGAGAGCTTGTGGATGCAGTTATCTGCACAGCCAAGTTATCTCTTTAGGAGCCTTCCTCTTATGTTTGAAACATAATTATCTTTCTATAGATAGCGTTTTTTTTCTTATTTCGGGAATGTAACGTATACCAGTGACATTTGGATTTTGGAATTATACAGCTATCTGGTTGAAATTTGGCCAGTTGACAGTGCTTAACCAAATATTATTGATGTTTGAGTATGATATTGTAAATCTAATAATACATAATATAAATTAATTATACATTATTTTCTTATATAGTTTTGACATTTTAACATTTACACTCAAGGCAAAAGAAATAAAAAGTGAGTCGGTTTCAATAAAGGGACTGTACACAAGATTGGCACTAAAGAAGTTTTCTTCTGCAACGAATCTCAGGGCAAATATTTTGTTTGCAATAATTGACAGGACCAGCTCATTTCCATGAACCCAAAGGGTATTGCACATATTAATTGCTAGAGCCACTGATGGAATATCACTTTGTTTATTTAAGGGGCTGCTGATCTTTTGGTTAATCCTCATCTTGGAGGACTCCTTTGAGAGCTTGTGGATGCAGTTATCTGCACAGCCGAGTTATCTCTTTAGGAGCCTTCCTCTGATGTTTAAAACATAATTATCTTTCTATAGATAGCGGTTTTTTTCTTCTTTTTTCGGGAATGTAATGTATACCAGTGACATTTGGATTTTGGAATTATACAGCTATCTGGTTGGAATTTGGCCAGTTGACAGTGCTTAACCGAAGAATATTGATGTTTGAGTATGAAATTGTAAATCTAATAATACATAATATAAATTAATTATACATTATTTTCTTATATAGTTTTGACATTTTAACATTTACACTCAAGGCAAAAGAAATAAAAAGTGAGTCGGTTTCATTAAAGGGACTGTACACCAGATTGGCACTAAAGAAGTTTTCTTCTGCAACGAATCTCAGGGCAATTATTTTGTTTGCAATAATTGACAGGACCAGCTCATTTCCATGAACCCAAAGGGTATTGCACATATTAATTGCTAGAGCCACTGATGGAATATCACTTAGTTTATTTAAGGGGCTGCTGATCTTTTGGTTAATCCTCATCTTGGAGGACTCCTTTGAGAGCTTGTGGATGCAGTTATCTGCACAGCCGAGTTATCTCTTTGAGGAGCCTTCCTCTGATGTTTGAAACATAATTATCTTTCTATAGATAGCGTTTTTTTTTCTTATTTCGGGAATGTAACGTATACCAGTGACATTTGGATTTGGGAATTATACAGCTATCTGGTTGAAATTTGGCCAGTTGACAGTGCTTAACCGAAGAATATTGATGTTTGAGTATGAAATTGTAAATCTAATAATACATAACATAAATTAATACATTATTTTCTTATATAGTTTTGACATTTTAACATTTACACTCGAAGCAAAAGAAATAAAAAGTGAGTCGGTTTCATTAAAGGGACTGTACACCAGATTGGCACTAAAGAAGTTTTTTTCTGCAACGAATCTCAGGGCAATTATTTTGTTTGCAATTATTGACAGGACCAGCTCGTTTCCATGAACCCAAAGGGTATTGCACATATTAATTGCTAGAGCCACTGATGGAATATCACTTTGTTTATTTAAGGGGCTGCTGATCTTTTGGTTAATCCTCATCTTGGAGGACTCCTTTGAGAGCTTGTGGATGCAGTTATCTGCACATCCGAGTTATCTCTTTAGGAGCCTTCCTCTTATGTTTGAAACATAATTATCTTTCTATAGATAGCGTGTTTTTTTCTTATTTCGGGAATGTAACGTATACCAGTGACATTTGGATTTTGGAATTATACATATATCTGGTTGAAATTTGGCCAGTTGACAGTGCTTAACCGAAGAATATTGATGTTTGAGTATGTTATGGTAAATCTAATAATACATAATATAAATTAATAATACATTATTTTCTTATATAGTTTTGACATTTTAACATTTACACTCAAGGCAAAAGAAATAAAAAGTGAGTTGGTTTCATTAAAGGGACTGTACACCAGATTGGCACTAAAGAAGTTTTCTTCTGCAACGAATCTCAGGGCAATTATTTTGTTTGCAATAATTGACAGGACAAGCTCGTTTCCTTGAACCCAAAGGGTATTGCACATATTAATTGCTAGAGCCACTGATGGAATATCACTTTGTTTATTTAAGGGGCTGCTGATCTTTTGGTTAATCCTCATCTTGGAGGACTCCTTTGAGAGCTTGTGGATGCAGTTATCTGCACAGCCGAGTTATCTCTTTAGGAGCCTTCCTCTGATGTTTGAAACATAATTATCTTTCTATAGATAGCGTTTTTTTTCTTATTTCGGGATGTAATGTATACCAGTGACATTTGGATTTTGGAATTATACAGCTATCTGGTTGGAATTTTGCCAGTTGACAGTGCTTAACCGAAGAATATTGATGTTTGAGTATGTCATGGTAAATCTAATAATACATAATATAAATTAATTATACATTATTTTCTTATATAGTTTTGACATTTTAACATTTACACTCAAGGCAAAAGAAATAAAAAGTGAGTCGGTTTCATTTAAGGGACTGTACACCAGATTGGCACTAAAGAAGTTTTCTTCTGCAACGAATCTCAGGGCAATTATTTTGTTTGCAATAATTGACGGGACCAGCTCATTTCCATGAACCCAAAGGGTATTGCACATATTAATTGCTAGAGCCACTGATGGAATATCACTTTGTTTATTTAAGGGGCTGCTAATCTTTTGGTTAATCCTCATCTTGGAGGACTCCTTTGAGAGCTTGTGGATGCAGTTATCTGCACAGCCGAGTTATCTCTTTAGGAGCCTTCCTCTGATGTTTGAAACATAATTATCTTTCTATAGATAGCGTTTTTTTTCTTATTTCGGGAATGTAATGTATACCAGTGACATTTGGATTTTGGAATTATACAGCTATCTGGTTGGAATTTGGCCAGTTGACAGTGCTTAACCGAAGAATATTGATGTTTGAGTATGAAATTGTAAATCTAATAATACATAATATAAATTAATTATGCATTATTTTCTTATATAGTTTTGACATTTTAACATTTACACTCGAGGCAAAAGAAATAAAAAGTGAGTCTGTTTCATTAAAGGGACTGTACACCAGATTGGCACTAAAGAAGTTTTCTTCTGCAACGAATCTCAGGGCAATTATTTTGTTTGCAATAATTGACAGGACCAGCTCATTTCCATGAACCCAAAGGGTATTGCACATATTAATTGCTAGAGCCACTGATGGAATATCACTTTGTTTATTTAAGAGGCTGCTGATCTTTTGGTTAATCCTCATCTTGGAGGACTCCTTTGAGAGCTTGTGGATGCAGTTATCTGCACAGCCGAGTTATCTCTTTAGGAGCCTTCCTCTGATGTTTGAAACATAATTATCTTTCTATAGATAGGTTTTTTTTTCTTATTTCGGCAATGTAACGTATACCAGTGACATTTGGATTTTGGAATTATACATATATCTGGTTGAAATTTGGCCAGTTGACAGTGCTTAACCGAAGAATATTGATGTTTGAGTATGAAATTGTAAATCTAATGATACATAATATAAATTAATAATACATTATTTTCTTATATAGTTTTGACATTTTAACATTTACACTCATGGCAAAGGAAATAAAAAGTGAGTAGGTTTCATTAAAGGGACTGTACACCAGATTGGCACTAAAGAAGTTTTCTTCTGCAACGAATCTCAGGGCAATTATTTTGTTTGCAATAATTAACAGGACCAGCTCATTTCCATGAACCCAAAGGGTATTGCACATATTAATTGCTAGAGCCACTGATGGAATATCACTTTGTTTATTTAAGGGGCTGCTGATCTTTTGGTTAATCCTCATCTTGGAGGACTCCTTTGAGAGCTTGTGGATGCAGTTATCTGCACAGCCGAGTTATCTCTTTAGGAGCCTTCCTCTGATGTTTGAAACATAATTATCTTTCTATAGATAGCGTTTTTTTTCTTATTTCGGGAATGTAACGTATACCAGTGACATTTGGATTTTGGAATTATACAGCTATCTGGTTGAAATTTGGCCACTTGACAGTGCTTAACCGAAGAATATTGATGTTTGAGTATGAAATTGTAAATCTAATAATACATTATATAAATTAATAATACATTATTTTCTTATATAATTTTGACATTTTAACATTTACACATTTAAACAAGGCAAAAGAAATAAAAAGTCAGTCGGTCTCATTAAAGGGACTGTACACCAGAGATAAAAAAGTGAGTCAATTTCATTAAAGGGACTACACCAGATTGGCACTAAAGAAGTTTTCTTCTGCAGTGAATCTCGGGGCAATTATTTTGTTTGCAATAATTGATAGGACTACTGATCTTTTGTTTAATCCTCCCGACATGTCTTTATTTATTTAATGGGCTACTGGTTAATCGTCATCTTGAAGGACTCCTTTGATAGATTGTGGATGCAGTACCTGCACAGCCAAGTTATCTTTTAAGGAGTCTTCCTCTGGTGTTACATAGCTCACAGGTTTTTTTGTTATTTTGGAAATATAACGTATAGCACTGACATTTGGATTTTTTTGCATCAATTTTTCCAAAATTCAGAGAAATACTTAGGATATGCTATATATATTACACCAGTAAATAACATATGTATTTTTGTTCACATCTTACATACAGCTTAAAGATAATCCCCTTGTTTTTACTGTATTAATTACAGTCTAACTCAGTTGGCTAAAACTTGCAACAACAACAACAAAAGTAGCCAACTTCCTGTTTTCTTCAAAAAAACAACATCTTTGCTAAAACTACCAGTCCAAATTCAATGCAACTTTACAGGAAGCTTCCTTGGGTAACCTTATACAAAAATACAACAAGGTGTCATGATTGATTAACAACAACAACAACAACAAAATGGCCAACTTCCTGTTTTGCTTTAAAAAGCATCTCATCTGAAACTACCAGTCCAAATTCAATGAAACCTTTTGGGAAGCTTCTCTTGGTGACCCTTTTTAAAACTACAACATAGGGTCACGATTCAACAACAACAGCAACATCAACAGAATGGCTGACTTCCTGTTTTGCTTTAAAAAAAATCCCTGAAGTTACAAATCCAAGCTCAATATAACTTTATAGATATTGATGAAACTTGGTGTGTAGGTAGCTTATGGGAAGAGCTAGCTTGGGATTGCTTTTTAGGGGGGTGGGCTAGGGTCAAGGTCGCCTGTTACTAAAAATAGAAAAATGGTTTCTGCCCAATAACTTTAGTAAGGATTGATAGATGTTGACGAAAGTTGGTGTGTAGGTAGCTTATGTGAAGAGCTAGCTTGGGATTGCTATTGAGGGGGGGAGGGGCTACGGTCAAGGTCACTGTTACTTAAAATAGAAAAATGGTTTCTGCCCAATAACTTTAGTTAGCATTGACCGATATTGATGAAACTTGGTGTGTTAGTTGCTTATGTGAAGAGCTAGCTTGGGATTGGTTTTGAGTGGGGAGGGGCTAAGGTCAAGGTCACTATTAGTTTAAATAGAAAAATGATCAAGGTCACTGTTACTTAAAATAGAAAAATGGTTTCTGCCCAATAACTTTAGTTAGCATTGACCGATATTGATGAAACTTGGTGTGTAGGTAGCTTATGTACAGAGCTAGCTTGGTATTGCTTTTAATTGGGGGTGGGGCTAAGGTCAATGTCGCCTGTTTCTAAAAATAGAAAAATGGTTTCTGCCCAATAACATAAGTTAGCATTGATAGATATTGACGAAAGTTGGTGTGTAGGTAGCTTATGTGAAGAGCTAGCTTGGAATTGCTTTTGAGTGGGGAGGGGCTAAGGTCAAGGTCACTATTACTAAAAATAGAAAAATGGTTTCCGCCCAATAACTTAAGTTAGGATTGACAGATATTGATGAAACTTGCTGTGTAGGTAGCATGTGAAGAGCTAGCTTGTGATTGCTTTTAAGTGGGGATGGGCTACGGTCAATGTCACTGTTACTTGAAATAGAAAAATGTTTTTTGCCAAATAACTTTTGATAGCATTGATAGATATTGATTAAACTTGGTGTGTGGGTAGCTTTTGTAAAGAGCTAGCTTGGGATTGCTTTTGAGGGGGGTGGGGCTAAGGTCAAGGTCACTGTTACTAAAAATTTAAAAATGGTTTCCGCCCAATAACTTTAGTTAGCATTGATAGATATTGATAAAACTTGGTGTGTAGGAAGCTTAATATGTACAGAGCTAGCTTGGGATTGCTTTTGAGGGGGTGGAGCTAAGGTCAAGGTCACTGTTACTAAAAATAGAAAAATGGTGTCTGCCCAATAACTTTAGTTAGGATTGATAGATATTGACGAAATTTTGTGTGTATGTACTAGTAGCTTATGTGAAGAGCAAGCTTGGAATTTCTTTTGAGGTGGGTGGGGTCAAGATCACTGTTACTAAAAATAGAAAAATGGTTTCTGCCCAATAACTTTAGTTAGCATTGATAGATATTTATGAAACTTAGAGCGAAGGTAGCTTATGTGAAGAGCTAGCTTGGGAGGTGGGGTCAAGGTCACTGTTCCTAAAAATAGAAAAATGTTTTTCTGCCCAACATCTTAGTTAGAATTGATGGATATGTTAAGCCATTTTCTCAAATATTGCTCAGCAAACAGTGAATTTACATTGAAATTGACATTTGCATTTTATAAAAGTGTTAATAAACAGATTAAACATTTTGCTTTGTAAAAATAAATTGTCATTGGTATTCAGTGATGTTGGCTTGCAAAAAGTTAAATCATTGTCATATGCAAAAAAATTGGTAAAAGATATTCTCATGAGACTTAGTATGAATGTTGCAGCGAAACTAAACACATAAGATACTTAATTAGAGTAATTTTCAGTTAATTCTCTTTACACATAAGAAACTTAATTAGAGTAATTTTCAGTTACGTCTCTTTTTGATAAAAGTAAAGATAAAGTCATACAACAAATTAATTGGCTATAATTTCTGATTGACCATAACAAAAACCTGGTTTCGTCGCATTGTTTTACTTTAGCTGTAGTGAAGAACTTGAGAATATTATGTTATTAATTAGGTGATTTCATATTGGCCAGGTTATTTCTCAGAGGTCAGCTGTATTTGGGCTCAGGCCATTACTGCTGACTGAGGGCAAATAACTTGGCCAATATAAAATCACCTAGTTAAGGAGTATTTTCTTAATTAACTATTACATGTGCTACGACATTTTGGTTAAACAACATTCTAATACCTTATTATTAGTTTTTATTGAAGCTAAGACCAGCTTTTTTTACTAATTGGTATATAGGATTTTTTTCAGATTTTGGGTCAGGGGGATGATAAAAACATAAAAATAAAATCTCTGAAATTGGCCAGTCAATGAAGAAATAAAAATGAAATTAGAATATAGTAAGTTATACTTTTTTTCTTCAGCTTGAATTTGATCTGAATAAATTTTAAATTCATTTATTGTGCACATTTAACACTCTTCTTCAAACAGAGCATAATAAAACCCATCAGTCACATGTGTCTTGAGCCACAAATAGTAATTTGTTAATTTGTTTGCTTGAATGATGGTTAATGCTGCTTTAAAGGCTTTCAACAATATTTCAGTCATATTGCGGGGTCAGTTAATAACTGTTCCTGGGCAGCCCAGGCATAGTCATTCTTTGTGGTTTTCCCCTGTCCTTAATGTAGAAGTAACTGACAATTTTTAGCTCTACTGGCCAAAGGCCAGAAGAGCTTATGCGATGATAATGTGTACGTAGTATGTGCGTCCGTGTGGTCGTGCGTCTATAAACAATTGCTTGTGAACACGATACAGTCTTCAGTTTTGTTTGTATCTCGATGAAACTTGTACAGTATCTAGATATCCATTAGAGCTCGGTTCCTTTCGAAAACCAGCCAGATCCGCCCATGCATGCCTAGATTATGGCCCTTGATAGTATAAAAAAATGCTATTGTGTAAACAATTGGTTGTGAACACGATACAGTCTTCAGTTTTGATTATATCTCGATGAAACTTGTACAGTATCTAGACATCCATTAGAGCTTGGTTCCTTTCGAAAACCAGCAAGATCCGCCCATGAATGCCTAGATTATGGGCCATGAAATTTTTAAAGAAATGCTTTCTATTTTTAGCCAGGTCTGCATGAGCAAATTCTATTTTTAGCCAAGTTTACATGTATATGTTAATTCAAGTCTAGAGTGAAGGGAGACAATTTGCAAGTCTAGGATTTTGAGAGACAATTTGCTTTTTGCTTCTGCACTTGATTTTGTGAATTACTCTGCCTTGTTCTTGTTGAAAGCCCAAAGGCCATTTTTTAGCTTTAAGTTCTGTAGTTTGCGCATTCATCTTAACAAAATTGGTTGTGAATGTTTAAGTTATGCACCTGGTGTCATTACTGGCCACACCCAGGGTTCACAGGTTTGGTAAACATAAATCTGGAAAGGTTTGAAAATCTTTTTGTGTGTTCGTGCATCCATCTCAGCACAATTGATTGTGAATGTTTGTTCAAATTGATCAATGTTGTCCTAGGATGCCCTTGACTTTGACCTTTTGACCAACTTTTTTTAACTTTTAAAACTACAGAAATTTTTACTATGAGTACAGTTTTGAAAGCATTTTTTTTTTGTCAGATGACTTTTACTTGGCACATATTAAAGTAGTTCATGCAACTAATCTGCTTACAATACTTTCTGGGCTCAGATGTTGAACGTGCTACGTTTTCAGGTAACCCAAACACAAAACATAAACTATATGTCTGTTGCCTTTTACCCATACATACATGCTCTGGATTGATATGACCACAAAAGCCATGCCAGTAGAGCATAGGCCCTTTTGGGCCTCTTGTTTTTTCTTTTTGTGCTGACATACGGAAATAATTGAATTGGAAAACTTGTGACTCATTGGACAAAATATAATGTGTAACGCAAATAATGCTTTATTGTCATTTTCAGTGTTATGTGGATGGTGCAGTCTGTGGAGTGCCAAGTCTGTCATTATTTCTCTGTGTTACTGTCAACGTTATTCGGAACAGGAACAACCCAAGTTTTCCTTGACAAAGCTTATGAAATCACACCATCAGTGAGTTCACATGTGTTGGGATGGGCGTTCTACAAGTAATGGCTGATGATGCTGACAATGTAAGTTCTTAAGCAAGAAATCAGGCACATTCTTCAAAATATGAGGGAGGACGGGCATTTTTTTTTTACTAGGTATTGTCATCCCCATTTTGAAATTGTTGGAGGCTATTTCATCTTGTAAAAACTTAAACAATGGACACAAGTTAGATTTTTTCCAAGATATTCACATGACCTTTGATACATATGCTGCTAAAGACAAATAACAAACAACTGTTGGCCTTTGCTCAGTGAAACTCTTGTGTATTTTTTATCCAAATATAGTCTGGCGTGTCTTGGATATGCCTACCAGTATGTTTTTGTTGTGGGCATTAGATGCCCTGAACCTTTCTAGAGTTTCAAATATTTGATTGAGATTTTGAAACTAGATAAGCAAGGAGAACCTCACATTAATGTATATTTTCATGGAAAGCTTCTTAAGCTACTTAAATTTTCCTTTGTTGATTTCATGTCTATTTAATATTTAGTCAAATGTAAATATAATATGCACTTTTTTGAGAAGCAGCACTCGTTAAGTTTTATTTACATAATACAATTAATCAGTAACCTGATCACAGAACACATCAAGGCTTTTAAGTGGGCGATAATTTAGGAGGATAACCTTTGTCCTTGAAATCCAGAATTTTGGGTTTAATTTGGGGGTATGGGTGGACACAAAAGATGCAGTGACCAATAAATCAGTTGCTTCTCTTTATTTTCATTTCACATATTTACCCTTTTTAACCAAAAATTAATTGGAAAATTTTATATTCAATATCAGTTAAATATATGCTTTTCAGCATAGGAAACATAATAATATTAATAAAAAAACTGAAAAAAGGTTTGCATATTAAAGAAGTGCAGTAAAATGCTGTTTCACTTTCCTAACAGATAACCACATATCGGACCTGAGCCTTTATTGGTGGTGAGGTTAATTCTTCTAGTGTTTGTATACATCATTTCAACATGGCAGTCAAGGAGGCAATGGACAATTTGGGGACAGAGGAAATGTTGTTTGATTCGTCCAACTTGAGGTAGAGTTTATTTTTAAGCTTTAAATTTTGAGTATTTCGAAGCCTTACTGTGGATATCTGCTGTATCTTCTGCATCTACTAAAAATCTGGTAGTCGACATATCTCACACGAATCCAGAAAGATAACAAATTTTTACTACAAATATATTAGGGGTGCAAACGAATGGCAAAATTGATATTCATTTATTTGGTATTTCTTTCGATTACCAAAATACATCTTTTAGAAGTTGTAGTAAACTATTATTTTATCCGCTAAAGAAATACCCGGGCATTTTAACCCTACTTGCTGTAGCCAATATGCACGGCCGACCCTGATTTTCCCCAAATGACTCTGAAATTCAGAGAGAAACAAAAATACATTATGAAGAAACAAAAATGAATAATTTCAATTCCACTGCCTTCGTATTTGTAAAAAATGTGAATTTAGATTGATTCCTGGTCCAATGGCGTTATGCGCCAAGGAGGGTCTTTCCGTAGGACGAGCAGTCTCTTTCTAGGAATGACCTCTTCATAATATAACTATGGAAAAAACAAACCAACTTGGGAACTTATGTATATATAAAATAAAACGAAAACATGTGGATTTTGTCTCTTCTATTGTACATCAATAGAGGAAATATATCCTTAAACGCTATACTTTACAGTTTCATTTCAAAGCATAAACATTCTATCGGAACATTGAAAACAGTTTAAAGCACATACATGTAACTACATTATTGTAATTATTGAAATTTTTGATGTTACTTGTCTTAAAGCCAGTTATGGTAAAATTATGGGCACTTTTTTAAAACAAGACGAACAAACTTTATACACAACAACAGAGTTGTAGGCAAGTCTGCTATTTATTCCTTTAATATATAAACGAGGGGCCCCCATGTTTGCCGACAAGATGTTACCCTGTCCTTTAATATATAACAACCAAAAATTGAATATTCAAATACCGATTTTGACATTCGAATACCAAAAGTTTGATCGAATGTTCGAATATTCATTTGCATCCCTAAAATATATCCAGCAACAACATGCATATGTGTAATAAAGCCTGTCTCTCTGGCTTAATAACTGTTGAGTTGTGGTGGTGATATTAATGGTAAATAAAACAATAACATTGATTCATCAAGGTTGAAGGCATTTGATTTGTGCATAATACTTAGAAAAATATTACTAATAATTACCATGGAAAAAAAACTTCTCCAACCAAATTGTTCAATATGCCTATTACACCAGAGTGTTTTTTGCTTATCTATTATTATAAACAACTGATAGCTCACCCAGCTGTTTTTCTCAATATGTCAGGGAAAAACTATTTCTGGCATCAAATTATATTCACAAATAGCCTGATTTACACAGAAGAAGTCACATATTTAATGCTTGAACACATTCTGGTTAATCTTACCTCTATTCATTATCTTTGCTCCTTACCTCTATTCATAATCTTTGCTCCTTACCTCTATTCATTATCTTTGCTCCTTACCTCTATTCATTATCTTTGCTCCTTACCTCTATTAATTATCTTTTCTCCTTACCTCTATTCATTATCTTTGCTCCTTACCTCTATTCATTATCTTTGCTCCTTACCTCTATTCATTATCTCTGTTCCTTATGTCTGTTCCTTTTTTCCAATTGTTATGTCCGTTCCTTATCTCTATTCATTTTCTCTATTCCCTATCTCTGTTCCTGTTTTCCAGTTCTTATGTCTGTTCCTTATGTCTGTTCTTTTTTTCCAATTGTTATGTCCGTTCCTTATCCCTATTCATTTTCTCTATTCCCTATCTCTGTTCCTGTTTTCCAGTTGTTATGTCCGTTCCTTATCTCTATTCATTTTCTCTATTCCCTATCTCTGTTCCTGTTTTCCAGTTGTTATGTCCGTTCCTTATCTCTATTCATTTTCTCTATTTCTTATCTCTATTCATTTCTATGTTCCTTTCCTATACTTCTTAACTCAGTTTTTATCTTTGTTTCTTATCTCAATTTATTGTCTTTGTTCCTGATCTCGGGTTAATATCTTAGTTTTGTTATCTCTACTCCATAACTGTGTTGTTATCAATTGATTATCTTTGTTCCTTATCTCTGTTTATTATCTAAATGTCCCATCTCTGTTTCTCATCTCTGTTCCTTATCTCTGTTCATGATTTAAATTTCCTATTTCTGTTCCTTATCTCCATTCCTTATCTCTGTTTGTTATTTCTATTCCTGACTGTAACAGCAGTGGAACCAGTGTGTGGATACAATGAAGTCTATGTTTGTTTGTAAGGACTTACTTGTAAATCTTGAGAATAACTTGTAAACTACTGGGCCGAATTTAACTAAACTTCATACAATAGAGCAAAATGAGAGAAATGCAGTGTACAGGAACCATAACTCTTTTTTAGCTAATTTGAGTATTTGCCCTAAGTTATATTCTCTTGTACGGAGCGTTACTTTAAAACTACTAGAAGAAATCAAAACAAAAATTCATACAGTGGTAAAGCACAATGAGAGCCAGTGTAAAAGAACTATAACTCTGTCTATATCAAATTAGAGAGCTATTGCTCTGTATAACTTTTTCTCATCTGGAGCATATTTTTATGCCCCCACAAAGTGGCGGCATATAGGGTTGCCCTTGTCCGTACGTACGTCTGTCTGTCTGTACGTACGTACGTCCCGAAGATTGTTTCCGATCTAATTCTTGAAAACCGTTTGTCCAATCCTCACCAAACTTTAAACACATGTTTGTGACCATAATATCTTCATCAAGTTCGATAGTCATGGAAATCGCTTTAGTCATTTAGGAGTTACGGCCCTTTTTTGCCAAAAATACTTCAAAAATATATGTTTCCAATCTAATTCTTGAAAAGTATGTGTCCAATCCTCACCAAACTTTACATACATGATTGTGACCATAATATCTTGATCAAGTTCGATAGCCATGGAAATCGCTTTTGCCATTTAGGAGTTACAGCCCTTTATTTGCAAAAAAAGACTTGAAAAATACGTCCCGAAGATTGTTTCCGATCTAATTCTTGAAAACTGTTTGTCCAATCCTCACCAAACTTTTAACACATGTTTGTGACCATAATACCTTGATCAAGTTCGATAGCCATGGAAATCGCTTTAATCATTTAGGAGTTAGGGCCCTTTATTTCCCAACAATACTTAAAAAATATCTTATCCGATCTAAAAAATTTTTACTATTAGACGGTATTTTATTAAAAAAACAAAACATGCAAAGATAAATCACTATGTAAGGTAGTGCATTGTCTCAGAACCATTACTCCGTTTTCTCTAAATACAGAGTTAGAAAGGTTAAGAATGGCTGGAAATTTGTAGTATGCCATTGTAAGCTTGTGCACTGAAGAATATCAAATCACCGTTATTTTCTTATATTTTAAAAACACAATCCAAAAATTAACAAAGGAAACCCCCATCAACATCAATGCCTAATAGGAGGGATTTATAAATAGTTCAGTGCCTTTCCTTTTAGGGTGGCATTCGGAGTTTATTAATCACATTCAATGATTAGCTTTTAGCTCTACTATTTGAAGAATAAGAAGGGCTATACTACTCGCCCCAGCGTTGGCGGCGGCGTCTGGTTAAAGTTTCAGGGCAAGTTGGGATTTTCACTTATAACTCCAATACCCTTCATTCATTTAACTTAATACACTACACACAGTTGTTAAGGGCCATCACATTATGAGGTTAGATAACTCCATATTATCCTTTATACAAATTATGGCCCCTGATTGACTTTGGAACTAAGGTTAAAGTTTTAGGGCAGGTTGGGATATTTATTAATAACTTCTTCATTCAATTGACTTAATACTTCACACAGTTGTTCAGGACCATCACACAATGAGGCTACATAACTCCATGTTATCCTTTATACAAGTTATGACCCCTGATTTACTTAGGTTAAAGTTCTAGGGCAGGTTAAAATTTTAGGGCAAGTTTGCATTTTATTAAAAAAACTATATGTATATACCCTTTATTCAATGCACTTAATACTTAGCACAATTAATGACGACCATCTTACAATAAGGTCACATAACTCCATTTTAACCCTAAATACAAATTATGGCCCTTGATTTTTTTATTTTTATTTTAGATTCTTTTGACAGGCACATTTTTATATTCTTAACCACATTTTCATAAAAGGAAACCATGTTATTTGAATGACTTGCGTCATTGTTTGGGCGGGCTGGTGGGAGGGCAGCGTCAAAGTCACCTTATGTATCGAATAATTTAAGCTAGGTTTGACATTAAGAGACCAAACTTGGTATATATGAAGAGTTTATGGAGACCTTTTATGGGAATGCATTTGAAACCCCAATGATCAAGTTCAAGGTTACTTTTAATAGAAAAAGGGTTGGTATTGAAATAACTTAAGTAAGGGTCTACATATTCTGACCAAACTTGGTATATAGGAAGAGTTTATAGACTTTTCCTAAGATTGTGTTTTGGGTCCTAAGAGTTATAGTCTAGGTCAAGGTCACTGTTGCTAAAAATAGAAATATGATTAGTACTGAATACCTCAAGTAAGGGTTGACATAGTGTGACCAAACTTGGTATATAGAACAAGTTTTTGCAGAGCTTTCATTGGATTGCCTTTTGGCCCCCTAGGGTCAAGGTCACTGTTACTAAAAATATATTACTGATTTAGTTATGGTTGACATACTGTGACCAAACTTGATATGTAGGAAGAGTTTATGGAGGACTTCCATGGGATTGTGTTTGGGGCCCTAATAGAATCAAGGTCACTGTTACAAAAATTGAAGATTCAGTTGAAACTGAATCTCTTCTGCCCATCACTAAAAACCCGGTTTTGTTACATCGCGATTCTTGTTCACTTTTTATTTTGATTGTTTTATTGCTTTTGACAGGCACATATTACATCGGTATTGTATTCACTTCTAAGTCAAAGCGATGTAGTCAAGGGCACTGTCTTACGACCGCTGTTTTTATTAGAATGTACTAACCAGTTCAAGTTGAGTACAAATAAAAATTATTTCTATAAATGATTTTCTTTTAATATCTCATGTATACTCTGATGAAATCTTTTACTTTTGTTATCCTTGAGAAGAGGCACAATATTCCCTTTAATTTGATATATTAAACGAAACTTACCAAGGTGAAGTTTAATCTGGATTTTATCGACTGCAAACTCCTCGAGGGTTCACACAGAGATGACGTAGCTCATCAATTATGTAGAATCAGTCTTCAGAGCTAACTCCAAACTATCATAGAGGCCCATTATAAGTTTGGATGTTGGGAAATTATGGAAAAAGCGTTCACACTGGGATATGGGAGGGTGGGTGTGTGTGTGTGATTGAGATTTACAAACACTAGAAGATTATGTTTAATAAACATTTGCAGGCATCTTGGGCTTAGTTGGATGCAGCAGACCGCAAACCATACATAGGTGCTAGCATGATCAACTCAATTTTTTCTGCCAGTCTTGACCAAGATGGAGTGCCTACATCTGAAGTGGGAGGAGCACTGGGGCAGCAGGGGGTCAGGGTTCAATACAGGTGTGTATTTGGCTCTTCTCATGAACTGTAAGGTAGCATATTTTAGACCCAAGAGGAGTGTCTACAGCTGAAGTGGGAGGAGCACTGGGGCAGCAGGGGGTCAGGGTTCAATACAGGTGTGTATTTGGCTCTTCTCATGAACTGTAAGGTAGCATATTTTAGACCAAGATGGAGTGTCCACAGATGAAGGAGGGGCACTGGCGCAGCAGGGGGTCAGGGTTCAATACAGGTGTGTATTTGGCTCTTTTCATGAACTGTAATGTAGCATATTTTAGACCAAGAGGAGTGTCTACAGCTGAAGGGGGAGGAGCATTGGGGCAGCAGGGGGTCAGGGTTCAATACAGGTGTATATTTGGCTCTTCTTATAAACTGTAAGGTAGCATATTTTAGACCGGGATGGAGCTACAGTAAAACTGCGATCGCTCGAGGTCGCCGGGGACCAAGTCTAAACCTCGAGGGAACCGATGTTTCGAACGACCCGATTTTCAATTCTCTAGTCTGTTATGAAATATATTTCAGTGTATTTGAAGTTTGAAGTAGTCTGTTTACTTAGCCACCGATTATGTGTTGTGTTGTGGAAATCGCTCATATGTTCAAAGGCTGTTGTTTACTATATGTATACTAAATATAAAATGTAGAGAAACATCAATAAATGAAAAATATATTTTTTTATTTTTACAAAATTGCCATATTGCAAAGCAAAGTGACAAAAAGGAATTATTTTCAGAGATTCTGATGTTGGATCAATATGGTAGTGTTTATTAATATTTTTATTACTCATTTACATTTCTAACAATTAACTTCTTGTCATTAATTTCTCATAATTATCTTCTGAAATGCCCATATCAACTAATATCGGTCATGCGTTAACAGTGTTAAATGGTTTTTCACACCTTATCAAATTGCCTTTCAACTGTCATTGCAATTTTTACACTTCGCGAAAATTTTAATTCCTAGCAATTGTTTGTTTATTTTGGAATAACCGCTTGTTGGAAAGACTGCAGTTTTACTGTATAGGGTAGCAGGGGGTCAGAGTTCAATACATGTAAGTATTTGGCTCTTCTCATGAACTGTAAGGTAGCATATTTTAGACCAGGATGGAGCTATGGGGTAGCAGGGTGTCAGAGTTCAATATAGGTGGGTATTTGGCTCTTCTCATGAACTGTATTAGGTAGCATTTTTTAGACAAAGTTGGAGTATCAATAGCTGAGGGGGGAGGAGCACTAGGGCAGCAGGGGGTCAGTGTTCAATACAGGTGGGTATTTGGCTCTTCTCGTGAACTGTATTGTAGTTTAGCATAATAAAGACAAAGAAGGAGTGCCTTCAGGCGCAGGGAGGCAGCTGGGCCACCAAGTCAGGACTCAATACAGACCAGAACTTGGTTTCACTCTTACATTGTTTGAACAAGAAGTGGTGTCTACAGGCGTAGGATGACCTGGGTCCCTGGAGGCAGTGGGGCCACAGGGAGTAAGGATAATGTACAGGTGGGACTTGGTTTCACTCTTACACTGTATGACCAAGACATGGTGTCTACGTCATTGGGGTCTCTGAGGCAGGTTCCTTGTGCGGTGAATAGTGATATATGATAGGAAAAATTATGTGACAATGAATTTATAATAAGCTACACATGTGGACTGTCTATTTTAGTGTAGATTCATAATATTGATGATAGTTCTATGCAGGACCTGTCGAGTTAGAGGGAGAATCAGGTAAGTGTGTACGGTAGTGAATCTTTAATGATCATGCTGCTTTGATTGAGAACAATGTTAATCCTAATCATGTATATTTTACTTTTATTGTACAGGATTACTTCGGCCCACCACCATTAGAGGGCTCCATCTACGCACCCTGTCAGTATGAAGGTAGCAGAGGATCGGGGGGGGGGGGAGTCCTTGTCAGATCACGTATTGCACAGCCCCATACAGCAGGAAGGGAAGCGAGGTGGGTAGTGCATCTTTACAAATATAGAGTTTACGGCCAAGGTAAATTATTCTATAGGTGACTCTGCCTTCATTCATCTGCCTTTTCTATTGAAAATTTCTTTGAGGTATTTACTTCAAACCTCATATACAGAAATCTCAACGAGGTGATGTGCAGTGCACATGAACCATAACTCTGGGTGCAGTATCTTTTTAAGTGATTGATCTTTGTTAATTTTCATACTTATGTTTTGTCCAGAGCATAACTTAAAAGGTTTTTAAGGTTTTTACTTAAAAACTAATATACATATGTCTCTCAATGAGGAGAAGTGCAGTACTTAATAACCATAACTCTGGGTGCAGTATTCTTTTAGTTATTGACCTTTGTTAATTTTCATACTTATTTTATGCCCAAAGCATGACTAAAAAAATATGTAAGGTTTATACTTTAAACTTCTTATACAGATAGATTTCATAACTCTGGCTGCAGTATGTTTTTAGTTATTTCTTTATTTATTTTCTTGTTATCCTTGGTTGTAAGGCATTGTTGATACGGTTTATAATTATAATAATAGGTCACATGGGCTCAAAAACTAGGTCACTAGGTCTAATCTGAGAAAGCAACTTGTGAATTTTATAGAAGCTATGTATGTATAACTTTGAATAATGCCCTACTGATACATGGAAAAATGAGTTAAGGTTGAGATATGACTATAAAAGAGTATATTCCTGATATGTGGGCTTGATCTTTCTAAAACTGGAAATTTTGATCAAGCCATCTGTGGTGAACAACTAGGTCAATGTTAGAAAAAAACTTGTTGATGCAAAAGAGGCTGCTTTTGAGCCTTTTCTCTTCTGATCTTTACCAAACAAGACAATAATAACATAGTTCAAACATAAATCAGTTCGTTTTGGGTCATTAACATGACATAAGCTCAAGTCTTTGAACAACTTTTTATTCAATAGGGGCTGGAAAAATGATTGTGTTGATATTTTAGTTAATTTCAAATAAGTTGTCTCGGGTTAAAAAAGTAGGTAACTATTTAGCCAAAGTAGGCAGTGTCCTCAGGTAAGAAATGTATGGCTATCATGGAAGGCAGGTGAGAAATATATGGCCATCATGACCGTCTTGTTGATACTACATGAAGGTATCATAATTGTATATATTCGCTAGATCTTGAGTTACCACAGGCATATATATTTTCGTTATTTTTTTACATATTCAATTGTTCGTTTTTCAGTTAAAAATCAAGGATTTGTGATGTTTAAAAGAGGATCTTTCCCACATGGAGGAAATGTTCAACCAGACCTGACCCAGTGGACAATGATTTTTATACTGTGATTGGCGAGGAAGTCTTATTCGGGCCAAACGCTGCACCGGTAAAGAGCATGGAGTGTCACAAGGATGGATACAGGAGAACAGTACAGTGGATGAGTAGCAGCAGGGCAGGAACAGTATTCCATATGAGGGAGAAGACATACATTGATTACACTGGCAGTCAGTACCAGCTGAAGCTGATTTTTGTAGACATTTCCACCATGCAGCACCGCATGAATGAGGCATTAGTTGCTAATTTAGTTGTTCATTTGTTCTGCCATAAAATTATTAGATGTAGTTAATTTTTTATGCATTTCATATTTCTGTTCATTTATTTTATTATTTCGGGAATTAGTCCACCAATTATTCATTCATGCTTTAGTTTTTTAAAAATTTGCCCCCCCCCCCCCCCCCCCCCCCCCCTCCTCCCTCGCCAAGGGGTATAAATGGTAAAAGTGTGTGTGTGCATCAGAGCAATCTTGTCCATAGCATTACCAGGTCTTTGAGGTATTGACTTCAAACTTCATATACAGATAGATAACTCATTCTGCAGTTTTATTTTAGTTATTGTCCTTTGTTTTTTTTCATCCTTATTTTTGTCTGGGGCCTAACTTGAAAAGTCTTTAAAGTACATGTATTGACTTTATACTTCATATACTGATAGATCTCATTTAGGAGAAGTGCTGTGCACATGAACCATAACTCTGGCTGTCATATTATTTTAGTTATTGCCCTTTGAAATTTTCATTATTTTCCTTTCTTCTAAGGCAAAGTTGTTACTGTTAAGATAAGATCAGATAAGATTTATTTTGAGTAGGCAAAATCACATCGAGTACAACAAAAGCTCTTGTGAGTTTTAACATACAGTATTTTGAAACTGAAATCTGTCTGGCTTGGTCAAAATCAGTCCAGACCGGCAAATTGCCGGTTTTTAGAAGCTGTGGTATAGGGTTTTATAGAGCTGCAATGGCCAAATTAGTGTTGATCACAATAATAATTACATTTTAAAATCAACATAGTTATTTGACTAATTCATGAAATGGATTGATGATAATAATAACAGTTTGAAAACGGGTAAAATCATTTTTAATAGAAATATATAAGAGTAGCATGAATGATAGGTGCCAAGCTTAGATGTCCATTTAAAGCTGTAAAAAACAATTGATGCAAAAATTGTTTGGGCTATAAAAGTCAATTACCCACAAGGTATAATGATTATTCATGATGTATCGCACATGGTTGGCAGCTATCACAGAAATTTTGTTACCATATCATACAGAATGATGTATTATGACAGTATGTGACTGCTCTTGTTAGCTTTAAAGTCATCAATCTATTTTTGTTGTTGTTTTCTTTCTTTTATTCATTGATGATTTATTTGTTAGATTCTCAGTTATCCATTCATTCAATTATTTGTTTTAATTTATTCTTTTATTTGTTACTTTGTCAATCATACATCATTTATTTGTGCATTCGTTTATTTATTACACACCCAGAAAGCTATATAATGTAGGAGTTCTAAAAGTATTGCACCAAGTCACATGAAACTTAATAGGAATCTTGGTCAGCACGGGAAATGGTGCACCTGCAATTTGTATGACATTCCAGTTTCAAACATGCAGCTCCAAATGAGTTGGACCTACACACATGAAACTTAGTAGGGATATCGGTCAGTATGGGAATTGAGCACCTGATATTTGTATGACATTCATTTATCATACAGTCTAACAAGAGTTATGGCCCTTTACTTAGTAAAAAATTGTTTGAAAAAGTTTGTGTCACATGAAGCTTCGAAAGACCTAAACACATGAAACTTCATAGGAATGTCGGTCAGTATGGGAATTGAGCCCCTGATATTTGTTTGACTTTTTGCTTCATCTTAAAAAAGTTATGGTGCTTGACATAGTAAAGAAGGTTATAGCTGAAAGTGAAGTATGCTCCCGAAATCTTATTGTCTATGAAAAGGCAGAAATTTCAATTTGCTGGTAGAAGGTGAATGGTTTTAGCATTATTATAAACCAGTTAAACAAACAGAACATGGAATATATTGAAAGACTTGGCAATTCGTTTCTGAAGTAAATTTTAAGCAATTTATTAGAAATGCAGCAATTGAAATTCACAAATATCAGTAGAAGATGAACATTGCATGTAAGCCTTAATATGGATATTGTCATGTTATTGCCATCCATCTATATACCAAGTTGCATTTGAATCCCTTTAGAACATTCTTAAGATATTGCCCAAACAAGCACCCATTGTTAAAAAGAATAAGGTTTATGGGAGATAACTAAATACATATTCAGGATGGGGTTATTATTCTTGGGTACTGCACTTCCTGTCATTGCAATCTACACACCAAGTTTCATTTGAATAGCTTTTTTAAGAACATTCCAAGAAATGGCCCCGGAAAAGCAGCCATTATGAAAAACTATTGGGGTTAAGAGGAGATAAATAAATACCCAGGATAGGGTTATGATTCTTGGCTTCTACACTTCCACTTATTGCCATCTTTCCACATTCCAATTTTCATTTTAATCCCTTCAGTATTTTCCCAGATGTGGCTGGGACATGAACCCATTTTCGAAAAACATCAGGTTAAGGGGAGATAACTAAGGAAATATGTTGGGCAGGATTATGGTTCCTGTGTACTGCACTTCCTCACATGTTGTTTCATATATCATTGTGATTTCGAATGTGTATTTCAGTAAACAATATGATCTATTTGTGCAGTTTTTTTGTAAATATCTTGTCTGTTTTACCTTGTTGTCCTTGTACAATTTTGTTCATAGACAAGTCGCGAGTGTTATCGTTCCCTCCACGATGCACTTATTTGTTTCCATAACTGTACACGGAATGGAATCACTTTAAAAATTGTGTTCGGATTTTCTTTGGCCATGTTTGGAGACATGGTCTTTGAAAATGTTACTGTTGACGATGAAATGTCATAAAGGTTTGGCTTGGCCTGCATGAGTAATGGTATTTTGTACAATGTTGATGACATTTTCATACCAGTTGCATGGATATATAAACCAATGGTTAATATTACCGTGACCTTGGTAACATCATATGATGCCACGTGTAAGTGGTACCACTTTAATGTGTTCATGAGTTCAGATAGTATAGAATACCATAGGTAAATTAATGACGTTAATTCCGTCTTGGGCAGAGATGAAGTATTGATTTGTTATAGCTGACTACCTGTACCACACGTACACTGAACCGTGTACATTTCGGAGTGCAGTCAACTCTATGGAAAATGTTTAAAATATATTCGCTTTAATGAAACAGCAGGGAATTAGGTCTGTATTTTCAAGATACATCAAACTGTCTAAATTAAGTTTCGATCACGAACTGACCACGAACGATTCAAAATGGGGAGGGGGCTTTTCGGCGACCAAGCCCCTAAGTGAGCAGACATTTCATGCCAATATGGAATATGGTAGAGTAACGTCAAAACTTGAATCGGCCATGCAAACAACAAGGCGTAAGTGGTTGACATTGCTAAAAAAGGGAGAGCGCTCTGGTGATACTTCAGATTATTTCAGACCTTTGTTAACATTTTTTGAATTATCCATGAATTCAATACAAATATAATAAATAATGCATATCGAATACAAATGCAACTCGACAAACTATTTTTGTGTAAGTTGTATTAAGCCTTTTAAGTACCTAAATATACCCCCCCAGATATGAAAGGTTGTAATAAACCCCTCTAGGTTTTAGGGAGGGGGTTAAGGGTGAATTGAGTTATTGGACCTAAAGAGAGCGGACGAAAGATTGCTAATTTGGTACACGGACTCACAATTCACAATGCAATAAAAGTCCCTACCTCGGACCTTTCGTTCACAATAATATCAACCCAAACTGACGCCAAAAGATCCATATCTGCGTTATCTTGCATCGTTGGTCGGCCGATATACATGTACATCAGTCACTACAAACTCGGGTGATATGGACGCATTGGCCGAAAAACACAAGTCATGACACGGCGTGCTTAACAACAAAAATCCTTGTAAAAACATCATCATCATCTGGGAAGTGATTCTGCCTGTGTTATGCTTACTGGGAAAGAATACACTGTAAACAGAAGTTTTAACATGAGCGCTAACACAAATAATTATTGTTTGTCTTGCATAAATAAGACGTGCTCTATAATCTATAGTCGGTCTCCGTCATTACAGTCTGCTTTAATAATACACTCTTACTCCCAAATAAGATTTACCACAATTCATACAAATGTTTTGATATACCAAAAAGGATGAATAAATGTCGAAAACAATAGTTTTTATGAAGGATTCCGAGTTTGATTTGAAAGAAAGGTGCAAAAACAATGGTATATCTACCTTATGAGACTAGAGTAGATCACAGTAAATCTTTCAGAGCTTGCCAATCATTTAATATTTTTTTGTGCTTTCAGCTATTAATTACACGGTTTCCATCTTGTTATCAGTAATTAATATTTTCCATAATTGCATTATTTAGTAAGAAGTTAAAGGTTTATCACACACAATTTATGTATGTATTTTCAATAAGAGTGTAACTTTAAATGTGAGCCTTTCAGTCAAACACTGGAAATTTATGGTCAAAGGGACGCAACTCAATTATACATTTCTAACGACAGCTTACCTAATTACTTCCCTTTTCATGTCTTAAAACTTTTCTAGTTTTCCATTACATAAATAATTTACATTGAACATTTCCCAAAAGTCTGGGATATAACGGATGCAACATGATTTAATGATTTACTCGCAGTTCTAACACGAATTCCAGGGCTAGCTTCCGTGGGCCAACTTGTTAGACACGAACGTGCGATGCCGGACAGGTGGGTTTTCTCCCGCAACACAAGACCTCACTCTCGCGTAACAACGTACCAACGACCATGATTAATAAAATGTAGCAATAACCTGATGCATAAACATTGTCAAATAAATCAGTTTACATTCAACAACAAGGTCAATAAAGTGTTTGCCCTACGACTCCGAATACATGTTTTAATGTGTTCACATACTTTTTCTCGCTGCTATAATATTTTGATCATATTAAAATCGATCATAAGTAAAGCGGCTTTCCGCTGTTTTATATTTAACTATACTTCTTAACTATGCATGTGTATTGCAACCGGCTCGCCTTATTGCTTATCGGTTCGGTTTAATAAAGAATTCTCAACGTAAAGCACGTATTAAAGAGTTATACGTATATTATAAAGTCACGTTGACTAAATAAACAAGTATAAGTACAAACTAGAGCAGTGCTGTATAAACGTTTAGGTTAAATGCAGTTATCCAATCGTCATTTCGACGGGCATTATTTTGTAATTTATTTCCGTGGAAAACTCTGATTGCAAATACCTCAGAAAAAGATGTGTTCAATTTGTTGTGCAATGAATAAGGAAAAAAAAATATACGGGCATTTTTTTGTAGTTTAATTTTGGCTATTGCTTCACTGCCAAGATATTGTTCATAACTACCGTTAAGTATGCGTACTAATGAACAATTTAAATAGAAACACAAAGTAGCTAATGTCATAGGCAAATTACACACAACAAAGCTTGTAGTAATATCTACGGTGTTCAATTAGGAAAATCGATTAGGAAATCGAAGACACGAAGGCGAAGACGCCCAAGAACGTACGTTCGTGTCTTCGCCGTCGTCCATCCGCGTGTTTGCTCCTGCGCGCTAAGGGCGATAACACGATGGTTCAATCGGAACACAGTAACATAACAAGATGTCATTACGGTTATTATATACCAATTAACTTTTAAACCAAAAAAGGGTTTGTATGAGTAACCATAATTAGTTAAGCATCGCCATGTTTATATCAACCATGACAGGGGCGGGTCCAGGATTGGTGCAGCGAAGTCGCCTTTTATAATGAAGCCGCACACAAGACATCTATGGTGAAAGGAATGTCATTCAGTTATATATCATCAAGGAAATTTAACGCTGTTACTACAGGGGCCGGGTGCGTTGCTTTTACACATCCCCTGATCACGCCCCTTCCCCCTCCCATTATTTTAAGAACCAGGCTTATTAATAACGATGGGAGAATTGTAAAAAAAAATGAATTTTTATTCTATAATCTTTGTACATCACTAGAAACTGTTCCTTCACCATTGTTAATAATCCTACGTTTTTTAATGGGGGGGGGGGGGGGGGGCAATGTCGAAGGAGAGGGGGTGTTAAAACATCGCACCCTGCCCCTGTGGCTGTAGTTGCCTATTTCATTTACAGTTATTCAATAACACGAAGAATTAACATTAACAACATAGATTTCCGGTGGAACGCAGATTTCCGGTTGCAGCAGACATTCGACCCGCGCGTTTCTACGGGGTCAAGCCCTTAGTTCGCAACCGGTCTCATGAAAAAGCGAAATTTGATTGGACATAGTTTGATAACATATAAAGGCTTGAACTGGCTTTAATAAGAAATAAAACAGAACAGAATGGGTAGGATTAAATTTTGTTATCGGTCCAGATAGCAGTGTATGTTGGATGGAAGAACATATCAATCATCTTTCATACTTCAGCCTATTGGAAGCTGAGTCATTTTCCTCTGCTTTGCTATGTATGTATGTTTGTGCAAAGTCAAATATTATGAACCCTTGCGTATGTATTATTTAAAAAAAAAACTCCATGGAAATAATCAGTTGTTTTTTTACTGAAATTTCTAATTTCCTATAAGAAACGTAACTTGTTTTCTAACGAGTTTTAAATATCAGTAGTTGTTTCAACCTTTCTGGCGATATTATAGTGTTGGGGTCGTGAAACACAAATTCAATTTTAACATGTTCACTCAAAAAATGCATATTTTTTTAGGAAATTGCTTAATCCACATTACTGCAAAATAAAGTATTAGATGGGGAGAAAAAAATCTAAAGGTTGACGGACACTACATGTCTTGCAAAGTAATCTGTCAGACTACCAGCTTACAAGTTGACATTACAGGCAGTCCGCTCATTGGTTAATTATACAAAAAGGAAAAAATGCAAGCAAGATATAACTTAGGATTGTAACCGGGTAGGGTTTGACCGTTTCTCTCACGGACGTTTTGACTGTTCGATCACATGATGACATCCGGCGTGAGACCACAGTTATTTTTACTATATGTTTCATATAGACACTAACCTGGCTTTTGACTTTATACACACCCCAATTGAAAAACAAGGACATGGCATCTCTAGAACAATTCAAGACACAAAATATAATCACAAGAAAACACCATGTTGACCATTGACCCGACTGTCAAAATTGAGTTCAAATACATAACCCTTCCGCCAGGGAGTCAATCGGCTACAAACAACTAATTTTCAGACTTCCACAAGCTATGATTTTTCCAATATTTACATTGAAAACTATCAATTTCTGCAATAGAGTGTCAAATTCAGTCAAGTTCTCTGCAAAAAGAACATTTTTTGCTTCTTTTTCATTCAATTTTAATAAAATATTGATACTTGAACACAAGCACTCTTTGTTTCTGTATTCACATCCGGATCTTGGTCAACGGGGGGTCAACGGGGGGCAGATAACTGTGGTCTTGAGCCATCCGGGAATCTTAAAAAATGTGCCCCATTTCTATTGATCATTTTCTTACATTTCACCTTAAAATAACTATTCAGAGTGCTTGTAAGTGGTGAGAATGTTTTTGTACTCTATCTTTGTCCGTTCTCTCATATGGTTCTATTGAGCCGCGGTGGACTTGCAGTTACCTGTTGTTGGTTGCAACACCCCGGTTATCACGTGCTGGGTTCCACAGTAGTTCAAATTAGATAAGAAGTTAGCAAGTTTGAATGGGTTGGAATTATCTTTTTAACCAGGTTTTCAACGAAAACCGGGTTATTAGAATGAGGTTGTCGTTGGGCGGACGGGCAGGCGGGGGTCAAACATTGGTTTCTGTTCAATAACTTTAGTTAGCATTGATAGATATTGATAAAACTTGGTGTGTAGGTAGCTTATGGGAAGAGCTAGCTTGGGATTGCTTTTGAGGGGGATGGGGCTAAGGTCAAGGTCGCCTGTTACTAAAAATAGGAAAATGGTTTCTGCCCAATAACTTTAGTTAGTATTGATAGATATTGATGAAACTTGGTGTGTAAGTTGCTTATGTGAAGAGCTAGCTTGGGATTGCTTTTAAGTGGGGAGGGGCTAAGTTCAAGGTCACTGTTACTTAAAATAGAAAAATGGTGTCTGCCCAATAACTTTAGTTAGCATTGACCGATATTGATGAAACTTGGTGTGTAAGTTGCTTATGTGAAGAGCTAGCTTGGGATTGCTTTTGAGTGGGGAGGGGCTAAGGTCAAGGTCGCTATTACTTAAAATAGAAAAATGGTCAAGGTCACTGTTACCAGGGGTCGACACTAACCATTTTTCCAAGGGATCCCGAAGGGACACCAACATTTGAAATCAGGTGTCCCTTCATGAAATTAGGAGTCCCTTCCATTTTTTTACATTTTTTTCATTACTTAACCTGTTTTAATATTAAATTTAACATGCAAATACAGTGCCTTTTACTTTTCAATTTGTAAATCAAGTAAACACCATATTATACATGTTTTCAACAGCATGTAATGTCAAGTTAGTAGCACAATGTTAGACATATGAACCTCTGGCAATGGCAGAGAGGAAGATTTGGGTCTCCAAATCAGTAGATTGGGTTCAAACGCGGTAGAATGTCTAAGTCTCTTTTGTTTTCAGTCAAAAACAAAGATGGATACAATGTAAACAAAAACTTGATGTTGTTACTATTTTTAGATTTTCCGAAAATACGCATAAAATACGCCATGGTTCAGGGTCTTGTCATATGTTAGTGCTTTTTGTTGAGAAACAGTAGGAATATTACATCTGGCTTGTGAAAAGTTTGTATTTAGTAGAGCTGCTGATCAATCAATCAATCAGCGTGCCCAACAGGTGTAGTGCATACTGTAAGAGCAGATGACCAAAAATGTTTATGCATTGATTACATTTTATAAAACTACATTTTATAAAACTAAAGTTGGGAATTTTATTTCTATATTGTTTTGATCAAAGCATATTTACAACAAAGAATTTTGAATAGTAGGATTCCGCTATTTGTGCCGTAAATATTACTGTAACAACTCGAAGGTCGCATCATTAAGGCATCAAAGTCAGTAGTGTTGGCTTCTTTTTGGGGTGGTTCTGACACATAAGCAAAATAATTCAACATAATTATTAAACCGATAATAAAAGTCTGTCACCTCTGACCTTGTTGATTATGTAAACAACAAAATGAAAGCGTTAACCCGCATGCGCACTGTGAAATGACCTGTTTATTTATAGATTCATGATGTAACTATAGTAAAAAAGTCAGCCATACTTTCGCTTTAGTATGTTCGACGTATTTATAATAAAATCATTTTCACATGCACTTTTAAGAAATTTAGGGGACCCAAATTTAGGTAATAAATAAATGAAACGCTATTTATTTATTAATATTTAGCTTTTATCAGTCAAAATTTAAGTGTCCCGACGGAATACCGGACTTCAAAGTTCAGGTGTCCCTCCCGAAAAATTGGTGTCCTCGGGATCCCGGGACCCCGTTAGTGTCGAACACTGACTGTTACTTAAAATAGAAAAATGGTTTCTGCCCAATAACTTAAGTTAGCATTGACCGATATTGATGAAATTTATGTGAAGAGCTAGCTTGGAATTGCTTTTGAGGGGGGTGGAGCTAAGGTCAAGGTCACTGTTACTAAAAATAGAAAAATGGTTTCTGCCCAATAACTTAAGTTAGGATTTATAGATATTGATGAAACTTAGTGTGTAGGTAGCTTATGTGAAGAGCTAGCTTGGAATTGCTTTTGAGGTGGGTGGAGCTAAGGTCAAGGTCACTGTTACTAAAAATATAAAAATGGTTTCTGCCCAATAACTTTAGTTAGGATTGATAGATATTGACGAAATTTTGTATTTAGGCCAGAGTTTTTATATCTTTAGATTTACGGGAGCGCCGTACCTAAATATTGCAAAACCCAAATAAAAATAAAATTCATTTTCGTAGTTTTATTTTTATTTTTTCCGACGAACGTTGCTCCAAAGTTAAGAAAAAAATAAAATTAGTGTTCTATAACCCATATCTCAGAACCAACTGGTGTACCAATTGTCATTCATTATCGGTCTTTTTACTGCACAAACCACGTAAACCAGTCAGAAATACGCGGGGAAACAGAACAGGTACCCGTTACCATAACAACGTCCTGTCAAAAGTGAAAGTACTTTTTGTCATACCCCTTATTTCTCACAATTTCTGCAGCTATATAGAAATGTTTTACTACAAAAACGTTCCGATGTTTATGTTTCATTATTTAAATCAAACCGTGGTGAACTTAGAGCGTGTTTATTGTGATTTTTTTGTAGATTCAGTATGTTGTTCGCGTTTCGTGGAATGATTGCGAAACTTCCGGTCAAAATATGGAGACAGAAATTCGTGGGTTGTATTGTCTATTAAAAGTCGTTGGCGCACGTCGTATATTAACAAGGATGAATTGGATTACAGCGCAAAAATGTATAGCTTCTGACAAACACAAACTGCAAAATGATATCGTGTTCATCATAGTCAAAATGGATATTTTTGTCTGAATTTGACTCTGGGGAGCATTGAACACACTGCTTCATGATCACATTTTTGAAGAGAAAAGCACAAGGTATCGTGATAATCGTAGTTGTTAATTAGTTTAATAATGATTTAGAATTTAAATCGTTATAGAATACTGAAAATAATGTAATAATAACATAGTATGTGTTTCCGATAAAACAGAAAAAAATCTGAACATAAGATATCTGGCAGTCAGTGCAAGAAGTCAAACTTATCCGTTGCTTATTGCCAACGGGAATAGCTGGAATTAGAAGGATATTTTTCAGGACTGATTCTAAAATCAGTTCTTAGACCTGCTTTTTTGAAACATATAACACTTGTAAAATTTATCTTAATGCTCCCGAATTTTCTCTGGTGAAGTACAAAAATGTAGATTTTGACTGTCTGTGTATCCGTAAGCCCGGTCAAACTTTGAAGTGAAGAGGAATTTCCATCAGGACTTCTACTTTTTTTGGTTATATTTTCTATATAAAAACCACATCACGGTAAATTGTCACGGTGCTATTTCGTTAAAGACAGAAAAACACATTTGACCTCCTTATTATACCGTGTCTGAAACTGTGTTCAATGTTTGATTACTTCACAATGGAAAGGATATGCTTATATTGTGGGCAAAAGGTTAGAATTGGCCATTTAAACTTCTTTATTACACTGACATGTTTCATAAAATCCATGGGTTGATAATATATGCACCTCATATGCATAGATGCATTCGAACAAATATATACAATTAATTTCAATGAGCGCTTGAACTCACAGTGTTGAGGTCAATATTTTCAGTCATTAAAAGGATCTTTTAATTATGCTTTTGAAACTTTATGGTGATCTATCACCCTTTTTTCAGCTTATGAAATAGCTGACACAAGTAAGGTGTGTTTTGTCTTCATGATATAAGAATATTTAAAAAATAAAAAAAATCGGAGAAAAATCCGTTTTATTTTTATTTATTTCTCCTTTGGGACATTTTATGTATTTTATTTTTATTTTTATTTCCTCCTCCTTACCCAGCTTTTTGAAAAATCTCCCGTAAATCTAAAGATAAAAAAACTCTGGCCTTAGGTACTAGAAGCTTATGTGAAGAGCAAGCTTGGAATTTCTTTTGAGGGGGGGGGGGTGGTGGGGTCAAGGTCACTGTTACTTAAAATAGAAAAATGGTTTCTGCCCAATAATTTTAGTTAGCATTGATAGATATTGATGAAACTTAGAGCGAAGGTATCTTATATGAAGAGCTAGCTTGGGAGGTGGGGTCAAGGTCACTGTTCCTAAAAATAGAAAAATGTTTTTCTGCCCAACAACTTAGTTAGAATTGATGGATAGTGATGAATCTTAGTGTGAATATAGCTTATATGAAGCTGCAGATTGAACTTGCTCATACAACAAATTAATTGGCTATAATTTCTGATTGCCCATAACAAAAACCTGGTTTCGTCACATTGCGGCGCTTCTAGTTTCAACCTATTTTCCTTGTTGACATCTTCTCGCTAAAAGTTGAAAATAACATGTGAATTACCATGCCTGCATCTGTCTATTATCGTATACCTTCGTATTAACCCGTTTATCAACAGAAAGCGTCTTAAAGCAAAACTCCGTGGTCTTCAATTATTTCCGGCTTGCTTCCAGAAAATTATCGGCCAATTACGGAAACCATTATCTATTTTTAACTAAGTTAAATACATTAATCAAATCAAATTAGATGAAATGAGTTTCCAACTTTCATTTTTAATTCATTAAGGGTCCTTTCAAATCAATTGCGTATTCTGCCTGTTCTAATGCTCTTTGTTACTCATTGATTTTTAAAACAATTATGTTTTCTATGGTTTTAATTGCGTATTTACCTTATTTCTGTAACTTTGAGTCTGACAACGAAAATGACCCCGATTTGTATCAACTCGGAGCCCGGCATGTCATTTGATATAACGATTACCCTTCATGTTTACTTGCACTTCCAGCCGTTCGATATCCACAAACATTCTTAATGAGTGTATGTGAGGGTAAGCTTGTGTTAATAATTTCGAAGACAGTATCATTTTCATTTTTTTAACAAATGAATTTGCTGTTTGCTGTCAAGAAAAAGATTAACTGTAACCTGAGTCCGCCATGTTTCTTCGAGCGTTGGTGACCAATCAAATGTCTGGAAACAAAAAACAGCGCTTACAATTGGATGACTTATGAACTTGCTATAGAAACGATGAAAAGTTTATTTGGAAGGAGTTGTCTTTCTTTCCCAGACGTTTTATTTTAATTGACGGGTAAAATTTCTATCAGAGAGAATGAAAAAAAATGAGATTTCCATTTTTTTTCTTCTGAAATCACGTTTTGAGCGGCGAGTTTGTAAAACGAACAATAAAAAACAGTGACCTAAAATGATATCAGAGTAATCTGAATTTGATCAGAGTTTTTCAAGTGAAAACTGCATATAAGTCATCAAAGCATGGTGCTTGTCAACTATTAAACCTTTAGCAAGAAGATTTTAACTACTTTCTTACTTGTTTAACTTGTTTAATAAACAGCAAGACCGTGATGCCCAGAAGATGAGCTGGATCAGACCATTTTGTGATGCTATTTAATAGACACCATTGAAAGCTACATGGAAAATTACTTGTAAAATACATATTTATTTATAGGTGCCACTCATGGGATTTACTCAAAGAATCCATTTACTATGGATTGAGCCGCGGAGTATCGCCCAGATTAATTTCTGGAGCCACTCGGGGTAAATCTCTAGTTTATAAATAATACCCTACAATGTTTTTCATTTTATAAGAATATTGCATATTGATCCAATATGATTGGTATCTTTTCCTTACAGACAAATTGAACTGTGTCATCTTGGAAGCGTGTGTCAACAGAATTCTATCCAACCGCCAGTCGGTGACATTGCCAGAATTAAAACTGCATTGGGCCACTCACAGGAACCTCCTTATTTATGGTACCTTATTTATTTATGGAGCCATTGTTTTTAGAGATATGTCTGTTTTTATTAGCTCACCAGAGCACAAATTGCTCAAGGTGAGCTACTGTGTTCGGTCTTTGTCTGTCTATTGCCCACATTAATTTCTGGAGCCACTCACGGTAAATCTCACAGGTACCTCCTTATTTATAGTACCTTATTTATTTATGGAGCCATCGTTTTAAGAGATATGTCTGTTTTTATTAGCTCACCAGAGCACAAATTGCTCAAGGTGAGCTACTGTGTTCGGTCTTTGTCTGTCTATTGCCTATGGATTGAGCCGCGGAGTATTGCCCAGATTAATTTCTGGTGCCACTCACGGTAAATCTCCATAATAATTTTAGGGGCCCTCCTCGGGTGTAAAATTCATATTTATTTATAGGTGCCACTCGTGGGATTTACTCAAAGAAATCCTTTGACCATGGATTGAGCCGCGGAGTATTGCCCAGATTAATTTCTGGTGCCACTCACGGTAAATCTCCATAATAATTTTAGGGGCCCTCCTCGGGTGTAAAATACATATTTATTTATAGGTGCCACTCGTGGGATTTGCTCAAAGAAATCCTTTGACTATGGATTGAGCCGCGGAGTATTGCCCAGATTAATTCCTGGTGCCACTCACGGTAAATCTCCATAATAATTTTAGGGGCCCTCCTCGGGTGTAAAATACATATTTATTTATAGGTGCCACTCGTGGGATTTACTCAAAGAAATCCTTTGACTATGGATTGAGCCGCGGAGTATTGCCCAGATTAATTTCTGGTGCCACTCACGGTAAATCTCCATAATGATTTTAGGGGCTCTCCTCGGGTGTAAAATACATATTTATTTATAGGTGCCACTCGTGGGATTTACTCAAAGAAATCCTTTGACTATGGATTGAGCCGCGGAGTATTGCCCAGATTAATTTCTGGTGCCACTCACGGTAAATCTCCATAATAATTTTAGGGGCCCTCCTCGGGTGTAAAATACATATTCATTTATAGGTGCCACTCGTGGGATTTACTCAAAGAAATCCTTTGACTATGGATTGAGCCGCGGAGTATTGCCCAGATTAATTTCTGGTGCCACTCACGGTAAATCTCCATAATAATTTTAGGGGCCCTCCTCGGGTGTAAAATACATATTTATTTATAGGTGCCACTCGTGGGATTTACTCAAAGAAATCCTTTGACTATGGATTGAGCTGCGGAGTATTGCCCAGATTAATTTCTGGTGCCACTCACGGTAAATCTCCATAATAATTTTAGGGGCTCTCCTCGGGTGTAAAATACATATTTATTTATAGGTGCCACTCGTGGGATTTACTCAAAGAAATCCTTTGACTATGGATTGAGCCGCGGAGTATTGCCCAGATTAATTTCTGGTGCCACTCACGGTAAATCTCCATAATAATTTTAGGGGCCCTCCTCTGGTGTAAAATACATATTTACATAGGTGAAAGTTTTCAGTATTGATACTGAATTTAGTATTTTGGAAAATATTTATCCTTTATAATGTATTGTAAAAATGGCATTTCCCTATGTAAACACCCTATTTTCAGTATTTTGAAAAATTCAAACTTTCACCCATGTATTTATTCATAGGTGCCACTCGTGGGATTTACTCAAATAATCCATTTAGTATGGATTGAGCCGCGGAGTATCGCCCAGATTAATTTCTGGAGCCACTCACGGTTAATGGACGGTAGGCCCTCAAACTTGCCTTGGAGGTTTGGTCTGACCAGTAGATGACCCCTTTTGATTTTGGGGCATTCAGGTGGGGGGGGGGGGCATAATGTTTAACAAACATCTCTTGTTAACTTGCATGTGCTATCCATGGGATATCTCTTTATTTATTGAAAATGCCACTCCTGTGTAAAATACATATTTAGAGCTTCATACATATTTTTGGTACCACCGTAGAGGTGTCTCCCTGTGTATTTATTGGGCTAGCCTTTTGGTGAATTTGAATTTTTATTTATAGGACCACCGGTGGGAGGCGCTGTATTTAATTGTTGGAGTCAATGATCTTGAGGTCCAACCTGACAACATCTACATACCTGCAGCAGCCGTCCTACTGACTTGTACATTAATAGCCGGTAAGAATTGTACCCAAAGAATCTCAGAAACAACATTACTGCAAAAAGAAGCAGGACTTGTTTTGAAAATTTGTACTTCAAATTCTACCATACTGATTTTCATCTCTTCTTGTTTTCAAAGATGTTTTCATTGTGTGCATGCATGTGCTGGTAAATATCTTTGATTTTGTGCAAAGATGTCATTGTGGCACAGCAATGCATATGAATAGTAGTGAAAAAGATGCTCAATACAGCCTTGTATTTTGGACACGTCGAAATTTCTATTTGGAAGATTTCTGAAAGCTTATCATTACAACCTGGTTTCGTCACATAGCAGCATTTCTAGTTTATAAATAATACCCTACAATGTTTTTCATTTTATAAGAATATTGCATATTGATCCAATATGATTGGTATCTTTTCCTTACAGACAATTGAACTGTGTCATCTTGGAAGCGTGTGTCAACAGAATTCTATCCAACCGCCAGTCGGTGACATTGCCAGAATTAAAACTGCATTGGGCCACTCACAGGAACCTCCTTATTTATGGTACCTTATTTATTTATGGAGCCATTGTTTTTAGAGATATGTCTGTTTTTATTAGCTCACCAGAGCACAAATTGCTCAAGGTGAGCTACTGTGTTCGGTCTTTGTCTGTCTATTGCCCACATTAATTTCTGGAGCCACTCACGGTAAATCTCACAGGTACCTCCTTATTTATAGTACCTTATTTATTTATGGAGCCATCGTTTTAAGAGATATGTCTGTTTTTATTAGCTCACCAGAGCACAAATTGCTCAAGGTGAGCTACTGTGTTCGGTCTTTGTCTGTCTATTGCCTATGGATTGAGCCGCGGAGTATTGCCCAGATTAATTTCTGGTGCCACTCACGGTAAATCTCCATAATAATTTTAGGGGCCCTCCTCGGGTGTAAAATTCATATTTATTTATAGGTGCCACTCGTGGGATTTACTCAAAGAAATCCTTTGACCATGGATTGAGCCGCGGAGTATTGCCCAGATTAATTTCTGGTGCCACTCACGGTAAATCTCCATAATAATTTTAGGGGCCCTCCTCGGGTGTAAAATACATATTTATTTATAGGTGCCACTCGTGGGATTTGCTCAAAGAAATCCTTTGACTATGGATTGAGCCGCGGAGTATTGCCCAGATTAATTTCTGGTGCCACTCACGGTAAATCTCCATAATAATTTTAGGGGCCCTCCTCGGGTGTAAAATACATATTTATTTATAGTTGCCACTCGTGGGATTTACTCAAAGAAATCCTTTGACTATGGATTGAGCCGCGGAGTATTGCCCAGATTAATTTCTGGTGCCACTCACGGTAAATCTCCATAATGATTTTAGGGGCTCTCCTCGGGTGTAAAATACATATTTATTTATAGGTGCTACTCGTGGGATTTACTCAAAGAAATCCTTTGACTATGGATTGAGCTGCGGAGTATTGCCCAGATTAATTTCTGGTGCCACTCACGGTAAATCTCCATAATAATTTTAGGGGCTCTCCTCGGGTGTAAAATACATATTTATTTATAGGTGCCACTCGTGGGATTTACTCAAAGAAATCCTTTGACTTTGGATTGAGCCGCGGAGTATTGCCCAGATTAATTTCTGGTGCCACTCACGGTAAATCTCCATAATAATTTTAGGGGCCCTCCTCGGGTGTAAAATACATATTTATTTATAGGTGCCACTCGTGGGAGTTACTCAAAGAAATCCTTTGACTATGGATTGAGCTGCGGAGTATTGCCCAGATTAATTTCTGGTGCCACTCACGGAAAATCTCCATAATAATTTTAGGGGCTCTCCTCGGGTGTAAAATACATATTTATTTATAGGTGCCACTCGTGGGATTTACTCAAAGAAATCCTTTGACTATGGATTGAGCCGCGGAGTATTGCCCAGATTAATTTCTGGTGCCACTCACGGTAAATCTCCATAATACCGGTAATTTTAGGGGCCCTCCTCTGGTGTAAAATACATATTTACATAGGTGAAAGTTTTCAGTATTGATACTGAATTTAGTATTTTGGAAAATATTTATCCTTTATAATGTATTGTAAAAATGGCATTTCCCTATATAAACACCCTATTTTCAGTATTTTGAAAAATTCAAACTTTCACCCATGTATTTATTCATAGGTGCCACTCGTGGGATTTACTCAAATAATCCATTTAGTATGGATTGAGCCGCGGAGTATCGCCCAGATTAATTTCTGGAGCCACTCACGGTTAATGGACGGTAGGCCCTCAAACTTGCCTTGGAGGTTTGGTCTGACCAGTAGATGACCCCTTTTGATTTTGGGGCATTCAGGTGGGGGGGGGGGGGGGGCATAATGTTTAACAAACATCTCTTGTTAACTTGCATGTGCTATCCATGGGATATCTCTTTATTTATTGAAAATGCCACTCCTGTGTAAAATACATATTTAGAGCTTCATACATATTTTTGGTACCACCGTAGAGGTGTCTCCCTGTATATTTATTGGGCTAGCCTTTTGGTGAATTTGAATTTTTATTTATAGGACCACCGGTGGGAGGCGCTGTATTTAATTGTTGGAGTCAATGATCTTGAGGTCCAACCTGACAACATCTACATACCTGCAGCAGCCGTCCTACTGACTTGTACATTAATAGCCGGTAAGAATTGTACCCAAAGAATCTCAGAAACAACATTACTGCAAAAAGAAGCAGGACTTGTTTTGAAAATTTGTACTTCAAATTCTACCATACTGATTTTCATCTCTTCTTGTTTTCAAAGATGTTTTCATTGTGTGCATGCATGTGCTGGTAAATATCTTTGATTTTGTGCAAAGATGTCATTGTGGCACAGCAATGCATATGAATAGTAGTGAAAAAGATGCTCAATACAGCCTTGTATTTTGGACACGTCGAAATTTCTATTTGGAAGATTTCTGAAAGCTTATCATTACAACCTGGTTTCGTCACATAGCAGCATTTCTAGTTTATAAATAATACCCTACAATGTTTTTCATTTTATAAGAATATTGCATATTGATCCAATATGATTGGTATCTTTTCCTTACAGACAAATTGAACTGTGTCATCTTGGAAGCGTGTGTCAACAGAATTCTATCCAACCGCCAGTCGGTGACATTGCCAGAATTAAAATTGCATTGGGCCACTCACAGGAACCTCCTTATTTATGGTACCTTATTTATTTATGGAGCCATTGTTTTTAGAGATATGTCTGTTTTTATTAGCTCACCAGAGCACAAATTGCTCAAGGTGAGCTACTGTGTTCGGTCTTTGTCTGTCTATTGCCCACATTAATTTCTGGAGCCACTCACGGTAAATCTCACAGGTACCTCCTTATTTATAGTACCTTATTTATTTATGGAGCCATCGTTTTAAGAGATATGTCTGTTTTTATTAGCTCACCAGAGCACAAATTGCTCAAGGTGAGCTACTGTGTTCGGTCTTTGTCTGTCTATTGCCTATGGATTGAGCCGCGGAGTATTGCCCAGATTAATTTCTGGTGCCACTCACGGTAAATCTCCATAATAATTTTAGGGGCCCTCCTCGGGTGTAAAATTCATATTTATTTATAGGTGCCACTCGTGGGATTTACTCAAAGAAATCCTTTGACCATGGATTGAGCCGCGGAGTATTGCCCAGATTAATTTCTGGTGCCACTCACGGTAAATCTCCATAATAATTTTAGGGGCCCTCCTCGGGTGTAAAATACATATTTATTTATAGGTGCCACTCGTGGGATTTGCTCAAAGAAATCCTTTGACTATGGATTGAGCCGCGGAGTATTGCCCAGATTAATTCCTGGTGCCACTCACGGTAAATCTCCATAATAATTTTAGGGGCTCTCCTCGGGTGTAAAATACATATTTATTTATAGGTGCCACTCGTGGGATTTACTCAAAGAAATCCTTTGACTTTGGATTGAGCCGCGGAGTATTGCCCAGATTAATTTCTGGTGCCACTCACGGTAAATCTCCATAATAATTTTAGGGGCCCTCCTCGGGTGTAAAATACATATTTATTTATAGGTGCCACTCGTGGGAGTTACTCAAAGAAATCCTTTGACTATGGATTGAGCTGCGGAGTATTGCCCAGATTAATTTCTGGTGCCACTCACGGAAAATCTCCATAATAATTTTAGGGGCTCTCCTCGGGTGTAAAATACATATTTATTTATAGGTGCCACTCGTGGGATTTACTCAAAGAAATCCTTTGACTATGGATTGAGCCGCGGAGTATTGCCCAGATTAATTTCTGGTGCCACTCACGGTAAATCTCCATAATAATTTTAGGGGCCCTCCTCTGGTGTAAAATACATATTTACATAGGTGAAAGTTTTCAGTATTGATACTGAATTTAGTATTTTGGAAAATATTTATCCTTTATAATGTATTGTAAAAATGGCATTTCCCTATATAAACACCCTATTTTCAGTATTTTGAAAAATTCAAACTTTCACCCATGTATTTATTCATAGGTGCCACTCGTGGGATTTACTCAAATAATCCATTTAGTATGGATTGAGCCGCGGAGTATCGCCCAGATTAATTTCTGGAGCCACTCACGGTTAATGGACGGTAGGCCCTCAAACTTGCCTTGGAGGTTTGGTCTGACCAGTAGATGACCCCTTTTGATTTTGGGGCATTCAGGTGGGGGGGGGGGGGCATAATGTTTAACAAACATCTCTTGTTAACTTGCATGTGCTATCCATGGGATATCTCTTTATTTATTGAAAATGCCACTCCTGTGTAAAATACATATTTAGAGCTTCATACATATTTTTGGTACCACCGTAGAGGTGTCTCCCTGTATATTTATTGGGCTAGCCTTTTGGTGAATTTGAATTTTTATTTATAGGACCACCGGTGGGAGGCGCTGTATTTAATTGTTGGAGTCAATGATCTTGAGGTCCAACCTGACAACATCTACATACCTGCAGCAGCCGTCCTACTGACTTGTACATTAATAGCCGGTAAGAATTGTACCCAAAGAATCTCAGAAACAACATTACTGCAAAAAGAAGCAGGACTTGTTTTGAAAATTTGTACTTCAAATTCTACCATACTGATTTTCATCTCTTCTTGTTTTCAAAGATGTTTTCATTGTGTGCATGCATGTGCTGGTAAATATCTTTGATTTTGTGCAAAGATGTCATTGTGGCACAGCAATGCATATGAATAGTAGTGAAAAAGATGCTCAATACAGCCTTGTATTTTGGACACGTCGAAATTTCTATTTGGAAGATTTCTGAAAGCTTATCATTACAACCTGGTTTCGTCACATAGCAGCATTTCTAGTTTATAAATAATACCCTACAATGTTTTTCATTTTATAAGAATATTGCATATTGATCCAATATGATTGGTATCTTTTCCTTACAGACAAATTGAACTGTGTCATCTTGGAAGCGTGTGTCAACAGAATTCTATCCAACCGCCAGTCGGTGACATTGCCAGAATTAAAATTGCATTGGGCCACTCACAGGAACCTCCTTATTTATGGTACCTTATTTATTTATGGAGCCATTGTTTTTAGAGATATGTCTGTTTTTATTAGCTCACCAGAGCACAAATTGCTCAAGGTGAGCTACTGTGTTCGGTCTTTGTCTGTCTATTGCCCACATTAATTTCTGGAGCCACTCACGGTAAATCTCACAGGTACCTCCTTATTTATAGTACCTTATTTATTTATGGAGCCATCGTTTTAAGAGATATGTCTGTTTTTATTAGCTCACCAGAGCACAAATTGCTCAAGGTGAGCTACTGTGTTCGGTCTTTGTCTGTCTATTGCCTATGGATTGAGCCGCGGAGTATTGCCCAGATTAATTTCTGGTGCCACTCACGGTAAATCTCCATAATAATTTTAGGGGCCCTCCTCGGGTGTAAAATTCATATTTATTTATAGGTGCCACTCGTGGGATTTACTCAAAGAAATCCTTTGACCATGGATTGAGCCGCGGAGTATTGCCCAGATTAATTTCTGGTGCCACTCACGGTAAATCTCCATAATAATTTTAGGGGCCCTCCTCGGGTGTAAAATACATATTTATTTATAGGTGCCACTCGTGGGATTTGCTCAAAGAAATCCTTTGACTATGGATTGAGCCGCGGAGTATTGCCCAGATTAATTCCTGGTGCCACTCACGGTAAATCTCCATAATAATTTTAGGGGCCCTCCTCGGGTGTAAAATACATATTTATTTATAGGTGCCACTCGTGGGATTTACTCAAAGAAATCCTTTGACTATGGATTGAGCCGCGGAGTATTGCCCAGATTAATTTCTGGTGCCACTCACGGTAAATCTCCATAGTGATTTTAGGGGCTCTCCTCGGGTGTAAAATACATATTTATTTATAGGTGCCACTCGTGGGATTTACTCAAAGAAATCCTTTGACTATGGATTGAGCCGCGGAGTATTGCCCAGATTAATTTCTGGTGCCACTCACGGTAAATCTCCATAATAATTTTAGGGGCCCTCCTCGGGTGTAAAATACATATTCATTTATAGGTGCCACTCGTGGGATTTACTCAAAGAAATCCTTTGACTATGGATTGAGCTGCGGAGTATTGCCCAGATTAATTTCTGGTGCCACTCACGGTAAATCTCCATAATAATTTTAGGGGCCATCCTCGGGTGTAAAATACATATTTATTTATAGGTGCCACTCGTGGGATTTACTCAAAGAAATCCTTTGACTATGGATTGAGCTGCGGAGTATTGCCCAGATTAATTTCTGGTGCCACTCACGGTAAATCTCCATAATAATTTTAGGGGCTCTCCTCGGGTGTAAAATACATATTTATTTATAGGTGCCACTCGTGGGATTTACTCAAAGAAATCCTTTGACTATGGATTGAGCCGCGGAGTATTGCCCAGATTAATTTCTGGTGCCACTCACGGTAAATCTCCATAATAATTTTAGGGGCCCTCCTCTGGTGTAAAATACATATTTACATAGGTGAAAGTTTTCAGTATTGATACTGAATTTAGTATTTTGGAAAATATTTATCCTTTATAATGTATTGTAAAAATGGCATTTCCCTATGTAAACACCCTATTTTCAGTATTTTGAAAAATTCAAACTTTCACCCATGTATTTATTCATAGGTGCCACTCGTGGGATTTACTCAAATAATCCATTTAGTATGGATTGAGCCGCGGAGTATCGCCCAGATTAATTTCTGGAGCCACTCACGGTTAATGGACGGTAGGCCCTCAAACTTGCCTTGGAGGTTTGGTCTGACCAGTAGATGACCCCTTTTGATTTTGGGGCATTCAGGTGGGGGGGGGCATAATGTTTAACAAACATCTCTTGTTAACTTGCATGTGCTATCCATGGGATATCTCTTTATTTATTGAAAATGCCACTCCTGTGTAAAATACTTATTTAGAGCTTCATACATATTTTTGGTACCACCGTAGAGGTGTCTCCCTGTATATTTATTAGGCTAGCCTTTTGGTGAATTTGAATTTTTATTTATAGGACCACCGGTGGGAGGCGCTGTATTTAATTGTTGGAGTCAATGATCTTGAGGTCCAACCTGACAACATCTACATACCTGCAGCAGCCGTCCTACTTACTTGTACATTAATAGCCGGTAAGAATTGTACCCAAAGAATCTCAGAAACAACATTACTGCAAAAAGAAGCAGGACTTGTTTTGAAAATTTGTACTTCAAATTCTACCATACTGATTTTCATCTCTTCTTGTTTTCAAAGATGTTTTCATTTTGTGTGCATGCATGTGCTGGTAAATATCTTTGATTTTGTGCAAAGATGTCATTGTGGCACAGCAATGCATATGAATAGTAGTGAAAAAGATGCTCAATACAGCCTTGTATTTTGGACACGTCGAAATTTCTATTTGGAAGATTTCTGAAAGCTTATCATTACAACCTGGTTTCGTCACATAGCAGCATTTCTAGTTTATAAATAATACCCTACAATGTTTTTCATTTTATAAGAATATTGCATATTGATCCAATATGATTGGTATCTTTTCCTTACAGACAAATTGAACGGTGTCATCTTGGAAGCGTGTGTCAACAGAATTCTATCCAACCGCCAGTCGGTGACATTGCCAGAATTAAAACTGCATTGGGCCACTCACAGGAACCTCCTTATTTATGGTACCTTATTTATTTATGGAGCCATTGTTTTTAGAGATATGTCTGTTTTTATTAGCTCACCAGAGCACAAATTGCTCAAGGTGAGCTACTGTGTTCGGTCTTTGTCTGTCTATTGCCCACATTAATTTCTGGAGCCACTCACGGTAAATCTCACAGGTACCTCCTTATTTATAGTACCTTATTTATTTATGGAGCCATCGTTTTAAGAGATATGTCTGTTTTTATTAGCTCACCAGAGCACAAATTGCTCAAGGTGAGCCTGTAGTCACAGTAAGGGGAGTAACTCTTTTAGTCTTATTGTCCACTTGAGTAATCAAGTGGACTGAATTGTCGTTCTTGTTGGTGACTCTTCACCCATGGCCACGAGGTTTAGAGGAGCGTCAGAAAATCGCTGTTTACCTCAAACTTCGACATGAGTAGCATGGAAGAAAAGGTCGACGAGTTAGCAAATCGATTGGACAGACTAACGAAAGGGTTCGAGGAAGCGCATAATCGTCCAAAATCTCAGTACGAGTACGCATCGGGTTTTACCCCACCCAGTCCTACCAACCAGTTAACTGCTAGTTTTCAAAAAGGTACCACCGGGTTAGCAACAGTGGACGTGAGTGCCATTGAGAGTGACTTTTTGCAAATAAAAACAGGTGTTGCTTCCAAACGTCTACCTAAAGAATTTTTAGTACCAGATTGCAAATCCTCAAAACGTGATTGTCAACACTTGTCAGCTGTCGTCAACAAATGTGCTCGGTACTCGGAGACAGCTCTTAAAGTTCTTTGGAGCATTGACAAACCCACGGAAGACACCTTAGCCACCATAAACACTATTTCATGTGCACAAATTCATTACCTGCAAGGTGAACAAGCCAATGTGTTTGTTCAGTCTAACTTTTCAAATGACACTGCCAAGATATTTCGATCTCTACAGGGTTCCAAGGGTACTGTTAGTGATGTCGCTATCGAAAACATAAAAACTGCTGCTTCGCTCGCATCGGTAAAAGTCCAACACGAACCGCCTGCTGGTAGAGGTTCCAATAACCTGCAACCAAGGCCATTCGGTCGTTTTCCATACCGTGGTCGGGGATCAAACTACAATAACGTGTTCGACTCCTTTCAGGGACCAAGGAACTATCAGCCCAGATTTTTCAAGCGTAATGACAAGAAGGAGGAATCTACCGATAACTAGAAACTTTGACAGTTACATCATTATGCCATTACTGTTGCCATGTAACTATTTACATGTTTATTGATGATGTACATACAATACAGTGATAAACACAAAACTCAGATAACAATGACAATCATACAGTGTAGTGTTCTTAACAATTAACAGATGATTAACTAATTAAATCATAGACACATTTATTCACATTTCAAACAATGTATAGTAGTTACTATATGATATTTCTTAATCGAATTGATGTTTTGTGTGTTTGATACATTGTGTACTTCATATTTTAGTATATACTGTGCATTTGGGTATGTAACATTAGTTTAAGATTATGCAATTTCATGCCGGTTCCTTAAAGCATCACTTAGCTGCATGGCAAAATATAGGTGCCAGTGATTTTGTGTTAAACTGTATATCTGAAGGTGTTAAATTTTCATTTAAAAGAGAACCACCATCATTTTTTCGGTGCAATCATTCACTTACTTCTAGTCAAAATAAATTTGTTGACACAGAAATCCAATTGCTGTTGACATCAGGAGCTTTAAAGCATGTAAATTATGTACCCACATGTGTAAGTCCAGTAGGATGTGTGCCTAAAAAAGGTGGTAAATGGAGATTAATTACTGATTTAAGGGCCATAAATCAATATATAGAAGCCCCGAAATTTCAATATGAAGGCATTTCTTACCTGAAAAATATTGTAAAACCTAAGGACCAGTTTATTACATGGGACCTTAACTCAGGTTTTCATCATGTCAATATTCATCCCTCACTTCAATCATATTTAGGCATAAAATGGCGCAATAATTACTATGTTTGGACTGTTTTACCATTTGGCTTAAATGTAAGTCCATATTTCTTTACTAAAATAACACGTGTTGTAATCACATACTTGCGCAATCTTGGGTTACGTCTTGCATCATATGTAGATGATGGTTGCCTTGCTGCTCAATGTTGTGATATGAACTTTCAAAAATCACTACTTTTGAGTACATTAGATAATTTGGGGTTTGTTGTTAATAAGGAGAAAAGTTCGTTAACGCCTGAACCAACGAAATTGTTCCTTGGATTTATTTTGACCTCAAAAGGCAGCTCAGGATACCCAGAGATTTTAGTGCCAAAACACAAACTGAGAAAGCTAAGTCATGATTTATCACGGCTTCTTAAGAAAACTAAAATAGAGGCTAGAACTCTAGCAAAAATTGCTGGTGTATGTGTTTCTATGACTAGTGCTGTGCTACCTGGAAAACTTATGCTTAGAAGTGTTTATAGATTGTTAAAAACAAAAACTTCATGGTCAGATGTGTTATATTTGAATAATAGTGTTAAATCTGATTTGTTATGGTGGAAAACTTCAGTTCAACAATGGAACGGGACCGTTTTAATTCCTTCACCAGTGCAAGCTCAGATATTTACAGATGCATCCCACATAGCATGGGGTGGAGTGATGGACAATTGTTACGCCCAAGGATTTTGGCCCCCGAGTATAAGCCACAAGTCGTCCAACATCAGGGAACTACTAACAGTCAGATTAGTGCTGGAATCATTCATAGACAGAGTTGCAGACAAACATATTCAAATAGTGTCGGACAATATAACAACAGTAGCATACTTAAACCACCTCGGTGGGCCATGCATGGAACTCAACAAAATAGCGTCGGGAATTTGGGAACTTGCTCTAGAGCACAACGTTTTACTGTCGGCAAAGCACATCCAGGGCAAGTTGAATTGCATGCCGGACAAATTGTCACGCCTAAACCCACTTTACGAATGGCAGCTAAATCCAGCCCTGTTCTATCTCCTAGATACACTATGGGGCCCACACGACATAGATCGCTTTGCAACCATGGCAAATACACATCTTCCTGTTTACAACAGCCGTTTCCTGGATCCCTATACAACAGGAGTGGATGCTCTAGCCCAACAAGATTGGGGACGCATGAACAATTTTGTAAATCCACCTTTTCGGTTATTAGAGCAGGTGGTGCAAGTACTTGTGCAACAACAAGCAGAGGCAACTGTAATTGCACCAGCATGGCGGGGTCACATGTGGTTTCACAAACTCAAAGCTCTTTCAGTGGTACCACCAATTCCACTTCCAAACAAAAGGCAGACATTCTTAAACGGTACAGTAGCCGAGCCGCTTCGAAACACAAACTGGAAAATATATGCATGGAGAGTGAGTGGCAAGAAAAATTACTAACTCAGGGATGGTCAGACAGAGCAGCTTTGCAAACTACACTCTGTCTCGCAGAAAGCACATGGGAACTTTACAATAGAATGCTTAAAAGGTTTTTAAATTTTTGTCACAATAACAATATTGAGGTCGGCATGGTTCAACCACATCACTTAGAGTTTTTATGTCAGACTGCTGATGGTTCTGATAGGCCTTCATCATTGTTGAAGTCATGTTGTGCTGCACTGTCCCATTTTTTCAACATTCGTTGTTTACCCAATTTTACACATGATAGGGACATAAAGTACCTTTGTGATGGACTTGTAAAAGCTGGAACTGTCGCGGTCAGGAAAAAGTCAAATGTTATACCTACAGAACCATTTAATATGTTATTTAGACAATTAGGCTGTAATACACAACTTAAGCTTAAGGACCTTAGGGAGAAAACCATTGTTCTACTTGCATTCACAGTTATGCTTAGGCCATCTGACATTGCCCCTAGGGGTGTTATTTTTGATAAAGATTCTAATTGTATTGAGAGAATGATTTTTAGTACAAGTCAGCTTCATTTTCAACAAGACGGTAGTGTAGTTATAGATTTTCATGGCATTAAGAATGACACAGATAGATCTGGTTTTTCTGTTACTGTACGTCCTACCACTGATAGTTTACTAGATCCTGTATGTGCATTACAGACTTACATTGAAAGAACTACTCAACAAAGAGAACTTTGTGTAGATAAACCTGTGTTCTTAACATTAACTAAACCATTCAGGGCGATTGACTCAAAAACTGTATCCAACATATTAAAAAGTGCCTTAAACCGTGTTGGTTTACAAGGTGAAGGATTCCGTCCAAAGGATTTCCGCCCAACTGGGGCTACTAAAGCGGTTGAAAGCCTTGAAGATCCCAAAAAGGTCATGCGGTTAGGGCGCTGGAAGACTGAAAGTGTGTTTTATGAACATTATGTACATTCAGTGCCTTCGGATACGATAAGTGACAATATACTCAAATAGAACATTCAAGAGACTTCGTTTTCATGGATATACTTAGAATAGATTGTATTTTTCGTGTGTATGATACTTTAAAGCATTCCTGGACACTCAGTATTATATTATGCAACAGTTGTTGTTTATAGTTTTGCATATTATTTTGTTTTTTACATTAACCTTATAGATAACAAGCAGTTATTGTAAGTGCATTATCAGTTTAATGAGACTCTTTATTGACAGTTTGTTTACTTTAACATCTCTCTAGGTGGCATATTATTGTAAAAGAGTTACATAATAAAATGTTCTAAGTGACGAAGGTTTTGTGATTTCTATCACTTAAACTGTAGTCACAGTAAGGGGAGTAACTCTTTTAGTCTTATTGTCCACTTGAGTAATCAAGTGGACTGAATTGTCGTTCTTGTTGGTGACTCTTGTGTAAATCTAGTCTTATTGTTTGTGATATATATGGTGCATAATATGAGTAATATGTTTATTATTTGGGTGAAGAGTACTATACAGGGATATGGCATATTATTGTAAAAGAGTTACATAATAAAATGTTCTAAGTGACGAAGGTTTTGTGATTTCTATCACTTAAATACTGTGTTCGGTCTTTGTCTGTCTATTGCCTATGGATTGAGCCGCGGAGTATTGCCCAGATTAATTTCTGGTGCCACTCACGGTAAATCTCCATAATAATTTTAGGGGCCCTCCTCGGGTGTAAAATTCATATTTATTTATAGGTGCCACTCGTGGGATTTACTCAAAGAAATCCTTTGACCATGGATTGAGCCGTGGAGTATTGCCCAGATTAATTTCTGGTGCCACTCACGGTAAATCTCCATAATAATTTTAGGGGCCCTCCTCGGGTGTAAAATACATATTTATTTATAGGTGCCACTCGTGGGATTTGCTCAAAGAAATCCTTTGACTATGGATTGAGCCGCGGAGTATTGCCCAGATTAATTTCTGGTGCCACTCACGGTAAATCTCCATAATAATTTTAGGGGCCCTCCTCGGGTGTAAAATACATATTTATTTATAGGTGCCACTCGTGGGATTTACTCAAAGAAATCCTTTGACTATAGATTGAGCCGCGGAGTATTGCCCAGATTAATTTCTGGTGCCACTCAAGGTAAATCTCCATAATGATTTTAGGGGCTCTCCTCGGGTGTAAAATACATATTTATTTATAGGTGCCACTCGTGGGATTTACTCAAATAAATCCTTTGACTATGGATTGAGCCGCGGAGTATTGCCCAGATTAATTTCTGGTGCCACTCACGGTAAATCTCCATAATAATTTTAGGGGCCCTCCTCGGGTGTAAAATACATATTTATTTATAGGTGCCACTCGTGGTAGTTACTCAAAGAAATCCTTTGACTATGGATTGAGCTGCGGAGTATTGCCCAGATTAATTTCTGGTGCCACTCACGGTAAATCTCCATAATAATTTTAGGGGCTCTCCTCGGGTGTAAAATACATATTTATTTATAGGTGCCACTCGTGGGATTTACTCAAAGAAATCCTTTGACTATGGATTGAGCCGCGGAGTATTGCCCAGATTAATTTCTGGTGCCACTCACGGTAAATCTCCATAATGATTTTAGGGGCTCTCCTCGGGTGTAAAATACATATTTATTTATAGGTGCCACTCGTGGGATTTACTCAAAGAAATCCTTTGACTATGGATTGAGCCGCGGAGTATTGCCCAGATTAATTTCTGGTGCCACTCACGGTAAATCTCCATAATAATTTTAGGGGCCCTCCTCGGGTGTAAAATACATATTTATTTATAGGTGCCACTCGTGGGAGTTACTCAAAGAAATCCTTTGACTATGGATTGAGCTGCGGAGTATTGCCCAGATTAATTTCTGGTGCCACTCACGGTAAATCTCCATAATAATTTTAGGGGCTCTCCTCGGGTGTAAAATACATATTTATTTATAGGTGCCACTCGTGGGATTTACTCAAAGAAATCCTTTGACTATGGATTGAGCCGCGGAGTATTGCCCAGATTAATTTCTGGTGCCACTCACGGTAAATCTCCATAATAATTTTAGGGGCCCTCCTCTGGTGTAAAATACATATTTACATAGGTGAAAGTTTTCAGTATTGATACTGAATTTAGTATTTTGGAAAATATTTATCCTTTATAATGTATTGTAAAAATGGCATTTCCCTATGTAAACACCCTATTTTCAGTATTTTGAAAAATTCAAACTTTCACCCATGTATTTATTCATAGGTGCCACTCGTGGGATTTACTCAAATAATCCATTTAGTATGGATTGAGCCGCGGAGTATCGCCCAGATTAATTTCTGGAGCCACTCACGGTTAATGGTCGGTAGGCCCTCAAACTTGCCTTGGAAGTTTGGTCTGACCAGTAGATGACCCCTTTTGATTTTGGGGCATTCAGGTGGGGGGGGGCATAATGTTTAACAAACATCTCTTGTTAACTTGCATGTGCTATCCATGGGATATCTCTTTATTTATTGAAAATGCCACTCCTGTGTAAAATACATATTTAGAGCTTCATACATATTTTTGGTACCACCGTAGAGGTGTATCCCTGTATATTTATTGGGCTAGCCTTTTGGTGAATTTGAATTTTTATTTATAGGACCACCGGTGGGAGGCGCTGTATTTAGTTGTTGGAGTCAATGATCTTGAGGTCCAACCTGACAACATCTACATACCTGCAGCAGCCGTCCTACTGACTTGTACATTAATAGCCGGTAAGAATTGTACCCAAAGAATCTCAGAAACAACATTACTGCAAAAAGAAGCAGGACTTGTTTTGAAAATTTGTACTTCAAATTCTACCATACTGATTTTCATCTGTTCTTGTTTTCAAAGATGTTTTCATTGTGTGCATGCATGTGCTGGTAAATATCTTTGATTTTGTGCAAAGATGTCATTGTGGCACAGCAATGCATATGAATAGTAGTGAAAAAGATGCTCAATACAGCCTTGTATTTTGGACACGTCGAAATTTCTATTTGGAAGATTTCTGAAAGCTTATCATTACAACCTGGTTTCGTCACATAGCAGCATTTCTAGTTTATAAATAATACCCTACAATGTTTTTCATTTTATAAGAATATTGCATATTGATCCAATATGATTGGTATCTTTTCCTTACAGACAAATTGAACTGTGTCATCTTGGAAGCGTGTGTCAACAGAATTCTATCCAACCGCCAGTCGGTGACATTGCCAGAATTAAAACTGCATTGGGCCACTCACAGGAACCTCCTTATTTATGGTACCTTATTTATTTATGGAGCCATTGTTTTTAGAGATATGTCTGTTTTTATTAGCTCACCAGAGCACAAATTGCTCAAGGTGAGCTACTGTGTTCGGTCTTTGTCTGTCTATTGCCCACATTAATTTCTGGAGCCACTCACGGTAAATCTCACAGGTACCTCCTTATTTATAGTACCTTATTTATTTATGGAGCCATCGTTTTAAGAGATATGTCTGTTTTTATTAGCTCACCAGAGCACAAATTGCTCAAGGTGAGCTACTGTGTTCGGTCTTTGTCTGTCTATTGCCCAGATTAATTTCTCGAGCCACTCACAGTAAATCTCCATAATAATTTTAGGGGCCGTCCTCGGATGTAAAATACATATTTATTCATAGGTGCCACTTGTTCACCATCATGCCCCCAACTTGTACACAGGAGGAGGTAAGTCTATCAAGCATATTATGCCCCTTCTTAGAATTTATGTTAAAGTTTGCGTACCACCTCAAATATTTTCAATGTCCATTGACATCTGGCTAGGAAACTTTGCACGCTTGTTCACCATCATACCCCCAACCTGTACACAGGAGGAGGTAACTCTATTAAGCATTTTGACAAAAGTATGCCCCTTTTTCGACTTTGAATTTACGTTAAAGTTTGCGTTCCCCCGAAATATTTTCCATTCAATTTATGTAAATATCTCAGCACATCATGTATTGCATTGAAATCTAATCTAACAGTGATCCATGCATGCTTCGCAAAAACTTTTCAATCCATACACCGAAAAGCGGCGGAATAGTCGAGCGATCTGTCTCTGTGACAGCTCTTGTTAAAGTAGGTTACTGAACAGATGGATGATATTTTTTTTAACATTTTGACAGTTCATGAGCTATTACAATCATTTATCACGACTACATTCATTGTGAACAGGTCGAGGACCTCAAACATAATGGCGAACTGAGGCAAAGACGATGTTGGGGCAGAAAAGGTATCCCAAGACACCCAGATTGTGTCCGTAAGGATAAGTACATGTATTTGTATTACATTTTTTTCAAACATGAAAAAAGTAGTAAGAAAAACAGGCAAATTATTTCCTTTGTGTTGACCTCATTATATTAGAGATTACTTTATTTCATTAAATTCAGATGAACTGCTTCATTCTCCTCATACTGTATATGTCCTTGTACATATGCTGGGTATGTGTATATTGGAGAAGCTTGCGCCCTAATAAGAACCATTTCCACAATATTTTACAGCCTGTAAGTGTGATCTGTTTGGCTCAAGAGGTTCCTCATGTGACCAGGAAACAGGCCAGTGTGACTGTTTCTCCAACTTCCTCATTTGTGAACACTGCAGTGAGGGCCTGTATAACTTCCCCAACTGTGAAGGTATATAAGTTGTCTTTGATGTTATTTCTTCACAAGCATGATTATTGAATGTATTTTATGTATGTATCTTAGGTTTAAACATGAAAGGTGAAAGCTGAAAGGTACTTTTTTAGTGTTGCCTTCAAAACTAAACAAATGTTATCATTTATTTTATGAATACTATTACATGAGGTTATACCATATTGTACTGTCAGTTATGGATTTATTGGTCTGTTTTAAATGTTGCATAATACACAACTTAAATTTGTTATATTATGTCAGTTTTAAATAATTAGAATATCAGAACAGCATTAAGTAAACTGCACAAGGTATAAAAGTAAGGGTTATTCCATTTAAACATGTAACCCACGGGGGAAGGCACTTTTGAACTAGACCTCCTCCCTACAGAAGCAAATAAACCATTTGGGGGTCCTACCTCGATTTGTTTTTTATAGGAGTGGAATAACCCCCTTCAGAAGCGATTTACAAGTATAAAAGGTTAAAATTTTAATTCACTGATCTTGCATTAGGCTTTTATGGATGCTGTTAATGATGATACAGATTTTGAACCATTTCTGTTTTAATTCACAACATTTTTCAAAGATTTGAAGGGTTACTATCTTTTTAATGTGAGACTCTAAAGGCACCATGTTTTATGGTTCAATCTATTTTGTTGCTGAAGACACATTGAAATCATCAATTTACCGCTATAGGAAGAATCACATGGCACATCTCCAGTCCATTTGTCAAAGAGAACTTGAGTTTAACTTTAATTATTAAACATACACTTTAACATTTTCTCAGAAATTGGCAAAGCTCTTCTTCAAGGGAGTTTGAAAGTCCCTTGACTTCTAGTTGGCAAAGAGATCTTATCACCCTAATGAGGCATCAGAAATTGATGTGAAATACAATTTAATGATGCAACTGTACTTATATTATACATTTTGATGAGAATCAGCATATAATTTATGCCATGAACTCTTTGTTTGTTTGTTGGCATATTTATCATTTTTTAAGAAAGTTTATGTGTTTATCTTAAAAAATAATTGGAAAACAAACAAAACATGGTTGTACAGATTTGTAATTTATTAAAATATTGTATAAATTATTGTTTATAGTATAAAACAGTATGTGCACATTGTAAATATTATTATTGAATAATTGTACCTGTAATAATAATAAGCGCTTAATTATAACTACTTATAATTTACACATATATGACTATCAATAACATGGCTCAAAAAACAACAACAGTCTAACAAACACAACCAATGAATAGAGGTCCATCCATTAATGCAGTCCTATGGTCAAACCAACACTTACAATCTATTAATAGTTGTTCAAACAACAATCCTCGTCATATCAATATATATTGCCATCCAGAAACAATAGTTGTCCAACCAACAGTAGCAGTTCAAACATCACTAGCTGTCCATTACACTTGCTGTCCATCCAAGAGTTCACCCAACTACAGTTTGCGGCTTAGCGCAAAACGGTTGTAACTGACATTTTTTCCAAAAGTGATATTTTCATATTTTTATGCCCCCGAAGGTGGGCATATTAAAATCGCACCGTCCATCCGTCCGGACGTAGCTTGCCACATGTGTTCCACATACAAGACGACGTGTTGCGTGCAAGACCCGTGTCCCTACCTCAAAGGTCAAGGTCACACTTAGTATTTATTTACAATGGAGTGCTGCATATAAGGACATAGAGTATAGGTTGTCGTGTCCGGGCTGTAACTTCCCCTTGTATGGACAGATTTTAAAATAACTTGCCACATGTGTTCCACATACCAAGACGACGTGTCGCGTGCAAGACCCGTGTCCTTACCTCAAAGGTCAAGGTCACACTTAGTGTTTATTCACAAAGGAGTGCTGCATATAAGGACATAGAGTATAGGTTGTCATGTCCGGGCTGTAACTTTCCCCTGTATGGACAGATTTTAAAATAACTTGCCAAATGTGTTCCATATACCAAGACGACGTGTCGCGTGCAAGACCTGTGTCCCTACCTCAAAGGTCAAGGTCACACTTAGTGTTTATTCACAATGGAGTGCTGCATATAAGGACATAGAGTATAGGTTGTCGTGTCCGGGCTGTAACTTTCCCTTGTATGGACATATTTTAAAATAACTTGCCAAATGTGTTCCACAAACCAAGACGACGTGTCGCGTGCAAGACCTGTGTCCCTACCTCAAAGGTCAAGGTCACACTTAGTGTTTATTCACAAAGGAGTGCTGCATATAAGGACATAGAGTATAGGTTGTCGTGTCAGGGCTGTTACTTTACCTTGTATGGACAGATTTTAAAATCACTTGCTACATGTAGCATACGAAGACGACGTGTCTTGTGCAAGACCCATGTCCCTACCTCTAAGGTGAAAGTGTTTATTCACAAGGGAATTCTGAATATAAGGACATAACAGTGTAGGTTGTCAAGTATGGGTGGTATTTTTCATGTTCAGAGGCAATTTAAAACAACTTGCCATATGTATTTGACACGTAAAGGCAAGATCAACTTTTCATGTACTGACCTTGTTCGTAGGTCAATGTCACATTCGGGGGCATTCGTCACATACTGTGACAGCTCTTGTTTAATCTATTTTACAAGCCTCCATAATATCCCAAAAAATTAGCTCTGTAATCTAAGGATAAATATATATAAAGACATATTTGTCAAAAGGTTGTACGGTGGAAACTCACTAAACTGGACAAGGTCCATAATATCCCAAAAAATTAGCTCTGTAATCTAAGAATAAATATATATAAAGACATATTTGTCAAAGGGTTGTACATGTATCTGAAAATGGCCATTTATTTTTATGCAAAACGGTTGTAACTGCACTTTAACAACCGTTTTGCTCAGAAAACTTTGAGTCAATAAACCATTGGGATGGGATGTAACTCCAATATCATGATGACATCTTTGAGACAGTCAAATTGATGAAAAATGATTTGTTTTGAAAATAAACTCCAAATAAATTGAAAATGCATGTTTAAACATCACAGTTATGAACAATATCTCATGTTTTATTCCTTTAGTCCTATCAATTCATTTATGTTAATAATTTTTATGATAAATTGTCCATAAGATAAAAAAGTCATATATTTAGGAAAAAGAATTGAAAAATTTGATAGTATTTTTAGGCTCTTGCTAAAGAAAAACATATGATTAGGAAAGTGAACTTAAGTTTAAAATTAAATATCCCTTCTAAGAATTTTGCTTTCCATGTAAAGCTCAGACATGATTTTAAAACTTAAAAAGAATGTGTATTTTTTACAATAATATTGTTTCTCTTAGTAGTTTTTATTTGTAAATATTTATTATTTATTTATATTTTATGGGCTTTTTATGGTAAAATGAGTTTGCAGGTTAAAATTTCATATTTTGGCAATATTGACATGTTTTGTACACAGAATCATAAGTTTTATAAACTAATGAAAAACAAGGCAATTAATCTAATGATTAAGGTACATCATAAATGGTGAAAACAATTTAATTCCCCTACTATTTCAAGAAAAATGTTATTAACTTAATATTTCATATCCTATAACACGCTTATTTCCAGCGGGAAAACTTTCTCCAATGGAAACTATTTTGCAACCAATTTATTGCATTTCTTGACACTCTCCAAGCCAAAAATAAATTCCTTCTTTCTTTTTGTTCATGTGATATTCATGAGCTTTCGTTACATTAAATGATCTTCAATAGCAAAAAAGTAGAACTATTGAAGTCATTTCGACATTCATGAGTCCTGAAGTTTGAATTCGTGCTGATGTGAACTAAATCTTATGGATGAAATTCTGATGTTCATGAGCTATATAGTTTCAAGCCATTGTGGTGTTTATGACTAGCTAATATCTAGTACGTCATTTTGATATTCAAAAACTCTGGTGTTTGAAGTCATGCTGATGATTTTGACTTGGAAGAAGAAGATCTATTGATCATTTGGATATTCATGAACTCTGAAGTCAAGTTCATGCTGGTGTTTATAAATTTCTGAGAAGTAGCTATGTAAAGTCATTCTGATATTCATGAGCTATACAGTTTGTAGTCATGCTGGTGTGTTTATGACTAGCGAAGAAGTAACTCAATTTAAGTCATTTTGGTATTCATAAGCGTAGTCAGTTAAGCCATGCAGGTGTTTTTGACTGGCTAGGCAGTATGAATAGTTGCAAGTCAAAGAAAGCAGATGGTGTCATCATTGTCATGGTTGTCATGCTGGTTACTACTGGTCACTACTACAATTACTGCTGGATAAAATATAGATAGAAATCAGATAAGATGGAAATCATTCTAATATTCATGAGCTAAGTAAATTGAAATCATGCTGGGCTTAATGATTTTTTTCGAGTGGATGGAAGTTATTCTGAAATTCATGAGCCAATTGGATGGAAAACATGCTGGGGTTAATGATTTGTTCAAGAGAAGATAGAAGTTATTCTGATATTTATGAGCCAAGTAGATGGAAATTTTGTTCTCGGGTTAATGATTTGTTTAAGAGTAGATGGAAAGTATTCTGATATTCATGAGCCAAGTAGATGGAAATCATGCTGGGGTTAATGATTTGAAAAGATTGAAGACATTCTGATATTCATGAGCCTAGTAGATGGAAATTATTCTGATATTCATGAGCCAAGTCGTTGGAAATCATGCTGGGGTTAATGATTTAAAAAGATTGAAGACATCCTGATATTCATGAGCCTAGTAGATGGAAATTATTCTGATATTCATGAGCCAAGTACATGGAAATCATGCTGGGGTTAATGATTTGTTTCGAGAAGATAGAAGACATTTTGATATTCATGAGCCAGGTAGAATGAAATTGTGTTCGGGTAATTGATTTGTTTAAAAGTAGATGGAAGTTATTCTGATTTTCATGAGCCAAGTAGAAGGAAATCTTGCTGGAGTTAATGATTTGTTTAGAGTAGATGTAAATCATACTGGGGTTAATGACTTAATTAGAGGAGATAGATGAAAGGCATTATGATAATCATGAGCCAAGATGATGGAAATTGTGGGTCAATGCTTTGTTTAGAGTACTCAAAGATGGAATCATTCTGATATTCATGAGCTAACACAGAAATTGTGCTGGAGTTGATGATTTGTTTAAGAGTAGATGGAAATTATTCTGATATTCATAAGCTAAGTAGATGGAAATCATGCTGGGGTTAATAATTTCTTTTGAGTAGATGGAAGTAATTCTGATATATATTGTAGAAGAAGTTGAAAACACACCAGAGGATGGAGAGTTTATATGTGGATGGGAATACGATTTTGATCATTGTGGAGCTAACGTGAATAACGAGAAAAAGCGAGAATAAAATCGCGCACTCTTTTCCGCTTGATTTTTCATGGTATTTTCGAGCTTAAAACTTAGTTATTTGTTGTCAACATAAAAAAACACGTCAATTTCAGCAATAAACCCTCTGCAACACTCATTGTTGATATTTAGTTGATCATAACCTGTTAACGTGTGTTTAATTTACCGTAAGAGTTGGTCAGCTGTTCGGCTTTTGGACTTTGGTACCTATGTTTGTATGACGGTAAGGTGCTAACATTTCTGGCCGATGATGTGAGGCGTTTTTGAAATAAAAACAGTATTATTTTATTTTTTTGAAACGAAAGGACATCAATCAGAATATGCTTGATCATGAAATGGTTGTTTATAACCGATATTTGTTCACATTCTGACAAACTGCGCAGTAACAGAGACACCGTTTCCTGGTTTATCACGAGGAACATCCGGTGTTAAATTTCAACGTTTCTGGGTTCAAATTGTGGAATTACATGTGGTAAGTGCAAATAAAGTGTTGTTTAATCATTAAATGATTATGTTTAATCAGTATAACACAATCTACAAGTTTGATAATGCAATTTGACAGTAATTTCACATGGCAATCAAAGTAATTGACAAAACCCGGAAGTGAATTCTGCGACATTTTTGTTGTTGTTAGCAACCGATAATGACCGACAAGGTTAAATGTTAAACGTCACAGGCCTCGACGGTACCTAATGAAATAGAATATTTTCAAAATGATGATCCAGATTTTGCAAATGAACTCCTTTAACTTTACAATCATTTTAATGAATTTGTGCAGTCTTCTCAAAGTCAAAATATAAAAGATTCAGATGAAAGGTCAATTTTATCATGTTTGATAATTAATGATGATTTTGATTGTGAAATAATCAACGATGATTTACTTCCTTTGTCAAATGATTATGATGGTACTTTGAGACCTGAAGATGTCAAGGTGATTCAAAATGTAAACAAACTGCAGTGTATACTACTATCATTTGAATGTTACTGAATAACGGTTCGGATCACCTGTTTTCATAAAATAAAATACTATTTGATTTTTGTATTTGCTATCATTATTGTCTTTGAAGGTGCTGAACCATGTTGCCAAGATGTACACTACCACTACTCATGGGATTTTGCCCAGCAAGTCCACTATACACATCATGCGCAACAAGTTGGGCCGATATATTTCGCCACCCCACGGAAGTGTCATGTGTTCCGCATGTGTGCCTAAGGTTCAGGTATGTTTTTATGGTTAGATGTCACTCTGAATTAAACATGGAGTAACAGAATAAGACAGATCTTATACAATAATGATATGTACCTGTAAAAATGGTCTTTCCAAGTCAGAATTAATTTTTTTGCTTGGATTTTTTATGTTGTCAGCTTTGCATTTTTGTTCAAAAACTTTTACCTTGGCCATACTTAGAAATCCTTTTAAAAGATTCAACGTAAACAAGTTAAACACTCTTGATCTTAGCTTGGATTTTAAAAATGAATTTTAATTAGAAATAAAGATCTGTAAAAGTTATACAGCTATCTGTTAGTGTCATTTTGGGTTGTCTACATTATCTTCTTGCTGACTATTTCAGTAAAATTTTGTTATTATTTGTGAAATCATTTAAAGGGGCTATACACCATATGATGAAATAGCGGAAAAAAAGAAGAAAATTGTCGAAAACTGACATAAACTTGGTATCAATGAGTACAATGCATTGAAACTAACTAACTGAAGTACCACATAGTTTACAATTATGTATTCGCAGTTTTTTAGTATTTTACCATTAAAAAAGATTACTAGGTATGTATACCTAGTAGATTCATTTGTATGCGTGATTGGCTTGTCGATGTTATCACCTGATATTACCAAGTTAGGAATATAGCTTAGATATTCCAAAGGTTTAGAGTAAGCCTTCGTAGCACAGTAGATACAACACTGGACTGCAATTTTGGCGAATCCGGATCAAACATTTACATTCTGGTATTTTTTTTACAATTATGATATCAAAGAGTAAAACATTTTATTAAATAATTGTCCTGAGATTTGTTAAAGAAAAAAACTTTTTTTGGTGCCAATCTTGTGTATAGTCCCTTTAACAATAGTTAACATTTATTTGTACAGGAAAGTAGACATTTTATCTGGTGGACGAGGCCGAATTGCCGGGGAAAGGAAGTGACAGTGTCGTGAGCCTGGCCCACCACTACTTTCAGCACTATGGTGTCGGTGAAAAACATGCTGAGGTATTTAGTGCTTCACCCATTTAAATAATCTAGAATATTTAATGGATTAAAGGTTCTAACAGCCTATGCAAACTTCATCCTCATTGCTGAGAAGTGATTATGAGAATTAATAGTGAATATAAAAGATGATGAAACTTTACATATATTATACCATGAAACACATTCTTATTCAGAATTTTTTTTCCATTTCACATTCGATGATTGATAACGATTGGATATTTGGATTCAACCATGGCTTATGAAATGTGTCCCTCATTATAAAATTGCTTTCTTCATGTACTGCATATAGCTTAAAAAAGAAAAAAAGAATGTATTAAATTTTCCAGGTTTATTTCGATAATGCTGTCGCCCAAAACAAGAACAATGCTGTGCTTTGGTATGCCATGTGACGTGTAATGACAGGTAAGTTTTCTAATCTGTTAATAATTGTTTGTCTGATTTTTTAGGATAAATGCACTGTCTTTTGAAATCAATCACATCATTGATATCTGCGATTGGTGCTTTAATTTTAAAGGATGCAGAACTGGATGAAGTTGAAGTGTAGTTGGCAGTAATTTGATATGAGGAATATGTTATCTAAATAAACATATATGTTAACACTCCATTATTGTAAGATTTATATGTCTTGAAAACTTTATTATACCCTAGTTAAAATCATTTGCTTAGTTATATTTTTTGTGAATATAGATAAGTTTTATATACACTAAACAGATCTTCCAACAATTTTCAGGACTGCATGAGAGTGTAACGCTAAACACTATGTTGGCTGGGCACACCAAATTTGCTCCTGACTGTCACTTCGGCAACTGGAAGGTCAAGTGGCGATGCTGTAATGCCGAGAATCTTCAAGAAATTGCCCACACTGATTTCGCCTCTTCAAAGTCCAACCACAACATCCCACAGTTGGTTTATGACCCTCAGCAGCCAGTCACAGTTCACAGTTGGAAATCATTCCTAGATACATATTTCAAAACTCTAAAGAATATTACCAAATACCACCTTTTCTATGTATCAAAACTAGGGATGGAAGCGAATATCCGAGTATCCGGATATCCGGATATCACGCAAGTATTCGGATACCAAAATGGGTATTCGAATATCCGTTAAGAATTAAAATTTCAATGAAATAGCTTAGCAGAGACATAGCAATTGTTATAAAACTTTTCAGAAGAAATATTTCAGGTGATCAACATTGTCTGTCACGAAGCGGGTATGTGTCACAAATCGTCTGCTAATTGGGTGTTTGCACAAGGCTTGATATTGTGTCATTGTGCAGCACCCTGTGAAGTTCTATGACCTTGTTTACAATGACAAGTGTTGTTTTATGATCTCAGATGTGCTTTATTGACACTAATTGGCACTAGTTGATATTAAATGGATTGATCATTAATCCGTAGGAATTGATCGTCCAATCACAAGTTAAGGGTCGTGCAATCAAAGCTATTAATGACCAATCATATTTTTGATGAATATGCATGAAGAAATTATTGCTATCTGAACAATAAATACAAAAACAAATTTGTTTATCTTTTCACTTTTCAATCAAATTTCCATCATTTTGCATCTTGTAATCGTGTTTTGAATTATTAATCGTTATTCCTGTATCACGACTACGGAAATATGCCTCCAACATTGACTTCAAGTGTTTTGAAGTATTTCACAAAATCCGAGGATGGTAAAAGTGCTGTGTGTCAACTGTGTAAGGTTAAACTGGTATATTGTGGTGGAACTTCAAATCTTAGAAAACATGTAAAAACACCCCATATGCAGTCCACCGACTACAATCGAAAATCAAAATCAAAGCGTCATTTAACATGAAACCTGCTGATAAATAACAAACTCGAAAGCACGTGGCAGTAACCAAGCAACCACCTCGGCCGAAGTGACTATCAAATTCGTGAGGTGTTTATGTGGTATTCATCATGAGTTTTATGACGTAAAATGAGTTGTTTAGCTTTGATTATAACATTATAAATTATCAAGACTGAGAAAGAATGAATGAAAAAGTGAAATTGCCATATGACGAATTATAAATTAAGCGGACAATTATGTCAAATAACAAAAGGTGGGTGACATATAATAGGAAATTTACTTATTATGAAAACAATTTGATACGAGTATCCGGATAGTATTCGAATACTTGATACGAATATCCGGATACCGATTTGGTATCCGGTGTCCATCCCTAATCAAAACATAAACCAGGAGTTGTAGTATGCAAAGAGTTTGTAGATTCCTCAGAGATTGAAGTTATTCTTTTGAGGATGAGTCCAGAATGTGGTGTTTTGCCGGAAATAAAGCACGCACCGTGCCTAGATGCTGCACGTCAATGGTACCTTCAAGATTCTATTGGTCCATTCTTTAGATCTGAGTCATCAAGATCTGCAGTATGCCCTAAACCAACTCTGTGTAAAGTCGAAGTTTACTCATTTGTTGGTGAAATGTCGATTGTAGATCAAATGTTTGTGGCAAATATGAAAGAAATGAGTAAAAAATGGCATTATCACATGTAACCATAGCAACAGACTGTTGTTTTATGTGGTTCTTTTATGTCATTTTGTACATATAATGAGCAATGTGTACTCGTTGTTTCTATGAATTAGTTTATGTGTTAGCTATAACAGACAGTTAAGTTAATATTTCAGCATGGTAACTGCATTTAAAAGAAGAACATTTTTAGTGGACATTGTTTTCAAACTGGCTTACCAATGTGTAACAGAATGATCCATATCTTTTGATGTCTTTGTACAAAAATGACTTGAAACTTTAGTTTTTAAACCTTAGATACTTGGTACCATTTACATGCCAATAACTTACAACGCATTGTATATTGAGAACACATTATTTGTGGCAGACTTTTAAAATGATTGGAAATAGCATTTTCATTAGTAACCATAGCAACCGATTTTTGCTTTGACCTTTGTGGCCAATTTCTATGTCATTAAGGACATTAGCAATGTGTACTTTCTATTTTAATTTTGAAGTTTATGTAACACGAGTAAAGATAAGTTATATATTTAAACAGGTATCTTGACATATATATTATATTTAAAATTAGAACAGTTTTGTTCACATTGTTTTTTATCCCTGTGTTTCATAATGTTTCATATGTGTTTTAACTTTTGTGATATTTGACGTGAAACTTTAGATTTAATTTCTGTAAATACTTAGTATCATAAAGATGTCAATAACTTATAAATATTTATTTTTTTATGCAGACTTTCAAAAATGATTGGTAATAGCATTTTCATAAGTAACCATAGCAACTGAATTTTGCTTTGACCTTTGTTGTAAGTTTCTTTATCATTATGGTCATTAGCGATGTATACTTGTTATTTTCCTTTTGTAGTTTATGTGATACTAGTAAAGATAGTTTTATCATTTAATATTTTGACTTGTATACTTCATTCAAAATAAGAACAGATTCAGTGAACATTTCATTCAAATTGTGTTAAAGCCCTCTGTTACAAAATGTTCCATATCCATTGTTTTGTTTTTTAATATTTGACTTACAACTTCAGATTTTATTTCTGCAATTGCTTGGTATCATAAAAATGTCAATAACTGAAAACACAACTTTATGAAAAACATTATTTTTGGAGAAACATGAGTGAAAATGGCATTATCAATAGTTACCATAGCAACCAAATCCAGTTATGAACTTTTCGTTAACTTTTGTAATCAAACTTAATGAGTGCTTATTGTTTCTATGCTAAAACTTATATGTTACATGTAAATAGTCCTTGACATGATACTTATCAGACATGGATATTTCATTCTAAATAAACACATTAGACCATACGTTTTGTTCATTTCGATTTCTACACCCGTGTTACGAAAAGTACTATATTTTTTTAGGTTTTGTGAATTTTGACTTGAAACTTTGGATTTTTGTTCTAGAAATACTTGGCATCATAAAGGTTACAATATCTCAAAATGTCATTTTTGGGCCAGAATGATCATATTCCCATTCCCATCCACATATCGAACATTTTTTACAGACCAAAAACCAATATTAAGATAAGAATAATACTCAACTTGAAGCTATTTTATAAAAAATTTACAAATAAAATATATTTCAAAATTGAAACATTGTCAATGGCAATTGCAGCTCTTAAGGGGTTTGCAGTGATGAAATTCCTATCAACCTTCAACTTCCCCTCTACAAAGGTAAGTCTCGGTTAATCTATCAATTAAAAAAACAAAGTGAAAATAATAGGAACCAGGAAAATAAATCAGTTTTTATGCTCTCCTGAACAATTTTCAAAATGTCAGTTACAACAGTTTTGCGCTAAGCCCGCGAGTTGTCAAACCAACACTTACAGTCCAAGTATTAATAGGTGTTTAACCAACACTCATGGTCCAACCAAAATTGCGGTCCAATAAACGAAAGCTGTCTAGCCAACGGTGGTCTGTCGACCAGCACTAGTTGGCCATCACTGTCCACTTGCTGTCCTGGGTGTACTAGCAGCCAAACCAATTCTAGTGATGATCTTGATGGAAGTAATGTTCTCAAAACATAACATCAGCATACTTAAATCATATCTGTAGAAAAAGGAAGGGAGCATTATAAGCAAAAATATATATATTTTATTTAATTTAAATTTAGCAATTAGTGTGATTGGTCTGATTTTATTCCGGCATGGGTGTACCATGTATGGAACAAGTCTGATGGCCATCATATTACAGTCTTTGCCTTAAAAAGAAATTCAGCACTTGTCCTTACTGGCAAGTAATTGAAGAAAACAACTTGCCCAAAAACAGTTTTACTTGCCCAAAATAACCAATTCATGAGTAAATATACGGAAGATAATATTTCAAAATGATAATAACTTTCAGTCAGGATTTGTGAATTGTTGCTGAAGAAACTATGAAAACAGAGGGATCTAAATTTCGGGAAAAAAACCTTGCCCATTTGGGCAACCACCTGGAAATTTTGACTTGTCCGAAACAGTATTAACTTGTCCCGGGCTTCGGGCAACCCAGTTACGACAAAGACTGATATTATTAAATTTTTACTGACAAATCATTTCAAAAAACACTACACAGGTTACAGCATGATATATTAACTTTTATATAGATAATGTAGCATGACTATTATGTAGTATTATAGTACTGTGCATACAGCAGTTAAAAGGTTAATTGTCACGTTTCTGCGGGAAATAATTGACACTAGTATTCATGATTATATAGGATTTTTTTTATAAACAATTACAATCCTTACTAAAGTCACAAGTTCATCAAATATGTTTGACTTATTAAATGTAAACATCATGATTTATATTGATGATATGTTTATATATAGATATAGAACAAATTCCCCATTAAATTGCGACAATCAGTTAGACAGAGTTATAATGTTCTCAAAACAAATGTTTTGTCTATTTGATTAAAAAAAATTCAAGAACAACAATCAAATATGAGTAGGAACAGCATATATTTTTCTGAACAGTTTACCAACACAACCTCCTGCCTAGGTAGTGTGCAAACGATTTATATCTTATGTCATGCATATAATATTTTTAGTACGATGTATTATAAATCCATTGAAATGCCATATCTAATGAAAAAATATCATTTATAGCAAACCTGGGGTGGTAATTAATCCAATTTTAGCGCTGTTATTATACTTCGTTATAACCCTGAAGCAAACCAGAAGTTACTATGCTGCAAAGGATTATGGTATGTTGCAAAGTTGCGATCAGTGGAAAAAACAGAAGAATTCTGCAAAGTATAAACATTTCAAGGGAAGTAACACAAATAATCTGTTCGATCGGTCTGAAGGGATTTTCACCCTTACATCATATGGGATTAAAATATCGACACCCCCCCCCCCCACCCCCCCCAATCAGAAGCAAATTTCACAATTTGACAACAACCTTCAGATGCAAATTAGCGAAAAAGACCATATATGATTTAAAAAATTGCCGTCCCCCCCATGGGTTATATGTTTAAATGGAATAGCCCTAAACGCTAGGCAAAAGGGAGATAATTTCAAACTGATGTTTACACGTCAGTAAACAATTATTATTATTGTATTCATTTTTAGCTCGAAGAATAGGTGGGCTATACTACTCGCCCCGGCGTCGGCGTCCGGTTAAAGTTTAAGGGCAAGTTGAGATTTTCACTTATAAGTCCAATACCCTTCATTCATTTGACTTAATTCTTCACACAGTTGTCCAGGGCCATCACCCAATGAGGTTACATAACTCCATATCCTAAATACAAGTTATGGCCCCTGATTGACTTAGTTTAAAGTTTTAAGAAAGTAAAAGTTCAGGGCAAGTTTGCATTTTATTAAAAAAAACTTCTATACTGTTCATTCAATGCACTTAATAAAATTCAAAATTATTAATGACCATCTTACAACAAGAAACATAACTCCATTTTAACCCTTAGTACAAATTATGGCCCTTAAATTTTATTTTATTTTTTTTAAATTTCTTTTGAAAGGCTTATTTGTATATTCATACCACATTTTCATAATGGGATATCAAGTTATTTGAATGACTTTGGGCGGGCTGGTGGGAGGGCAGCATCAAATCACCTTATGTATCAAATCATTTTATTTAGGTTTGATATAAACAGACCAAACTTGGTAATATTACATCGTTATTGTATTCACTTCTAAGTTAAAGTGGCGTAGTCAAAGCGTCATAGTCGAGCGTGCTGTCATACGACGGCTCTTGTTTAATACAAGTGTCACCTTTGTCTGTCAAAATTGGTTCAAAAGTTGATAAAACTAATATTGATTGATGTTACCCAGAAATACATGATTTAAAAAAACAACCTTTAAAACAGCTGCATTAAATTGATGAATGTTTGAACTTGACAAGCATTGTACTTTGATTTTCTTGTTCACAGAGTGTGGCTGTTTACCAGCGGGAACTAAAGCAGGCATGAATCGGTGTAATATGGGTACTGGCCAGCGCGTGTCACAGGCCATGTATGTGACAAGTGGCGCGAAGAATACCACAGCCAAGACAGAGAAAATCCATTTGGATGCCAGGGTAATTGTTTACTTCAGAAGGTATTTTCTAACACAGTTTGACAGTGCATGTATTGTAGAATTTTTAGCTCAACCATTTGAAGAATAAGGAGGGCTTTACTATTCGCCCCTGAGCGTCGGCGTTTGTTTAAAGTTTTAGGGCAAGATGGGATTTTCACTTTTAACTTCAATACCCTTCATTCAATTTACTTAATATCTCACTCAGTTGTTCAGGGCCATCACGTATTATAAGTAGGTTTAAGTTTTAGGGCAGGTTGGGATAATTATTAACCCTTACCATGCGGGGTCCGAATATATTCGGACCTAGTTGTGTGTAACCCGATCCATGCTTAGTCTGGATATTTTCGGACTGGGATATTTACCCTGGGATGTTCAACAAACCCACTTCAAATTCAAGTCTTGCAGCAAATTACCACATTTTGGGAACAACAATCACGTGACAATTATTGTTTGTGTCAGCTGTTACATTTGTCAATGCTTATTGCTTTTGTTATTTTAACAACTCCTGCATATTTTAATTAAATATTTCATAAAAAGAACGATATGACTGCTATCGTTTAGCCCTTGTCAAAATAGAACCGTAGTTCATTAAAATATGTCATCAGTTTCTTTAATTTAAGTTTAACAAACTAATTAAGGTACACCTTAATTACAGGCTCCAAGGGGACCACCTGGGAACAATAATATTTTACCCCCAGGTTACGCATAAGGATGTGAGACAACTACACCTTAAGTAAAACACCTGCTTATTTCTGTAATGTGCCCCCCCCCCCCCTTCTCCCAATCACTAGGTGGCAAAATACCTCTAAGGTTTTACAAGGGGGAAAAAGGACCAAAGCATGAAATCAACACCCCTTAACCAAGACACCTCTATTGTCACTTGTAACAGTATTCCTTATGAGTCTGATGTACAATAGTGGCATTTATACAAAAAATAAAACATTTATCATGGCATTTATACAGAAAATAAAACATTTATCAATAAAAAAAAAATCAAATGTAAAAATAGTAATTGCCAATTACCATTCTTATGAATTTATTTATTATACATGATAACAGATAATTAAGGATTTTTTACACAGATAAAAAAACTACCTAACATATGGATTTACATGTTTATTTGGAAAAATAAATAAAAAAAGGAAATAATCACACTACTGTCACTAAAATCAATGTTTGTTTTTAAATAAAAAAGGCAAAACATGTTGCATCTCATGAGAGCTTTTCGTCAACATTTACAATATGAACCAAAATTCTGTTTTTGCATAAATGCACAAGAATTCTGAGAAACGACAAGTTAAATCATTGCATGAATGGCAAGTAACTTTAAGCAGAGATGTGATTTAACATTCTGCCAAAAAATATGGATACTTTTTATTTCTTCAAAGTTGCAGAGATTTTTACAAAACATTTTTGATATGTACAAACAGTATGGTGTTGAAACATGAGTTTACAGACATTTCAATGTGTTCTTTATTTTGTTGGCCTTTGGCAAAACCACCTGATAACTAAATAGTTAAAGTATACAAATATGATAGTTTGCTTACAACATGTATATCACTCTCTGATTTAATGTTATCATAAGATGAAATAACATCAAATGTATTAGAATTTACAGTCCTAACGATGAAATTAAGCACAGCCATCCAAGAACTCTAACTATTTGATTTGTTAAGGCAGAGCTAGTATTTCCTAAGCAGTTAATAAAGTAACACTTGCATGTTAAATAATAGGAAAGATATATGATGTGTATAGAACTATACCAATGGGTTCGATAGGAATTTCCTATTCGCCTCTCTTCTAAGGAACCTGCTTTCAATGCCCGGCCTAGGCGAGTGTGAGTTTGGTTTGTGGTCGCCAAGTTGGACAAGTGGGTTTCTTTTCCGGGTTTTCCGGTTCCTTACTACACAAGACCGCACTCTCTGGTATCAGTGTGCCAATGAGAGTTGCAAAAACTTGTTTCACAATTGTTGTGAAAATAAAAAGTTTTAACTAATGTTCCCTCTAAGAAATCATACAGTTACAAAATTAACTACCCCCCCCCTCCCCTGTAATGTTGTGAGCATAGAAGCTCCGCCTCTATATGCAAATTAGTAACCGCCCTGCTAAGGCACCAAGGTGGAACCCCAAGAAGCATCAGAGAGGCAGTATGATGCAGACTATTGATGTACTCACGTTATACACTTGTAGAATAAATGTAGTAAAACTTTAAGTGTCTTTATTACATACCTACATTGGAACACAACAATGGCGACGAGGATAAAAGTGTGAAAAACATGAAAAGCGGATTAACTGTGTAAAATTTTCTGTGCTGTGTAATTAATTAGTAGGACTGATTATTTACTAAAAATGGCTCAAGGATTACCAGTATTCCCATCATTCAATGTCACTGAAACAGCAGTGGACAGTCGCTGGAAAAAGTGGTTAGGTTGACTAGAAATCATACTAGTTGGCATGGATGTCAAGGACGCTAAATGCAAAAGAGCATTACTTTTGCATTATTCTGGCGAAGTTGTTTTATTTTTGGAACAAGAAAAGAATACTGCTTACTTGATACATTGCTATTTTTTACTTTACGATGATTACGCGTAATTTAACATTAAATCATAGCAACATTATCCAATTGCAAACAGTCTCATAATCATAAAGTCTAAAGTTTGTAAACTCTGAAGTCATCACTTGGATTGAGGTTCGTATGTTTTCCTGTGAAATACTTTTTTTATTAAATTATAATAACTCTGGTTTTACTTAGTGCAGTGAAAAACGAAACCCAGATGCAAAACTTCCTTACCTAAATAGCGCCCAAGTTTTCTGGACTTTAGGTGATATAATCAAGTTTTAAGTGACACAAGTTGGCATATTACCTACAGACGGAATCACAGACAGACGGACGACCAAGGGCAAATCTATATGTCCCCCCCCCCATTTTATGGGGACATAAGATGTTATATTAAAAGAAATGTCATATTTTAACCATTTGCCAAGAAATAAGGTCATATATTGATGTACTTAGATATTCTTATTACTTATAACACAGCTTACAACTTATTTTATCTGAGCACTATATAACCTTGATGTTGAAACTTTCATAGGTTTCTATTGATACATTGACATTGTGGTCTTTGCTAAAATGCATTTCAAAAAACATCATTGCCCACTTTTCATGTGAATTATATAAGCCCTCTTTGTGTTTGTGCATCTTCGTTTATGTAATTTTCTAGAAAGTTCATTTCCTAAAATGTAGCTTTTGAAACAGCGATTAAAATCTTCTTTACTGACACAGTTAAATAAACGTTTGTTTTCTTTGTAAGGTTTCTCTTCTTAATTTGCATTGTTGTGTGAGAACATTCTTCATTAGAAGAATGATTAAACATTTTACACACTGCATGTAAGCTTTCCATATGATATATGTATATATACATATATCATTAACTATTTTGTCTTTGCTTTTGGAATTATCATAAAACATTGCTACCTTATTTCAATATATATAATACTTGTTTCATTGCAGTTTAAGTCATTATCATCATATGAGAAATGATCACAACAAAGCAATAATGTATCTTAAGCCTCTATGTCCAGACTTTTGATATCATACCAGTATATTTGAATGTTATATGACTCATTTTATTTTAATATAATATTTAAAATTATCAAACTTCTTCTAATCATTGGCACTCCTACATGCACAGTTAATGTAAACTTATAATCACAGCAGTCACTGAACTTTTATTGCACGTGTCTGTAATACAATGTATGTAGAGCATTTTTCCAGAAATATATATTTTCTCCATATTATTTTCTCTTTGCGAAAAGGAAATATACATATTACAGAATCGTATAATAGGGTAATAACTTATTAGTAGTGTGTTTTGATCACGGGGAGATGGAATTTGACTCAAGTCACACAAGGCGCTTACTGACTGAAATCAAAATCTTAAAACATCAACAACAGTTGAATAAGACATTCCGGATCAACACATTATTAATATATTTTATATCAAAGGTTTAAATCATTTAAAAGACACATGATTTCGTAATAAATGTTATCTTCATGACAAACTTGTTTTATGACGTTATTTAAACATTGCACAATGATACTTGATGGACGTCAGTATAGTGGATTTTGAACTACCGTAATAATAATAATAATAATAATTATGATAAACAAAATTTATACAAAAGCATTCGATAATAATATTATTTTAATAATCAAGTTAGCGAAAGTTGAAATACCAAGAAAAACCTCCTAACATAAAATGGCCCAAATCTCAAGACAAGAACAGCTATTACAATCAAATTAGTCAGGCAAACAGTTCCCAGCAGGGAAAGGGTCAAGTGGTCAGTTTACAGCTATGGTAGATTAGTTCCACTGATAATCCAAAGCATCAGCTTGATGCTCAGTAGTGGCATAAACTGTAGGACTGGAGAACACTTTCTTGTAAGCTCCAGTTTTACGTAACCAATTCCATTTCATCATGAAATGTAGATTACTTTTCTTAATTAAGGAGTAGTCATTTAAAACAAATATATTATAATACATTACAAAATCAGCTATTCTTTCATACTAATATACTGTGAAATCATTTATCTTCGTTGGCATGAAATTTCATGGTTTGCCGAAAATTTACAATTTCGTGGGTACTTCAATTTGTGGTTTTTCATTTTTGATAAAAAAATCGTAACTGCGATTGTCCTAGATCGTCTGCATTATCTCTACGCGCTGGCCCGTGATTTCCGTCCTCTACGTCACTCGGTTTATGACACTCGCTATTTCAAAGTGGTACGACATGCCAATTAGTGCATATACCCATGTCAATTATCGATTTAAATTAAGGTCCTAAAAGAAGATGTACCCTGATCATAAATATGGATAGGCGAAGCCATTGAATGCCAATTAAGAATTTTGCAAACTGTGAAAACACCGAGAAGGTCCGAATATTTGAGTAAGCATTTCCAAAAGATAGATGATGTTTACAAATTCAATCACTTTTAAATATCATCTTATTTCATATCAAATCATTTCAATATTTATTCACACGTTTTTGTTTAATAAGTATTATGAACACGTTGTTTTGTACATTGTCACGTTGGGTGCTCAGTAGCCTCCAATGTAATCGATTAATTATTTCATTCATCGAAAAAAAATCGAAAACCGACACTCATCACTCACATCTTGTTAACCTGGAGATTTTCATGAATAACACACGTTTAGGCACGTGCTTCTGTCATTTGGTTCATAAAAACACATTTGAATGATTTGGTTTATAATTTGTTAAAGGCAGATATAATATATTAACAGAACAATTATAGTAAGATATACAGTGAGACGGATATTTACGCTGTATACTGCGGCCTCTGGTACGAATAAACTAGAGTATGTACATAACATGGCAATTGAAAAAGTGAATAAAGGGTCTTTATTTCGTGGGATCTTGAATTTGTGGATCACCTAACCCACGAAAACCACGAACATTAATGATTTCACAGTATGTTGTTGGTTACATTTTTAAAAGAACAAATACTCAATTGCATTATTTATATACATTACTGTTGGTGAAGGTCTTTAACTCCATGATCAATATAGAGTAAACTGCAAGTCCTTTTTCTGCCTGTAATAAGCACAGAACGAGGTAAAAGTACTCCTACTGTTTAACCGCAATTTTTTTCATTAAGTATTTAAAATTATAAGTATTGCTCACATTTTACTGCTTTTATGCTGTATGATCGCAGTAGGGTAAGAAAGCAAATGACCCAAGATGCTCTTAACATGCTTTATGAAATTCGCTCACATGCCCTTCTGAGCTCTTACAGCATTTTTTAAACATGTACTTTTAACCAATGTGCTTGAAATGGATATAAAGTTCAAACTTACACAGTTTATAAAGTTATTGTATTTAAGAAACAATAATTATGCACCTGTTCATTAATGGTTCATAAAGGTCATTCTGGAGTTTAAATGCATAGTTATTAATGACTTAATTTTTTGCATCAGCGGGCTAGACTCACAGTTTTGTATTTACTGATAAAATTAGTTATACGGTTGTTGTTTTTGATTCTAGAACGACAGCGTATTAGTTGATTCGCATTTGGCATTTTCCATGTATGGAGCTTCTTTAGTCCAGCAAATTATTTATCCATGTCATTGATGTCAAGCGTGTGCTTTTTGAGAATAACGTGAACTATTCATGAATGACAATTTGGACAAATCAGGTTCATGAACTCCCACTTAGTTAATGAACTTGACAGTACATGAACATGATTTTTTTCAAAATGTCATTCATGAACAAAGTTCATGAATAAGTAAATGTATTTGCAACAGGGTGATAATTTCATCATTACTACACGTCCATTTATAACAGTTTTATTTTTTTATGACACTTAACACAATTAGAAAGGAGCCATTGAATTGCTCATTTCAGTCCTTGACATTTACATCTAGTCTGTGTAGACAGGTCCGTTTTCCTTATACACTTGATGAGGAAACGCATCTGCGAAAAGCTTTTTTGCAGTCATTCTTCTCGTGCTTGTTTTCGTTAAAGTCATCTTTTCTTAACTCTGGAAGCTTTTGTCTGAGACTTTGACATCCATCTTCCAACCTGAAAAATATTTCTTTTTTTTTATTTGTACTGCCAATATTTTCCAATAACTAATGGCGAGTTGGTTATCATATCAGTGCAAATTAAGATTTCAATGTCGCAGGTATATAAATTAATGATAGCTTATTTTATTCGTTCGAACCAAAGTGCTCAAATTTATTGAGTCTGATTTTTTTTAAAGATTCTCATTAGTGTTTGTCCGTTCCACTCCACACATCCACCATATTGTTATCAAAATCAGAATGAAAATCTTACCATGTGCATTGAAAAATAGTCTATTCACTGATGGATTTGGCAATTTACAGCTTTGAATGTTTTTCTCCTTCACTGGTTGATTCTTTTTGTGGATTGATGATTTCTTTGTTAGCTCCTTAAGGCCGGCTAAAATAGAAGAAACATCATTTCAGACACTAAACTATAATTTGCTTGCATAGTGGTTATTTAAAAGGTAAAGGGTCAGCAGCGATGCAGATACCCATTGAAGGACCAAAATTGAAAATGTTAAAAAATCAATTTCTACTTAGTTTTGAGGATTAATATTTCACAAGCATGATTCATACCCATTTATCCATTGCAACATGAGAAGCTGTAATTAGGAGTTTAGCCACAATAATGCACGTTTAGGGAACTTTTTTAACATTTGGACATTCATTTTATTTTCTAAACGCCACAAGTTGACTGATCCATACCAATGTAAAATATATTCTTCATCTGTTAGTCCACGTACTTAACTCTTCACTGTTAAATAATAACACAAAAGTTACACTTTAATTATTTTAGCCCATACCTTTTACTTATTACACATCTAAGTTTTTAATGAAACACAAATAATAAGTTTAAATTAGATAGACTTCTGACAATAAAGCATCGCCATTTTGAAATCATCTAGCAGGTGCCCGTTACCTTTCCGCTCAATATACTTAGCGCTAGGATCTGTCATTCTTTGCTAAGAAAACAACAAGTGGGATTTGGACACATAGAGTCGCCAAATAAAAAATCATCTAAGACTCTGAAGCGGCTTAGGAGTTGAGCATATTTTACGAAATCAGATTTTATCATGCTATAATGTTTTTTTTGTGAGTCAAATTTATTAAAACTGGGGCTTTGTATTGATTGCAGCTATATTTAAAAAGATATTTGTAACCAAGAAATGATTTCTCATCCACTACTTTTCATTATTTTCCTGAAGAACTTCGTTTTTTTATTTGACAAGATATAATAAAGAACTCACAACATTGTTGAATAGGTAGTCTGGGGCATTTTGACGTAAAAACAAAGTGATAAGCAATGTCAACAGACTTTTCTGAATAAATGTGAAAGTTTTTTTGATCCAAAATATTAATTAATCTTCTATTGTAAAATTTGTTAACTCCTTACTACCCCAAAACATGTTGCCAATAATATATGTTTCACACCCCTAAAAGATCATTCCTCAAAACTATATAAAAGATGGACTTTTTAAACGTTTACGCTTTGGACCTTCCCCACCCACTTTTGCATCGCTGCCGGCCCTTTATGGCAATTGATTCTTTTTCTAGGCAAAAATAGCTTACATACATTAAGAAACAAATATAATAGCTGTTAAAATATATAACAAATGAAGTATTAGCTGTACACTAGTCACAAACATTCATTTAACTGTGTTTCTACACAAACGTATTTCGTACATTTGTCGCGAAAATGTATTACAACAAAACATATTTGCTCATTAGTGATTACTTCAAAATGTCGCTATGTTATTTTAAACAATAATGTTAGCGTAAAAGATCGTTATAAAAGTTATTGAATTATACCCCTTATTTGGCTTGAAATTACCTTAAATAAAGAAAACGACACTTCAGTTAATTTGGCGCATTATTTCAACGGGTGGGTGTTTGAAACTATCTCCGCCAGTTTTGTACTAAATGGTTAACGTTAGAATATAGCTACGTTAGAATATGACTATTTTGTAAATATTTGTGAGACAATCGATTACAAGCCAATCAATTGCATTTTTCCCCATACTCAGAGATCATGGTCCATCTAATTTTATTTCTAATTAATAAAGACATAAGCAAAACCGGCAGTTGGAAAAAAAACTCTGGACATCGCATTGCGTCATTGTCAATGATTGTAGGGTTGTTTTAGTTTAGTGAACCTTGAAAGAAGGTACATTTAACTTTTTAGACAACTAATTAACCAGTGTTGACCACATTATACATATCTTTATTTTTTTTTATTTTTCTTTTTTGGTCAAGATAGTGAATATATGTCATTTTAAAAAATATTCCACAATTTTTCTTGAAAAAGTAAGTAATATTTTTATACGCCCATCTTATGATGGCCGTATTATGGGAACACCCATGGCGGGCGGGCGGCTCCACAATGTTGTCCGCTCTCTAACTTGAACATTTCTCATCCAATTTCCACCAAACTTCATGAAAGTGTTTGTTGGTGAAATATCTAGGTCAAGTTGGATAACCAGCCAAATCGCTCTAGGCACTCCAGAGTTATGGCCCCCTGAATTTGTCAAAATTGGGCGGGCGGGCGGGCGGCTCCACAATGTTGTCCGCTCTCTAACTTGAACATTTCTCATCCAATTTCCACCAAACTTCATGAAAGTGTTTGTTGGTGAAATATCTAGGTCAAGTTCGATAACCAGCCAAATCGCTTTAGGCACTCCAGCGTTATGGCCCCCTGAATTTGTCAAAATTGGCCATTTTAGCTTTGTCCGCTCTCTAACTTGATCATTTCTCATCCAATTTCCACCAAACGTCATGAAAGTGTTTGTTGGTGAAATATCTCAGTCAAGTTCAATAACCAGCCAAATCGCTTTAGGCACTCCAGAGTTATGGCCCCCTGAATTTGTCAAAATTGTCCATTTTAGCTTTGTCCGCTCTCTAACTTGAACATTTCTCATCCAATTTCCACCAAACTTCATGAAAGTGTTTGTTGGTGAAATATCTAGGTCAAGTTCGATAACCAGCCTAATCGCTTTAGGCATTCCAGAGTTATGGCCCCCTGAATTTATCAAAATTGGCCATTTTAGCTTTGTCTACTCTCAAACTTGAACAGTTTTTATCCGAATATCACCAAACTTAAATGTTTGTTGGTATATATTCTTGGCAAAGTTCTATAACCAGCCAGGCTCTTCAGGATTATGGCCCTTGAATTGGTCAAAATTTGCCATTTTTGCTTTGTCCACTGTCTAATTTGAACAGTTATCATCTGATCTTCACCAAACTTGTTGAAAATATTTGTTGGTAAAATAAATCGGTCAAGTATGATAATCAGCCAAATGCCCCGAAGCACTTCAGGATTACTGCCCTTGCTATTTAAGCTTTGTCTACTCTCTGTTAATGCCATATTGTGCCAAATCATTTGCTTCTTGAAAAGCTTGCTTCTCAAAGGGCCAATGTGACAGTAAGTTGTCTTAGAATTATTGATGGGCGTATTTTGTGAGTGTCACTCTTGTTTTTAAATGTCATATATTCACTATCTTGACAAAAATAATAAATAATAATAAAAATAAAATAAAAAAATATATAAAAATATATTACTGTATCCAGGCAATGTGACAATCACCTGTGAGTGGAACAATCTATGGCACCTTACATGATACATATGATATATGTGGTGCTTTAATTAAAATAAATTTAATTTTAATGTTCATGTTATTTTGATATTGAATTTACTTTAAGCATGTTATTTTTTTAATTGATAATCTTTGGGTAATGACTGGGCCAATAGTGTTACTCTAAATGCACCAGTCAGTTGTAACCACAGCTACCTCAACTATCTGCCTGTTGCTGATGCACCTTATTATATTCTGCTGGTCGTCTCATCTTTTGAATGGTTAAACAGTTTATCAAATTCATTAAACTTCAATGATTCAAGTTCAAAAAGTAAGGTTCATGAAAATACCTCATGGACTGATGTTTTGATGAATACTGTGCAACAGGTGATAACAAAATGCTCATCACAAATATTAATTAATACCATTGGTAAACATTAGACATTATATTGAAAAAAATCTGAAAAAGGAAACTGTTGAATTCTTGTTGTGCTCAATGTCATGATAATAAATTCCTAACTAATCCATTAATGTTAGGATTTTCATTTTACAGAAAAATGATTGCATTTCTAAGTAAAGCTTAAGGATAAGTTTGAATTATTATTCCAATCTTTTACTTTCTTTTCCAATATAAATATCCAAGGAAGTCTAAAGAATTCTTTGGATTTGTTAGGATTGTCTATTCCAAAGAATTCCAATGTTTTGCAAATGAGAAAACATTGGTAATTGCTAAGAAATCATAGGAATTGTTAGGATTTGAAAATACATTGAAATAATTTCTGCAAGGGTTAGCAACTGGTCTTCCATTGAAAAATTTTCAACACAGCTGAGTTTTTTTGAAAAATTAAAAGGCTTTTCAACTGGCACTACAAAATGAAAAAAGGATTCAAATTGTTCTTTTTTCAATCCAGTGTAGTATTGAAATTCATCTTTCTTTGTATTTTGCCTCAGACATTGAGCACTTAATACTTTGTTGCTGCTTGAGCTTTCCTTTTGACGTGGTTGTTGGCTTCGAAGGATGTTTTCATTTTCAAGTATAAGTTTGGCAATTTGTTGTTGTGAGTTTTTCATTCTCTGCAGCTAGAACCAGCATATCTAGACCGCTTTCATCTGAAAGTAAAGAAAATGTTGGTTAACGAATGATTTTTTAATGAAGTCTATTTTTAATTTCAGGCCAATCTCATGGAATCACTTTATGAGCCATGGAAAGAAGTAGGATGCGGGGATACAGCAATGCCTGTTGATTTCCAGCTCAGTGTAGAAAGCAGCAAGAAGCTGGCTGAAAACTGTAACCACTGGCAGGACCTGTCCATCCAAATTGACAAAAGCAGGGAAATTGGGCAAAGGACAAGATCGCAAGCAGGCTCAAGCGAATGGTTAGATGAAAGACGCCCTAGATTGACAGATGTTAAAATACCTGCCAAATGCCCCCACACTGCTATATTTTGCGCCAAGACAAAACCACCGCATTCACCCGGCACTGCAGGGACACCTGAATGGTAAAAACACAGCATCCCCAGTTTACCACTGGACCTGGAGGGTCCAAGGTTACAATTGACTGGTGCATTAATGCGATAAATGTGCAGAAAAGTTCATTAATTCCAAAACAATTATGACAAAAATATCAAATATATAGTCTTTTGGACGATTTGCAATAACTTTTTTAACAACTCAAAGGTTAATTTTTACTAATTGAGTACCCAGATGCATTTTGAAAGCCTTTAAACCAGACTTTCTTAGAAATCTTTGGCCCTTGGGTCAAAATTGGCCCCGCCCCGGGGGGTCATGGGTTTTCTCTATATGTTTATAGTGAAAACTTGAAAAATCTTCTCCTCTGAACTTACTTGGCCTAGAGCTTAGATATTTGGCATGATTCATCGTCTAGTAGACCTCTACAAAGTTTGTTCAAATTATGGCCCTGGGGTCAAAATTGGCCCCGCCCCGGGGGGTCATGGGTATTCTCTATATGTTTAGAGTTAAAACTTCAAAAATCTTCTCCTCTGAACTTACTTGGCCTAGAGCTTAGATATTTGGCATGATTCATCGTCTAGTGGACCTCTACAAAGATTGTTCAAATTATGGCCCTGGGGTCAAAATTGGCCTCGCCCCGGGGGGTCATGGGTTTTCTCTATATGTTTATAGTGAAAACCTTAAAAAATCTTCTCCTCTGAACTTACTTGGCCTAGAGCTTAGATATTTGGCATGATTCATCGTCTAGTGGACCTCTACAAAGTTTGTTCAAATTATGGCCCTTGGATCAAAATTGGCCCCGCCCCGGGGGGTCATGGGTTTTCTCTATATGTTTATAGTGAAATCTTCAAAAATCTTCTCCTCTGAACTTACTTGGCCTAGAGCTTAGATATTTGGCATGATTCATTGTCTAGTGGACCTCTACAAAGTTTGTTCAAATTATGGCCCTTGGGTCAAAATTGGCCCCGCCCTGGGGGGTCATGGGTTTTCTCTATATGTTTATAGTGAAAACTTCAAAAATCTTCTCCTCTGAACTTACTTGGCCTAGAGCTTAGATATTTGGCATGATTCATCGTCTAGTGGACCTCTACAAAGTTTGTTCAAATTATGGCCCTGGGCTCAAAATTGGCCCCGCCCCGGGGGGTCATGGGTATTCTCTATATGTTTAGAGTTAAAACTTCAAAAATCTTCTCCTCTGAACTTACTTGGACTAGGGCTTAGATATTTGGCATGATTCATCGTCTAGTGGACCTCTACAAAGATTGTTCAAATTATGGCCTTGGGGTCAAAATTGGCCCCGCCCTGGGGGTCATGGGTTTTCTCTATATGTTTATAGTGAAAACTTCAAAAATCTTCTCCTTTGAACTTACTTGGACTAGAGCTTAGATATTTGGCATGATTCATCGTCTAGTGGACCTCTACAAAGATTGTTCAAATTATGGCCTTGGGGTCAAAATTGGCCCCGCCCCGGGGGGTCATGGGTATACTTGATATTTTTATAGTTAAAACTTCAAAAATCTTCTCCTCTTAACTTACTTGGACTAGGGCTTAGATATTTGGCATGATTCATCGTCTAGTGGACCTCTACAAAGATTGTTCAAATTATGGCCCTGGGGTCAAAATTGGCCCCGCCCCTGGGGGGTCATGGGTTTTCTCTATATGTTTATAGTGAAAACTTCAAAAATCTTCTCCTCTGAACTTACTTGGCCTAGAGCTTAGATATTTGGCATGATTCATCGTCTAGTGGACCTCTACAAAGTTTGTTCAAATTATGGCCCTGGGCTCAAAATTGGCCCTGCCCCGGGGGGTCATGGGTATTTTCTATATGTTTAGAGTTAAAACTTCAAAAATCTTCTCCTCTGAACTTACTTGGACTAGAGCTTAGATATTTAGCATTATTCATCGTCTAGTGGACCTTAACAAAGATTGTTCAAATTATGGCCTTGGGGTCAAAATTGGCCCCGCCCCGGGGGGTCATGGGTTTTCTCTATATGTTTATAGTGAAAACTTCAAAAATCTTCTCCTTTGAACTTACTTGGACTAGAGCTTAGATATTTGGCATGATTCATCGTCTAGTGGACCTCTACAAAGATTGTTCAAATTATGGCCTTGGGGTCAAAATTGGCCCCACCCCGGGGGGTCATGGGTATACTTGATATGTTTATAGTTAAAACTTCAAAAATCTTCTCCTTTGAACATACTTGGACTAGGGCTTAGATATTTGGCATGATTCATCGTCTAGTGGACCTCTACAAAGATTGTTCAAATTATGGCCCTGGGGTCAAAATTGGCCCCGCCCCTGGGGGGTCATGGGTTTTCTCTATATGTTTATAGTGAAAACTTCAAAAATCTTCTCCTCTGAACTTACTTGGCCTAGAGCTTAGATATTTGGCATGATTCATCGTCTAGTGGACCTCTACAAAGTTTGTTCAAATTATGGCCCTGGGGTCAAAATTGGCCCCGCCCTGGGGGTCAGACGGGTATTCTCTATATGTTTATAGTTAAAACTTCAAATATCTTCTCCTCTGAACTTACTTGGACTAGAGCTTAGATATTTGGCATGATTCATCGTCTAGTGGACCTCTACAAAGATTGTTCAAATTATGGCCTTGGGGTCAAAATTGGCCCCACCCCGGGGGTCATGGGTTTTCTCTATATGTTTATAGTGAAAACTTCAAAAATCTTCTCCTTTGAACTTACTTGGACTAGAGCTTAGATATTTGGCATGATTCATCGTCTAGTGGACCTCTACAAAGATTGTTCAAATTATGGCCTTGGGGTCAAAATTGGCCCCGCCCCGGGGGGTCATGGGTATACTTGATATGTTTATAGTTAAAACTTCAAAAATCTTCTCCTCTCAATTTACTTGGACTAGGGCTAAGATATTTGGCATGATTCATCGTCTAGTGGACCTCTACAAAGATTGTTCAAATTATGGCCCTGGGGTCAAAATTGGCCCCGCCCCTGGGGGGTCATGGGTTTTCTCTATATGTTTATAGTAAAAAAAATCAAAAATCCCCTCTGAACTTACGTTGCTTAGAGCTTAGATATTTGGCATGATTCATCGTCTAGTGGACCTCTACAAAGTTTGTTCAAATTATGGCCCTGGGGTCAAAATTGGCCACACCCCGGGGCTGATGGGTTTTCTCTATATGTGTTATAGTGAAAACTTAAAAAATATTCTCCGAACTCACAAAGACAAGTAACGTCTTAATTTAAACTGGATAACATATTTAGTACACATACCAATTTTCAATATGGGCCACATACAACAATTAATAACAAATATACATATATAGATACACACGTAAAATCAAGTAGTGACAAGAGCTTAGATATTTGGCATGATATATGATCTAGTTGACTTGTACCAATATTGTTCAATCTTTGGCCCTGGGGTCAAAAAATGGCCCCACCCGGGCGGTCATGGGTTTCCTTATATATGTATATGATGAAAATCTTCTTCTCCGAAACCAAAAGGCGAAGGCCTTAGATATTTGGTATGAAGCATCGTTTATTGGACCACTATTAAGATTGTTCAAACTTTAGCCCTGGGGTCAAAATTGGCCACGCCCCGTGTTCATGGGCTTAGGTTTTCAATATTTGTATATAATGGAAGAATGTGCAATATATGACAGGTGAGCGATTCATTAGGCCCTCTTGTTAAACAATTGTCCCGAGATTTGCTACAGAAAAAAATCTTTTTGGTGCCAATCAGGTCTACCCTTTGAGGTATTTTGAGTGTATTTTGATTTTTTCTTTAATGCATAAAGGGAACAGGTTCTTATTTCAATCCCCCTGCACACTTTTTATTGCTTTTGCCATCAGAGATGTAAATTTATTCAATGTATTAACTTCAAGTAAATGAATATATTCATGAATGATTGACAGTATGAATGAATGAAAAGTAGCAATATTTCTTTAGATAGGGATCTCATTGTGTTGCTGTGATTGTTTAAGTAGATGTTTTTCATGTTCATAAGCTAAAAATCATATGCACACTAAATGAAACATTAATTCTGCATCATGTGTAGTAAGTTGTGATACTTGTTTGCAATTAATGCAATGTTTGCTTAAAAGAGCAAACAAAATTGATAGATTAAACAAAACTTACCAAGGTGAAGTTTAATCTGGATTTTATCGACTGCAAACTCCGCAAGGGTTCACACAGAGATGACGTAGCTCATCAATTATGTAGAATCAGTCTTCAGAGCTAATTCCAAACTATCATAGAGGCCCATGATAAGTTTGGATGTTGAGAAATTATGGAAAAAGCGTTCACACTGGGATATGGGAGGGTGGGTGTGTGAACCCTCGAGGAGTTTGCAGTCGATAAAATCCAGATTAAACTTCACCTTGGTAAGTTTCGTTTTAATCTGTCAATTTTATCTCCTGCATAACTCCTTGAGTGGTTGCCACAGAGATTTTAGAGCCGCTTATTCTATAATTCAGTAAAAATAAAATAATATGAAAGATAATGTCATGAAATTTATGTTTCTATATTCATATTAACATTGAACAAACATTCAACATTGTACAAATCATTTTCAGTCACTAGTAGAAGTATGTCATCTCATTATAATAACTGTTCATTTTCACAATCTGCATGTTTGTGTGTGTTAACTTTATTCCAGTAACGCATTCTGTACTGTTTTCTGTTTCTGCCCAATTGGTTTGTTGTAGAAACGGGCAAGCATTGTGGCGTTACTCCATCCTGCTGTGTTTATAATGGTATTTAAAGTAACACCATTGTATTTCGCTGCACTTGTTGATGCTGCCCGAACACTATGTGGTTTATATTGTTCGCCAACCTTGGCCTTAATCAACATGGTTTTAATCCATTGAGACACTGTGTCCCTTGTGGCAGCCCACTGTTATTAGCAACTGTTGTGTAGTACCACGCAAATGTTCTGTACGTTGCATATATTCTTGAAACACTTTTACTATACAAAGTTTGTTATTTTTTTAATAAGGTTCTTATTCAATTGGTTGTAAAAAATTTCCTGGTTTTGTTTGTTTCAACTTTTGATTGATGCAGATAATCATTTTTCCATCCCCAAAATAAATATCTTGTAAATTCAGTAAATGAAGTGTTTGGCACCTTTGTGCCATCAATAACAGAAAAAGCATACGTTTAGTTTTATATAAAAACAGTTCAGCCCATACAGCTTCTACATTATCAACTTGTAAGTCAGTTCTCAATGTGAAAGCAACATCTTCCCTAATATATAAACACACTCCTCCCCCATTTCTGTTATGGTCCCTGCGTGAAATGTTGTATCCTGAACCTTGTTGTCTTTAACGGATTCATCAAGCCATGTTTCTGTGATTGCAATAACACCTACTCTGCATGTAGTGGCGAAATTTCTCAGTTCTGATAATTTTGATAGTAAAGACCTTCTAATAAAATGTACAAAATGTAGACCTTTCTGTTTTAAAGCATCAAATTTGGAATAATCAATAAAATCTTCAGATGAAGTATGACTAGAATCATGTTGTTCAGTATTATTGTAGTCTGGTTGATTAGAAGTAAAACTATCAAGGTCACTGGAGGTAATATCACCAAAGAATGAATCATTAAATTTATATGGATTAGAACACTCAAGACATGTCCAAGGATCTCCACTGATGGATAGTTCAACAAACTCGGAAGGTGAGATTCTGTGACACTTTATGTTCCACCGCTGATAGCAAGCAACACATTTTACAGCACGATTATGTTGCAGAATAACATTCTGTGCAGGGGTTACGGACTGGACCTGGGTTGGCATGTATGCCTCCTGCGAATAGTAGTAGCAAACGGAGAATGATCCGGGGTTTGAGTACCTTTTCACGGGTAGTATATTGCAGGTGATACTGCACTTGATATATAAGTTCAGTGAAACTGTCCGGAATATCTCGACGTTGTAGGAGTTTGGTGGGCTTTCTCTGTATTCATTAGAGACGCTGGAAAAATTTCTTGCATCAAAAATGTGGTTAAAATGGATCTCATTCAATTTTATATTTCTAAATTGAATCACTACTAGAAGTGTTAAAATTGTCCAAAGGACCACTAACATCTTCATTCCGGATAGTTGACAGATCAAACAGGATCCAAGGTTTTGCAGGATATCTTTTGATCTGGTCAGGAGGCTCGTGGCTTCTACAGACGCAGCAAGTTGTTTTTGGGACATTTCACTATTCACAGAAATAAGTTATTTAGGAGGCGATGTTGTTTTTATGCCCCCGAAGGTGGGCATATTAAAATCACCCCCTCCGTCCGTCCGGTTCTGTAACTTTCCCTTGTATGGACAGATTTTAAAATAACTTGCCACATGTGTTCCACATACCAAGACGACGTGTGGCGTGCAAGACTCGTGTCCCTACCTCAAAGGTCAAGGTCACACTTAGTGTTTATTCACAATGGAGTGCTGCATATAAGGACATAGAGTATAGGTTGTCGTGTCCAGGCTGTAACTTTCTCTTGAATGGACAGATTTTAAAATAACTTGCCACATGTGTACCACATACCAAGACGACGTGTCGCGTGCAAGACCCGTGTCCTTACCTCAAAGATCAAGGTCACACTTAGTGTTTATTCACAATGGAGTGCTGCATATAAGGACATAGAGTACAGGTTGTCGTGTCCGGGCTGTAACTTTCCCTTGTATGGACAGATTTTAAAATAACTTGCCACATGTGTTCCACATACCAAGACGACGTGTCGCGTGCAAGACTCGTGTCCCTACCTCAAAGGTCAAGGTCACACTTAGTGTTTATTCACAATGGAGTGCTGCATATAAGGACATAGAGTATAGGTTGTCGTGTCGGGGCTGTTACTTTCCCTTGTATGGACAGATTTTAAAATCACTTGCTACATGTGTTCCACATACGAAGACAACGTGTCGTGTGCAAGACCCATGTCCCTACCTCTAAGGTGAAAGATACACTAAGTGTTTATTCACAAGGGTATTCTGAATATAAGGACATAACAGTGTAGGTTGTCAAGTATGGGTGGTATTTTTTATGTTCAGAGGCAATTTAAAATAACTTGCCATATGTATTTGACACGTAAAGGCAAGATAAACTTTTCATGTACTGACCTTGTTCATAGGTCAATGTCACATTCGGGGGCATTCGTCACATACTGTGACAGCTCTTGTTGTTTTTTATAAACGAAGTTAATCTTCAATATAAAGGAAAGGTTACTGTGAAATCATTTATATTCGTTCGCATGAAATTTCGTGGTTTGCCGGTACTGCGATCGTCCTAGATCGACTGCATTCCACGCACTGGCCCGTGATTTCCGTTGTCTACGTCACTCGGTTTATGACACTCGCTAAAGTGGTACGACATGCCAATTATTACATATATCCATGTCAATTATCGATTCAATTGGATATTTAGAGTCATAAAAGAAGATGTACCCTGATCCTTAATACAGATAGACGAAGCCATTGAATGCCAATTAAGAATTATGCAAACTGTGAAAACACCGAGAAGGTCCGTATATTTGAGTAAACAATCCCTAAAGATAGCTGATGTTTACAAATTCATTTACTTTTGAATATCATCTCATTTCAATATTTATTCACACGTTTTTGTTTAATAAGTATATTGAACGCTTTGTTTTGTACAGTGTCACATTGGGTGCTCAGTAACCTCTAATGTAATCGATTTATTATTTAATTAAAGAAATAAAATCGAGAACCGACACTCATCACCCACATTTTGTAAACCTGAATATTTTAATGAACAGCACATGTTAAGGCACGTGCTTCTGTCATTTGTTTCATAAAAACACATTAAAATGATTTGGTTTATTAATTGTTAAAGGCTGATATAATAAATCAACAAAACAATGATAGTAAGATATACAGTTAGACGGATATTGACGATGTGTACTGCGGCCTCTGTAACAAATAAACTAGAGTATGTACATAACATGGCAATTGAAAAAGGGAATAAAGTGTCAATATTTCGTGGGATCTTGAATTCGTGGATCCCCCTACCCACGAAAACCACGAACATTAATACCCCACGAACATTAATGATTTCACAGTAGTTGAGGCAATTGTTGATGGCTAGACAACTTCAGAGCATTTTTTGTAACTTAATGTATTTATGAATGTCATGAAAATACTCTATGAACATCTATTTGCTATGTTAATTGCATTATTTTGATTGTTATTGTGTATATGATGTATGTGTCTTGATTATTTTGTTTGGGTTATTTCAGATAACCGTTCATACGTTCCTACGTTCCTAAACTTTCATTTACGTTCCTACACATACAATAGCGTTAGGATGTGTTCCATTACGTTCTGTTATGCTGACTGATTGTATGGAATGAATGTGAACGAGTATATTACAAAGATTTCCGGTTTCTTATGTGAAACAGAAGATCCCGCGGTTTAGTGATTTTGAAACCGCGATTTTGTAGACTTTTAGAATCGTTTATATCAAGACTGTTTGATAACTGTTAAACAATGCATTTAATTTTTCCCAAAAAATGAGTTAATATTAAGACTTAAGTTTCAACAACAAAAATTACAAAATTATTGCCTCATGAAAATCTTTTTTTCAATTTACAAGTATGGAAAGTTTGGCCAAATTGTCCAAGTCAAACCTTGGTCTTACCTAGAAATTGTTGACAGGACTAATAAGTTGAAATATATGATTCACTCTTGAGTAACAGCCCTTGAACTATCAAAATTTGACCTAATTTTCTTTGTCCATCTTGAACTTGAGGATTTCCTAACAAATCTATACTAAACTGAGTAACATTGTGTATGGGCAATACTGTTCATTCAGGAATTAAGGCCTTTCAATTGTCAAAATTTGCCCATCTTTTTACAGGACATTAGTAGTATAATAATTGGTATTTCGCGGCCATTTTGTTTGGTGGTTTGGTGGTTTTGTCGGTGGTTCCATTGTTTACGCATGCGCAAGTTTGAAATTGACTTTCGCGGCCATTTTGTTTGGTGGTGCGGTGGTTCCATTGTCTACGCATGCGCAATTTTCAAAGTTTAACTCAACCAACATTGAGCGGGAAGACAATGGTATCGATTTCGCGCGTTAGCGTTCATATTTGGCGATTTTCCGCTTTTAGCGGTTATGTTTAACCATTGTTTAAAATCCAAGACAAAGGGTCATTGTTTAACTGGGTCTCCATTGATTATCAGTATTAATCTTTTTGCGATTGAAGTTGGCAGCCATTGTTTTACCGGCTAATATGAGTTATAATTTGACACCATATGACTCAAACAGGAGAATGTTTGATTCCTTTTGGGATGAGAATGGTAATATGTTACCCTGGAACGATAGTGAAGCTCGTTGTATATATTTGTGGGTTAAGGAGAGTCATCAGAAAATGGTACCTCTTTTAAGACAAACTAACAATTTTCAAACCATAGTTGATCAGTACATCAAGAGATTGAAGAATATCCGGATAGATGTAAATTCATTCCCTTTTTAACCGCATATACAGGACTTAAAGACGAGCCCATAGTACGAGAATAATCAACGTCCAAGACATTTTTTTTTATTATTTTTTTTTGATTGTCAATAGTGGTATATAACAAACCGAACAAATTGGATATTGTAAGTCTGTGCTTTAACAGTTGTCTAAAGTGTTTAAAAAATACAAAAAATGGCTCAAGCTCAGATACGTTTTTCTAACGAGTTGCAGACATATTTGAGAGGTTTTGGTTTTGAAAATGTCTCTTGGTCACCAATAAGAAGGGAAATTACATGCACACTTGGTGACAAATTTGTCATAGTTGTGAAAGAGAGACAGCGACGCATTAAAATAATATTTAAAAAGGGTCACCAAAGTTTTCAATTACCATTTGATATTTTTGAAACTCTCTGCGATATGAAGGAAAGTGTTCAGTTATTGGCTTCATTCTTACACGGACAGTCGAAATGACAACTTCAAAACTATTAGAGTTTGAATATAGTTCTCCAAGCATGCTATTCTTTCAAGACAGACTTAAAACGTTCGACATGTGGCCACCTCAAATAGAACCAAACAAGTTCCAATTATCTTCAGCAGGATTTTATTATACTGGCAGAAATGACACAGTAGAGTGTTTTTCTTGCGGTTTGCGATTACATCAGTGGCAGAAAGGAGACGAGTCGTTGTTAGAACATAAAACACATTCTCCAAGTTGTTTATTTTTGAACATAATTGGACATCATGAAAACGACATTTCATGGCAGCATAAGGACACCCGATCTTCGTCCTCCAATGACTCATCCCGAGCACCATGGACGTGGACCGAACCTCTGGCGGGTTTTCAATATGGCGATATCCCCGGATGATCTGAAAATTCAAATTTGAATTTTTCCGTTATCATATGTAACTATAAAAGACATACAACACAGCACAAACATTCAGTGTTTCATCGACATTTGGTGTGATCATATCGCAGCAGAAAAACTTAACATGGATTGCAGTGAACTATCTCAAGATATTTATGAAAATGAACATTGTGACTCCAAAACGAATGTTATGGACACTACAGAGATTTATACTCCAGTTTCTACAAGTGTCGCGCTAATGAATTCATACTTTGACTTTGTATATGCGAAGGCACTGTGTGAGGTTATGGGTATGGTGACTAGACAACTTTGCTATGGTTGCCAGATGGATCTCCCATCTCAAAAAGATCACGATTGTATCATGGATACAGACCCTGATGATGATGAGTATAAAATAGAACGTTACTTTAGTGACATGCTAAACGCAGTTAATGAAAAAAATATACTACAAAGTTGGGAAGAAATTGTGCGCATTTCAAACATTTCCTCTGAAATGATTGATTTACACAAACATTTGCTAGAGAGCAATGACTATCTGCAGATAATGAAAACCGAGCGGTGGTGTGAAAAAATGAAAAGAATGGTGTTGACAATCAATCGCATTGAAGATCGACTGTTTCGTCCATCACGTTGAGCAAAAGAATATTTACAACACAACAAAATGGACATATTATGCAATGTTGTATGTGTTTTACTGCATTTTTCTTCAAAAAAAGAATTCATGAGAAATTAAGAACTCTGGCATTGTGTGGCGTAAAATGATTTGTTATATTTATTACTTCACGAATTTCCTTTTTTGCATGTTTCAAATAAATATTTAATTCACTTTATGTACATGTATGTCATTGTATGTATATGCTTGTATGATCATATGCTGACTTATTTTATACATGTTTAGTTTCAAATAAATGTATTTATATCTATACATGTTTTCATTTCCTTGCTTTAGTTTAATTAACAACCCATGTGTCCCATAATATAAACTACTAACAACGATGATCATGTTTAATCATGGATAAAACGCAGAAGGAACATATCCTATCACAATATTATTTCGATTCTAAAAACGCAGGCAGCTTTTTGGGTGCAAAAAAGTTACACAGGATATTAAACCAAAACTATCCAAGAGTATTTACTACTTATTTCATACAGAAATGGCTCAACAATCAAGATTCGTATGCCATTCAACGTCAGGCGAGACATACATATAAAAGACCACGTGTTGAAGTGGCGGGTATGAACGATCAGGGTGATATGGATTTAATGGCAGTTGATAACATTGCTAAATACAATGATGGAGTTAAATACCTACTCATTGTTATAGATATATTTTCACGTTTTCTATCCGTTCGACCCTTAGTTAATAAAAAATCTAACACGGTATTGTTAGCAATAAAGGATATTCTTAGTGTTCATAAGTTTAAAAAGTTAAGAACGGACCGAGGTTCTGAATTTATCAATCGTGAATTAAAAGCGTTTATGCAAAAGAAGAGAGTTTACTTGTTTAATACACAAAGCACCGCTAAAGCAAACTATGCAGAGCGAGTCATTCGTACCCTTCGTGGTATGATATTTAGAATGTTAAGATATCAGCGAAATTATAGATATATAGATCACCTTCAAGATATTGTAAATAGTTACAATAATTCCCCTCATCGGAGTTTGGATGGATTAGCACCAAGTGATGTTACAAAGAAAAACGAGACACAACTTTGGAGTAAAATGTATCTAAAACCTAAAAAATTCCCCAAAACGCCTCCTCGCTTTAAATATAAAATTGGTGATTTGGTTAGATTAAGTTACACGAAACATCCCTTTAGAAGAGCTTATCAACAACAATATACTACAGAAGTTTTTAAAATAAAGAGCAAGATTTTCAAACAAGGTTTTCCATTGTATAAGATCATAGACTTGAATAAAGAACCAATATCAGGTTATGTGAATCAAAATGAAATAATTCCTGTTGATAAAGATGCAGACAGTCTTTGGTATGTTGATAAAGTTTTAAAAAAGAGAAAAGTCAAAGGGAAATTAGAGTATTTTGTTCGATGGGAAGGATTTCCAAAATCATTTGATAGCTGGATTGATGCAGATCAAGTTCAAGAACAATAATAATGGAACGATATGTGTTTGTGAGAGACAGTGAAAGTAATCACATCTTCACCGAGAACAAACCCTATAACTTCAAAGTGCAGTTAAAATTACCTCTATCTTTTAATGGTTACTGGAAGGTTGCTTTGTGTGAAATAAGTATAAAAACTGATCCTAAAGCAAGAAGAAAAACTGTAGATAATACCTTATTTATTTACTCAAACGTTTGCAAAGAAAGCGTTGTTGACGGAGGTGAACGTCCCTTATTGAGAAGAATAGAGAAAAACGAAGAAAATGGTTGGAATTATGTGTTAGAATCTCCTTTTTATTTACCCTTAAACCGATCAGAATTCCAAGAGATTGATTTCAGTATAAAAACTGTGGAAAACGAGTATGCTTCATTCGTAAGTTCACCAGTGCATCTCACACTTCATTTTAAGCGATATCCATTTTACCCCAAATATGAATCAATCTAAGTTGTATGTACCGAACCCACAAATGTGGATAGACTATTTCAAAAATAACAAACCTCAAGTTGGGAGGGGATTTGCCATTCCACACAAGTCGAAGATGGGAAGTAATGGTATGACAATCAGCACAGTTTCCCCATCGGAACAGACAGTAAACCAGGCGAAAAGTGAGCTGAAACGAGATGGTTTAAATACTTCAGAAATGTCAACCCTTGTTCATAAATTATCCAAACCTTCAGAAGTAACACATCGTGTAAACAGCGCGAGAAAAAAACAGTTCAGAAACAGGAGTAAACAAACTAAACCGAAAAAAGGACAGAAGTCTACAAGAAAAGATAAACAAACTGAAAATAAACCTGTAAAAAACAATCAAAAATCAAGAAAAGGTGTAAAAGCAAGCAAAAAAGTGGACAATAAATGGAAAATTGATAAGAAAGCGAGAAATAATTCGAAGAAATCTATAACAACGTGGGATATATTTGGTTCATAAAATGTCTTATTTCACAAAAGACGGATTTTCTGAAGGTGTTCCGAATGAATTACTACTATTTGACTTACCTCCTACACAAGTTGCGGTGAATGATGTCCATTATCAAGAGATTCGTCCAATATCCCAAGTGTCGGATGATACTCCCATTGAGTTTCAAATCAGTGGTCAGAATTCGATGGACTATCTCGATCTGAAAGATACACAGTTATGTGTGAAACTAAAAGTAACTAATCCAGATGGATCTAACTTAAAATCGGGTGAGAAGGTGGGACCTGTGAATTTGTTCTTGCAGGCATTATTTTCAATTATAGAAGTGACTCTACAAAACAAGGCGGTTATATCATCTAATTACAATCCATATATAGCCATGTTTAATACTTTACTATGTAATGGAAAAGATGCTTCATTTTCTCAATTGTCTTCTCAACTATTCATAAAAGATGACAATGATCACCCAGAAGACTGTGATCCTAGTGGAGCAAACAATGGATTGTTTTTACGGGCAAAATATATAACAAAATCAAAAACTTTAGAGTTGCAAGGGCCTATATATCACAGTTTATTTACTATTAAACGGTACCTGTTAAACCAAGTGGATGTTAATGTGAAGTTGTATCGTAGTTCTCCAGCATTCTGTCTAAGTTCTGGCGAGACATCCCCAAGCTATAAAGTAAACATTACAGATAGTTATCTTTTAGTAAAAAAAGTTAGAGTCAATCCAGCTCTCATTGTTGCTCACTCTGAGATGTTAAAGATCAACACAGCAAAGTATCCATTTGATAGACTTGAATGTCGGTTACAAACCATTGCTGCAGGTAGTACGGTGTTTACGTGGGATAACTTATTTCAAGGACAAAAACCAAATACAATTGTCGTAGCCTTTGTCAGATCAGCAGCAATTTCGGGAGATTATAAATCAAATCCATTTCATTTCCTAAACTGTGACATTAGGAGTATTTGCCTTTATGCTGATGGGGTTCCAGTGTGGGGTAATCCACTAAAAACAAATTTTAATAATTTAAATGGAGAAAGTTTTATGAGAGTATACGCAAATATGTTTCTAACAAATCAGTGCTCCAGCTAGCCCGTTTTTCAATGGCGCAGCGCCCGTGCCCCTTTTCTTACCGCCCTGCCCCCTTTTTGAGTAGTGCCCTTTTCACAAATGCTCTATTAGCCCCAAATATCCCGTTAGTGCCCTTTTTACTATTGAAATCATTATAAAAAATTGACAGCCCTTAATCCGCTGTCATAATTGAGACAAATTACGTAATACTTATGATAATAGTGTTCCCGCTAGGTGTCACCATGCCCCCATTGATTGCTTAAAATATGCCGTACTGCCCTTTCATCTTTCCATGTGCATTGACCAAGTCATATGACAGCTAATTGTGTATTTGTGTAGTGAGCAGACGACCTGTGTATTCATAATCGGTCATCTACTAATCCGATAATTAGGAAGAGCCAAATAGGCAAACATCGGCAGGAGGCGTCGTGCCTATTGAATGTCAGCCAATCAGAATATACATTGAGAACTCGTTCAACCAATGATGAAAGTTCGTAAAATGCGATAGAAAATGCGAAGGGATGGTGAAAAATGTTGTGAAGCACAATTAAATCTTTTAAAATAATTGTTTATGGTATTGTACAGACGAGACTTGCCATTTTCAACATTGTTGATTTGAAGCAGACGGCACTGCCGATATGTAAACATAAGAAAGGTGGCGCTAATACAATCAAATACATCACCTTTTCAGTAAATGTTTTGAAAGTTTATTTATAAAATATTCATGATGAAAATTTCTTTGTAATCCACAAAATTATGTTGATGCTTTATTTAGTATTTACTTATCATGTCCACGATCTTGTCAAAATTCGCCGAAACCGCCATTTTATCAGAACGATTTTCGGAGTTATTTTATCAATGTTCTATGTTTAATAAGTGATTTTTTAAACCAGGGTAGTGATTTTTATTGTCATTTTATTCTTAAACATCAGCATATTAAACATTATTTTACCAAAGACATTTAAATAACAAACAGGCTGAATGTAACATTCGTACCCAAACCCGATCGTACCAAACTAAGATTCGTCCCCTACATTTATTTTTGTTGTGTGTATCTATTTATTTGATGTTTAACTGTGTTTGTTTTTGTCTTCATCTTACAAACTTTTAAAAGAAATATGTGACATTGCACTAAAGAAGATGCCAAACATGTACAATCATACTACCACAGACAAAAAGACAAATTTTCACACCCTTCTAAATTTTGAGAAAAAACAACAGCACCATTTTGTATAAGTCTGAAAATCATGGAAAATGATTTAAATTGAGTATTAAAACAAAACAAATTCTAGGGGGAGACCCCCCAACCCCCCAACCACCCCACAAAAAAACAAACACCTTGTGACAGGGGTGGACCCCCCCCCCCCCACAACCACCCCAACCTCTACACGACTCATGTAGCTTGCCCTTTTCAAAACTCCACCCTGCCCTTTTCAAATCCTGGCTGGAGCACTGCAAATGGAATGTGGAATAAAGATGCTGGACTTGATATAAACAGAGAAGACTTTGCACGCACATCCTGTATTTTTACATTTCAATTAGAGCCAAAGTTTTCTGATGAAGCATTTCTATCTCTAATAAAAACAGGAAATGTGCGATTAGAGGTTCAATTTGGAACGGCTTTATCTACCGCAACAAACTGTATTGTGTATAATAGTTCTCCTGGATTTTTTCAAATTAACGCTCAGAGAGACATAATAACAGAATGAATACATCACAGCTTCAGTGTTGTATAGACTGTGATCCAATGTTGCAAAAAACAATTTTGGGGGTGTTTGCGGCTGATGAACTACCAAACGACTTGGTATTTCCATGTGGTTTTATTGCCAATACAGACAATCATTTCATGGAAGGAAGACATTGGTGTACATTTTACTTCCCAAATTCAACCACTATCGAATATTTTGACAGTTATGGGAAACCAATTGACTATTTTAACACTTATTTTCTGAAATATGCTTCTTATTTTTCAACTGTTATCACAAATTCGAGACAGCTACAAAGTAATTACAGTGATGTTTGTGGGATGTATTGTTTGTTTTTCTTACTACAACGAACAAATGGTGTATCTTTTTATGACATTGTACATAGTTTTTTCAATGATTATGACTGTAATGATTTACTTGTATATAACTTCGTTAGAAATATGTTTCCATATTGTTTGCAAAATGGTTGTTTCAAAAACCAAACATGTAGATCACTAATAAAGTAGTGTATTTAAATGGTTTTTGTTTGTATTCTATTTATTGTGTTCTCTGTTATCAACAAGTGTAGATCATGTTGGATGCATTAATTAAATTTGAATGCCCTGCCACTTGTATTGTGGCAGGAACAAGTGGAAGTGGAAAGTCAACCTTTCTATTTGAGTTGTTTAAAAATGCAAACTCTATGTTTACCATGATTCCGAAAAAGATTATATATTGTTATTCTACCTATCAATCCTTATTTGATGATATGAAAGAACATGTGGAAAATATTGAATTTTTTGAAGGTTTACCAACTAAAGACGATATGGACATGTGGACTATGGAAACTGACTTCAAAATATTAGTGATTGATGATTTAGCACAAAAAGCTTCACAAAGTGTAGATATTGTCAACTTATTCACCATTTATAGTCATCACCATAATTTTTCAGTCTTTTTCGTAGTGCAAAATTTATTTACAGGAGGAAAATATTTTCGAACTATTAGTCTAAACAGTCATTATTTTGTGTTGTTTAACAATCAGAGAGATAAATTACAAATTCAAGCATTAGCCAAACAAATGTTTCCCGGTGAAACACATTATTTTATGGATGTCTATAGAAAAGCCACAAACAAGAAATATAGTTACCTTCTGGTGGATGTAAGTCCACATTCTAACCCGTTATATAAACTTCGTACAGACATCTTTCCACATCAAACCCCCATTGTATTTCTACCTGAAAAGGAGAAAAATGGAAGATAAACTACAGAAGGAGAGACATTTTTTAAAATTTATGATCAACACCAATGAAAAACAACAAAAAATGTTGATAAAAAACTTAACAAAATCTCAATTGGCTGCACTTATAGAGGTGATTTACAATGCTATCAGGGGAAATCTTGTCATTCCAGAAAAGGATAAAAAGAACTTGAAACGATATAGACATGTCATACGTAAAGTAATATCCAAAAGACTCTCTCAAAAAACGAGGAAAGCCATTCTGTTAAAATATTTCAAACAGTTTTTAGCGTTAATTAAACCCAGTGAATCATGGCTCAAGAATTAGTGTTAATTCCTAAATCAAAGTATGAATACTTACTCTCTAAATGTGATGGAAGTTTACAAAACAGTCAACCTTCTAAAAACAATAACATGGTATTACAACAAAATGGTAAGAATTCACAGAAAAGGTTGACTCAAAATGGCGGGAAGTTACAGAAAAAATCAATTCAAAATGACGGAAATTTACAGAAAAGACTAGTCGTGAAACGTTTAAACAAGTTTTTTGAAAAACCTAAAAAAAATAAGAAAAAAAATGAGAATCTCAAAGAAATAAAGTCAAAACAAAACAAAAGGGGAAAAACAAAGATAATTAACAAATTGAAATGGATTCCCTATAGTATTTGAAATTCAAATGTTTAAAATTCAAATGTTTGGCGAACTTTTTTCCCGCCAAATTCACATTTTGGTGGAATATTTTCCCACCAAAACATTTGACAAACTAGTTCATTTACTATTGAGTTTCCGAGTTAGTAACATTCTTTAAGTTTTTACAGAAGGAAGAAATTGATACTTTTGAACCTGAAAAAATACCAGAGGATGGATCTAAGGGGTATATTCTAGAAGTAGATCTAGAATATCCAAAACATTTACATGACAGTCATAACGACTACCCATTAGCTCCGGAACGTAAATTCACACCCAATGAAAAATTATCTCCTTATGCTCAACATGTGTTGAAACATTTACACAACAGTGAGGAACTTCCACCCAGAGCAAAGGTGGAAAAATTACTCACCACTTTAGAAAACAAACAGAATTATGTACTTCACTATCGCAACCTGCAACTGTATCTCCAACTCGGTCTAAAATTGAAAAAATACATAAAGTATTAGAGTTCCAACAAGAGGCTTTCATGAAACCCTACGTTGAGTTCAACACCAAAATGCGACAACAAGCCAAGACTGCTTACGAGAAGAACTTCTTCAAACTCATGAACAACTCGGTCTTCGGTAAGGTTGTTGTTGTTTTTTTTGTTTTTTTGTTTTTTTGGGGGGTTCGTGTTAATTTATAACATTGTTATCATTTTTGTATGATCTGCCCGTATGTAATTTATACAATTTATTTATTGTCACTTCCATACCACTAATACTTATCTACAAAAACAACTGTTCAATAATTGTCAGGCGTAGTTTCACTTTTTGGTATTTCATTCATCTTCAATCAAACGCTTACAAGTGCTCATGTACAATTAGGAACCTAAAGTAAAACTGACCAAAACTAACTACCGGCAAGTAAAAAGTGTATTTTTCGGTCCCATTTTCATATCCCTCATCCAAAACACAGGTATCTAAGATAACGACGGATACCATCATAAAAACATATATTGAGCAGTTCAGAGTAAAGATTAACATGATGAAAAGTTACTTACCAAAAATTTTGTTTACTTTCAGGAAAAACCATGGAAAATCTTCGGAAGCATCGGTCCGTAGAACTTGTTCATACAGAAAAACGACTACAGAAGGTGTCATCCAAACCCACTTATAAGATGCACCGGATTTTTTCTGAAGACCATGTTGGTGTTGAATTAAGTCGCAAAAAAATTAAATTAAATAAACCAATTTTTGTTGGAATGAGTATCCTTGATTTGTCAAAATATACCATGTACGATTTTTATTATAATCATTTGAAAAATGTGTATGGTAGCAACGTTGAGCTAGAATTAACGGACACAGATTCATTTTTAGTATCATGTACAACACCGGACATTTTCCAAGATATGTTGGCCTATTCACATTTGTTTGACACTTCAGATTTCCCTAAAGATCATTTTTTATATAGTGACTTCAACAAAAAAGTAATGGGAAAAATGAAAAGTGAAACAAATGAGAAATGTATTAGTGAATATTGCGGTTTGCGATCGAAAATGTATGCATTTAAGTGTGATGATATAGACGAGAAAAGAGCAAAAGGGATATCAAAAGCGGTTGTTAAAAAATCATTGACTCTTAATGATTATAAACATGTATTATTTAATAATTCTCAAATGCACTCAACAATGCATTCATTAAGTCATAACCATAAAATTTATCTGGAAACAATCAGCAAAGTAGGATTATCTAGTTTTGATGACAAAAGATTTTTATTAGAAGATGGAATTAAATCATATGCTTATGGACATTATAAGATACAAGAGATATAATTTCTATGTTTTATACCAAATTACATCTAATTTCATGTAATTTCATGTGATGTTATCTACTGCTCTACTGTTAAAATGTAACCTAAAAAAAATAAAAAATAAAATAAATAAAAATGTATGATCTTTGTTAAACAAATTGTTTGAATTCAATTATAATCAACTTTATTTGTATTTGCATTGTATTGTATTTATAAGAAAATAAATATTAAAATCTTGTCTGATATTTTATTTATTGATACAACATACCGGAATGGTATAAAATAGCTCGTCAGACATGTCCTCAACTTATAAATCTCAATTTGGTCTTGTTAAATTTTAAAATATTGTATTAATGGAATGAAATAGTTATACACAAAAATAAATAATAAAAAACATTCACGTTTTCATTACAATAAGATCGAACACATTTTAACATTTCTGTAGGGTTGATTTAATGAAATGTAAACGATACATCATACCTTTAAGGTATGAGGTTATTTGATAAAGAAATTGTGTGAATCCTTTACCGATTTAATAAAAATAGTGAAACTCAAAAGAAGCTAAGAGAGGACAAAACTGTTATATCTTCAAAACCTACTTTTGATGGTCAAAATAAAAGATTATTTAGTAAGTTGTTTGAAAAACTTTCATGTCATTGTAAGGTTCAACGGAGGTGTTCATAATGATAAACAGAGTCCAGTGAATCGAGCGCTGGCATTTGACAATGGTTTAATAAGTGATTTATTGTGATAGCTCACCACAGTGGAAGAGCTTTAGTCACCCTGAATGATAAACTAGATATATGATAACGACAATCTCGTCTTTTGAGCCATCAGCAGCTCATTTAACTGTCTTCACTTTTAAGTTATTACAATGGGTACGTCGGAGAGTAATTGAGTGGCTATTAGATATGGTGTTGTTGTACGAATTGACACTAAACGGTCAGGTTTTAGTCATTCAATTTCTTGAAATCACTTTCGATCACGCGATGGCTGGGTTCTGATGAACTTTTGTTTGTCAATGACCTGTGATCTTACATATAAAAGAATCCGTTTGATCACATATAAAGATGGTGGAGGTTATGATAAGTCCATCGTCTGATGAGGGAAAACAATACCATTAACTAGATCCTAGGTCGATGACCCTATGTTAGAAACGTTGGATGAGTTGTCCTTTGACATACAATACACTGATGTGGTTAGTGTGACAATGCTATTGTTTATATCCCTTCTATTGAAATGAATACTGTTAATCAATGGAGACCCAGTTAAACAATGACCCTTTGTCTTGGATTTCAAACAATGGTTAAATATGGCCGCTAACGCGGGAAACCGCCAAAGATGGCCGCGAGAGTCAATTTCAAACGCACATCCAATCAAAAGACACATGCTAAATTTATAAGTTTAATGATGTATATTAATGTGTGATCAGTTCGTCCTCCACCTCCTTGTCTGTCTGGAGCGTACATCTGACAGGTTCCAATTGCCCTATCCACCTAATGTACAGTAGCAATACTGAATTTTATCACCACACTTGCTAAAATGTATAACAATGTTGTTAAATTAGATGAGTTTGACTTGTAATTGCTGAAAGTATAGCTTTCATATCAAATATCTGCTGTATGTTTTAAATTAGAGTATGTCTTGCTATACCTATTTCAGGGACTAGAATTTGTCATCAATGCCATCGCGGATAAAATCATTTGCAAGTGAATAATTGCTTTTTTTTCTAGAACGGGCATAAGTACAATTTTCAATGTTCGTTGAATGCACAAGACTATAGGTACTCACATTACAATAACATAGTTGTTAAATGTTTTTCTCAAGAAGCAAATATTACATGGAACAATTTGAACACCTGCTGAAGGAAAGTCATTTCCCCCTTTCTCCTCTTTAGCCAATATATCATTCGTCATAAATCTGTCAAAACCAGGGTACAAAATCAAGTACTAGTAATACGAAGGTTATTAAGGTACCTCTTTGTAAATTATTGGATCAACCAATCATGATTACAAGTAAACATTTAATATAAAGTATATAATACTGCAAAAGTTTCATGAAATCAAACCTGTGAAAAAGATGATGTTATAAATCTGTTTAATATCAATATGTACAGGATTGCTTGGTGACAGTTAATTAAACTATGTACAATAACAATGATTAATTACAAACTAGTTTAATAACATACAAAACAAAATATCGCATGGGGCTTTCTGATTCTAACCAAAGATTAAAACAACACAGTAATGACTAATATTGATCTCAAAAAGAGATTTTTAAAGAGGAAAATTATCATTATCTTCTCACACAAAGGAGTGTGTAATAAATCGAGCGTTGGACAACGGTTTAATTAGTGACCTACTGTGATAGATCACCTCATTGTACTAGATTTAGTTAGCCTGGATGATAAACTAAATGTATGATAACGATAATAGTGACAGTCCCGTCTTTTGGACTTTCAACACATCATTTAACCGACTTTTCACTTTAATGGTATTACAATGCGTCAATGACATGTGCTTTTTCACCTTAAATAATCCGAAGTTTGATCACTTAAAAAGATAGAGAGGGTTATAATTAGTACATCGTGTGATAAGGGGATAACAATTAAAGGCAATACTATTAAACAAATGATGCGTTAATCATTGTTAGAAACTTTGGAGCGTTGTCCTTTGGCATACATAACCCTGATCTGATAAAGACGATAGTGCTATCTTCGTGTCGTACCATAAACTACATTGAAATGAATACTCTCAATCAAACAATGCACCCGTCAACATTCCGCGGACCTGCCTGTGATGGGACCCGCCAGATTCGTCAAAGATGACCGCGAGTTACCTTCTTTTACCCTATAACCTAGTGATAACTATGGGTTTTTTCCTTTGTAAAAATGGAAAACATTATTCTTTTGAACAGAGACATTATAAATCTTTGTGGTAATGAAAAAACTGTATCTGCTGATGAACAAGGACAACAAACGTCTTTTCAAAGTTTTAAAATGAACATTTTGAAACCTTTGTCTTAAACTTTCTTCCAAAACATTCGTGTATGAATCGTTATTCTTTGAAACAAAGAAATCATATAAAATCATTAAAGGGAAAAAAAAACGTTGTAATTTTCCTAACTAGTGAGATCAAATTTTGTTTATTACTTGTAAAAGGGATTGAAAAAAAAACTTTTGAAAAATTTGATGATTGTAGAAAACAATAGTTATTATCATAACCTCTCAACTGTTAGGTCAGCTCAATATAACCTTTATCAATATTTTATGTAAAATGATCATGAGCCCCTTTTAAAAGGTATCAAGTACAATCATTATAACAATCGTGACCATTTCTATGATAAATGTTATTGTTAACATGTTAAGATTGTTCTCCCTATCGCTCCTTTTGGGAGTTGAATTGATATATAAAAATATTGTATTGATGGTGATAACGGAACTCATCTTGGCTAATGTTATGTTAACGGAAAAATGAGTATGGTTTTGCAAGGTGAAAAGTTCATATCACCGTTCATTAAATTTGAATGTCTTTCACTGTTAACAATGACCCTTTGTCTTGGATTTTAAACAATGGTTAAACATAACCGCTAAAAGCGGAAAATCGCCAAATATGAACGCTAACGCGCGAAATCGATACCATTGTCTTCCCGCTCAATGTTGGTTGAGTTAAACTTTGAAAATTGTCCGCCAAAACATATACGTACGCATGCGTAGACAATGTAACCACCGACAGAACCACCGCACCACCAAACAAAATGGCCGCGAAAGTCAATTTCAAACTTGCGCATGCGTAAACAATGGAACCACCGACAAAACCACCAAACCACCAAACAAAATGGCCGCGAAAGTCAATTTCAAACTTGCGCATGCGTAAACAATGGAACCACCGACAAAACCACCAAACCACCAAACAAAATGGCCGCGAAAGTCAATTTCAAACTTGCGCATGCGTAAACAATGGAACCACCGACAAAACCACCAAACCACCAAACAAAATGGCCGCGAAATACCAATTATTATACTACTGACATTTTAAGTTTTTATAACTTCAGCAAGTTCAACAGTGACTCAGTAACATCTGTCCTACCCATGAATACCGGTAAAATTATTGTTTCAGCTTTTTCCATGCAAAAAAGAGATAGCTTAAAGCAAATGATGTATTCAATTTGCAGAATTCTAATTCAAAGAAAAAAGTCACATTATTTCTGTAGCATTGGTGTTGTCAGCAGTGGATGTAGGGTCATGCAAAAACAGATATACATGCACTTGGTTAACTGATTAACAAGGGTTGGCATTGTCATTGGTTTGTACTTTTGCACATTCTTTAAAAAAATACCTTAAATTATATCATCACCAGTTACCATGAGATTATGTAAAAAAAAATACAACTCATTAAGAAACTGTACATTTTTTTAATGACCCTCATATAACATGAATAAAAAATTAAAGTAAAACTATACAATTCACAACAAATGCAGAACCAATTTTGTATATATTTATATGATGAAACATTTCTATAGTCATGATCAGATCAATATTATAAGTACAGATTATGAAATATTTCTCAAGGTGGTATTAACCGTCTTAAATCAACAATTGGAAATAGTAAATGAGGCAATCATATGTTATACTCTACATGTATGTTTATATAGTAAGCACAAAAATGGTATGAATTGATGTTGCAAATATTTACATTATATTATAATCACAGGGCCTTTAATTATATACTTGTATAATATATTTATGTCTCCCCCAACACTTTGGCCCAGGAACTTCATACTTGGTTTGCTTGATGGTCTTGATTATTAGATGACCCCTATTGATTTTGAGGTCAGTAGGTCAAGGTCAAAGTGACCTTCAGGTAAAAAACAATTTCTTTGTCACCAGTACATACGTCACACTTCTTTCTGCTCAATAACTAATGAAAGCTTGGACACAGGAACTTCATACTTGGACCCAGGAACTTCATACTTTGTATGCAGGTTGGTCATGACCAGTAGATGAACCCTATGTTTGTTCGTCTCCAGTCCAAAAGTACAAATTTCATGTCCATCTTGATTATTTCTCACCTATGCCCACACAATGGGGGAGACAAGCGCTTTTTCAAAAAAAGCAATCTCTAGTTTTGTTATGTATTTTATGTTTTTCTAAGGAAAAAAGCAGAGATTTAATCTGATGCTTGTAAATATTTACAGACAACAATCACAAACATAGGTTTTATATTCATCTACACAGTTAGTGAATGTCAATGTTAAAAGCATAATGATATCAAATGCATCTTAAACATTTTGTCAAAACTAATGAAGTATAATAAAACCTGAAATAATATATTTTGATATGTATAAGAACTTATTTTCAAAGCTATTTAGTCCCTAGAAAAAATAAAATAAACAATTCTGAAAACAGCTGCCACTTAAGCATAATATTTATTTGCAGCATCATTAAATTGAATGTCACGAAGTTAATCGTTACAAATATAGTATTTTGTGTCATTTCAGTATCAGTGAGTATAATGCCACTTTTCTTGCGATATTTTGGTTTTGTACAATCTTCAGTGTTGTGAATGTACATGGCACAGTTTCCACAGTAGGGTCGTTGATTCTGCCGGGGCCTGCTGCCTCAAACTATTTCTCTTGACCTTGCTTGACTATTTCTTGGCACCGGCTTTTCTTTTGGATTGAGAGTGTCGATATAGATAAATAAACAATTTGGGAAATTTTTCATTGATGTATTGGACAAGCCCGCTTGGGCACGACTCAAAGACCCTCACAAGATGACAATTGTCGTAAAAATGGCCGTCAGCATTCCTGATAAACTTGATCAATCCACTAATACGTTCTCCATCATAGTCTTTAAGGTTCAGTTCTTCATTGACTATAGGACTTTCCAAAATGGTTCTGTCTTTTGTAGGGAAATTTTTCTTCCAATTGTCTACACCCAACATATTGAAGACATGAATTTTTTTAGAATGCATGACTTCGAAATCTTGCTGATATCCAAGATTTGATTTAACACGTTTGATAAAATACAGGAATTCATAGGCCTCCCAGAAAGAGGGATGTTTTTTTAAGTCTGCAAGACTCATACCTGGGTCATTAATCATAATTCTGAGAAGATCAGCAATGCAGTGGTAAAGTCCGGTCATGCCATCCCCAAGTAATTTAATGGCTTCAAAATCCACATCTTCATACTTTAGATCAAGTGTGACTCCATTGTTGGCCAAAATGTGCATGATCATGTAGCAAGTAAGTCGTAGGCCTTTTATGTCATCCAAGAATGGGTGTGAGCCATAGCTATGACCAGCCTGAATATCAACAACGTTGACGTTCGAAGCTTTTCCCAGGCCTGCCAACATTACTTGTACATCATCATCCTTCACAGATATCCAAATGTTCCCATAAGCAATATCTCCATGACATACTTTACATGTCACATGAAGGCGTTTGACTTTCATTATCATATCTTTTATAAGTATATATGTTGATGCCCTGTCATTAATTGGCAATGAATTGATGTGGTCAATGATATTGCAATTGCATGGTGCAAAGGCCATAACAAAGGTATCCCCATGTTTTTCTTGGTATTTCAGTTTTGCTACAATGGGTTTATTGTTCCGTCGGTCTATCTCCAGTATTATATCGGATTCATCACTGTTTTCAGCTTCTTTTACAACCACCATATAGCCATCTTCACACTTTCCAATATACAATGGTTTTCCATTTGATGTGTATTGCATACATGCTTTTTTGTTATATATTATTCTTCTGCTTTGTACGACATCATTTGCAGGCAGGTGATGAGATATGTGTGTTGCAGTTGGTGTTGGTAGAGAGGCTGTATCGGGACTCGTATAGACTTGTATGCCAAACTCTTTCAGATCAGTGTGGTTGGATCGCAAAATTTGTTCAGATGAAGCTATTCCAGTAGATTCCTCTGCTATTTCCTTTTTTCCATCTGCAATATATGAGAAAATCATTAAACCACGAAACTTTGGGGTTATGCTCCCTGGGGATTTTCTTTATGCAGGATGAGCTTAGGTGCCTATATCTTGAAATATATCTATAAAATAAGCCAAAGAATTCTTAAAAGTTTCAAATGATTATTTTTTACTTTGTAAAATTTATGTTTTTGAAAATTCTGTGAAAGGCCAGGTCTATAGTGCCTTAGTGGAGAGTTGCCAGGGAAAATGGGTAGGAGTGGAGTGTTCAGGTATTTAGGTAAACTGCAAGGTTTTTTGTCTTTAGTCCAGCCCTGGAGCAATGTGGGGCGAAGGGGGGAGTAATGTCATTTACTTAGTATAGTATGATTGTGTCCCTAATACTCATTTGTAAACACTGCGCTTAAGGGTCGGCCACAATGCAAACAGTGTTTAAAGGACCAAAATTTATATTTTAAAAAAAAATTCATTTTTTATTTAGTTGTGAGGTTTAATATTTAGCAAGCATAATTCATATATCCATTGCAACATGCGAAGCTGTAATTAGGAGTTGAGCAATTTTAACGAAAGAAGATTTTATCAGATTTCAAATCAAAAAGCATTTACGTTTTCCCGGAAATGTCTTGTCACAAAATGAATATGTTTATGAGTCAAATTTATCAGAACTACCCTATCAACATTGTCCTGATGCTGGGGCTGTGGTAATTGAAGCTATTTTAAAAAAGATATTTGCCTTTTTGTAACCAGGAAATGAATTTCCATTTTTTTAAATATTTTTTTTATTTGAAAAGATATCATCAAAAACTCTAAAGACAGCGTTTAAATTAGGTAGCCTAGGGCATTTTGACACAAAAACAAAGTAATAATGCCCACAGACATATCTTTCATGTAAATGCTTTTTGATCCAAAATCTGATAAAATCTTCTTTTGTAAAATTTGTTCAACTCCTTACTTCCCCAAAACATGTCACAAAGAATGTATGTTTTACTCAAAATAAGAAATTATTTTGCACAACAAAATAAAACATGAACAAGAGACATTTAATTGTAGTAGGTTCAAGTCCCACAGACTGAAGACTTTATTTAAAGTTGCATAATTTGATATATTGAAGAAAAAAAGGAAAACCAATGAAATTGTTGACAGTATTGCCACAACTCATAAATGGGCGGGGAAGCCCATGAAAACCGCGCTTTCATCCTTTTTAGGTACAGCTTTTTGCAAGGGACAAATAATATTTTGCTAAAATTGCAACTTTGCTTTTGATGATATTTTTTTAATAAGAGAGATTTATTACCTTCCTGGTTACAGGAATTCTGAAGTAAGTCTTTGAACACAATACATGAAGAAGCAGTCTATCACAAAGGCACATGACACTGCTGCTTGTAAAGTGTAGTTATTTAATTATTGTAGCACCCACCTTCTTCAGATTGATGGCTTTCATTCATGCCTAGATGTTGATGTTCTTCACCCCCTTCTGCCATGGTTACTTAAAAATGAATTTTATAAGTTTATGTTAAGTTTATGAAAGATGTAAGGTAAACAAAAATAACGAAGTTTTCATTGCCAAAATAACAGGGTTTTGCCTCTGAAATGTGTGACAGTTGTGATATTTTATATTTTTATGTTTTCTCATAAGACCAGATATATGTTATACATGCTGCCAAAATTGACAATTAAACATTGAAAAATATAATGGAAATGTTTACCTTCTATACAATTAAGATTAACAAAATAATTTAGTAAACAAAAATAAGAAACTAATCTCTGAGAAATTTTGAAGTTTGGAGAAAAAGTTGTGCAATAATTGAGCAATAATGTACCGTGGTACGTCACTTCCAGGTCCTGTGAAGAAAGGCAGGTGCACGTAGAATGAAAAGCCTATAGTAAAATAAGGGGTGAATGCAAAAAGGTTCTTAGTGACATTAAATAAAGAAGAAGATAGAATCTTTTCGCTTTCACCTCTCTGTTACAGTTGTTATCTGTAATTTGATATATGCTGCCACTGGGTATAATGATATTGACAAATTTTAAAACTTCCTTCTGTACATAACTGCAGGGTTTAAAAATAGTAATGCAGCAATCACTGTTAAATGTGACAACGTTGCTCTTCTAAGTCTGTTCATTTTTATCCCTCTAAGTCCAGTTTCCGAAAATAACAATATTTTATCTGAGTTTAATAGTTTGGTTTCATCACGGACCTATAAAGCATGGATTGGCAACTGCCCCATATCGGTGAAACGATAAGAAATAATAATTTACCCACAATCCTTAGCGCGCGCTCGGCAAATATCGAAAAATTCCGCCGAATCTCCGATTGGTGATTAACGGCGATCTTCGGTTATTTCCGCAAACTCTGCTAATAATGCCTTGTTCGTTATAGATTTAATTAATATTAATAACTGTGATTTTAATCAGATTCCATTGGACTATTATCAACTGAAATAAAAATACCACGCATTTAAGTCAATTTTAATTAATGTTTTCCTACATGTATATATTCGGCCGTATATATTTTATACACGGTAAGATCTCGGAATGAAATCCCGCTGCACGCGTGAGTTTGAGATTATCGCATTAACACAGATGAGAGTTGCCAATCCATGCTTTATAGGTCCATGGTTTCATGTAAAATGTATGTGTGAAATAGGGGTTATGAATTGTTGGCTCAGCGCAAAATTTTCAAAGTTAATTAGGTTTAGAGCAAAACATTTATGAAAAGATCATACATGGTACTGCGCTAATGTTAATTTTTACAAACAATGTCAAGTTGAAATTTTCTAAATTGCTTTTTGTACCCAAGTGACAAATTACAGTCTAAGAGAGACTAACTCTACTCAGAGAGTGCAGTTGTTTTTCTCCTTTGTCTTTGTTAAAGCTGCACTCTCACAGATTGAATGTTTTGACTTTTTTATTTTTTGTCTTGGAACGAGCCAATTTTTGCGAAAATCCATGGAAACCAGTTATATAAGACTGCTGACAAAAGTTCACAACACAGATTTTTATATTCAAGTTCAAAAATTAATGTTTTATGCATTTTTCTTAAACCGTTAGTAACAGTTTAAGCCATAAAACATTAATTTTCGAACGGAAATATGAAAATCTATGATAGGATCTTTTGTCAGACAAAAAAAAAAAAGTTGTAAAAATGGTAAATCTGTGAGAGTGCAGCTTTAAAGAGTGTTGATTGATCTTTAACCAGAGGAGCTTATGTGATTGGGCAGTGTCCTCATCCTAGCTTCAGTAATTAATTGAGAACACAATGAAATCTTCAATTCTGATCGTATCGCAATCAAACTTAAACAGTAATTACTAATTACTGTTTAAGTTTGATTACTAATTACTAATTAGATAACCATGTGAGCTGGATTCCTTTCATAAACAGGCCTGATCCACCTGTAATGACTGGACTAAGGCCTTTGAAATGATTAGCCCTTTTAAAAGTATACTCTAAAGGAGACAACTTGTACAGAGAGTTATGTTATATTGAAGTGTTACACTCCCTTGGCACTTTGTTACACATGATTCACTAATTGTTTCCTTTTCAAATATGGATGGGTTCAGCATATTTCCAATAAATTGAATGCTCATGCTTTGAATAAGAAAAATACCCAAAAAGTCATGTCAGTAGAGCAAAGGCCCCATCGCCCTTCAGTCTACGTTCAGTGGTCCACCTCCACATGTTTTGATATCATGCCCAGGAGCTGCGTTTGCTTTCATGATGTGTAGCTCTTGCCAAATTTCTCCAATCATGCATTCAGTAGTTCTGGCTGTATGTATCCTGCAATACAATAATTATTCTGAAGTTAATATGTTAGACCATGAATTTGAGAAATAACAACACTGTTATCGGTTCATGCCCTAGATGTGGTGGACAATTACACCGTGGTCCATGGCATGATTTCATGTGAAAGTTGGAGTATAATGTGTAAGAAAGTGTCCATCAATCAATGTAAAGTGTTATGTCAATTTTTCTGATTAAAATTTTACTATAGTATATTACAGCAATTACAGTATTCTGATATCTCCTACAAAACAATGCAAAGCTGTTTTAAAGGCGCCCAATATAGGTTGATGTATATATATATTTTTTTTAGTTTTAATGCATTATAATTATAAACAAAATAAAATCATACCATTTGTGTACAGATAAAAAAAGTATTAACCTTCATAAACATTTTTTTTTAATGAATAGCTACGTGGCCACCAGTCTTCGCACTATATTTTTTCAAGCACTAGCCCAGTCGGGCTAGCAGCCTGGAAAAAGCACTAGCCCGAATCAAGTTTCACTAGCCCGAACCAAAATAACTTTTTAACAGAGATATTTTAATATATGTGTAAGGTAATAAAGCTATAACACCAGTAAACTGTTTTCTTATTTTAATCTCTACTGTATTCCATCAACAATGAAAACACAAGGTCTCCTGACATCTCGCAGTCGCTTTCTCCGTCACTATCGTCTCCATCATACATCATCTTCTCTTGCACCAGCGATGTCGTAGTTGACTAAAAGTAATGCATGAAATGGCATAAAATTGATTTGTCAAAATAACTGTTCAACCGAAAATAGTATTTACTAATTATTGTAAAATTCAGTACAAACAGTTATATTGTAACTGAGATCTTTTGTTTGATTGTGATACCTGGATTTCACTGGTACTTTGAGAGCTTGTGTCTGCCATCTCGTCTGCCTGGTCCATCTCATCTGCCTGGTCGAGATCAGAGTCTGCATGGGTGATGACCTCCTTGGGTCTGGCAGGCTGCTTTATACGCTCTCCTACTCATCTCGTCTGGCCAGATGGAGTTGAGGTCTGAAATTGTGAACATGTACATTGTATTATTAAAACATATCTAGATTATTCAATTATTGTTTGTCATGCTTTTGAATTCATAAAGTTTCATATACTTTTTAATGACTATATTAATTCCTGCTGTATTTAACCTACCATCCATTCAGCGATGGCTGCTTTAGGGTCGAACTCTTCGATGGTTGGAGACATGATCTTGATAGCCATCAAATCATTCAGTCGAGTGTTTCCAAGTCGTCCTCTTCTCTTGGTCTTGACTGGAACTTTCGTTTTCTTGCCTTTTCGTAAACCTTAGTTACCTCCATTTTAGCATCAGGCTTGTCACCAGGAGCCTTTCTTTTCGGGGTAGCTCCTTAGAATTAACGTAGAAGCGACATCGTTCAGTGTGAAGAAATGACAGCTACACGAATAGACTGTATCCCATTCTCAATTTTTCAAGCGTCCCTCAAGTACACGAAATGTTACATTTTGAATAAGCATTTATCGATCTGATGCGAATCGCGGTAAACCAGTCATAGTGCAAGCGTCTATTAAGCGCATTTCAATAAGCGTCTAGGTAGCCTGTTGTAACAGATACGGATACCGTATTTTTTCGGATAATTATTTTTCGGGAAAAAATCACTCGACAGGGCGGGCTAGTGACTTGATTTTTTCAGTCGACCGAGCGGAAAACAGCTCGACTCGGTCGATGGTCGAGTGGGTTACGTCGAAGACTGGGCCACAAGCGCCAATAACTTGTGTCCGGGCTGTAACTTTCCCTTGTATGGACGGATTTTAAAATAACTTACCACATGTGTTCCACATACCAAGACGACGTGTCGCGTGCAAGACCCGTGTCCCTACCTCTAAGGTCAAGGTCACACTTAGTGTTTATTCACAATGGAGTGCTGCATATAAGGACATAGAGTATAGGTTGTCGTGTCCAGGCTGTAACTTTCCCTTGTATGGACAGATTTTAAAATAACTTACCACATGTGTTCCACATACCAAGATGACGTGTCGCCTGCAAGACCCGTGTCCCTACCTCTAAGGTCAAGGTCACACTTAGTGTTTATTCACAATGGAGTGCTGCATATAAGGACATAGAGTATAGGTTGTCGTGTCCAGGCTGTAACTTTCCCTTGTATGGACAGATTTTAAAATAACTTGCCACATGTGTTCCACATACCAAGACAATGTGTCGCGTGCAAGACCCGTGTCCCTACCTCTAAGGTCAAGGTCACACTTAGTGTTTATTCACAATGGAGTGCTGCTTATAAGGACATATCAGTGAAGGTTGTCAAGTATGGTTGGTATTTTTTTATGTTTAGAGGCAATTTAAAATAACTTGCCATATGTAATTGACACATAAAGGCATGATCAAGTTTTCATGTACTGACCTTGTTCATAGGTCAATGTCACATTCGGGGGCATTCGTCACATACTGTGACAGCTCTTGTTTGTGTATTGTTTATCTTCTTACATGTCTTTCTTTTTTTAGCCATTTTCCATATCTATGATTTGGGTTTAAAATGCTTTAAATTGGATAAAATCAAGTTTTTTACCTTACAAAGTCTTCAAAAAGAAACTTCAGATCAGTATCCACCTTGTTTCAAACCTATGTGTCAACTTAACTTTGTTGGCATATCGCCGGATGTTCAAATCAGCTGATTCAGTCCACACGGAAACTTTTAAACCAGTTTATTTCCCACAAATTGCACCAAAATACTCGTTTTCTTTATTCTGATGTTTTCTAATTCAACTTTTTTGTTTACCGGTCACAAATTATTTATATTTCTTGATTTTTGTATTATTTTCAAAAAGTAAACAACTTTTTGTTAAGTGACGTCATTGACAAGTGATGCTCACATAACTCGAGCGCAAATCCAAATAAACTTAAGATATATATACAAATTGCATTCGTTTCAAAAGTTGAACATGTCTTAATCAAGCATGCAAAAATTTAACCTTGAATATTTTCTCTGTTGAATGTTCTGCACCAGTGAATTGTAACCACGGCCGAGGTGTAGTAAAAGGATAGCCGGGAAAATGGGCTGTTGTTACAATTGGTGCATTATGGTTTCCCGGAACAACCTATTTTCGACCGCTAAATGATAATTAATAAGTGATGATAAAAGATGAATGATAGTGTGTGTACCATTTAAAGGCTTAAGCAATCATTCTGTAACATGAAATAAGTGAAGAATGTTTGCCCGGGGAAAATGTAAACAAGGACCAATTCTCCTTGAACTTCGTAAGCTACAATCAAAATACCTGGCTCATAGATGCAGTGGCCCGTTATAATTATACACATTTAAACTGGTATTCTTGTCAAGAGAAACGGTATATGATGAAAATTCTTCAAAATGTGAATTATCACAAACACTAGCCAGACATTGTTCTTTCAGAATGACGTAGAACCTGGCTCGCCTTGATCGATTAGTGCAAGCAGCCAAAGGATGGGGACAATCGGAAAAGGGCCAAATTCATTGAATCTTTACAGGAAGCCTCATTGCATGACCCTCTACAAAAATACAACAAGGCATTGAGATTGATCAACAACAACAAAATGGCTGACTTCTTGTTTTTCTAAAAAAAGACACTCTTAAACTACCAGGCCAAATTCAATGAAACTTTACAGGTAGCTTCATTGCATGACCCTTTACATGCCCTGCACTGGTAAAATGTCTTCCAGGCTTGCTCAAATTCTGACTTTTATTAAGCTGGGCTTGTTCAAAAATTTAATGCCAAGCAAAAGGATAAGAATTTGGGCTTGTTCATCTCAACGTCTAATTTTGATGACTGCTTGTGTTTTTGTTATGATAGGTGTGAACTTTCTGGCTGGAACACTGGCTCATCAGTGAAAGGGGAAAGGGGGAATACAGATATTCAACATTGAGCCAGTGTTTTTAAGAGCTAAATGTTGACAACAATAACACCATATGTTTGAAATATAAACAGTGATGTTCTGATGATCAATTATGTTCAAAAATTGATGAGTTGGGCCTTAAATCGCCGACAATTTATTGTATTTGGTCATTATCGACCATCAATTCTTTTTTCCTCTCGTAATTTGCATTGGTATAATAACCGCCCATTTCCTCATAGTTTTTGTGTGTTCTCAAAATTTCAAGCGTATTGTTATTTTTTCATGTTGGCCATTATGTAGCAAATTTTGAAGAAACTTAAACAAAGTGCCATCAGTGTGAATGAAAGTTTGAGGAGTAGGACACATAATCAACTTAGAAATGCAGACGAAGCAGTGGGCTCTTTCTTGAAGCTGTTTAAGTTTTCTCTTTGGTCATAAAGTCTTTGGTAGTAAAAATCAGAATATGACAAAACGATGATGATAATATATTCTTACATTTCAGCCTCTTTTACCAGAAGAGCTAGCTGTAGATGCAGAGAAGGTTCTACATAGTCTAGTGTGCGTATGTACGGACAGACGCATCAAGAAAAGGTTCATAGAGGCATGCATCGAAAACCTTGCAAACCACAGGTAATGAACTTTTGTTTTCTTATGGCTACCTTTATTTGATTTTTATTAATTCTATCCTCTGTAGCAATGACTGTATTTAAATGACTTAAGAATAAACTTGTGGCAAGCTGACATTTATTGTGACTTTATTGGCAAAAGCTACTTGCTACATATATTCGTACTTGGCACAAATGCATTTTGTATTATTCCATGGTCATAATAAGTGCAATGATCTCAACCTTTCGGTAATCAATATCAACATTTGCCATAGCCATCCTTGTTGCAATTTACAAAGGCGAATTAAATATGTAATCATTCAAAGTTTATCAAATTGTGTTCATTTACAGATCAGTGGTAGTGTCTCTATGCTTGTTGCCGAAGATCATCTACTCGTTCCAGCAGTATCGCAGTGAATACACCTGTCACACAATAACCCAGTGGACAGAGCGCGAGTTCCGTATGATGGATCACTTCTTTGTCGACCTCGGTCACTACACTGAAACATATCACCAGCATGGAACTCCAAGCACCTCATTGTAATGCACCAGTCAATTGTAACCACGCCCCCCCACCAGGTCCAGGGGTATACCGGGGAAAGCCGGGGATTTTACCCGGGGTTTGCTGGACTGAAAGTCAAAGTCCTGGCTATTCCCCGGACCTGGGGGGCCGTGATTACAATTGACTGGTGCGTAAGTGAAGTTATCTCAGTATACACTAATCCAGATTGTTTTGATTTCACCAGGTGCTTTTTTGTGAGTGCTTAGTCTGGTCATTTTCTTTGAGTTAACATTTAATTGGAATATTTTGCTTTGTTTCAAATCTGCTGCCTTGAATGATATTTGACAAAAAAGTCTCAAAATGAAGCAATGTACAGTCCTTTATATGAGTAAAGACAGCTGTGAGCTGATATTTGATATTTAGACCATTAATGTGGAGCTAACCAGTACTTGGTGTTCTTTTTGAACAGCAAGGAGAATGTGCTCTTGGTGGGACTCAAACTTACAACCTTTTAAATGAACTGTGGACATCTATCCCACTCCACCAATCACAGCTTGTGCCTCACCCCTAACTAAAGAGTATTATAATGTAACTGAATGTTAAACTTTTTTGTTCATATTCATATTGTGTCAGGAAAAACTAAACAAGGAATATTGAAAATGTACTATCATATATGTTTTCAAATAATGAAATTCAGATTATCAGACTCGAAATAGTCTGTAAGTCCTTAAACTATGTATATCTTACCATTACAACCTGTATAGTGCAAAACTCATTACTTACATCTATGTACATGAATTAAAATGTTGTGGAGTACTACAAGGCAAACAGCATAAGCAACTTACCCTTTGTTATTTATCTCAAGGTTCAGCCACAAGGATGAGGTCACGGTGCAACTCATGTTCCTGGCAGGAGTGTTCTCCTCCACCTGCTCCACAGACAACTTCCGTAAGTTTTACTCTAAATTCGACTAAACGCACATTTGAGTACCCAAATACTGCAACCCACTGTTTGGGAAACTAAAGTGTTTCTTATTAGCTTAATCATGTCAAATGCCAGCTCAGTTGTTGATGTCTGATCAAAAGTTTTGAATATGTTGTTACAGAGACTTCCTTTTAAAATGGTTAGCTTAAGTTCAACTATTTAAGTTGACAAACACCATTTTGTAATAAAAATTGAACTTATACATGCAAATTAATGTTTCTTAGTATCAGCAATGTCAAACTGATAACTCTTCATTACCATGTTTTAGGCCTAAACCTGGACCAAGTGGAAATGTTATGGTCGTGCCTAGCCACTGATGCAAAGTGTTGTGACGACTGGCTTAACTGGGTCCTCAACCAGGCAAAGAGTAAAAATCATCACGCCCTAGGCCTTGACACATTTAAACACCTCTTCTTGGAGAAGGTATGTTATAGGATGATTGTTAACTGATTACTCTGCAGAATGATAGCCTTGTCGTTGACTCTGTTAGACGCACACTATTTTTTTAGTTTGACCATGACTTAAATACCACTGAAGATATAAATATGAAACTGTGTACTCATGTTACCAATAACAATTCACACATTGCTTCAATAATTCTAAAGTTATGCCCCTGGATTGTCATCAGGGTGTGGTCTGCCATGAATTGGGTTAGAACTCTTCCTACTTTATGTACTTTTCACATCATATGTCATGCTTGCATTGAGAGACCTGTCGAGCTAGGAAGAAATGGTACTATTGCTACTAAACTTGGTATGAATTTTGTTGGTGAATCATAGTCATTATCTCATATGCATGTACCTTGTTGTTTTTTTATATCAGATGCCAGGCCTTCGCCCAGAGTCGATGAGCATGATAGGGTTGACACTGTTCCAGCAGCTGTCCAATCTCTCCCGCATTGCCAACGCCTCAAGTGACAATACTCTTCCAGAAGACAAGATGGGTTTAAATTGAATATTATGCTGTGTATGTAATGCATGTATGTCTGACTAGTTTTATTATACACATAAACTGTTTAAGTGGTATATTTAAGTTGAAAACTGTTAAAGTGGTATTTAAAAATATTGATATTCAGTAGGTTGTTTTAACATTAATGAGAGGGTAGAATATCTTCGGGTCTGCAACTATACATGAAAAACAAAACAATGAAAGGTACATGCAAATCACAAATTAAGTGTTGTTGACCATGTCTGAAAAAGAGTGAGTGAGAAAAAACTTGAAGCATTTCTGCAAAGCATACCCTAGGATAGAAAATATTTTGTAGAGTACTTATGAAATCGGCATTTCATGCCCTGACAGGTATATTCAGTTTTCACAGGTCTCACCTTTCCCCACACAGACGCATTGCAAGGGGCAGGCATTAAAGAGAAAACAGACCTTAAGAATAGTACTAAGATTATTTATAAGACCTATTACTCCATGACAGATAAGTGGCATGGAGCAGTTATGGGAGATTGCCCTGCGTGCCTTTAACTCGGACGTGAGTGTTGCGGCAATCCAGGATGTGACTGGCTACTACATTTGGTTTGGAAACGGTGTGCTGGAGAAAGAGGAGGAATTTGAGCACAGATGCATGGGCACCTTGGTATGCGCGCTGTATAATGTCCAACAGGTATGGTTGTCAGTAGAAACAGGATTTCTCGTCAAGAAAATTTTAGGATGCGTTTAAAATAAACTAACAGAAAGAGTTTGTACACAGTCTGCTTTGTGGGCTCAAAAATGTCCAACAGGTAGTAATTGTACATTAATTCATTGGAGACCTGGGTTAAAGCTAGAGTGAGACTAGTCTAAAGTTTTTCCTTTAATGACCTTAAGGAGACGTTGTTAGAATTACTCCCTAGTTAAGAGTAACATTGAGTAGATACAGCATCGGACATGTTTTTCATAGAGGAATTTAGGTAGGCTTGGTGCTGGTGTGATTTTTTTTTATATTTTGTTAATAACATTCAAGATATTCAAATTAGTACACATGATCTTTCAGCAGGTCAATCATGATAAAATTCTCCAACTTAAACTACTGCTCTAGGAGCCTGAGACCTGCCTGATGGTGTTTTAGCGCGGCCTAACATTGATGAGAAACTATCAAGAGGTGTTCAGGAAGAGATACGCGTTTCACCTACGCACCTGGCAGATCCGCGGGAGTGGCAGCGGCATCATCAGTCACCAGCGAAGACTGCTTGACAAGCAGTCAACTCTCATACGTATCTCACTTCAGCCTGCTGCACTTGGAAAAAGGTTGGTTTTCTATTCTTTCATGTTAGTGAGTAATTCTACTGAAAATGTATTGAAATATTATGCTACATCCGTAGATAATGAGTTCTCTTGGAGAGTCAATTTGTATTGAACATTGCATTGAACAGGATCCTCCAACTTTGTGTGAGTGTCTCAATTAAACTCCCTTTCTGATTAATCTCCTTATGAAATCAGCACAGTGTCTCTATTTTGTGGCTAGTATGATTATGAAAACATGGAATGCATCACGCTGCTTGTGCTTACTATATTAGGCCATATACTATGTTAATGGGTTTGAAGGATAGGCTTTCATGATGACTGTTAGGGTCATATTTTACAAGCCTGCTAAAACTGAAGTTATAACAATGTTAGTTTAATTTTCAGACAATGATGGTGATGTCGTCTACTGATCTCATCGCAGAGTTACAAGCAGAGGTGATGCCGAGATGCAATTTAAAGATGGACAGGTAATGTGCAAGTTGTCATGGTAACTGTGAGAATGTTTATAGTTTGTAAAGACAGAGGAAATAGCAATTACAAATGAACACATTTACAGTCAAGAAGATGCCCAAAAAATAAATTAGGAAATCCTTATGTTCATGTACATTGAGCAATCATTGAAAAATATAACTGTGTCTTGATTGTGTCTGAAAAATTAACCATTTGATTGTAATGTGTGTATAAAAAAGCATGAGAATGTTATACAATGTAGCATGTTTTGGTTGCCATGTTCTGTTCATATAAAAATCTTTTTTTAAATACAGCCATATTTTTTTTTGCCTTTGGGAAAAAAATAAATGCAATAAGTGTTTGCCAACTCAGTGCGTGTATAGTATAATACCATGTGATAAATTGTGTCTTGCATTCGTTTTTTTACCAGAGTTTGATTGAGAGTTTAGTTTCTTAAAACACTTCGACAAACCTTTTCACAACGGAGCACTGTCAAAACATTATTTTGAAAATAGTTATGTCGAAGTGTTTGATGAAACTATAATGACTTTATCGAATTTTGGTAATAATACAAATGCAGGGCTCTGTAAGCAGCATAGACTGCCCTTTCTTTTATTTAAAATGGTGTTGTTAAAGAAAAGTTATCTTTGATTTAAGTCTTCATTTTAAGCAAAAAGTTGCCTTCTGACGTAGCATATATGACGTAATTTATCACGTGGTATACAGACATTGCAACTGTCTGCTTTCAGATTGTCCTGGTGTCAGTTGGTGCACACAGACAGACTCATAAGATGGACGGCTCTATCCCTTCAGCCAGCTAGTACCGGTTCCCCCAAGGGAATGCCTTCCAATGATGCTCCTGAACCAGGAACCGCACTTTGACCAGCTCTTCACCATGTTGGAGAGATAAAGCAGACTTGACCTTGGGGCACTTAAGATGGTAAGCCATTTATGACTTAGCTTGGAGATGTTTTACAAGAAAAGACACACAAGGAAAAGTAACTTGTCCATACCATTGAGATTCAGAGCATCTTTGTGCAAAACTCATAGACTTGAAGTACCCTGACAAGGTTTAGATTTGTGTAAAGTTACATCATTCTGATTAAATTTATGTATATCGTAGCTTTAATAAACTTCAGCTATGACAGCAGCTATTATTATTATTATTATTATTATATTATTATTATTATTATTATTATTATTATTATTATTATTTACCAAACTTATATAGCGCCCTTTTCATATACACGTTCAAAGGCACTTTACAACGATATAATCTGATAGCTAACTACAAGCAATATCATTAAAATACTAGACAGCTTTTGAACAATAAATGTACAACATACTAAAAAATATGAAACACAATAAAATGATATGTGGTATTTAGCTGGTCGTCTGAATTAAAAACAATAAATATCAATATCATACGATAAAAAAATCGTCTAGCGAAACTTTGAAAAAATTTAAAAATGATATTAATATAATTTACGCCCGACATCTAAATTGCATTTATATATTGTATCAATAGTCTAAAACAGTTTACGTAGGATATGTAACTGTACTAAAAGATCATGGTAGAATTAAAACAGGTTGTAAAATTTAAAATAACATAATGGTCACACAGTCTTCGTGAATCACTGTCACAGATCATTCCTGGTAAAAATGCTACTCATACGCCTGTTTGAAATAGTGTGTTTTAAGTGCACGTTTGAAAAAACACAATGAACTTGAGTCTCTTACACCGGATGGTAGGTCGTTCCACAGTTTTGGAGCTGCATATTCAAAACGTCGGTCGCTGTAGGTTACAGTTTTACTCTTTGGTATCACTAAAGTAAGTGCTTTGTTTTGAGATCGCAGATTTCTTCGTGGTTTGTAAACACATATCATTTCTTTCAAATATTCTGGTGATTTTCCGTTTAAAGCTTTGTAGGTATGCGTTTAAATTTTAAACTGAATTCTGTATTGCACTGGAAGCCAATGTAGTTCTTTAAGTACAGGTGTGATATGATCGTACCGCAAGGTTCTGGTGATGATGAGGGCAGCTTTTGAACGATCTGCAGTTTGTTGACTAATGTTTGAGATACTGCATACAGTAGTGCATTGCAGTAATCGAGGTGCGAGATAACCAATGAAGTCACAAGTTGTTTCTAGCACAATTTAAGTAGTTTAAGAGATTAAGGTTTTTCAGTGTTGTGAATGTGTCATTGTTAGGTTTCGAATATCTCCCGGGCACTCTAGCTAAATCCAATAACTGGTCCCTGTTGTATCTGATCAAGCACATTGTATCCTCTGATAATCGCACCAACACCTTACATTTATGATAAAAATCAATTTATTTTATATTTATTTAATATATTCAGTTTTTAAAATCAAAAATATCTAGAAAATGAATAAACGTTTCACAGAAATAATTCCACAATCAGCCTCCTTGATAATTAATATAAGTGAATGCTCAAAAATCTCCTAGAAACCCTCAATGGTTAACACATATATAATCCAAAATATGAGATCACTAAAAAAGCAGTCACACCAGGTGATTAACACTTTTGCTATCAATCCCTGATAAACACAGTTTTTTTATATTGTATGATTTATGTACTAAATTGTTTGTGGAGTGTTGTGCTGTCGTTTAATGTTTCTTGTTTGTGATTTTTTGTTCTTGTGCTTCAATTTTTACCCTGTGCCATTATTTGTTTAAAAACACACACACATATCTTTGAAGATTACAATTAAAATCAACATGACGTTCGTAACACATAAATCACAGAAGAAGAATCTCCAAAAAATCCAATTTTCATAAGTGTGAGATAAGAATACATGTTATGAAAATATTAGTATGTGAGAGCACAGAAAAATGCAGCCAACACCTGGCGCAACGATTGCAACGGTGTATTCCTGTCTTGTTAATATTGTTAGCTATTGTGAATGTTCTGATGTTTGAATGTAATTTCAGGAGAGCCAGGAGCGTGTGGGACTGCAGACTAAGGCGACAGTTCTCTCACGTAAAGTCTGGGAGTTGCTTATGTTACTGCCGACCAACACTGATGTCCTTAATGGCTTCCCCAGCATCACTCTACATAATGTATGTACTTACTCTGCTTTACCTGCTGAGTGCTATAAAAATATGAATAAAAGAATATCTTGGTTGTACGTACTGAAATTTATGTACTGAAATTTATTAAATTGTGTAACTGAAAAAATTGACAATGAAATTGGAAGGGTTCTTAGGGCTATTCCATTCAAACAAATAACATAGCAAAAAAACAGACACCCACCCATATACAAAAAAAAATAATTGCCTTCCCCCGGGTGGTTATGTTTTTATGGAATAGCCCTTAGCCTTTTATTACTGTAACAGCAAAAAAAAGGCTGTAAAAAAAATTAATTGAGGTAGTTAACTTATGAGCATTGCTATTTTCAGGGATCAACACCAAGATCCTCACATTCCCCACAGACTCATGTATTCCCTACAGATTGTTGAGGGACTGTCCTGGGTCTCCAAAAACAGGCGCCATAGGTCTATGGTCAGTGTATTTGGATTTAAAAGTTCTTGATCTTTGATTATTGAGTAATAAAACATACACATGAACCATTTGAGTAACTTTTAGAGTGGGCATGTATTTACTGTGAAAATATGTTCTTTGATTATGGCCGTTTTTTTGCTGAAATGAATTGGTTTGTGACACGGTCAGTTTTTGGAAGTGTTAAAAACAGAAGAAGGAAGAGCATTCTTCAGTATCTGATTATTGATAAAAATATTTGCAGGCCCATCGAGGCGGTGGTGACTCGTACAGGACTAGCACAGAGTCTGAGATGTCTGTTGATGACGAACAACCTCCAGAGGAACACTGGAGTAGGAAGGTGGGCAAATTGTATCACTTTCTTAAAAATGCCCAATTGCAAATATAAAAGAAAATGCTATACCAGGTTTTGTTTTTATTTCTCTGTAACATTGCAATATAGAAGGGGTTAAAGTGGTCTCCTGATATTTAGGTGTCTACATCTGTTGTTTTGTGATACAAGGTTACGCCTACCAGAGGTTTTTATTGATGACGTCTCAAAAAAGACGCCAGTGTAGAATTCTACGAGGGAAATAAACATGCTTATCACTGTTGTAACAATCGAACAAAGATAAATAAGTATAGACTAAGTTAAAATACAACCTTTATGTTGCTTGTGAAGAAATAACAACTTAAACCCACATGTTATATATATGTATTTATTGTGTTAAAACCAAAGATGATTGCCCAAACCAACCACATGTTTGTTCTATTCTAAATGTAGTTCATAGAGAAGAAAGGGTTGAGCCACATGTTCAGCATCTTCAAGTTCGGCAGCCTACAGATGAAGGAGGATGAAGCCTGTAGTCAGGTACAAGAATTGTTTTCAATCCAGATTCGATAAATGTTTGTAGTTTGGATTGAAACAGTTTTCGTAGTTTAAATACAAGAGTGGTTTGTACTTCAGAAAGGAGACTTGTTTGCAGTCAGATACAATAATGTTTTTCAGATATGCAAATTTCTGTAGTACAGACCAGATATCTGCTTACAGTTCAGATATGATGATTGTCATAGTTCAGATAAGAGAAATGTTTGTTGTTTGTTCAGGTAAAACAAATATGCCTGTTTCTGATATTGAGCTGTTGATACATTTTGCCATGTTAAATGAAAGTAATTTAAGAAGCAATTTTCCTGTTTGATAGTGGGACCAGGAGTGCTTGGCCTTCCTGCTGCGGCTGATATCTCAATTTCCCATCGACACATCGGACATTGAGGCAGGGCATGATGATGTGTTTGAGACAAGCCACGACAGCCCTAAGAAGAAACTGAAGAAGCAGAAACAGGCTGACAAGATTATCATACCAAGACTGGATCAGGTAAGAATGATTAGGTCTATGTGGTTTTAGGCTCAAGTACACCTTTTAGGCATTTCTGAGTATATTAAGAATATTATCCTGTCTCTTGTTGAAAAGTTTAAGACATTACTGTATTGTGAAACATATTACATATACAGCATGTGAAAAGATTCATTCATACTTCATGCATCCGAACAACACAGCATGCCCCTTAAACCCCTAAGCTGGCCAGTTTCTTTTAAATTTGAGCTAGTTCAACAAGTAGCAATTTATTTGCTTTAAAATGGTTAAAAAAGTAACTGTCTACTTAATTTTTCTGGAACAGCCACTAATCCTATTTCCTGTCCTATTTCAGAGTATAATTTCTGTGCTGAATGTGGAAGATGTCCTGAACATTCTGATGATTCTTTATGATGCAGCAATGCCGGTGTAAGTAGAAGCCATGTTGTTGGGCATCCTCGGCACCCCAGTCTATCATAATCTATATGATACCCTGAGCAAATTGGGTAGGGAAACTTCGTAAATCTTTAATATTCATAAGCATTTTCTGACCAATGAAATAGTTGATAACAAACAGGAAAGAATCTCCTTTGTGAAGAGCTATCAGCATATTTAACAATATCCTGCCTAAAACAATTTGTAAGCCATGATCTCATTGGATTATTTCGATCCGAGATTACATCAGCTACTTCTTGGACATTGTCTCACCACATGAGGTGTGTCTCTTGTGACCAATCAACCGGCTGGATTTAACCTCATTTATTATTCATGAGTATGAGATTTTAACAGCTGATTTACCCAGGGTATCATATAGGTTATGATACGCTGGGATGCCGAGGATGTGTTGTTGGTGTCATCATCATCATTGTGCAAAATCACTCAAAATCTATTGGAGATATTCATATGTTACTTGGTACACATGTAGCAGGATATAGTGTGCACATGTTAAACACGCTCATATTTCTAGCTTTTATAATTGTGCAGTTATGAAAAAGTGTGAGTTTATGGCCATGCTATTTAGGTATATTTTTGTATTGGTTGTATTTTTAACTGACTGCTTGGCACCTTAAGGTGAACCCTTACTGTTTGTTTCACAAAGCCCCAAGTTTACTTGAGTTCCAGTGAACTTTTGTTTCACTGACCGCTCCAAGGCGGCAATCCCATCGTTTACCGGTAAAGCCATTCTGATGACAGCATTATTTGTTTGTGGTGTTTGTTTTTATGTATGTGATGTTAATATGTTTGTGTCAGTAGTTCAATGTTGTTTCGGCAATTGCCTTGTGCCCCCAAACAGGGTTTATTTTTGAATTTCTGATTACTGGGCTTGTCCCTGTATTTTTAGCTCACCAGAGCACAAAGTGCTCAAGGTGAGCTATTGTGATCGGCGTCCGTCTGTCAGTCAGTCCGTTTGTCAACAATTGCTTAAAAAACTTCTCCTCTGAAACTACCTGGCCAAATTCAATGAAACTTCACAGGAAGCTTCCATGGGTGACCATCTACAAAAATACAACAAGGGATCACGATTGAACAACAACAACAACAACAAAATGGCCGACTTCCTGTTTTGCTTTAAAAAACATCTCCTCTGAAACTACTGATCCAAATTCAATGAAACTTTACAGGAAGCTTCCTTCGGTGACCCTCTACAAAAATACAACAAGGGGTCACGATTGATCAACAACAACAAGAACAGCAACAACAACAAAATGGCTGACATCCTGTTTTGCTTTAAAAAAACATTTCCTCTGAAACTACCGCTCCAAATTCAATGAAACTTTACAGGAAGCTTCCTTGAGTGACCTACTACAAAAATACAACAAGGGGTCACGATTGATCAACAATAACAACAACAGCAACAACAACAAAATGGCCAGCTTCCTATTTAGCTTTAAAAAACATCTCCTCTAAAACTGCCAGTCCAAATTCAATTAAACTTTTCAAAAAGCTTCCATGGGTGACCCTCTACAAAAATACAACAAGGGGTCATGATTGATCAACAACAACAACAACAAAATGGCCAAAATGTTAAAATCTGATAGTTATATAAAGTTTACTCTTGAAGCAAGTTCTCCCTTTTTGTTGGAGATTCCACTACTTTCTATTTTTAGTATCCAGGGAATAGATTTAAAGTTTTATTAAGTCTTCAGCATAGTCACTTCTAAGGTAATTATTGTTCTTTTTTTTAGGTTCATAGATTCAAATAATTATTATACACTTTATTCTTCAGAAGAAATTTCATTTTTACTTAATGATGAATTTAATAATCAGACTTTACCATTGAACTTAATGTAGATTATTGTAAACTTCATGTACATTATTCTAAGCTACAATCTGATCTTCTGTGTGGATAGTGAATAAGCCTTAATTAATATAAAGACATATTTGAATGTGAACATGTGAAGGAAGGTGGTGTTGACCTAGTTAAAAGAATTTTAGTGGAAGGTGCTGAATGTTTTCTGATATTTGATTTTTAAAGCTTAAGGCAGTATATTGATTTATTGGATGGTGCACTGTTTGTTGTTTGTGTATCTATACTAAAAGTTATTTTAGTGTGCAAGCAATTTAACATAGTTTTGTCAGTGTGCAGGCAATTGAACAAAGTCCTGTCAGTGTGCAGGCAGCTGAAAAAGGTCCTGTCAGTTTGCAGGTATCTGTATTACATGTGTAAGTGCTGTCAGTGTGCAGTCAATTATCAAGTCCTGTCAGTGTGCAGGCAACTGAACAAAGTCCTGTCAGTGTGCAGGTATGAGAATCAAATTCTGTCAGTGATTATCAAGGCAACATGTTTGACCAGTATGTTTTTCAATATTCTTTGAGAACAAATATCAAGCTATATTGAGTACAAAGGTTAAACTCTTTTACTCAGGTGAGCGCTTTAGGGCCATCATGGCCCTCTTGTTCACTGTATTATAGTACTCAACTGTGTTTTGCTACTGATGGTACTGAATAGTATTAGTATTTAACTTTTATGGATAGGAACTACATGTATACAACTGACTTAATTACAACTTGCATGTATGTATATATATGTGTAGTTTTGCTACCCATGCTATTCAAATGGTCTGTGCTATTTCAGTGATTCCAACTACATGAAAGCTGGGACTTGGGGTAGAACAGAAGGTAAAGAAGCATCATTTAACAAGCTGTCTGTAGTGTTACACGTAAACACACTTGTTATGTTCCTCCGTTATGCAACGATTCACCAAATGTTTTTAAAATTTAAAATATTCAGACTTTTAATTAAGTTGTTAGAGCACATAATTTCATCCTTGGACTTGAGCAAGTACTTTCTGAGCCTGTGACATTCTGGTGTATAATTGATGTAAATTAAGTTTGGAAATGTCTTGCTTGCACTAATCACTGTGTAACAGCTAGCTTAAGGCTTCAGTAATCGTGTGTTTCTAGTGGTTCACTACTCCTTGTCCATGCTGGTGTCATGGGCGTTCTCCGCCGACCAGGTGAAAGACTGCCTGTGTTCCTCTGCAAACTTTCACTGCTGGCTCAAACGACTCACTCTTGAGGCACTGGAGGTATGCATTGTCATGTTTATGACCTTACATGTATATTTGCTATTACAATTCAAGTCAAGGACAAACATTTATTCCCTATAAGGTGACCTTCACATTGCAAAAATTACAATAAATACACAGTACTCCACTACAGTAAAGTTATTGTTTTTCCTCTATGTTTAATTGTAATGTTAAGACTATAATGCTTTATGGTTAATCATTTCACAACAACCAGCTTTCTTAGTGTATTATTTGTAATGTTTCTGTATCTTAGTTTACAAGAAATATAATTTTTCAATTCAACAGTAGTACAGTAAAACTGCGGTCGTTCGAACAAGCGGTCGTTCGAGAACCGGCGTTTCCTCGAGATCAGAGCTTGGTCCCGAACTTGTTTCCTTCTATTTTCATATTAAATATACCTACGCTGCATCGAAACCTAATTATGTCGAGGAGTCGAGCAATATTCTCGGTCCCAAGTACACAAATCATGCAGAAAACCTTATGGCTCCCTCGAGGTTATAATTTCACACTTTCTCCCCGAATGCGTGTTCCAAAATAAACAAACAATTGCTAGGTATTAAAATTTTCGGAAGTTGTAAAAATTGCAATGCCAGTTGAAAGGCAATTGATAAAGTATGAAAAACCGTTTAACACATGACCGATATTAGTTGATATGGGCATTTTAGAAGATAATTATGAGAAGTTAATGACGAGAAGTTAATTGTGCGAAATGTCAATGAGTAATTAAAAAATGAATAAACACTACCATATCGATCCAACATCGGAATGTCTGAAAAGATTTCCTTTTTGTCACTTTGCTTTGCAATATGGCCATTTTGTAAAAAAAAATGATTTATTGATTTATTGATATTTCTTTTACATTTTATATTAAGTATACATATAGTAAACGACAGCCTTTGAACATATTTTTATATCAGTTTAATAATTCAATTGAAAAATGTTAACCAATATTTTAATATTCAATGTAACAGGAACAACTTTTGAGTTTTCTAGTTACCAATGGCTTCTGTTATTTCCCTTTTAAGCCCCATGTACGACGGTAGGCCTGTGTTTTGGCTGGACAGCGGAGGGGAAGACGGGCTATCCATTCCTGCTACAAATCCTATCTAGTCTTCTCACCTTCCTGTCTGATGCCCTCAAGATTAAGCCCCAGAAGAGATTAGATGTAAGTCTTGATGTTTTGGTATTATGGGTAGACAATTGGTATTAAGAAACATACATATATATATATAGGATAGTAAGGATACTCAGAATACAGGGATGAATATGTATTACCTTTTATCAAATTTCAGTCTGTTTAGTTGCTTACCATTAGTCATTTAAAGTAATTAGTCTTACAAGAAAATAAAGAATGTTCTAAATTTACAGTCATGCAATAGAAAGGCTACTGTCTTCTTGATTATATATATAAGAGATGAATAAATGGCTGTCAATGAAAAATTAACAGTGGTGGTGATTTATCTACTATATTTGTAGGTATACCGTATTATATCATGCATAGGACGCACTTTTTTACCTCCAATTCTTGTCTTAAAAAGGGCCTGCGTCCTTTCTATGCTATTAGAATTGCATCTGTTTTTTTCCAAGTCCATTTCAGGTCGAAAATATCGGACCGGGGAAGAACGCGGTAAAAGTAAGTATCTGTACTGCGTCACCGAAGAGAACAACTGACATAGGTAAAATCACGCAAGTTAACACACGCAGAAATGTTTACTTTAAAATGATTTATTGAGAAATAAATTGAAAACAAACATGAGTGTTTACTTTTTTACAAAAGGGACGCTACTCACAAAAACTCGATGTGAGTCAGCACTTTAACTGGTTTGAGTTATAACGGCAACGGAAAATCGGGAAAGGAGGTAAATATCAATTAATCGTTGTTCATGATTTTAATGTTTCGATATTTTACAAAACATTTTGTTGTATCTTACTGTTTTTAAAAAATAATAAAAGAATGTGCATAACGCAAAGTAGCATTATTGTCACTATCAAATCTTTTTCAAATGTGCGAAGGTGTGAAAAACACCCGCTGTCTGTCATTAGAAAAACATCCATAGAACGAACTATTAAGATGTTAATACCGTATGGTTGTTTGTTCGCACTTTACCCGTCGTGCCTTCTGCTGGCAAGGATAATTACCGACACGCATTAATCATGCTTTAATCCGCGCAGCGACAAGCCTTATCAAAACAATCATCAGTTTTGACAATACACAGTTTTGCAACGGTTGCAACGGTTGACTGTCATTCAGAACGCATGTCGGAACTATTGCAACGGTTGCAACGGTTGACTGTCATTCAAAAGGCATGTGGAACTATTGCAACGGTTGACTGTCAGTCAGAAGGCGTTTCAGGACTATTACAGCATTTGTATAAGTCTTATAATATGCGTGAATGTTCTCAAAATGTCAAGACTTATATCATTGTTGTGTACACTAAATTACCGAAATACAACGATAATTATCGAAATACACAAGACAGTTATCGAAATATGCCTTATATACATTTTTTTTTTTACTTCAATATATGTTATAAATACTTTACCAACCTCAATTTTTCGGCTCCGATTTTGACATTTTTTCGCTGCGTCCTATCTTATATATTAAGGGTTTTTACCCGTTTTTTCAACTATTTTTTTGCCTGCGTCCTATCTATGCTAGCGTCCTATACATGATATAATACGGTATTTGTTATATTTTCAGTTTTTAAAACATCAGTCATGAAATTTGTGACTTCACAAGAAGGTTAACTATATTTGATCAATATTTTTGTTGATATGATTCTGAGTACATTTCTCATTTTATCTGAACTGCATATTATTCTCATTTTTCCAGGATGAAGGTTCACCTAAGGAGAAGGAGCCATATGGTCCTGGTTGCCGTGACTACTTCTGGCTGGTGTGCAGATTTGTGGAGAGTATCTCAAAAACAGACGTCAACCCCCGTCTCAGCCCGTCTCAGTATGTACCCAGACTTTATTACTAATACATAAAAGCATTGTTACATTGCCTTGTTTACTCACCCTGTTTCAGGACAGCCCAATGAATCAATCAAGCCTTTGTTTAGAGTTGAGTTAGATTCTACGGGGAAAGATGATTTCAAGACTTGACAAGCTTGGAAAGAAAATGTCCTCATTTCTCAATTTGGGTACTTTCTCTTTTAGGACAGTCCTGTTAATGTATCAAGCTTGGGTCAGGACTTGAATGAGCATGTTGTAGTAGAAATGTCAGGCATGTTGTATTAGAAATGTCAGGCATGTTATAGTAGAAATGTCAGGCATGTTGTAGTAGAAATGTCAGGCATGTTGTAGTAGAAATGTCGGGTAGAAATGTCAGGCTTTGAGGAAAAGTAACACTCTGTTCTTAGTTGACAATATTTCATCTTCTGTTCAGGAAAGCCCTGTGAATTTATCAAGCCTGGGTAGGGACTTGTGTGAGCACATTGTTGGGCGGGAATACCTAAAGACTCGCCTTGGTTTCGAGGAAGATGATGCCTGATTGGTCTCCTCAATCTTGCTACTGCAGTTTTCAAACACAACCCAACATTTTAGATCACAGATGAGTGCAGGGTAGGGTGTGATTGTGTTTATGTTAACAAGGAAAAGAAAGTCAATATACAATGTAAAAGTATAATTTCCTATCTTTTTATAATAGAAAATCAATGCATTTATTTTCTATTCTATTACGTCATACTATTTCCGGAATCAAATGAGATGTGCAGTGACCGTATAGTACACTGTTGTAACTCGTACAGTGAAGACCTATTCACTGAGTGACACTCGACCGTGACGAAGTTTGCTTCGTCGATGTATTCTTAGGAATACGGTTATACTTCTAATTTTGAAACTATTTGGTAGTTTCTTTTTTATTAAAGAATAGAAGTTTTTCAAGATATATAACTAATATTCGTATTAGTTTAATTTTGTTCTGTTCGCAGAAGTAATTTAACACGTATCGTTAAATTTTACGACGTCGTTTCTTTGCTATTTCCGGCATTGCCGAAAATATCCCCTCGTGTGTAATGGCGGACAAAGAAGTCCAAATTTCGAGGAATGCTGCGGCTTCGGCCGTTTCTAGTGGAAAGATAATGTTGACAATGTCGACGAAGATTCCACTTGAAAAAGCGGGCTCTTCAACTACTCAAAGTAGCTCAAAACCCTCTCAGAAAGACAGTAATGGCGGAAAAATGAATGAGGTGCTTGAGATACTGCGAGTACTCAACTCGAATGTGAATGCACAAAATGCCCATTTTGATAAGCAAGAGAAGTGTATAAATGACATTATGAATTCCAAGTGGCCCGATGAGGGTCAACATAACATTGATGTTCCGTATGAACAAGATGAGTTTGAGGGACAATTTCAGTCTGAATCCTTCGGGGAAAGTTTCAGTGACACAACTAAGTATCGAGCCCTGCCATATGGTATTTCCTGTGCACCAAAACAATTCACAAAAATGATGAAGCCAGTTTATGCATCTCTGCGCATGATGGGACACAAAAATTCAGGTTATATTGATGATTCACTGTTAATGGGTGATACATATTCTGTGAGCAAAATGTTCATGATACTGTCAATCTCATGACGGAGTTAGGATTCATGATTCATGAAACAAAATCGGTAATTGTTCCAACTAGAAAAATTACATTTCTTGGTAATGATATTGATTCAGAAAAAATGGTGGTAACGTTGCCATCAGAAAAAGTGGAAAAAATAGTCCAATCATGCACAGATTTGCAAAAACAGGATAGAGCAAAAATTAGAGATGTTGCAAGGATTTTGGGTCTTTTGGTGTCATCCTTTTCGGCTGTAGAGTTTGGTCCATTGTTAGCTCACCTGTCACGTAGTGACAAGGTGAGCTTTTGTGATCACTCTTCGTCCGTCCGTCCGTCCGTCCGTCCGTCCGTCCGTTCACAATTGCTTGTGAACACAATAGAGGTCACAATTTTGACCTAATCTTTATGAAACTTGGTCAGTCTGATCATCTCTATAAAATCTAGGTCAAGTTCGATATTGGGTCATCTGGGGTCAAAAACTAGGTCACTAGGTCAATTAGTAGAAAAACCTTGTGAACACAATAGAGGTCACAATTTTAGCCTAATCTCAATGCAACTTGGTCAGAATGGTCATCTCTATAAAATCTAGGTCAAGTTCGATATTGGGTCATCCGCGGTCAATAATAAGGTCACTAGGTCAATTAGTAGAAAAACCTTGTGAACACAATAGAGGTCACAATTTTAGCCTAATCTCAATGCAACTTGGTCAGAATGATCATCTCTATAAAATGTAGGTCAAGTTCGATATTGGGTCATCCGCGGTCAACAACTAGGTCACTAGGTCAATTAGTACAAAAACCTTGTGAACACAATAGAGGTCACAATTTTAGCCTAATCTCAATGCAACTTGGTCAGAATAATCATCTCTATAAAATCTAGGTCAAGTTCGATATTGGGTCATCCGCAGTCAATAACTAGGTCACTAGGTCAATTATTAGAAAAACCTTGTGAACACAACAGAGGTCACAATTTTGACCTAATCTTTATGAAACTTGGTCAGACTGATCATCTCTATGAAATCTAGGTCAAGTTCGATATTGGGTCATCTGGGGTCAAAAACTAGGTCAGTAGGTCAATTAGTAGAAATACCTCGTGAACACATTAGAGGTCACAATTTTAGCCTAATCTCAATGCAACTTGGTCAGAATGATCATCTCTATAAAATCTAGGTCAAGTTCGATATTGGGTCATCCGCGGTCAATAACTAGGTCACTAGGTCAATTAGTAGAAAAACCTTGTGAACACAATAGAGGTCACAATTTTAGCCTAATCTCAATGCAAATTGGTCAGAATGATCATCGCTGTAAAATGTAGGTCAAGTTTGATATTGGGTCATTCACGGTCAATAACTAGGTCACTAGGTCAATTAGTACAAAAACCTTGTGAACACAATAGAGGTCACAATTTTAGCCTAATCTCAATGCAACTTGGTCAGAATGATCATCTCTATAAAATCTAGGTCAAGTTCGATATTGGGTCATCCGCGGTCAATAACTAGGTCACTAGGTCAATTAGTACAAAAACCTTGTGAACACAATAGAGGTCACAATTTTAGGCTAATCTTAATGCAACTTGGTCAGAATGATCATCTCTATAAAATCTGGGTCAAGTTCGATATTGGGTCATACGCAGTCAATAACTAGGTCACTAGGTCAATTATTAGAAAAACCTTGTGAACAAAATAGAGGTCACAATTCTAGCCTTATCTTAATGAAACTTGGTCAGAATGATCATCTTAACATAAGCTAGGTCAAGTTCGATATTGGGTCATCCGCGGTCAATAATTAGGTCACTAGGTCAATTAGTAGAAAAACCTTGTGAACACAATAGAGGTCACAATTTTAGCCTAATCTTTATGAAACTTGGTCAGACTGATCATCTCTATGAAATCTAGGTCAAGTTCGATATTGGGTCATCTGGGGTCAAAAACTAGGTCAGTAGGTCAATTAGTAGAAATACCTTGTGAACACATTAGAGGTCACAATTTTAGCCTAATCTCAATGCAACTTGGTCAGAATGATCATCTCTATAAAATCTAGGTCAAGTTCGATATTGGGTCATCCGCAGTCAATAACTAGGTCACTAGGTCAATTAGTAGAAAAACCTTGTGAACACAATAGAGGTCACAATTTTAGCCTAATCTCAATGCAAATTGGTCAGAATGATCATCGCTGTAAAATGTAGGTCAAGTTTGATATTGGGTCATTCACGGTCAATAACTAGGTCACTAGGTCAATTAGTACAAAAACCTTGTGAACACAATAGAGGTCACAATTTTAGCCTAATCTCAATGCAACTTGGTCAGAATGATCATCTCTATAAAATCTAGGTCAAGTTCGATATTGGGTCATCCGCGGTCAATCACTAGGTCACTAGGTCAATCAGTACAAAAACCTTGTGAACACAATAGAGGTCACAATTTTAGGCTAATCTTAATGCAACTTGGTCAGAATGATCATCTCTATGAAATCTGGGTCAAGTTCGATATTGGGTCATCCGCAGTCAATAATTAGGTCACTAGGTCAATTATTAGAAAAACCTTGTGAACAAAATAGAGGTCACAATTTTAGCCTTATCTTAATGAAACTTGGTCAGAATGATCATCTTAACATAAGCTAGGTCAAGTTATATATTGGGTCAACCCAGGTCAAAAACTAGGTCACTAGGTCAATTAGTAGAAAAACCTTGTGAACACAATAGAGGTCACAATTTTAGCCTAATCTCAATGCAACTTGGTCAGAATGATCATCTCTATAAAATGTAGGTCAAGTTCGATATTGGGTCATCCGCGGTCAACAACTAGGTCACTAGGTCAATTAGTACAAAAACCTTGTGAACACAATAGAGGTCACAATTTTAGCCTAATCTCAATGCAAGTTGGTCAGAATAATCATCTCTATAAAATCTAGGTCAAGTTCGATATTGGGTCATCCGCAGTCAATAACTAGGTCACTAGGTCAATTAGTAGAAAAACCTTGTGAACACAACAGAGGTCACAATTTTGACCTAATCTTTATGAAACTTGGTCAGACTGATCATCTCTATGAAATCTAGGTCAAGTTCGATATTGGGTCATCTGGGGTCAAAAACTAGGTCAGTAGGTCAATTAGTAGAAATACCTTGTGAACACATTAGAGGTCACAATTTTAGCCTAATCTCAATGCAACTTGGTCAGAATGATCATCTCTATAAAATTTAGGTCAAGTTCGATATTGGGTCATCCGCGGTCAATAACTAGGTCACTAGGTCAATTAGTAGAAAAACCTTGTGAACACAATAGAGGTCACAATTTTAGCCTAATCTCAATGCAACTTGATCAGAATGATCATCGCTATAAAATGTAGGTCAAGTTTGATATTGGGTCATTCACGGTCAATAACTAGGTCACTAGGTCAATTAGTACAAAAACCTTGTGAACACAATAGAGGTCACAATTTTAGCCTAATCTCAATGCAACTTGGTCAGAATGATCATCTCTATAAAATCTAGGTCAAGTTCGATATTGGGTCATCTGCGGTCAATAACTAGGTCACTAGGTCAATTAGTACAAAAACCTTGTGAACACAATAGAGGTCACAATTTTAGGCTAATCTTAATGCAACTTGGTCAGAATGATCATCTCTATAAAATCTGGGTCAAGTTCAATATTGGGTCATACGCAGTCAATAACTAGGTCACTAGGTCAATTATTAGAAAAACCTTGTGAACAAAATAGAGGTCACAATTTTAGCCTTATCTTAATGAAACTTGGTCAGAATGATCATCTTAACATAAGCTAGGTCAAGTTCCATATTGGGTCAACCCAGGTCAAAAACTAGGTCACTAGGTCAATTAGTAGAAAAACCTTGTGAACACAATAGAGGTCACAATTTTAGGCTTAACTCAATTCAACTTGGTCAGAATGATCATCTCTAGAAAAATATAGGTCAAGTTCGATATTGGGTCATTCGCGGTCAATAACTAGGTCACTAGGTCAATTAGTATAAAGACCTTGTGAACACAATAGAGGTCACAACTTAAGCCTAATCTAAATGTAACTTGGTCAGAATGATCATCTCTATAAAATCTAGGTCAAGATAATAGGTCAGAATGTTCACTTTATTTAGCAAAGCTACAGGTGAGCGATACAGGGCCATCATGGCCCTCTTGTTTTATAGAACTATTGAATGTGCAAAAATTCAAGCACTTCAACACCATGCTGGTGATTATGAGTCTATGATGTCTATCACAGAAAGTATAAAAAATGAACTCTCATGGTGGATTCAAAATCTTTCTCACCAAAATAGACAGATTATACATGGAAATCCTGATCTCATAATCACCACAGACGCTAGTTCGTTTGGATGGGGTGCTGTTTCAGAGAATGAAAGCATTGGTGGCTGATGGGATGATACTGAGATTCAGAATCATATCAATGTCTTGAAATTGTTTGCTGCAAGCCATGCTCTCAAGTCATTTTGTAAGACAAAATCAAACATCCATGTACAAATACGTTCTGACAACTCGTGTACTGTTGCATATATTTGTCATATGGGTGGTAAAATAGAACAACTTAACAACATTGCAAAGCATATGTGGCTCTGGAGTAAGGATAGAGCAATTTGGCTTTCAGCAACACATGTTCCTGGAATTGCAAACGAGGCAGATTTTAGTTCAAGACATTTTAATGAAAATGTTGAATGGAAACTAGCAGAATCTGTTTTTTCAGAAGCTGTAAATTGTTTTGGTTTCCCGGAAATTGACATGTTTGCTTCTTGTTTGAATAGGCTTTTGGATCGATTTGTTTCATGGAAACCAGATCCAGATGCAGAAGCAGTTGATGCTTTTTTTGTGGATTAGAATGGTAGATACATATATGCTTTTCCTCCTTTCAGGTGTGTGGCACAAGTAATTCAGAAAGTGAGGCAGGACAGAGCAGAGGCCTTGCTGGTGGCACCTTTTTGGATAACACAGAATTCTTTCACCAGTATTCTGGAAATGTTGACTCACAATCCATTCATTCTGAAAGTGGACCAGGACACATTGAAATTACCACAAACATTGAAAGTGCATCCTTTAGTCAACAAACTACATCTAATGCTATGTCGTATATCCGGAGATCCTATGAAAAGCGAAACTTATCTAAAAAGTCTATTAATATCATCATGGCCTCATGGAGAAAGACTACACAGAAGCAATATTCCACGTACATTAACCGATGGATTCACTTCTGTCGTGAAAGGGAAATTGATCCACTTCAAACCCCTATAGAGTACTGCATAGAATTTCTAACTGAACTATATGATTCAGGATTGAGCTATGAAACATTAAATACTGCAAGAAGTGCTTTATCAAGTTTATATAAAAAAACAAGATGGTTATAATGTGGAAAGCCATCCATTTGTTATACGTTTTCTCAGTGGTGTTTATAACTTGCCTCCAACTAAACCAAAATACAAAGAGACATGGGATGTGTCAAAAGTTCTGTGTTATTTGAAAACTCTGACACCAGCAAGACAGTTGTCATTAAAGATGCTATCTTACAAGCTAGTTATGCTTATAGCTTTGACTCAGGCAAGTCAAAGCCATTCTATTTCTTTGTTGACACTTGATAATATGATGAAAGACAGTGAGTCTTATGTGTTACACTACTCTGGGCTGTTGAAACAGTCAAGGAAAGGAAAAGTTAATCCGATCCTAAAATTAAACAGATATACGCTAGATAGCGAAATTTGTGTATATAGTACTATTGCAGAATGTATTGAACAAACTAGTGGGTTACGTAATGGTGTTAGACAGTTGATAATTAGTTATATTAAACCACACAAACCTGTGGTTTCAACAACTATAAGTCGGTGGATAAAATTTGTGTTGAAAAGTTCTGGCATTGATATTGATAAATATAGCTCTCACAGCACAAGAAGTGCTGCTTCATCGAAAGTGAAAGCAAGTGGACTTCCAATATCGGAAATAATGAAAGTAGCTGGTTGGTCCACAGATACAACGTTTGCCAGATCCTATGACAAGCCCCTGGAGAGAGAAAGTTGTTGCTCCTTCCAGGATGTTGTTTTACAGTAAACAGGTACCCTTTTTTCTAAGAATGTTCGATGTTTTTGAATAAGTGCCTGTACGAGATTGCGCAAGTCATTTTTGTTTGCGTTGAAATCTCATTTGATTCCGGAAATAGTATGACATAATAGAATTCCCCCAAACAAACGAGACTTACCTGTAAGTAGAAGTTGGGATGGGATTCTATTAGTCATATTTCTATTGAGGGGATCAAATGCCCACCGCATTAGGTTCTTGGAAGGTTTTTGATCTGAACCCACCCCTTTTACCTCTAACTGTTGGAAAAGGGAGTTAATTTATTTTGATCCCTCAATGGTTTGGGACAAATATTCCTTGCGCTTTGGCGGATAATACTGATTGATTACTATACGGTCACTGCACATCTCATTTGATCCCCTCAATAGAAATATGACTACGGTAATAAAATCCCAACACAACTTCTACTTACAGGTAAGTCTCGTTTGTTTGGGGGAATTATACCTAATGTATATATTTGGCCAGTTTTTTTTTTTTATCTTAAATAATATTCATAAACTACTCAGTTATGGTGTACATGCAAGATTCTGTGTAGGAAGAAATTCACCAATATGTAATGGTGTAACATTTATCATGCATAATTCACATACATATATATCAGGAGTTCCTGAGCGGAGTTTTTAAATGCCTGTTTGCCCTGCCATCGCCTACAAAGCGTTACTTGCCCAAGTGTAAGAGCCAAGCTTCAAGGTCTGGGATGTATGATCTGCTGGTGGAACTTGTGAAGGGAAACATAGAAAACTACAAAGTCCTACATGCAAAATGCTCCTCAACACACAAAAGGTGAAATTAAGATTCATTGACTCTTCCAAGACGGTAACCCTTATTGATTACATTTGTTCAATACAATGTTTTCTATTTAATCAGTTAGTGTTGTTTTGTGACAATGTGTGTCTCTCCTTGAGCTTATGTTGGGCTTTGATCAATATGCATCTCAACAAGCTCATTATTAACAGTTTGGGCTGCTTCGCTTGTCCCTGTGGTTTTCTTTGTATTTTGGTTATACTTTGTTTTTGCTGTGATTCTCTCTCCCTTTTTGCCAGATTATTTGAAGCAATTAATATTTGATAAATTGTCCAAAAAAAATAATAATATTAATTTCTTGGCACTTTTTTTTTTCACTCTTACTACATTTTTGTTTCAGTTTGGTAGATGATTGTATTTCAGACTTGTAGACCATTGATATACGCATATATAATTATAATTATATATAAGTTATTCTGTTACGCCATACTGAATGTAAATAAATTTAAACATATACTATTTCAAACTCCCATGCCCCTTACCTCTGGGACTACTGGCGCATGAAGATGGGCGTTCCAAATGTGGCTATGTGGGACTGACCAATTTAGGAGCCACCTGCTACATGGCCACCTGTATGCAACATTTGTACATGATTCTCCAGGCCAGGCAGTCTGTCCTCCCGGCAAAAGTACACATTCATGTATGGTCATAATGTTAGCTGCTCTGGGGTTTTTTGAAGAAGAAACATTGTGGTATTGTCATAGCATTGACATGTTGACATCATGGTATACAAACTTTAACCTTGGTCAGAATTTAAAAAAAAGAGACAATACACACATATCAAACTGCAAAACTCAAGCAATCTACATTTTAGGAACTTGGATAACTATGCTACAGCTTGTTCTGTAAAGAATAATGTATGAATCTTAGATCTTTCAAACCTAGTTCAATTGTGGTATTATAAAGTTGGATAGATGTAAAACTATACACAAAAAAAAAGATGCGTAAATTGGAACACGCAATAGGAGTGTAAAACTAACAGTAAGGGTTTCTTCAGGATGTGCATGATAGACAAACAGCTGCTTAAAATGACCATTTACCCTAAGGGTGCACTGACTTGCATACATGCCATATCCCCAAGCGGTGGAAAAATCGATACAGCTGATAGTTACTCAACATAAACTTATCTGTGAAGTCTTACTTTTCCTTTTAGAAAAGTGAACATGAGGCCTGCGACCTGCGCTGTGTTTGTAATCAATACATTATAGACAGACAGCTGCTTTCTATAATAAAAACAATAACATGTCAGAGCAATCTGTATTTCTACCTCTCAGGAGAGTGAGCATAAGGCGTACAACCTGCGGGGGTTCTGTAAGGTGTACACCATGGACAAACAGCCCCTCAACACCGGGGAACAGAAAGATATGACAGAGTTCTTCACCGATCTCATTACAAAGCTGGAAGAAATGTCTCCGGATATGGTTGGTACCTTCATGCAAGCAGAAATAAATTGTAAATTGTTTTCATGTTATGACGTATGATCATTGAGCAATAATTATGGATACATTTATTGTAATAAAAAATATATATACTTCTTTCAGTTGTTAATGAAGTAATTCAGTTATTATTTTATAAAGTATATATATTTTATATTTGGATGATTTAATGATTAAAAATTCTGTGTTATTTATGAATTTACTTTACAATGTGGCTTCTTTTATCTGTATATTATATTAGATTTAAAGACGAGTTTTGTTTTGTTTTTTCAGAAAAAGTTGATTAAAAGCCTGTTTGGAGGTGTCATCACCTATAATGTTGGGTCACTGGTAAGTAAGACTGTTTCTTTCATGCTTTTCGATGAAATATGGGGTTTTAACAGTGAAATAACAACAGTGAAAACATCAAATTGATATTTTCACTGTTGTTATTTCACTGTTAAAACCCCATAATAAGGAGTGAAAATATCAACTTTCCGAACTACTTTTAAATTGCTTTGTAGTTACTTGCCTTGATCAAAACAGAACACTTCACTTTGAACCAGTACATGTTGCAAACGAATGTTTAAAAATTAAAGAAATGTTAATAAATTTAGATAAATATATATTTGGAAATTAACAACTTACTGTTTATTACTGGTTATCCCGTTTTTAGCTCGACTATTCGAAGAATAGGTGGGCTATACTACTCGCCCCAGTGTCGGCATTGGTGTCCAGTTAAAGTTTTAGGTCAAGTTGGGATTTTCACTTATAAGTCCAATACCCTACATTCAATTGACTTAATACGCAGTTGTTCAGGGCCATCACATGATGAGGTTAGATAACTCCATATTATTCTTAACACAGATTATGGCCCCTGATTGACTATGGAACTTAGGTTAAAGTTTTAGGGCAAGTTGGAATATTTATTAATACCTTCTATATCCTTTGTTCAATTGACTTAATACTTCACACAGTTGTTCAGGACCATCACACAATGAGGTTACATAACTCCATATTATCCTTAATACAAGTTATGGCCCCTGATTGACTTAGGTTAAAGTTTTAGGGCAGGTTAAAGTTTTAGGGCTAGTTGGGATTTTCACTTAAAACTCCAATACCATTCATTCAATTGACTTAATACTTCACACAGATGTTCAGAGCCATCACATAATGAGGTTAGATAACTCCATATTATCTTTTATACAAATTATGGCCCCTGATTGACTATTGAACTTAGAGACCTTAAAGTTTTAGGGCAGGTTGGGTAAAACTTTCTTTTAAAAATAAAAATGATTCTCAGTTATTTTAAATTATACTACAACATTCTCTTATCTATATTTTATAAGAAAAAAAAATAATGACAAAAACCAGCAAATGGTCTTAGGTAAAACATGAACACTTGTAATTGGACATGTTCTAACTTCATATCTGTAGCGCCATCACCAATCAATGTGTCAACACCAACAAGTCGATCAAAGAATTACTCGCAACGAGCTCCTTTGCAACTGTTGACAGGGAATTGGGGAGAAGAAAACGCTTCACCTCCAGTCTCCTCATACTATGTAAGTGCCTTTTTTAAATATTTTCAGGCAACACAGGTGTGTGTGTGTGTGTGTGTGTGTGTGTGTGTGTGTGTGCGTGTGTGCGTGCGTGCGTGCGTGCGTGCGTGCGTGCGTGTGACTTTCCCTTGTTTCTTCTGCTGTAAAGGAAGAGTGTATGTGATTAAATTTGTCTTGTACTTTGCAGCAACAGAGGTGTCTGTGTGTGTGTGTGTGTGTGTGTGTGTGTGTGCGTGCGTGCGTGCGTGCGTGCGTGCGTGCGTGCGTGCGTGCGTGCGTGCGTGCGTGCGTGCGTGCGTGCGTGCGTGCGTGCGTGCGTGCGTGCGTGCGTGCGTGCGTGCGTGCGTGCGTGCGTGCGTGCGTGCGTGCGTGCGTGCGTGTGTGTTAAATTGTTTTGACAAATAAGTGCATTTTTGAATTTAGCTTTATTTGTTTCTATTTCAGGACCTACTTGCAGAGACTGTTAGGTATGAGACGCGGCTGCCAAAGGCGGTAGCCATGGTTGATGCAGGCAGTTTTTACAACCAAACAACTGACAACCTGCTCACTTAAGGGAGAGGTAACAAGCAAGGGAGAACACAGGCCAGGTCTCCCCATGGCAGCATGAGACGCTGTTATAGGTTTGTATGATTTTTTTCCTACAATTTATAATAACAGCTGGAACTGGATAAATGTGTCGGCAATATAAGATACTCTAGTTTCCCTTTTTCTTGAGAAAGATATAGTTTTAATTGAGTTGTCAGTGGCATGGCTTTGGTCAGTGGTGATAAGCCCGTCAAATAAGTGACAGGTCTAATTATACATTGAAATGAAAAGGTTTAATTCATTTCAGATGTCATTTCCAAGAAGTTTGGGGTCCACACCCAGAGCGTCGAGACGAAGTTGAGGACTACTCTGAGAAGATTCTTCATTACGTTAAATGAACTGCTGAAGAAGATGTGTTGTAAATGAGTTATGATGCTTTGATTTTAGTGCTTTTAAAAGATGTGCTGTACATATGTGCTCTAAAAAGATGAACAGTACTGCTTAAGATGTGCTGAAAAGGCTTTTGATGCTTAAGAAAATGTGCATCTATTTTGATACATCTTATCCCTTTTGCTTAGAAATTTATGCCTTATAGAAGTACTGGTATTTTAAATGAAAGTGGTTCTAGCCAGTGTCTTGGTTGTTTATCAAAAAGATTTATTCGTCATTTGTTATGCTGAATTTCAATATTTATCTATCTATCTCTCTATCTCTCTCTCTCTCTCTCTCTCTCTCTCTATATATATATATATATATATATATATATATATTATATTCTGTGTGGAATTTTAACTTTGTGCATATCATATACTATTTATTCTTGTATAATATTTATTTTTGTGTTGAATTCTTGCAATTGTGTTGAAATGTAAGTGTGGGTATTTATGAGCTGGCAGCTGCAATTTCTTGAGAATAGTATATTTCTGTAAAATTGGTGTAATATTTACTTCTTTTGGTTTGTTTTTTTATTCGAGGTTTTCTTTAGTCAAGCAAAAAGTTGGTGTTTAGTTTGTTTGGTGAAAAATTAAATGAGCCTCTTTACCTATTATTAAAAATTTGGGCAAGAATGTGGTAAACAATAAATGGTATTTGGTAAATGAAATATTTTACACTATATATTGTTAGCTTTCTGTTGATCTCAATTGTCAGACTGATATGTGATTCCCTCTTTGTCTTTCATCAATTGTTTACATTGTATTTCATGTAAATGTGTTAAAAGAGAGCCCAAATGGAATGTTTTTAGCTCTACTGGCCTTTCTACTGGCCAAAGGCCAGAAGAGCTTATGCGATGGTAATTTGTACATAGTATGTGCGTCTGTAAACAATTCATGTTAACACGATACAGCCTTCAGTTTTGATTGTATCTTGATGAAGCTTGTACAGTATCTTCATATCCATTAGAGCTTGGTTCCTTTGCGAAAACCAGCCAGATCTGCCCATGCATGCCTAGATTATGGGCCTTGATAGTATAAAAATCCTGTAAACAATTGTTGTTAACACAATACAGCCTTCAGTTTTGATTGTATCTTGATGAAACTTGTACAGTATCTACATATCCATAAGAGCTCGGTTCCTTTTGAAAATCAGCCAGATCCCCCCATGCATGCCTAGATTATGGGCCTTGATAGTATAAAAAAAAGTGCGTATTCTTTTCCAAAAAACGCACTCAAGTGGGTTTTAACTGCATTTTTGGGGAAAGAATACGCACTTCTTGAAAGTGCGTTTTTAGTGCGCTTTTATGCAGCTAAATGTTTGTGAAGTTAGAAGCCTAGCGGCATGACGTTAGCGTCCTAGCAGCATCAACTTGGCGGACAAGCAGCATAAATCTGTTCTCTATTTCAAAGTTATCAATCATGGGTTTAATTGGGATATATGAAAAATCAACATTTTTTTTTAATTCGTACATAACCAGCAGTCTTAATTGTTTTCTACATCAAAGCATGTTTATATGAGTTTTCCTCTAAAACAATGCTAATCTAATGTTTTTCTATGCAAAATTCATCACGCTGGGGCGATTTTATTTCAAAATGTTGATCAAGCTTCCAGCGCCCTAGTGGCGTGTAGTTGGCGGCCTAGTGGCCAAAGTGCCCCAAACGACAATCCAGCGGAACCTCCGCCCCCACAAAAAAAGAGGGGGGGATCCTGATATTCGCTAAAGGATATGGATTTATGAATATAACATCTAATTTATCATTGTTTTGGAAAATAACTCATATAAAATGCTTTGAGAAAGGCAACAATTTTAGGCCGCTAGACACTTGAGACAGCTAGGCTGCCTTTTACTATACGCCACTTGGCCCTAGCCTTATGTACACGGTTTTATGTTCATGTTCATTTCAGAGAATTGATATGTATGTTCAAGCCTATATTCAGTTGGATTATCATCCCCATCATCATCATCAGCATCCTCCTCCTCCTCCTCCTCCTCCTCCTCCTCATCATCATCATCATCATCATCATCATCATCATCATCATCATCATCATCATCATCATCATCATCATCACCACCACCACCACCACCACCACCACCAACAACAACAACACCAACAACAACATTATTATTGTTATTATTATCATTGTTTATATTATTATTAATGTAATTTTCATCCAATTTTCCCTACATTTCTTAAGTTGTTTTTCACCCAGAGGTGTAATTTCCCCATGTGAGGTAGATTCATTCGCTATTTGTATGCATATATGCTATAAAAAAATTATAATTAAGTGTTTTATATTTCATTTTTTTTTTTTTTAACGTCGAAGACTGCTTTATGCAGTCTACAAAAGCAAGCTTGTATACTAATACATATTTAAATCATGTGATACAATGGAACGGCTGCTGATACAATGGAACGGCTGCATATTTAAAACAACAACAAAAAACCCTGCAATTAAACGCATTTTGCAATAGTTATTTACAATCCCAAACGTTTATTTTAACTAACCAAATGTTTAAAAATGTTAAGTTTCCTTATAACAATTATTGTCATTTGTTTGTTGCCATAGCTCCCAATAAGGTACTCAAAACGCAAATAAAGATATATTTACTGTAAACATCACCATAGTCAAACATAATCCACTATGATTATGAAACATACATGTTTTGTATTGTAGTGGTCACTTGATGAAGTGGAGTGTAAGCGAGGCTTGTGGATTCAAACATCACTTGAGTGTCACTCCCCTTATTTCACTCAAGTAATCATTTGAGTGTCCCTTAAGCGAATGTGGTTGGAGTGTGAGTGAGAGTGGATGTTCTGAATTTGGCCCATTGAAATGAAACTTGGAATTTATGTATATAGAAAGCAATAAGAGGAAGTGCATTAACTGGATCAAGTTATCTTCCCCTGTTGACCAAGATCCGGATGTAAATACAGAAAAAAGAGTGCTTGTGTTCAAGTATCAATATTTTATTTAAGTTGAATGAAAGAGTAAAAAAGGGTGGTCTTTTGGAATAGAAGCTATAATATTAAAAAAAATATTGTTTTTAAATATAATATATCAAAGACTTTTCAACCCCTATATCAAAAACTTTTCAAGCCCTATAATTTTTGTCAGCCATGTGTTTTACAAGAAACTTAAAAAATCATTTTAATAGTTATAAATGAATCTAATTTTTAGCTTGACTATTTAAAGAATAAGGAGAGCTATCCTAGTCACCCGAGCGTCGGCATATTTTTGTGTTACCACTTATGTTAAAGTTTGCGTATCACCTCAAATATTTTCAATGTCCATTGACATACGGCTTTGAAACTTTGCACACTTGTTTACCATCATCCCCCAACCTGTACAAAGGAGGAGGTAACTCTATCAAGCATTTTGACAAAATTATGCTCCTTTTTTACTTAGAATTTACGTTAAAGTTTGCGTACCACCTCAAATATTTTCAATATCCATTGACATATGGCTTAGAAACTTTGCACTTGTTCACCATCATGCCCCTAACCTGTACACAAGAGGAGGTAACTCTATCAAGCATTTTGACAAAATTATGCCCCTTTTTTTGGACTTAGAATTTACATTAAAGTTTGCGTACCACAAATATTTTCAATTTAGATTTATGTAAATTTCTCAGCACATCATGTACTGCATTGACATCTAATTTAACAGTGATCCATGCATGTTTTGCCAAAACTTTTCAATCCATACACCAAAAAGCGGCGGAATAGTCGAGCTCGCTGTCTCTGTGACAGCTCTTGTTGTACTTGCAAGAAATCAATTTTGAAAGTTTTTACCCATTTCTAGGGAGTAATATACTTCTTTTAATGGAAGCCTTGATGAGATGGTCATTCACCTGCATTCTGCCATGAGATGGCAGTCCACCTGCAGTCTGCCATGAGATGGCCATCCACTCGCAGTATGTCATGAGATGGCCATCCACCTGTAGTCTGCCATGAGATGGCCATCCACCTGCAGTCTGCCATGAGATGGTCATCCACCTGCAGTCTGTCATAAAATGGTCATCCGCCTGTACCCTGCCATGAGATGGCCATTCACCTGCAGCCTGCCATGAGATAACCATCCACCTGTAGTCTGCCATATGATGGTCATCTACCTGTACCCTGCCATGAGATGGTCATCCACCTGCAGCCTTGTATGAGATGGTCACCCACCTGCATACTACCATGAGATGGCCATCCACCTGCAGCCTCATTTGAGATGATCATCAACCTGCATACTGCCATAAGATGGCCATCCACCTGCAGCCTCGTTTGAGATGATCATCAACCTGCATACTGCCATTAGATGGCCATCCACCTGCAATCTCGTTTGAGATGATCATCAACCTGCATACTGCCATGAGATGGTCACCCACCTTCAGTCTCGTTTGAGATGGCCATTCACCTGTAGTCTGCCATATGATGGTCATCCACCTGTACCCTGCCATGAGATGGTCATCCACCTGCAGCCTTGTATGAGATGGTCACCCACCTGCATACTACAATGAGATGGCCATCCACCTGCAGCCTCGTTTGAGATGATCATACTGCCATAAGATGGCCATCCACCTGCAGCCTCGTTTGAGATGATCATCAACCTGCATACTGCCATTAGATGGCCATCCACCTGCAATCTCGTTTGAGATGATCATCAACCTGCATACTGCCATGAGATGGTCACCCACCTTCAGTCTCGTTTGAGATGGCCATTCACCTGTAGTCTGCCATATGATGGTCATCCACCTGTACCCTGCCATGAGATGGTCATCCACCTGCAGCCTTGTATGAGATGGTCACCCACCTGCATACTACAATGAGATGGCCATCCACCTGCAGCCTCGTTTGAGATGATCATACTGCCATAAGATGGCCATCCACCTGCAGCCTCGTTTAAGATGATCATCAACCTGCATACTTCCATGAGATGGCCATCCACTTGCAGCCTCGTTTGAGATGGCCATCCACCTGCAGCCTTGTATGAGATGGCCATCCACCTGCATTCTTGTATGAGATGGTCATCCACCTGCAGCCTTGTATGAGATGGCCATCCACCTGCAGCCTCATTTGAGGTGGTCATCCACCTGTATACTGCCATGAGATGGCCAAGCTAGCTCTTTGATAATAGCTATTGGTATCAGTGTACAAGTTACATAAAACCTGTTGGCATCTTTGGACATTTACTCTTTAACTTATTCATATGGCAATAAGATGGCTGTACCGTACAGACTGACCTGTCAATGATGATGATCATTTCATGTCTGAAGATGCTACAGACTTTATTTTTTGTGACCTTAATGATTTCTAAGGCTTGTATGAATTTGATTTTGCTATACATTCTGTATTTTCTTAAATCATTGATAGAAATTTAAGAAGTTTAATTCTAGAAGCCTGTTAGATGGTATAGTTTATTTTGAAGTGATGGTCATTGATTTTCAAAATTAGAATTTTTCTTTGGTCATGTCTTCATGTTAAACATCTCAAATCACTGTCATGCACATTGATAATTGCTTCAGTAGTTAAGTTTAAAAAGGGGAAGTACAAGAATTGTATTATGCAAAAAAGACCTGATAAGAATTGTCCATTGTGTAACAAATAATTGGCATAATAATGTGTGTTTACATACCCCCCCCCATCTTTTTCTTTCCAAAAAAATGATATTTGTTGACAAGTCTTGTGAAAATTACCAAGAAAGATATTGCTAAGCTACTGTTTCCAGTGTCTTTAAGAAAATACACTGGTTAAATTGCTTTCATGTATAATTTTAGTTGTTTTCAAATGGAAAATTAAGTACAATTATTAGGAATAAAAAATTATCTGTGATATATATATATTGTCTTGAAATAAACGTATATTAAAATATGTTTTCTAGTTAAATTTTGCGAGGTATCAAATAAGGCTACTACTTATTTGACAGCATATGGTGTTCAACTGTGGAGAAATTAAACTTGTGATATGGATACATATACAAATGGGCAGCTATATGATCTTAAGTTATATTTCACTCTGGCAATTCTTGATTATTAAAATGTTAATTCATGTCATCATATTATCGTATAGTTGCCCTTCTGTATTATTCATCTCTTATGCTGGTATGGAAAAAACAAATGAATAAAAACAATTCAAATTGACAATTCAGCAGGGACATACCGTTTAACCAAGAACATTTTTTCTTGAGATTCCCAAAATACATATTTTTGACATATTTCAATGTTTTTTTAATAAACTGTGTTCAAATAAATATGCAAAAAATTGGTTTCCAACTTGTGTTTTGGAGTTAAACTATAAAAATGCATCTTTAAGGCGAGGAAATAAGGTGTAAGATGTGTTGAATTAAAATTGGAAGACTGAACTTTATGTAAATCTGTTGACTGCTCCACATTTCATAAGGATACACTATTCATATTTAATGTTAAACAATCTACGATTAACACACACAAAATAAATAAAAGCTGCTTTATGCTTTAGAGTATGAAGTCTGGTATTAAATACATAAATTAAGTATGTTTTCAGCAGTTTTGCCAAACATAGAATTCATTTCATGACCTATTTTTAACTCCACATCATGATATGGTACCCTGTAATTACAAGAGCAGTACAAAACACATTTTCATACTTCCCAAATCTGGCACAAACATACATGTTATATTAATTTTTGCTATTATTTAAGAAGAAAAATATGAATTGAAACATAAAAGGCCATTTAATGTGAAATCTGCCCACCTCTTGCTCTTTCAAGATAGTTGCAGGACTGAACCAAGAAACAGAGGAGAGCCATTGCTCAACATGACTAAGAAACAGAGGAGAGTCATTGTTCGACATGACTAAGAAACAGAGGAGAGCCATTGTTCGACATGACTAAGAAACCGAGGAGAGCCATTGCTCAACATGACTAAGAAACAGAGGAGAGCCATTGTTCCACATGACTAAGAAACAGAGGAGAGCCATTGCTCAACATGACTAAGAAACAGAGGAGAGCCATTGCTCAACATGACTAAGAAACAGAGGAGAGCCATTGCTCGACATGACCAAGAAACAGAGGAGAGCCATTGCTCGACATGACTAAGAAACAGAGGAGAGCCATTGCTCGACATGACTAAGAAACAGAGGAGAGTCATTGCTCGACATGACCTAGAAACAGAGGAGAGCCATTGTAAGACATGACTTAGAAACAGAGGAGAGCCAATATTGTAAGACATGACTTAGAAACAGAGGAGAGCCATTGTAAGACATGACTTAGAAACAGAGGAGAGCCATTGTAAGACATGACCTAGAAACAGAGGAGAGCCATTGCTCAACATGATTAAGAAACAGAGGAGAGCCATTGCTCAACATGACTAAGAAACAGAGGAGAGCCATTGCTCGACATGACTAAGAAACAGAGGAGAGCCATTGTTCCACATGACTAAGAAACAGAGGAGAGCCATTGCTCAACATGACTAAGAAACAGAGGAGAGCCATTGTTCCACATGACTAAGAAACAGAGGAGAGCCATTGCTCAACATGACTAAGAAACAGAGGAGAGCCATTGTTCCACATGACTAAGAAACAGAGGAGAGCCATTGCTCAACATGACTAAGAAACAGAGGAGAGCCATTGCTCAACATGACTAAGAAACAGAGGAGAGCCATTGCTCGACATGACTAAGAAACAGAGGAGAGTCATTGCTCGACATGATTAAGAAACAGAAGAGAGCCATTGCTCGACATGACTAAGAAACAGAGGAGAGTCATTGCTCAACATGATTAAGAAACAGAGGAGAGCCATTGCTCGACATGACTAAGAAACAGAGGAGAGCCATTGCTCAACATGATTAAGAAACAGAGGAGAGCCATTGCTCGACATGACTAAGAAACAGAGGAGAGTCATTGCTCGACATGACCAAGAAACAGAGGAGAGCCATTGCTCGACACGACTAAAAACAGATGAAAGCCATAGCTCAACATGACCAAGAAACAGAGAGCCATTGCTCAACATGACTAAGAAACAGAGGAGAGCCATTGCTAGACATGACCAAGCAACAGAGGAGAGCCATTGCTCGACATGACTAAGAAACAGAGGAGAGCCATTGCTCGACATTACTAAGAAACAGAGGAAAGCCTTTGCTTGACATGACTAAGAAACAGAGGAGAGCCATTGCTTGACATGACTAAGAAACAGAGGAGAGCCATTGCTAGACATGACCAAGAAACAGAGGAGAGCCATTGCTCGACATGACTAAGAAACAGAGGAGAGCACTTGCTAGACATGACTAAAAACAGAGGAAGGCTATATTGCTAGACATGACTAAGAAACAGGAGAGCAATTGCTTGACATGACTAAGAAACAGAGGAGAGCCATTGCTAGACATGACTAAGAAACAGAGGAGAGCCATTGCTCGACATTACTAAGAAACAGAGGAGAGCTTTTGCTCGACATGAATAAGAAACAGAGGAGAGCCATTGCTTGACATGACTAAGAAACGGACGAGAGCCATTGCTCGACATGACCAAGAAACACTGAGGAGAGCACTTGCTCAACATGATTAAGAAACAGAGGAGAGCCATTGCTTGACATGACAAAGAAACGGAGAAGAGCCATTGCTCGACATGACTAAGAAACAGAGGAGAGCCATTGTTAGACATGACTTAGAAACGGAGGAGAGCCATTGCTCGACATCACTAAGTATTCTTTGTAAACCTGTTAAACTCCCAACGCATAATTCTAAATCACTAGGAAAATATTACCACGCAAGTCTGCCCTTTCCTGTCCAAACCTGGATTCACGTAGCATGATTCTAAAGGTCTTGTAAAACCCCTCCAACATTCTTGTATTTTTTATCTGGTGACTGGTTTAGTTGAGAAAGGTTCAATGCAACATTTGAGATCTGCTGATCCTAGCAAAATCCATCATATAAAAACACGAACATTTTTTTATATGGAAGCGACTGACCCTGAGGCCACCATACATCAAGAGTGTCCGTCCATCCGCAGGTTTTTAGACCAATATCGCCCTTTTTGGAAGATAAATAATTCCACAGTGAATAAATCTCAAATGAAGCCGAGCTCTTTAGGACAAGTGCATGCGCTTGATGGTGGTCTAAAGCAAAAGAAAGACCTGAGCTAAAAATGTATGAAAGTTGGTCAGGGTCACGGATCAGGTCAAGGTCCCTTGACTGTTTATTTTTTGTTGCCACAGAGTCTGTCAAAGCTGTCCCAAGTATACTTTATATAAGGAACTAAACAAAATTGCGGTTGAATGACGATTTAAGGTGAAGGGCATCGAGACCAACTACCAAATTTCAAAAATATGATATAAAGTGATTTCCCCATCTTGGAGCAGGGTAGGAGACCACCACAAATGTTAATGCCTTTGCATATCCCACACAGCCTGCCCGCCTTTGACTGATAGTCTATTAAGTCCAAATAGTTAAATTAAGTGGTGGCTTTAAGTACTTCTTGTTGCATTAACATTTCTGTACAAATCAAGTCTCTCTAATTGCCGTATGAATGTTCGTCCATCTTGACGGATAAAATACATCTGTAAAAAGGCTCTTTTATATGTTCCTCCTTCCTCTAAATATTTTATAAAAATATTTTATTGATGTTCATTTTATTCAACAGTTATAGTAGATTTAAACTTTACAGTCAATATATATTTTCCTTTTTTGGCATTTACGCCCTTCAAAATAATTTATTCAGCTGAACCCCATTGACCCAAAATCGCTTGGATTTGAACAGGATGTAAGGACCAATATCTTAATACTAAATGAAAGCATTCCTGAAAGGCTTTGTGTTTTAACTGTTTCCTGTGAGTTTGAACCAATGAGGTTGTACTGTCTGCGTTTTTTTTCATATAAATAGCTTCGACTTCCAGAGCTTATCATTTATTGTTTGTCTACAATTAATTGATGAACCAGCCCAAAGTCATTGGCCATGACTGTGATTTATTTGGAAATTGTAAAAATTTGATGATGACAAGACACACCATGTACAATATATCATACAGAGCTCCTCGGCCATTTTATTGAAAACAACCTCGGATGTATATGGGCGGTTTACAATGTCAAATATCTGTACACTTTTTAAGTCTGCTGCAAGAAGACGCGTAGTAATATTATTTAGCAGTTAAACTTTTTTTACTTAACTCTTGGGATTTTCAATCATGTTTGCAATAATACACTTCACTGTTAATCAATTTGATCAATAAATACAACTCTAAAACACTACAATAATTAATGATTATTATTCAAAGTTTTATAAACTACTTCTACCTTGATAAAAACGGCCAAGGAGTTCCAAATGATATAATATATATGTTTCTGGAATCAGTTTTCTTAACGTAGCTTGTAAATAGGAAAAGACGTAGTTCAAAGTCAGTGTTTATTTATCAAATAGTTAAAATATGCTCACAAAATGAAATATAGTGACATTGAGAAGACTGTGACATTGATTCAAGTCAATATATCCAACGTTTATAATTCACAAACAACTTTCATAGTATTAAATGGACATTTTCCCAAAAGTTGCAAATCATAAAATTACAATGATATTTTGTTATATTTTGATAATGAACTTGTTTTCGTTATTAGCCTCCTCCATCCTCTTACAGCCAACCCTTTATAAAGTCATTAATACAGTGCCACACACAAGTCCCTTTACACTCAAATGTGTTTTGACAGAAAATAATTATACTATTTTTAACAATTTTATCAGAAAGATATGTACTGGTTATATTTTTTTCCTATGTCTATTTGCTAAAACAAGAAAAAAAAGCTCTTAATCAAAAGACACAGATCATCGACATTTTGAACACTTTTTGTACTTCCATTTTAAAGCTGCTCTCTCACAGATTGACATTTTTGACTGTTTTTCTATGTCTATGAATCAGCTGATAAAATGGGCATCATGCAATGTCTTTGATTCAGTCGTATAAGACAACTCACAATATAACAAATCAGAATTGATTGAAAAACTCCCGAAACACTCATTATTCTACAGTGTTACTAATGCTTATGGCAATAAAACGTACATTTTCTAATGTAAATTTGAAAAACTGCTATTTGATCTTTTGTCAGTCATCTTTTATCACTGGTTTCAAAACACTTAGTACAAAAGTTTTGAATTCAGAGACAAAAAATAACATAAAAACTCTCAATCTCATAAAAACAGTCAATCTGTGAGTGTGCAGCTTTAGAACATTGTAAAAGGATTTTTTTACAATTATTTAAATGGCATACTTGTGAAGTATTAATTTAATGTTAAAACCACCAATGAAGTATAACCATTGGCCCATTGTTCAGAACTTGATAGCGTTTAACAACATGATAAGCAAAATTGTTGTCAACTTAAATACTTGAAATATTTTATATAAAAGTGATCATATATTTAAATATAACAAGTACAGCTGTAAAAGGCTGTCATTAACTGTGTAAGAAGTACAGCAGATCAAAAGTGTATCCTTAAAATTTCCAGAGCTGAAAGGATTTTAAATTTAACGATGTTCTGAACAATCAGCCCATTGCGGTCCAGTGTCTATCTACTGGTTAGGTAAAAATAGCCTTTCTAAAATTTAAGCCAAACAACAATATCAATATAATTACACTCTTTTTCATACAAAGTATGATGGCCAAAGATACGATCTAAACTTAACATTTGCTAGTACATGTTAATTCAATATGAAATATGCATAAGATGAGCTAATAATGTTTTACAATGATAATCTAAGATATAATTGGTATTATGTAGGAAAGGTTATTTGATGGACAAACAGACGTATTCTGAAATGAAATACAGAGTAATCTCAGTTTTCAATGATCAAGTTGTAGTTACAAGTCACTTTTGAGTTTAGAGAAGGAATGTCAAGACAATGCTAATACCTTTTTTAACTCTTTTTAACAATTGTTTCTTGTTCTTAATAATAATTGTTATCACTAATAGGTTCTTTATACCCAAAATGTCCAGAAAGAAAGATGAACTAAAGCAGTTAGTAGACACTGGTTTGGTTGATCCTCCCTTCTGTCATGGTCATTGTGGCGTGAGACCACAGTTATTTTTACAATATGTTTCATATAGACACTAACCTGGCTTTTCACTTTCAAACAGTCCCAATTGAAAAACAAGTAGAACAATCCAAGACACAAAATTTAATCACAAGAAAACATATGGTAGACCAATGCGTTGTCTCACAAAATTGAGTAGTAATACATGAGACTTATTCAGAGGTCAAGACAGAATAAGGCTACAAACAACCAATCTACATAGATCCACAGGCAATGATTTTTTTACACCGAAAACTACCAGTTTTTGAAATACCGTGTCAAATTATGTTAAGCTCTATGCAAAAAGGCCACCTGTTTCTTCTCTCATTCAACTTTAATAAAATATTGATACTTGAACACAAGCACTCTTTTCTGTATTCACATCTGGATCTTGGTCAACAGGAGGCAGATAACTGTGGTCTGAGCCTATTTAAGCAACATTTTTTCAGAAACAGACTTCAAAACTCCTATAGTTCAGCTTCAGGCTATATGCAACACATACTGAAAGTTTGACAATGATATATTATACAATAAATGAATGAGACAAGTTTTAGCACCTGTGGTATTTTTATAAAAAGGATAAACAGCCATTTCCCTCAAATGGCAAACCTTTGAAGAGCCCTTATTTCCTAATCCATTGGAATAATTTGACCAAGTAAAGTTTTCCTTGTAGCTTTCAATGGTGACTATAGAACAGCACCACAAAAATGGCCTGCCTACTCTTTTAAGATTTTTTTCTAAGCAAAATAAAGTTTTTCCACTTTATCGGCTTAACGTTTTATATAAAAAATGACATAGAGCCAAACTGAAATGCTTCAACTTGTCAAAATTTTGCTTTTCTGGTCCACTTATATACAAAGGTAACAGAACTGTTCAGTTAAACAAAAGAAATTTAGTGATCATGTGTTTATAAACAGTCTAAACACCACTTTATGCCAAATTGTTTGCTTCCGGGACAAATGGCGCAACAAAGGAAATGGCAAAAAAACACCAAAACTGAAAGATATATGACAACTGCTAGTGTTTTCATGTATGAGGTGGCTACATGATGCGGAAAATGCAGAGATAGCATTATAATGCCCAATTGATTGATTTTACTTTTATCTGTTTTGAAGGCTTGATTTGGCATTAAATTCTCAGTACAGCACTTCACCATTGTCTATAAATTGCTTAATTACACCTGATTTGCTATAAATCTCACTCTTTGGAATCATTTACACACAAACAAGTACTACAGAGTTGACTAACATCTTCATTCTTCTGAAATATTGGATTTAGAGCTGCATCTCCTGGATTCAGATTGCAGGACTACTGCCAGGGGAAAAAGTCACAGCTAACTGAAGCTTATTGGCACATCATGATCTGCAAGCAAGACACAAAAGCAATGTTTTACACTAATAAATCTGCTATTACTGTTTAAGTTGTAAAAAGGCCTGTAAACACTCATTTGAGGCATACACAACCTTTTATGTAGTCATAAATGTGATAAATATGCAGAAAAGTTCATGAATTCAAAGATTTTCAGGACAAATTTTATAAAATATACTATAAAGTATAGTCTTTTGGACATTTGCAACCAGTTTTTAACAACTCAAATGTTTATCTCATCATTATCCAGATGCATTTTAAAAGCATTAAAACCAGACATGCTTAGAATTTCTTCTTACTTGGAGACAGTACCGGTATTTCTTTCTCAGAAATCCTTGCAGAGAGCCGGTATAGAATTCCACAGGAGACCACATTTTGACCAGCACTGGTTCTTGTCCTTGAAAATTCCTCTGTGGCTACAGCAACCAGGCTGGCTATTGAAATAAACAATAAATAAGAGTTTTTAAGACATTTATAATGTATTAAGATTGTTTTTTTAAAGCATGAAGGGAAAAGGCTCTAATCTTTATGAAAGTGACTCACTTTTTATTTCTTTTGCCTTGAGAAATGTCAAGTTTTTTAATGTATAAACTGAATGAATGAATTAATTAATGAATGAATTAATTAATGAATATATAATTATGAACGATTGATAGAATGAATTAATGAGTAAATGAAAGGTGGCATTTTTTCATTAAAAAAAGATATCTCATTGTGTTGCTGTGATTGTTGAAGTAGATGGGTTTTTTTGTCCATAAGCTGAAAATGATATACCTACTAAATAAAACATCATTCTGCATCATATGTGTAGTAAGTTTTGTTTAATTGCTTGTAAAATTTGCAATTAATGTAATGTTTGATTTAAAGAGCAAATGTGTGAATAGATGCACAATACAGACCACCAATACAAGTCGGCAGTTTCATTAGACAATGATATTACGGTATCTCAAAGCAGCACCATAAATGATTTACAAACAACATGAAAGAAATTCATTTAGGAATGAAACAAAGAGTATCAATGAGCTTATATGATCAAACTTACTCACATTATGCTTCAGTTTGGATACAATTTTCCATTATATGATCTTGAAGTACTAACAAATTATAGCATGTTGGCATACACCAAGTACAGCTTGGCCGGGTGGGCAGTTTGGCAGGCGGGCTGTCTGGCTGGCTGGTTCTTCATCATTTCCTCCAGGGTCTGTTTAAAATAATAAGAACGGAAAATAAATAAATGCACAACATCATTCTAAACATCAAATCATTGACGCCCTAATTACAACATACTCAATTAACACATCTCTGGCATAACAGTTTAATTTGATGGGTTCAACATTTAAGTATTCCACTTCGACCAAAAGTGGCTCATGACAAGTGCGATGAAGCCAACACTTGGAGATGAACCCAATATCACAACCTGTGAACATGTCAGTTATGTCACTTGCCATCAGGAACCCTGAAATGTACAACCCCATTTGTTATTGGACCTTGCTTGAGAGTACCTAAGCACATGCAATGGCCACTTGCCTGTTAGCGTGTGGCCGTGCTTTTTCATTGAGCAAATAAATGTTGTTTATATTTCAAAAATCCCTCCATTTTTTCTGTATTCACATCCGGATCTTGGTCAATTGGGGGCAGATAACTGTGGTCTTGAGCCTTGTGCAGCTCTCTGATGAGGATTTGGAAAAACACAAACAGCTGTTCCAAAAATATATCACACATTCACACTACTAAAGACCTGCTAATGCAACTTGCAACTTTTAAAAGGTAAACCTGTCGCCTCTTCCTGTTCCACTCATGCAAAAAAATACTGTAATTGAAGCAACAAGAGGCCAAATAGGAACTATGCTCTACTGGCTGGGTTTGTGTGGTCAACATCACTGTTTTCGAAAAGAACCAACCCCTTATGGGTATCTGAATACTCAAAACTGAAGATTGTATCATGTTTGCAAGCATTTATTACACAATAGCATTTTTTTATACTATCAAGGCCCATAATCTTATCATTTCAAGGCCCATAATCTAGGCATGCATGGGCAGATCTCCCTGGTTTTCGAAAGGAACCCAGCTCTAAAGGATATCCAAATACTGTACAAGTTTCATCAAGATACAATCAAAACTGAAGACTGTATAGTGTTGACGAGCAATTGTTAAGTGACATACTGATTTTTTTACTATCAATATAAGTCCCATTATCTAGGCATGCAATGGCGGATCTGGCTGGTTTTCAAAAGGAACCAAGCTCTTATGGATATGTAGATACTGTACAAGTTTCATCAAGATACAATCAAAACTGAAGGCTGTATCATGTTAACGAGCAATTGTTTACATGATTTTTATACTATCAAGGCCCATAATCTAGGCATGCATGGGCGGATCTGGCTGGTTTTCGAAAGGAAGCCTTTGGCCAGTAGAGCTAAAAATAAGACAAGCTCATCTGGCGGGCTGACATTTTTACGCACTAAATAATAAGCTATTAAATTGGTCACAAATTTCAGAATTTATACTTTCAAAGCCCCGAGGCCTTGATGAATGGAAAGCAACAGAACACTTGTGGGCATAACCATGAAAGATGTCATGTAAATCTTACATTTCCGAAGTCACAACTCTACCAATTAAAACAATACTCTTGAAGAATACATGCAAAGACATAAAATACATCAGAAGGAGGTTTTACCAGGTGTAAATACAGTGAAGCTGCTAGGTCTTCTGCCCTTGCCATATGGAAGCCATAGCAGTGACCATGGTCTGTACAAAACCATAAAAACAAAGTACTTGTTCCTGGAGCTGAGACATTTACCTTGGTGGAAAACTTGTTGCATCGCTGAGGGTCATGAGCAGCATCATCATGGTCAGCATTCTTTTTATTGACATTTCTTCATCAGTTGTAAATTTCCTGATGTCCCTCACCTTTGAACCAGACTGATTGAAGTAGTATGCACGGCCATATTTCTCTGGATTATATGTACCTGGTTGTGGAACGGCTTCTTCTGAATCATTGCAACATATATCTACTGACCTATTGCTATTGAAGGAAAAGTTTAATATCATCTGGAATTAGATTACCATTGCTTAACATAGACTCACCAATCAAATCATGAAGTTCAGGTGCATACTTTCTCATTTCAGTCATGCCAGAATTAAACCTGATATTTTGTGCAGATTCACTATCATTACAATCACTAATCACCTGATCCAAGTCCTGACAATATCTTGCTGGCTAAAGACTTCTGACTGAAGCTGTTGTCGCCAACATCTTAAGAACGAAGGCATAAGCTGTCTTTTCTAAATCAGACATATTGGAATTGAAACGTTGAATTAGGATGGTTTTACCTCATCTGGCACGACTTGCAACACTGCAGCATTTTTTTTCAGAATCATCATCATTGCCAATGATTTTGTTTTGTAGGAAACATCTATCAATGCGTCTATGTAATGTGCTTTGAACTGGAATTGAAGAATCAGAAATACTGATTTCTTCAAATGCGGCATGTCTGAATCAAACACCAACCCTAGTGCCATCACAACACAGTCGTTTTGGCTCAAAACCTCATACATCACAAGGCTGACGAAAGTCAATCCTCATATTGCTTGCCCAACCAAAACTAGCTATTGTAACCATGTCGCAGTCTGAACAATCTCCATTACCAGCATAATCTTTATCCTCAAGAAGATCAAGCCAGTGCTCTGATTGCGATTTTAGAATGGACAGATGTTTACAAACCTTGATGTGAGCAAGTTGCCGACATATTTCATATGGCCCTTACTTTAATTTAAAGTTAACCTTACCATAACTGGCAAGCTATCTTCACCGGCTAAAACATAACAATTCTGCAAATTATTACTACTGTACCTCTCAACTTGCGAGTTACCTACATATAGTAATTCTGTTGAACAAAAATGTTTGGCCCGTCATTTTCCATTGCCTTGCCTGCATCTTGGATAAACAAAACAACCATCTCTTTCACAAACCTACATTGTATGCGTGTAACACAATTACCCTGGATATATTTAAAACAACACCTATCATTTTCCAATAAATTACAATCAGGGATATTCAACACAGTTTTGTATTTATAATGCTGCAGGAACAGTTAAAGAAAGAGCCTGATTCTTGTTGATATTTAACTGTGTAAACAAAATCATTATTCATTAAAAGAGCCATCAATTTCACTATAGTTGTTTAAACAACAAATGAGATTGTCTTCCTCATTTTGTGCAACGACAAATTTTCAATGTTCAGACTTAATATTGAGACAATAATTTTCATAAACATGAGACACCCAACATACCAATTCTTAACATTATGAATAATTTAATCATTTTAATTATGTATTGTATTGTAATACCATAAATCTAAAATGAATACATTGCCTATTAATGCTTTATTATGTAAACTAAAAATTAATAAATTAAGAGGTCTCATTTACCTTTGATTTAACATCCAACAGAATATGCTTTGAAATGGTCCTTCCACATGAACATGTCGTTTGTGTATATGATCTAGGAGAAAATCTTCCCTAGAACATCTAAGCTGTAAGAATTAGGACAGTTCAACCTCTGTTGATCCTGAAAAATGTTGAAGTTAAAGAAAAAAAAAGAGTAACCAATCAGCATAACTATTCAAAACAATTATAAAAGTTGAGGCAACAATGCATTACCCTATTGTTTATAAAAACACACACCTTAAATGAGATATATGAATACCAAAAGTAAGTATATTGACATGCATGCAATTTCATGGTAAAATTATTTATGAAGTACAATAAAATCAAAACAGGTTTTCCGGTAAGCGCAGTGGTAAGCAAACTCACTTATCCCACCAAGACCCTGGCACATGTGAGTTTGGTAAATGGTCACCAAGATGGACAAATGTTTTTTTTCCAGTTACACCAGTTTCTCACACATCATGCTTGACCAAGGCCTTCAATTAAAGTATTGTTATATCTAGACTAACATAATGTGAATGATACAATGAAGTTTGGTTATTATAACATCGTCAGTGAACTCCTTTTATTATACCGTATTATATCATGTATAGGACGCTAGCATAGATAGGACGCAGGCAAAAAAATAGTTGAGAAAACGGGTAAAAACCCTTTATATATAAGATAGGACGCAGCGGAAAAATGTCAAAATCAGAGCCGAAAAATTGAGGTTGGTAAAGTATTTATAACATATATTGAAGTAAAAAAACAAACAAAAATTGTATATAAGGCATATTTCGATAACTGTCTTGTGTAATAATAATTTTCCTAAATTAAACAACACTCATGCATTTTCAGTTGCAATGTTAATGTACCAAGGTTGTGATATATACCGTGGGTAAGCCATGCAAGTTCTGAGCTTGAAGGCAGACTGCAACATCCCACAGAAGGAGCTGAACAAGGTCACTGGTGTCAATAATACTGCAATATAAAAATGCAAAATAGTATATTAAAAATCTGTTATTTACTGTTGTTGTTTTTTTTATTTCATGAATGGAAATAGATTGTAACCAAAAATTAACAACAGACAAGCCAATTTCACTACTTTTGTAAAAAAGTAATCATTTGATAATTTAATCTAAAGAAGAATATATAAAAAGAACCCATTCAACATTAATACACATTTCTGTACATTATGTTGATCAGAAATAAGACAGAGAAACCAGTATAATGTATGTATTATATGTGGGAGTTCACAAGTGTGACACTATCATGTAGCCTAGAAAAAAGGAAAAAAAAAGGATGACAACCTTGTCTTCCCACACTTCCTTTGCTGCACTTTTTATCTTCTTTCAGCCTTTTCTCTTTGGGGTTCCCCGTCTGTTTTGCACCTGGGAAAGAATTATTAAAAATACCAGTCCATGTGATATTGAAATTACTATTACACTTGTTAATGCAGTACAAATTTCTTACTCGGCTTTTTTTAAAAGCTTTATACTGTGGAATATACCTATTTATGGTTCAGCAACATTGAAAACCAAAACTGCCTTAGTATCTACACAGAGATGGAAGTCAATGATTCAAATACCTCAGAGTATATTCAATCATCTGATCAGTGATGAATGTTTTTTTTTTAAAAAGCTGCTTATGTATTTACATGTATCCAATGTTTGAACATTGAAGAGTAATACATTAAAAACTGATGCAAATGTGCATAACGACAAGAAATTGAAAATTTTCCCAATTTTCTTTTTAATGTAACCAGGCACGTTGTTCAAATCTACACCATGTATCCTGCCATCATTTGAATCATAATCAAACTGTATTGTACCGAAGTTACAACATCAAACCAACTGAAATTTACATTTGCAGGCAACGTCTTAATTGCTCCATAATCTGTTTAGATGCAGTCCATCCTTCAGGTCAGAACCTAGATTTTAAACAAGGTAGAAACATGTAAATGGAGATGCACTAGCAGAAAATGAATAGGACTGCCTTAATTTATCTGTCTATTTTAGTTGACTATATGGCAAATATTTACTCAACATGCCTTTAAGGCAGCTGGGGTATGCTTCATATGAATATCATATTAAAAGGCCATGATTTATATTTGAACCTGTCACTGGCTCCTTAAAAGCATTATTTAACTAATGAAATACATAGATATATGCATAATTAAAGCAAAATTATATCTAAATGGATTAGAATACATGTATAAGCTATAACAGATATAAGCAGACATATTAAATTTCATCTGACTGACATCTGATTTGACACTCCGTAGCATGATGTACATAAACACGAAATGAAAGGTCCAAACAGACTGTGTCACAGATTTGCACCAAAAAAAGTTTTTTCTGTAACAAATCTCAGGACAATTATCTAATAGAATGTGTTATGCTTTGATGTCATAATTGTAAAATAAAGTACCAAAATGTAAAAAAAAAAGATTCGTGTCGGAGATCGGGTTCGAACCCGCTTGCCAAAATTGAAATCCAGCGTCTTCCTTACTGAGCTATCAAGGCTTACACTAAATGGGTGACATAATTAAGCTATAAACCTACCTTGGTAATATCATTTGATAACACTAGCCAATCATGCATAAGGAATGAATTCCACCTGGTAGACATACCCAGTTATCTTTTTTAATGGAAAAATACGAAATAATTGCTAAACTTAAATAAAATTGTAAACTATGTGGTACTTCAGTTAGTAAGTTTCAATGCATTGTACACGTCGATGCCAAGTTTATGTCATTTTTCGACAATATTTTTTTTTCGCTATTTCATCATCTGTGAGACAGCCCCTTTAAATTTTAAATGATTTGAAGTAATGAGTGTTGGGGGTTGGAATATCTTACCTCTGTTAAAAAGTCATACTGAAAGAACTCACTTAACGTAACATCTGGCAGTGCTTGGTTGGTGCATGTCACCCAATGTTGGCATGCTCTCACCGCGTCCACTTAGGTCTGGCGCCCTACTCAATATTGAGCACAGAACAATCTCTGCTCCAGGAGCTGTTTCTCTGAGACGTCTACAACCTCTGAAGTATTCCTGAATCTGAAAATGGTCCGTTTCATTGAAAAAATTGAGTGTCAAAACTACAGTTTAATACAAATGATTTTATCTGTTTTACTTTTACCTTCAAAATCAAAACTGAAAAAGAAGGGAACAGCTGTGTTGCGTGGTTACAATTGACTGGTACATAACATAAGTTTGACGATAATATATGGTGTTCAACCGTGTTGCAAAAACATGATTACAAGAAAGTCAAATTAGAAAATACTAATCTTTGAAAAGATGTAGAATGGAATCTATTTTAAATATTTTTAAACTGATTACAGTAATTCAAATATCTAAAGCTGCACTATTACAGATTGAATGTTTTGGCAACTTTTTTTATTTTTTGTCTTGGAACGAGCCAATTTTTGCAAAAATCAATAGAAACCAGTTATATAAGCCTGCTGACAAAAAAAAGATCGCAGAATTTTATATTTAAGGTTCAAAAATTGATTTTTGTGTATTTTTCTTAAACCATTAGGCTTAAGCCATAAAACACTTATTTTCGAACTGAAATATGACAATCTACGATCTGATTTTTTTGTAAGCAATCCTATATCACCGGTTTGCATATATATTTACGCAAAAATTTGCTCTTTCCAAGACAAAAATTAAAAATGTTGTAAAAATGGTACATAGCTGTGAGATATAAGCTACAATAATAAACGATCAGGGATATTTTTTTATAATTTTTTACATTTCTTATGTATCCCTGTAACCCTACAACTCTCTATTTAAAATTTAAAAACAAGCCAAAGACTATATAGTCATATTATGCATTGATATTGAATAATAATGACAAAGTTGTTCAATATATACCAGACAGTGATCTAAACTGGATTGAATTTGTCATTTGAGTCGTTATTTTAACATTAATGTTTTCTGGCTGGGACCAATCTTACTCCCAGATTCTGGGTAACGGAGACCGTTATACATGTACACAGCCTGTCAGATTTGTCCTAGATTTATAGATATCGGGATACCTGATAAACAATTAACATGTTGTTGTTTTGCGTAATGACATTTATAAATAAATATGTGATTAAAAATAGGCAATAATATTTTCGTAGGAATTTATAACGGAGATAATTTCAAAATTGTGGCCGCAAGGATTTTCTGCCCAAGGACTGTTTGCTACTTTTTGCTGGGATGGTGGACATCACAAGTCTGCCACTAATAAAAAATCGTCAAAAGACTCGTTGACAACCATTTAGCTGGACTAATCTGTGAGATTGCAGCTTTAATAAAATTTATAAAATCCTTTCAAATCATCTAAACTATGCACCTGTAGAATCCTTGATTGTGCAAAATACATGGAACCAAGGTTAAGGTATATACTGCCAAAATGCCGATGTCCCACTTCTTCCCAAGCTTGGTAGCGGAAGTTCTTCCGGTCTTTAACGTAACAAGCACCTTCAAATAAAAGAAGTGATAAATACATAGATATTAATGCACCAGTCAATTGTTACCATGGCCCCTCCAGGTCCAGAGATAGCCAGAAATGGGCTGTGTTTTGACCTTCCAGGTGACCCAACAGTGCCGTGTGAATGCGGTGGTTTTGTGTTGGCGGGGATTTTTCCATCTGTGTGTCCCTGCAGAATGGGGATTTTACCCGAGCTTGGTTGGACCAAAAGTTTAAGTCCCCATTAATAGAAGAATTAAAGCCTGTTTACACTTTAATGCACTTCAATATTACTTACTGTGAATGGTGCATAACTGAGAAATTTCTTCATGACAATGACAGTGTAGACATTGAAATCACAAACTACAATAATGAGCGACCAGGGATACTTTTTTATTATTTTGACATTTCATGTGTATCCCTGTTGTCACCAGCCACCAGAACACCTTCTATGATTAGCTTGAAATAAGCTTAACAGCAATTTTGCGAAGTGTAAGATATAGTTTGTTTTTAAGAACAAAATAAAGCACGCGGAGGAATTCAAAACTCTTTATTTCATCGCGAAAATACACGACTTTTGTTGTTATTATTATTTATCGAATTATGGCGTTGTCGTCGCATATGGTCTATGTGTAATTTATCGAATATTTTTCCGATATCGTCTATGTGCTTTATTCTTTGTATTTGTACTGTTGTTACTTTTTTACCCTACGTATTGCGTAAAGTTGTGTTTTTCTCTAATTATCTTTAGCCTGTTTGTTTTGGACAGATACAACTCAAAGAGTCCATCAGTTCTTCTTTCGCACTTTTTGCTGTTTCTTCTTTTTCGCCCGCTAGTACTTATAACCCCAACGTATGACATTCTTGTCTTCACAGAAACATGGCTGAATCAGACCACTTCAAATGATGACTTGCATATTCCTAACTTCAGCTCACCATTTCGTTGTGATATACAGGATCGAGTCGGCGGAGGCGTCGCCATACATGTTCGTGATGGAATCAGCGCATCTGAACGAACAGAGCTACATGTGAACGGACTTGAGGCCCTTTGGGTTGAACTTCATGTAAACCGACGTAAACTTCTCATTGGTGGATTATACCTTCCCCCAAACTCCAACAATACCCAATGGCTTAACATGGAACAAAGTCAAGACGGAGCCTTCAATGGCCATTATGATAACATACTTGTGGCTGGCGATTTAAACTTAAACATCGCTCCATCTGCAGCAAACAAGTTGAGCAGGCTTATTGATTCCTACAATGCGGAGCAGCTCATCGATTCCCCTACCCACTTTACTGAGCAATCAAATGCTCTCATTGATCTCATGTTCGTGAAACATTGCCACCAGTTCTTTCTAGTTTTGTGGCCGACCCTTTCATCCAAGATCTTGTTCGCTTCCATTGTCCCATTGTGACTGTTTTCAGATTTACCAAACCATCACATTCATGTTTCAATAGACGTATCTGGCTTTATGAGAAAGGTGATTTTTCTAAATATCAAAGTCATCTCCGTTCGACTGACTGGAGTTCTCTTATAATCGACAACGACCTTGACAGGATTGCTGACAATATATCTAAGACAATCATATCAGCAGCATCTGAGAGTATACCAAACAGAGTAGTCAATATTCGACCAAACGATGTTCCCTGGATGAACAATGACACTAGAAAAAAAATCAGACAACGTCGTAAAATGCACCCACGGGCTAAGGCAACACACGAAGAAGAATCTTGGTCTCAATTCAGAAAAATCCGAAACGAAACAACATCCTTAATTCGAAAATCAAAGGCTGACTATCATAAAAAGATAATTGAGAAAATAAACACAGACAATATAACCGCAAAGAAATGGTTCAAACTGGCAAAACAGCTCACCAACAAACATAAGTCATCAAGTATCCCTACACTGATTGAAAACGGCATGGAAGCAAACACAGACGAAGATAAAGCTTCCTTCCTTAACGCCTGCTTCTGCTCACAATCTAACCTTGAAAGTACTGATCATGATCCTCCAGATTTACCAACAGCTGACTCATCACTTCTATCAATTACTATTACGACTAAAGATGTAAAGGACACCATATCTCTTATTGACCCTTCTAAAGCCAGCGGTCCCGATCTAGTCAGTCCGAGGCTACTGAAAGAATGTGCAGTCGAATTAGCTGAACCACCTTCACGCTTTTACAACAAACTACTTCAACGTTCAGTTTTTCCTAACTCTTGGAAGCTTGCAAATGTTACACCAATTTTCAAAAAGTCGGATCCTTCAAATCCTTCCAACTTTCGTCCTATCTCACTTCTCAGTTGCGTCGGAAAACTCATGGAACGCTGTGTCAACAAATATGTGTACAGCTACCTTGTTACAAATGACATTCTTAGTAAATTGCAATCTGGCTTCATCAAAAGCGACTCCACAGTGAACCAGCTCACGTATCTTTACGATGACATCTGTAGAGCACTGGATGAAGGTAAAGAAGTTCGCGCCGTCTTCTGTGATATATCGAAAGCCTTCGACAGAGTATGGCACCGAGGTCTTCTCTACAAACTCTCTTCCATTGGTATAGAAGGTTCACTTCTCGAATGGTTTTCTTCTTACCTGTCAAGCCGCAAACAACGAGTTGTTATTTCAAACTCGTCTTCATCTTGGAAATCTATTAACGCCGGCGTGCCACAAGGTTCCATCCTTGGTCCTCTCCTTTTTATTTTCTACATAAACGACATTGTCTTCGACATTCAAGCCAATATTCGCCTTTTCGCTGACGACACCAGTTTGTACATCATCGTTGATGACCCCATTGAAGCCAGTTCCGTTCTTAATAACGACTTTTCCAAAATCCTTACTTGGTCCAACTTCCTGGTTGGTAACTTTCAATCCTGCCAAAACAGAATCGATGATGTTTTCAACAGGCGAGCGCATCCCGAAATTGTTATGGATCAAGTTCCAGTGAATGAAGTCGAAACTCACAAGCATATTGGTCTAACCCTGTCGAATGATGCTAAATGGGCGCCACACATATCGTCTATCCTAAACAAAGCTTGGCAGCGATCTGGTATTTTAAGATCTCTGAAATATCATTTATCTCGACAAAGCCTCGAACGCATGTATATATCCTTCGTCAGGCCGCTTCTTGAATACAGTGACGTGGTCTGGGACAATTGTCCTAATAACCTAAAGAACGACATCGAATCTGTCCTAAACGAGGCTGCCAGAATAATCACAGGAGTCACAAAAATCAGTAACATCAATCGGCTACTTAAGGAACTTAACTGGATTTCTATGGCTGAAAGAAGACGCCATCATATGCTCATACTTTTTTTACAAAATGAAAAACAACCTTAGCCCATCATATTTATCCACCCGCATTCCTGTTCACAACAACCAAGTCTACTTGTTCCGCTCTGCCAATGACGTTCCATCAATGCACACTCGAACACAATCCTACGGTTCCTCCTTCTTGCCCATTACAATCAGGGAATGGAACGCACTCCTCTTTAGTGTACGCTCAGCGCCAACACTTCCAGCATTCAAAACAAAACAACAAAGCAGAACAATACCATGGTCAGCACATCTTTATAAGTTCGGCACAAGAAGGATGCAGATATATCATACACGCCTTCGTCTTGGATGTAGTACTCTGCAGTTTGAGCTACATCGCCGTGATCTTTCGGAAACTCCTCTATGCATCTGCGGTGCAACTGAAACTCCCACTCACTACCTTATTCAGTGTCCGAGATATCAAGATATCCGTTCTCTATACTTTTCTGACTTGCCCTGTGCGACAACTGCTGACAACCTCCTGTATGGCAACGAACATCTTTCACAGGAGGAAAATAGACTTCTCTTTACACGAGTCCAGAACTTTATTGCTGCAACCAACCGGTTTGACGTGTATGGTGTTGAGAGCGCGGTGCGGGCTAACCCTTGATTACGGACGGCCGGTCAATATGTGCTACATCATTTCTTACCTTCTTACTTTTCAACGTTTATTTTTGTTCTTTCTTTAAAGCTAAGCATACTGTATCAACTCACTTAGTATGCTCACTCACATAAAATTATTATTTCTATTGCTCATTACCAGTGTGTGCATACCACGTGATAAATTACGTCATATATGCTACGTCGGAGGGCAATATTTTGCTTAAAAATAATACTTGAATCAAAGATAACTTTTCACTTACTGCACCATTTTAAATGAAACAAATGCCAGTCTATGCCGCTTAAGTAGTCCCACCTTTAATTTATAACCGGAGTTTGATAAGGTGATTAGTTTCATCAAACACTTCGACGAACCTGTTTCCAAAACAATGTTTTGACAGTGCTCCGTCAGACGGCTGTATTGTGAAAATGTTTGTCGAAATGTTAAAAAAAACTAAACACTCCATCAAAATTTGGTAAAAGACCGAAGGCGGGGCTCCGTAAGCGACATAGACTGCGCTATGTTTTATTTAAAATGGTAAAGAAAATGAAAAGTTATTATTGTTTTAAGTCTTCAATCGAAGCTAAATATTGCCTTCCGACGTAGCATTTATGACGTAATTTATTACGTGGTATACACACACTGATTACGTTTCTGCTACAAAGCATGCTTTTGTAGATTTGCGACACATTCTAGTCCACAACCATATCAGCTATATTACCGAATTTCATTAAAATTTAGAACATGTTAACTTCAACACGGAAAGGAACTTATATAAGCATTTAAAATGCTTGTCTTCCAATCCGCTCAGAATCAATTATACATTCGTACAGTGTGTATTGATTTCTTGTGTATATTGAACTGAATACATATATATGTTTAAACTAACTCCAACGTAATTGCTGTATGAGGCAAAGTAGGTGTATGCTGTTTATATAGTGGGTTTATGAGTTTATTTTTTGTCATATTTTACAAATATACACCATCTAAACCACGTGCTGGCCACCTTTGTACGAGGTATACAATGTCTGTATTTGTAGTGTTCTTTCTTCCAGTCTGCTTCTAGGCTCTTTTTTATACACAGCTCCTAAAAGAGCTGGAGCCACTGTTTCGCACCCATGTACCTATAACTCCTGTTTTAGCAAATTACAGAGTTAAAGCCCTTTTCTGTTCTTGGTTATCAAACTTTTGTCTGGAACTTGAAAAAAAATGGATGGAGATTATTGAAACATCAAACAATGGTTTAACACAGTGACAGTTAGAATCCGTTGACTAGACTTTTTGAGAAAAAAATGCTGCAGATTATCAGCTGTATATGATAAATGCGGGACCACAGGAAAAGTTTTCATCTCCATGAAAACAAAACCAGCAGCCCATCTGATTAAGGTGAACAGACTTGTGGAGAAACTTGACATCAATGGGTCAACAGAAATGTGTGAAGCCCCAAAAAAGTAGTTCCTGGACGCCGTGTTCAAAGTACAAAATTAATGTTTTATGGCTAAAGCGTTACTAACGGTTTAAGAAAAATGCATAAAACATGAATTTTTGAACTTAAAAATAAAACATCTTTGACGTAATGTTTTGTCAGTTGTCTTATACGACTGGTTTACATGCATTTCCGCATAAATTTGCTCGTTAATAGACAAAAAATAAAACAGTTGTCAAAACGTTCAATCTGTGAGAGTGCAGCTTTAAACTCGCTATAGAATTTTTTATTTCTTATTTTATTTTGATCATACTGAAGGAGATTGTCTTTATAGGTTAATATAGGTGATATACTATAACACGTTCTTTTATACTATGGTAAAACCAGGATATGATATAATGATTAAAATTTAAAACAGTTCTCTTATTAACTGAGTATAACTTAAATTGATAACGAAAGTACTGTCAAACTTTGCAGCTCAACGTAATGAATGGTAAGAGGAAAATAGAAAGTTATTCGGGTGCGGTGAAGATATAAAGATCGAACAAAGAAATTGTAAATGAAATATTTAAAACCTGTTTAATCACCCCATACAGAACATTGTACATACATGAAGATTACATAGACTGAACGAATGACAATTACATGGACAGAACAAGTGAAAAAACAAAACGGACTGTTGGGGTGAAGTTGACCTGTCTACATTAATGAAGGAAATCATATTTCAAACACCAACTGACGACGACATATTCAGGCTTTCTAATGAATTGCTTAATTTTTGCCTGAAGATCTCCATTTTTCATACCCCAGGGTGTATTTAAAAAACTAATAATTATATGGAAGGTCAACGTACCAAACTGGAATGATGTGTATGGAGAGCAAACTTCCTGACAAGTGAAGTACCATGATACTATTATTCATCTAAACTTATATCACAAAGGCATGACATAAAGAGCTTTCAAACATTATACATACTAAACATATAGCCCCCACCCCCGCATGCACGCACGCACACACACACACCTATTGCCCCCCCCCCCCTCACCCGAATGACAGCCAATATTTAAGCCATTTCATATTAAATGTATGAGTGTAATTTAAGGTTCGTTATGACCGACATCCCTACAAGTGTGAAGACCTTGTAACTAAGCACACTCTAATTTTTAATCGAACAAGCTTTTTGTGTCCTAGATCACAATGACCTACTGACCTACTCAAAATCAAAACCTCCTTGCTAAGTTTGAGGACCGTATGCCACAGGTTGTATTTGCTGCTTTAGTTGAGGGACTCTAAATATTAGTTCCTGATTTATGTGTTTTAGTAGTGAGTAGTGGAAAAAACTACTTTCTTTGTTAAACTGCGATTTTGAAATAAATAAAAAAATAATGTAAATTTATTGAAGGTCTAGAGTGAAACAAAACAAAATCATCATGAAAACAGGACCCATGAAAACAAAATATGGTAACTAAACGTAATTTCCAAAGCATTTATTTCTGATTATATTCCCATAAACTATTGTGTTGACATACGCGATATATAAAGTTAACCTTTGAACATATATTAATAGTTCATATAGCGGTTGGTTGTGTGTAGCCTATTGACTTGTATTTTTTATTAGGCGTTAAAATAAAAATATTTTTCTTAGGCGTTAAATAGAGAATACTAGGTTAGTGCCGTGGATGGAGGAAGTTTATCTGGCAAGGCGGAGGAATTTATCGGGTGAGCCGAAGGCGAACCCGATAAAATCCGCAGCCGAGCCAGATAAACTTTCTCCACCCACGGCACTAACCTAGTATTCTATTTATCCTGTTACTTTGTTTAATTAAACGCTATAAAACCTTAAAATTAATAAGAATCTTTAAAAGTAAGGGGGACAACTGTTTTTCCCTGTTGACGTCATCACACTCGGTATCCATGTTTAAATCGCCCCCAAAATAGTTCGTAAAACTGTTCAACTTTTTTAGTACGTTTATATTCAAAGTCATTGCATTTTAATACGTCAATATCAATTCAAAACATAAAAATACTTTTAAACGTGCATAAGCATGGATCAGTCTCTGAACATTATCTGATGATGTAACAATTATTCCGCAAGTCAGAGTACAGTACACAGGTCAAAATTAAAGATCACGAGTGTTTACAAACAATCGCAACATATTAAATGGATTTAAATGATGTTGATAGTGTTGAATGATCATAACTGCACCGGCAAAGAGATCATTCATTTCTGTTGTAAGTGAGATTTTGTCATTCACCACAGAAATGGAATAAACTATCGACGAGTATCGTTGAATGCTGTTTCACAGTTTCCAGCATTTGCGGGTGGGGTAAGATTTTCACATCTCATGAAGATTTCAGGTCGATTGTTTTGCCAGTGTCATTATTTTGCATAATGATGGGACTTTATGGGCGAGTGATTGCTGAGGTCGGCTGTTAGTGGTCCATTGATAAGATACTGAAACGGCAGTTCTGCTTTTCTTCTGACATTGCAGAATATATAAAAGAAGTTCGTTTTCGCGGTCACATGACCACCTGACTGTAGATAAACATCACGTGGTCTACTATCCTAATAAACTAAAGTTTACACGGCACCTTGTTATTGGACCGATTTGTATGCAGGTGACAGGATAAAAATATTTTTCTTAGGCGTTAAAAACTCAAGTCAAGGGAGGCGACGACTCGGGTGTGGGTTTTGTTTAGAACTGGCTTATTATACAACTTATATCTTGACTTTCTTTCAATTCCCTTGATAATTCTGCTACTATTAAAACACATACATACGTTCCTACGCATGTCATGTCATTTTTCAAGGTATTATTTTACAAATCGGTAAACTATCCAGTGGCGTAAAATTCGTCTGCTTGCAATGGGCAACTTGCTTTAAATTCGGACAGTTCTTTTCAGTCGTCATTTTTTTTGCAGTTTAAATAAAATATTATGTGGCGAACAATTCGTTTGCGCTAAAGTAAACCTGGGAGGAAAAGTGCGCCCGGTGTGGGGCTCGAACCCACGACCGCCGGAACACTCTGAGGTCACACAGTGTACCGTTTGATCTGCATTTTTTCTCATGGCACGTGTCTGTTTTATTAGTTTGACAGATATATCAAAACAGTAAATTGGAAACTTAAAATGGTGAGGTACGTTATTGCCAATTTGATTATGCAGACAAATGGCAATCTTAATCTAAATCCGTTACGATTGTTGCCAATCAAGGAACAACATTGTTTGTCGCTAAACAAACACATTCATGCATTGCCTTGGCTTTTCGCAGTTTTGTTTTTGAAGCCATTTATTTTCATGATGTTAATTACGGTTTATTGATAACAACATAACGGTCAATCTTTTGATTTTAATTGGTTAACCAAAATTATTTCAATTCCGATACTTAACGTCCTGTCCTGCAACCTTTAAAAACCCATGACCGTGTACTTATTATTTACCTACCTCCATATAGAGAGCTCACAGTTGCCCGCCATTTTTTCAAGCAAAACAACAAATTTACCGGGAAAGTCGATAATTGTCTGTTGACCTTGAACATTTTCACTTATTTGGAGGAATTAAAGGATTTTAGATTTGATTAAAAAATTGACCCCGTCTTATAAGCGAGTAGAAACAAAAAGTTTCAGATTTCATGGGCAAAGTTAGGGTGTCGTCTTATAAGCGGATCGCCGTATTGTCATGAAAATACGGTACTGAAAACAGTCTACAAAGTTCTGTTTTAATGTCAAAAGCGCATCAACAGTTTTCAAGTTCTCATATCACAAAAGTGCTGTAATTAAAATTACTAAGAAATTGATCCTTTTCAGAAAAGACCAAGCATATGAAATATAAGTCATTGTTGTAATATATTAAGTAACATGGATTAGTAGCATTTTGTTGTCCACTTTCCATTGGTCCTACTCTCCTAGATTGCCTCACAGAGTGACATCATCATTCGTAGTAGCTTAATGTATATAGCTGTACGTTAACCTGACAACCAGGAACATTTGAGTCTACGCAGTTGGGCTCCCTCTGTATACGCTGAGACTACCTCACAGAGTGACATCATCATTTAAGTTAGGTTTATGTATGTGTATGTTTGGATACCCCTTGGCAGGGTTCCCACGCTACCGGGAATATTGAAAAGTCTGTTCCCGGTCGTGAAAATGCCTTGAATTTTGTGATAATAGGTTAAAATCGGGAAAAAGTTGGGAAAAGTACTAAAGTTCGAACTGGTTTGTGTACGAAAACTAAGTAGAAAGTAAGTAGTCTCGATCATCTAGATGCTTGCATCGTACACTGTTCTGTATTGAATTGACTCTGATTAGAGACTAAGAAGGTATCTGTTACCACATTTAAGCGTTTATTGATCATGATTAGTAGCTGTGTCTGCACTGCCGTCTGCATTTAAAAGTTATTTTAAACGAGAAATTGAAGCGAAGAGCATGGATTGATGAAGATTGATGTTCAGATACAGTATAGCTGAATTGCATGCTCACTGATGCAAGTAGATTTTTATAAAGAGAGTTAAACTCTTTTAAAATGACACTGGATGTTATGAGCTCAAGTTGTTTAATAAATGTTTAAAGCTTACCTCTCACGGATTAAACAATTTTGACAACTTTTTTACTTTTGTCTTGGAACGAGCCAATTTTGGCGAAAATCCATGAAAATCAATTATATAACTTCTGCTGAGAAAAAATAATTTGACACAATAATATGGTCATTCTTTAGAATAAAGATTTTCCTATACCCAAAAAGATAACAGTAAATGTGCGAAAAAACATCGGTGCAGGAAAGAACCAGTAAATGAAAATGCGGACGGAAAGAATCCGCTATGCATTGTCACTGTGTATGTGTTTGGATTGGCGTCACACATTGGTTCAAGACAATAACTTTAGTAAGAATTGATGGATTGTGATGAAACTTGATGTGTAGGTATATTATGTGAAGAGCTAGCTTGCAATTTCTATTTAGGTGGGTAAGGTCAATGTCTCTGTAACTTGAAATAGGAAAATTGTAACAGATCAATAATTATAGTTACTACTTACTCTTGATAGATATTGACTAACTCGTTTGTTAGATAGCTTATGAAAAGCCAGCTTTGGGGCTGCTAATGAGGGGATCAAGGTCACTGTTACAAATAAGGATTGATGGGTTGTCACAAAAATTGGTGTGTAGGCAGCTTATGAAGAGCCAGCTTGATGCTACTTATAGGGGGTGAGGTTAAGGTCACTGTAACGAAAAGTTTCTGCCAAATACATAGCTTATGTGAAGAGCTAGCTTTGTATATAAAATCAAAGTAACTGTTACTAAAAAAAAATATGGTGTATGACCAATAACTTACGTTTGGATTAAATAATAGTGAATAAACTCGGCAAGTAAGGTAGCTTATGAGAGCAAGCTAAGAATTGATTTTGAGGGTGGTGGGGTCATGGTCATGAAACTTAGTATGAATGTTGCAGCAAAACTGAATACATAGCTAGAATGAATTTCAGTTATGTCTCTTTTTCATAAACTTAAAGAGAAAGGCTACTGCTTTTTTCAAACTTTTACAAGAAATTAATTCCTAATTGCCCATATGAAAAACCTGGTGCATCTAGTATTATTGGGAATGATTTAAAGGATTATTTATTACATGACAAGGAACTTGTATTTTCAGACATACCTGGAGTGTTAAGTTGTTTCTGACTGTTATGAAAAATTACCAGTGATTTTTTTGGGGTCTTTTTCTGGATAGTCTAGATGTATAATGAATTGTAAAACTTATGCACACTTATTTAAGAGCCTTTGTCCTGTCACATTACAGTTTGGTTTACAGAAGGATTGTTGTGTGTTAATACGCTGACCATACAGAGAGACCGCTCCCTTCCTTTTCCTGAAGCAATGCACAGGTACTATTGGCACAGAAAACGAGCTCAGCTCATTCGTAACCTTGACTCGGGGCATTATATTTTATAAAAAAACTTTCCTCACTGCACAGAACATGAATTGTACATACAAACCTTTTATGCACATAGTTTAGAATTCTAGTATTCATTAAAGTATGATCTTAGATTACTTATATTAGGCCCCATTATGCATTTGCATGTTGGATTACTTGAGAAGTACATTTGAGAGGCCAAGAAACAGTAATATTTCAGGTTTTTAAATTATCTGTATCTGTATGTGACCGTGAAGGAACAACAGTGAAGTTTTAAAACATGACGTGAACGTACACATGTAAATGTACATGTAGCTTTGTGAAAATGGAAAAGTCGAATTTAATTTAAACGGCAAGTAATTAAAAAAAGTTCATGCAATTGACGTAGTTCTGTACCTAGTAGAGTTCAAGTCCTTTTAAGTGAGATAACTCTATATGATCCTCACTAGAAGTTGTCAATAACAAACATTGTCTCCAGCATTGCAATGGTGGCTCAATCAACTGGAATTATTATTATAATTATATGCTACAATGAAATTACACAATATGCATGTTCTTTATCTGAAAAAGCAAAATGTTCTATATTTCATATTCCAGGGCGCCTTATTGTCCAATGTGGTTGTAAAATTCCTGTGCATGTAGTTCTTTGACATTGGTGCTGATTGTACGTTACTTCCCAATGTCAGACCCACTGGAGTTGGGAGTTTACACGGTAAATGAAATCAAATATTCATCTCTTTATCGAATAAAGAATGTTATGGATCTGTATGTATTCTTTAAGCCGCTTAGTGAAATTCTCAAATAAATATGAATAAATTAATATAGAGATTTGACAACAATTGCTTAAGGTACCTTTTACTGTTCATCAAATCTCATAATTCATATGCATTGATTATTTAGACAGTTTTTATGCTCAAACGGCTATGTTTTGAAAACATACATTGTTAGTTTCATAAGTTCAATTTAGAAAAAGGTCATATTTTCACAAGTGTATTCTTGTTGTATAGTTTGATGAACGCTTTCGGGTGAATGTTATGCTCGACTATTCGAAGAATAAGGAGGGCTTTACTAGTTGCCCCAGCGTCAGCATCAGTGTCTGTGTCAGTGTCTGGTTAAAGTTTTAGGGCAAGTTGGCATTTTCATTAATAACTCTAATACCCTTCATTATATTCCCTTAATACTTCATACATTTGTTCAGGCCATTACATAATAAGGTTAGATAACAATTATTGATGAGCATCTTACAATAAAGTAACAAAATTCCATTTTAACCCTAAATACTAATTTTGGCCCTTGATAGACTTGTTTTATTTATTATTTTTTATTTTGACATTTCGACTATTCGAAGAATAAGGAGAGCTATCCTATTCACCCGAGCGTCAGCGTCGGCGTAACCACTTAATATGTTTAAGTTTGCGTACCACCTCAAATATTTTCAAAGTCCATTGACATCTGGCTTTGAAATTTTGCACACTTGTTTACCATCATGCCCCCAACCTGTACACAGGAGGAGGTAACTCTATCAAGCCTTTTGATAAAATTATGCCCCTTTTTCTACTTAGTATTTATGTTAAAAGTGTGCGTACCACCTCAAATATTTTCAATACATCTGGCTTTGAAACTTTGCACACTTGTTCACCATCATGCCCCCAACCTATGAACAGGAGGAGGTAACTCTATCAAGCCTTTTGACAAAATTATGCCTCTTTTTCTACTAAGCATTTACGTTAAAGTTTGCGTACCACTTCAAATATTTTCAAAGTCCATTGACATCTGGCTTTGAAACTTTGCACGCTTGTTCACCATCATGCCAAAACCTTTACACAGGAGGAGGTAACTCTATCAAGCATTTTGACAAAATTATGCCCCTTTTTCAACTTAGAATTTATGTTAAAGTTTGCGTACAACCTCAAGTATTTTCAATGTCCATTGACATCTGGCTTTGAAACTTTGCACGCTTGTTCACAATCATGCCCCCAACCTGTACACAGGAGAAGGTAACTCTAACAAGAATTTTGACAAAATTATGCCCCTTTTTCGACTTAGAATTAACGTTAAAATTTGGGTACCACCTCAAATATTTTCCATTCAATTTATGTAAATATCTCAGCACATCATGTATTGCATTGAAATCTAATCCAACAATGATCCATGCATGTTTCACCAAAACTTTTCAATCCTTACACGGTGGATGGTCAAGCGCGCTGTCTCTGTGACAGCTTTTGTTATATTTTTAACCAGGTTTTCTCAAAGGGAAAACTATTTATAACAAGAGGCCCAAAAGGGCCTATGCTCTACTGGCATGGCTTTTGTGGTCATATCAATCCAGAGCATGTATGTATGGGCAAAAGGCAACAGACATATACTTTATGTTTTGTGTTTGGGTTACCTGAAAACGTAGCAGTTCAACATCTGAGCCCAGAAAGTATTGTAAGCAGATTAGTTGCATGAACTATTTTAATATGTGCCAAGTAAAAGTCATCTGACAAAAAAAAAAATGCTTTCAAAACTGTACTCATAGTAAAAATTTCTGTAGTTTTAGAAGTTAAAAAAAGTTGGTCAAAAGGTCAAAGTCAAGGGCATCCTAGGACAACATTGATCAATTTGAACAAAATATTCACAATCAATTGTGCTGAGATGGATGCACGAACACACAAAAAGATTTTCAAACCTTTCCAGATTTATGTTTACCAAACCTGTGAACCCTGGGTGTGGCCAGTAATGACACCAGGTGCATAACTTAAACATTCACAACCAATTTTGTTAAGATGAATGTGCAAACTACAGAACTTAAAGCTAAAAAATGGCCTTTGGGCTTTCAACAAGAACAAGGCAGAGTAATTCACAAAATCAGCTGCAGAAGCAAAAAGCAAATTGTCTCTCAAAATCCTAGACTTGCAAATTGTCTCCCTTAACTCTAGACTTGAATTTACATGTACATGTAAACTTGGCTAAAAATAGAATTCGCTCATGCAGACCTGGCTAAAAATAGAAAGCATTTCTTTAAAACTTTCATGGCCTATAATCTAGGCATTTATGGACGGATCTGGCTGGTTTTCGAAAGGAACCGAGCTCTAATGGATATCTATATACTGTACAAGTTTCATTGAGATACAATCAAAACTGAAGACTGTATCGTGTTCACAAGCAATTGTTTACAGACGCACGACTGCATGGATGCACGAACTTTCATGGCCTATAATCTAGGCATTTATGGACGGATCTGGCTGGTTTTCGAAAGGAACCGAGCTCTAATGGATATCTATATACTGTACAAGTTTCATCGAGATACAATCAAAACTGAAGACTGTATCGTGTTCACAAGCAATTGTTTACAGACGCACGACTGCACTGACGCACGGACGCACGGATGCACATACTACGTACACATTACCATCGCATAAGCTCTTCTGGCCTTTGGCCAGTAGAGCTTAAAATGACTTGCATCATTGTTCGGGCAGGCTAGAAGTCACCTTATGTATCAAATTATTTTAGCTAGCTTTGACATATAGTGACCAAACTTGGTATATGGGAAGAGTTTATTGAGACCTATCAAGGGATTGCGTTTGAGGCCCCTATGATCAAGGTCAAGGTCAAAGTTACTATTTAAAGAAAAATAGTTAGTAGTGAATAACTGAAGTAAGGGTCGACATAATTTGCTACCAAACTTAATATATAAGAAAATTTTCATGAGATTTTGTTTTGGACGCCAAGAGTATGGTCAAGGTCAAGCTCACTGTTGCTAAAATTGGAAAAATGGTTAGTACTGAATAACTAATGTAATGGTTGACATAATGTGACCAAACTTGGTATATAGGAAAAAGTCATTGAGACCTTTCATCGGAATGCCTTTTGCCTAGGGTCAAGGTCACTGTTACTAAAAATAGATGACTGTTTGGTACTAAATAACTATAGTTATGGTTGACATACTGTGACCAAACTTGATATGTAGGAAGAGTTTATGGAGGACATCCATTGGCTTGTGTTTGGGGACCCTAGGATCAAGGTCCTACTTTTAAATTGATTTTTTATTGCTTTTGACAGGCACATATTACATCATTGTTTTCACTTCTAAAACTAAGCTGCATAGTCTTACAGCTCTGGTTAATCTATGTGTTACTTGGAACTTGTTACTTGGTGTCTGTACCATTATCACTTATGTCATTATCCAAAAGATATGTACTTCTGTTCTCACTTAAGACTTTTTTGTAACTCAACTTTGAAACAAAGAGTTTTGCGTTATAGGTAAAAAGCTAAATGATTTATCAGATAATTAGTCTGTTTTTTCTAAGGCTTCAAGTTGAGACCTATGTATGACAAGCTATAGGCCAAACAACAAACAGTATGAAACATTGTCGATAAATGTGAACTGTAACCCAGGTGATCCATGACTCTCCAGCCTCAGAGCTACAAAAGAGTCTTCATGGTTCCTGTAGATGAAACTGCTGTTGCTGTTCAGGCATCGATTCTGACCCAGACCATGTGAGAATAATCTAGAAAATGAAAATATTGATTTCAGGATTCATAATTGTTATATACTTATGTAATAAAGAGAGAATTATTAAGCAGTTAATACAAAAGTTTATGGATGTAAACAGTTATTGTATTATGCCACGTCTGTTACACCTAAAATAAACAACAATACCATATCCAGACTTGTTGTTTAACACAGCTAAAATAACTATTCATAAGTGCATACCAAGTTGACTGTCAGCTGCCTGAATTTTTCCGCTCGCACTCCTTAACATTTATGTTGCGACAAATATGATGCAACAAATTAATACAACAATGATTATTGTACACCCAAAACTGTTTTCGCCAAGTACAACGAATAGTCAAGATTGTCTGTGCAACATCTTCCATATTTCCTGGTGCCGAGTAAACACAAAACTGTTGCCAAATACAATATCCCTCCAAATTCACGAAATAGTCAACCGCCAAGATTATCCTTGCCACATCTTCCATATTTCCTGGTGCCATGACACCCAATGTTAGTCCCTTGTAGCCTGTCACACCGTGAACTCTAGGTAAGCCATTGACATGATTCGCGACCATCTGACCCTTGACCTCTCAACAACTCAAAATAACGACAAGACTCATCAGGTTTACTGAAATACTGAAATACTGAAATACAGAAATGACAAACGGCAGCACACAACCAAATTCACTAACATTATTTGTATATAAAGTACAATTTATATATCCTATAAAATCAGGGTGTGGTGGGTGGGATTTTGTTCAATATGATGATCGGTGTGAAACCGGAAAAGGAAGTTGGCATCCGAGGTGTTCCGAAATACCATAACAATAAAACGAAAGTAGACTTGATCAAAACAATAACAGCGATTATTTTTAGACGAAATAATCGTCATTATTGTATTATGCCACGTCTGTTACACCTATAATAAACAACAATACCATATCCAGACTTGTTGTTTAACACAGCTAAAATAACTATTCATAAACAGTTCAAATATTTATTACATGTTTAATATCAAACAAATGAGAGGTCAAGAGTTTATTATGACTAGCTCTTCCATCACAGATCAAAATAATATCAAAAAAGGTTATAAGTAAATGTAATATGTGGAGTATATAGGCCGCAACATAAACCCCAAGGTAGGCTCTGCTCTTTAATGGCCCTACCAAAGCTAAGACAACCGACAGTCAACCCGATATGCACTTAACCCGCCTTATTGAAATGAAACAATGAACGCTACAGGGACAAGCCCATTCCCAAATCCATACTCCTCACAATCCCGCACATTCCACAGTGCAATCCGCAGTGCTATATCCAAATCCGCATTTCAAATCCATCCTCCAATCCCTATATCCAATCCAAATATCCCTACCAAAAATACAAAGTTGCCAAAGGAGTAGCTGGGAGTTACCAAAATATCCGGGCAAAACCCAACTCCTCAAAAAACTTAAATTTTGAAGTAACACAGTTGTAACCCCAGCCGTTGGATCTCTCAACCGTTAAGTCGAGCCTCTGAAAGGGGAAACCCCTAGTTACTATTACAAGTTATTCCCAAAAATTGAAACATAGTGCATACCAAGTTGACTGTCAGCTGCCTGAATTTTTCCGCCACAATAAATTTTAACACCAAATTTATCCCCCAAAAATTTATCCCAATCTCAGACAAGTAGTCGTGCGTTTATTATTTACTGTGAAAAAACCCGTATTATAGCATCCTTAAGGTTATCAAGCATCATCTCAAGACCAACTTGACTGAGATGTATACCATCCGGCCTAAAGAAACCTGGGGTGGTGTTATCAATCTCCACTCCCACCTGGTGACCTTTTAAAGAGGACGCTACAAGCCGACCATGCCTATTGAGTCGGCGCCTTTTGCAGTCGTCCGAGCTCCCTGATGCCCAAACAAGCCTAGGCAGAATATCCACCCAGATGAGCTGGCAATCAGGAAACGCAGCCCGCATGTACCGGAACCCCGATTTAATTTTATTCATGATCCTACACACTGTCAATAATTCAATGTCATTTCCCCCTAAATGGATGAAAATAACCTTTGGTGGCTCCGAAAAAAGGACCTTCAATTGCATCTTGTGCGTGAACTGCTCCCAATGCATCCCCCTAACACCCATCCAGTCCAGTTGATGAGGAAGCCCCAAATTTTCCCGTCCATTCTCCTGAGCGTAATGACCCGCCCAATGAATAAGGGAGTCACCAACCAACCAAACGTCTGAAGTTATATAAATAATATAATTCTACATTGAAATATTCTTTAATTTAAACCATTCATGTTTTAATACTACCAAAATATAACCATTTAATTAACTTTATTGCCTTATGTAGCTCTTATATGCGTCAGAGCGCCACCTGCCTAACATTTTAATTTTGTCCCCTGATAAGCCCATGCCAAATAGTTGTGTCGCTCGACCAATGCGGAAACTATGGGATTTGATCGTCTTACACCCTGGAAGTATCCTACCAATTGATTTTGCCAATACTGCTGAAAACTGCCCCCGAGTTGTGGGAGCCCCGTTTGCATGACAAAAGAATGGACCCTGAAAATTTGGTCTAATGGCAAGATAATCCTGAACTGCTTGGACAGGACATAATTCCGCATTTGTCTCCCTTGGAATTTTAAGCGTTATCGGTGCACCGCATTGGCTTGTTTTAGATATCCTCAAAATAATAACGAGATGCTTATTCTCATGACCCATTGATACATCTCGCCATGATATAGATCTATTCCCGGCCAAATTTGAGGACGCAACTATTTCGCTAACCCTAAATAAGCCAAAATATGCTAACAAAAACGCAGCCCTAAACATTTTAACTTCAAATTTGTCATAACATACTGATGGCAGTATCGCAGAGACATTCATGAGAATTTTGATCGAAATAGGTAAACGAGTATCTTTTTTCTTTCGAAGTCTCAAACAACCCTCCAGTAATTTTTTTATCATAAAAACTGCCTATAAGTCTGATCCCCCGGCTAACTTGTGAAAATGATTGACCCCAGCTACGTATGTGTGAATTGTGCTGGGAGCCAACCCCTTTTCAAAACAATAAGCAACAAATAGCACGACATGTTGGGAATTCACTGGCCAAGCTGCGGACAACTGAAACTCCAATAGAAATTGGTTAAAGGTATTTGTTTCTGTTTTGTAAGCGGCTTCAGTATTTTAAGATATGCTGGCTGCAAGTAGTTTTACTAATCCCTGTTGAAGATCTCCCACAGAAAGTCTGGTACTAACTGAGGCTGTGGATCTGCTTGAGGGGCTAAACTTCTGAATTTCTCGACCTGCAAACGAGACAATGCGTCACATAAAATGTTCTTACTACCAGGCACATGACAAGACTTTATAGTCATATTGTGCTTAAGGCACATCACAGTCATCTGCCTAATAATAATCATAACTCTATCCGATTTTGATGTCATACTATTAATAATATTGACCACTGCCATATTGTCACAATTGAACATAATCTTCTTTCCTTTTAAAGACAAACCCCAAATATGCAATGCAACCCATATCGGAAATAGCTCAAGAGTGGTAATGTCCAGTGTGATTCCCTCATCATGCCACCACTTTGGCCATTCTGCAAAAGCCCACTGACCATTGAAATAGACACCAAAACCTTTCCCCCCTGCACTATCGCTATACAATTGCTCATCCACATTGGATGACCAAAATCGGTCATGAAACAATGAGACGCCATTGAAATTAGAGAAGAACTCTAACCACATTTCTAGATCTAGCCTTATGCCCTTGTTCACTCGCAAATGATGATGGGGTTTTGTAAGCCCACAAATTGAATTAATAAGTCGCCTGCAAAAGGGGCGGCCTACTATGATTGCCCTGCAGCAAAAATTCAAAGAACCAATTAGCGATTGCATGGCTTTAAGCGTTGTTTTGGACTTTGCGAGAATGTTTTTGATTGTTTCAGTTATTTCCAAGATTTTTTCATTTGGAATTCTAACCAACATATTGCATGTATCCAATTCTAACCCCAAAAAGACCATAATTTCAGCCGGACCCTCCGTTTTTTCATCAGCTAATGGTACCGACAACCATTGCAAACACTCAGTAAAGAACTGCATAGCGGCTGCGCAGCCTTGTTGACTGCGATCCCCACCAAGGAAATCATCCAGATAATATATCAGTTTTCCATTTGGCATTCTACTCTTAGCAAAATACTCCAAAAAGGAAGAAAACTTCTCAAAATGACTGCAACTTATAGAACATCCCATTGGTAAACTCTTGTCTACATAATATTTCTCGTTGAACGTAAAGCCCAGCAACTCTATATCTGTAATTTTAACAGGCAAAATTCGGAAAGCATTCTTTATATCCATTTTAAAAAGTTTGTAATTCTTACCAAGGTCTTGAATCATGTGAATTGCCTCATCAAAACTTGTATATTGGACTGAGCATAATTGTGGATCGATAAAGTCATTAATAGAGGAATCCTTTGGGCTAGACAAGTGATGAATCAAACGAAATTCCCCTTCAGCCTTTTTGGGAACTAAACCAATAGGCGAAATTTGCAGCCTTGGCATGGGCCGCTCATTAAACGGACCAGCAATTCTACCTGCCAATATTTCTTTGTTTATTTTTTGCTGTACAATTAAAACATTTTGCAATGCAGACTTCAAATTTTTACTATCCCAAGCCTGTCGTGGCCCAGTATAATTAATACTAAAGCCATTCTTAAAACCATCTTTTATAATTTGGGAATGCTCATGATTGTAAGAGTCTAAAGCGATACTCAAGTTCGTGAAATTTATTGGTGAAGGGGCCAACGTCAAAATATCTACATTACTGGGTTGGTCTAGTGGCTGTACTGTTTGGCTTGGACCATGTTGGTCTCTGAAACCGTGCTCTGAATGAGGCATTTTGGCCAGGGGGACGAAAAGGGGGACTGGGCCCAGACTGGTTTTGCTTCTTAAAGCAGCTTGAAAGGGGGTGTGTGCCCCCGCAAAAGGAACAGACATGTGCAAATCGGCAGCTAGCCCAACCGCATTGCCCCTTATTGAAATCAAGACATGGGCGCCCAGTTCTTTGTGGCTGCGCCAGCTGCTGCACTTTAGTATCATCCTCGTCCCTCCCTAACGTGCACCTCCACCACAAATCATGGTTTATAACCGCCCATGATGCTTTGTGTACCTCTTGCCGAAGGCGGAACTGCTCGTCGTACGAACGCCAAGCAAACCTGCCATGCCTAATGGCTGCCTCCCGCAAATTGCACATGTATTTTATCAAATTGGGTGCCTCCCCTGTGTACGCACTAACGTACACCGCCATGTAAATCAAAAATGCATCTGTCCATTTCTCAATCGAATGGACTTTACTCTTGCATTCCCTAGGCCTAGACTCAATTGAACTATCATTACCAATGCACAATTTTCCACCACTACAAAATTCTTCCAATTCAGAAGATCCCTTCAATAAAAGGGAAATGTTTACGTACTGGTCCTTCCAGATTTTTTCCCCTTAGCGACATGGGAACATGTCCAAAAACCTCATCACTTAAACACCTGGTTCTATTGAGGCCAGACCCAGGGAAACCACCACCACACCCCTCGGATTCAGTTTAGTTTTTTTAAACACTTCGACAAACCTTTTCACAATACGGCCTTCTGACAGAGCACTGTCAAAACATTATTTTGGAAACAGGTTTGCCGAAGTATTTGATTAAACTATTTACCTTATCAAACTTCGGTAATAAAACGAAGGCGGGGCTCTTTAAGCAGCATAGACTGCCCTTTGTTTTATTTAAAATCGTGTAGTAAAAGAAAAGTTAAGTTATCTTTGATTTAAGTCTTCATTTTAAGCAAAATATTGCCTTCTGACGTAGCATATATGCCGTCATTTATCACGTGGTATACACACACTGAAAATTGTACAGTTCTAGATCAATATCTATGATCAGCTAGATCTACCATTCCATGACTGGATTATGGACCTTCAATGAACCAAAAATGCTATTTTTAGAAAAATCTAGAATTGCTAGAGAGTCAATATGTTGTTTGATTTCAGCAGACACTAAAGCCCAAGACAAGGACAAGACAGTCAGACAGATGTTTGAGCTCAACAAGCTGAATAAACCAGTCAAATGCCTGATGGACAGTAAACCAGTCTGGACAAACAGGAACCACAAGGTTGTCATGGACGCATATTCACAGTCCCTGACATAATACTGCAGGATGCTGGGAAATAAACATGTGCCTGTGGTGATGTTTTGTCATCAGCTTCCCTTACTGTTGGAGGTAAGTAAATTATACTACAAAAGATTTCATTTTCAATTTTGAAAAATCTAAAGTCTAAAGCATTTATGATGATCACAACTCTGAAATTTAGCTTGCACTTTTATGTTATTATAATTTTTATGTAATTGTCCAAGGTCAAAGTTACATTATGTACAGGGAAGTCGAACAAGTATGGATTGAAGGAAAACAAACACCGTTTGAATGAAAAACAGGCATTTATTAAAATGTCATAAATATTGCTAAGTTATTTAAAAGGTAATTTAGAAAAGTTGTCCGAAAAACATATCTGGATGGACAAAAACCGCCCACCCTGTAGATGCATATATTAACAAAGTGGTCAGACAATAAAAACATATAATTACAAATCAACATGAAATCTCGCAATTAACAAATTTGGTGAACACATTTGGAAGAACAGTAATAAGGCAATGGAAAATACAAAACGTTGTCCAGAAAAACAAAACAATTACAACAACAATTGGAATATCTTAAGGTACAAGGCGGTTAGTGAAAAAAACCGAGAAAAGAAATAAGGTAGACCTTGGAAAGAGCTTCCATAAAATGAGAAAAATGTAGGAGGTGATGGTAACAATAAATTCCAGAGACTGGCGAGCGCTTAGCAGAGAGAACAAAGAAGAATTTCAGAAGCCTTCTGATTGGCCTGTTGCGTCACATGGCACAAAAAGGGGAGAATTGATTGGCTCTGGGATAAAGTGACCGTATGGCTAATTCCAGAGATATTGTCTAAATCCCGTGCCACGGACGTACAGAAATAAATTGTACAACGTCATAAATAGTTTTATGTTTGCATAAACTAGTATGGATTGAAGGAAAACAAACACTGTTTTAATGAAAAACGGGCATTTATTAAAATGCCATAAATATTGCTAAGTTATTCAAAAGGTAATTTAGAAAAGTTGTCCGATAAACATATATGGGTGGACAAAAACTGCCAAAAGGAAATGCCGCCCAGCGAAATTTAGCTTGCACTTTCATGTTACAATAATTTATATAGAAAAGCTTTGGCTTGTATACCTTATGCAGGCTTTAAACAGTTTTATGTGGAACAAATTACCTGACAATAAGCATACTTTGGATTTTATATGATGTATATTGATTGAATTTATTTGTTACACAATGTTTCTTGGTTCATCAATATATACATAAAGAAGATTCCATCCATATCAAGCATACTAAGCACATTTTGTGTATAATATTATCTGACTTTAAACCTTCTAAAGAGCAAGTTAATTTCACAAAATACAACCATTTTTGTAAAAGTTCATACGCATGTTTCATTATGGCATTCACAGAAAAAATAAACCTGTTTGTAATGTATAAAGTCATTTTCTCATTGTTTTATCTAACAGTTTCATTCTGTCATTTTCTGATAAATGTCAATGTCAACAGCCTTTTCTATCAGTTATTTTAATCGCATTATGTACCAAATAATCTATACAGTCTACTTGATAATTATTAGGGATGCAAACGAATATTCGAATATTCGATCAAACGTTTGGTATTCGAATGTCAAAATCGTTATTCGAAATCGGAATATTCGGAAAAAGAGTAATGATACTAATTCTCAATAAAGAAAGTTTGTTTGTTTTGTTTTTACAACGACCGGCCCCTAATGCCAGAGGTGTGAATGTGATGACAATACACTAAACACGTGTCATATGTCATTAAGGGACATATCGTCGGGTACTGTAAAAAGTCCCCTTACTTTTACAATAACTGACTAGGAATTGGCCTTAACGTTTAAACACCAATGTTTTGTCCTGGCTGCAAATTAAGCTGGGCAACATAGCTCAAATCGCCGTGATGATATGAATGCCATGTGCTACAGTAATGTTGTTACATATATGTGCTTTAAATTGTATTCCATGTTTCGATACAATGTTTGCGCTTTAAAATGTAAATGTATAGTATAGCGTTTTATGATATATTTCCTCCATTGTTGAACACTGGATGAGTCAAATCCAGATATGTTTTTGTTTTATTTTTTTACTAGTTCCCGAGTTGGTTTGGGTTTTCCATAGTTACATTTAGTCAATTTAAAGATCAATCTCAGAACGAGGCTGCTTGTCCTATGGAAAGACCCTCTGTTGGCGCAAAACGCTATTTGACTAGGACTCCAGCTAATTTCACATTGTTTACACATATAAAGGCAGTGGAATTGAAATTATTTGATTGTGTTGTTTGTCTGTTTATAAGGTATTCTTTTTTCTTCCTGAAAATTGCGAATTTCAAAGGCATATTTGGAGAAAATCGGGGTCCGCCGCTACGACAAATACGGTCAAATTGCCCCGGCTATTACTTAAGCGAATAATAATAGTAGTTTACTACATCTTCCAATATATATTTCGGTAAACGAATATTCGAATATTCGATCGAAAGAATTATCGAATATTCGAATATCAATTTTGCCATTCGTTTGCATCCCTAATAATTATAAATCATTATTTTTTAAATGGCATAAGTTTTTATCTGAATGTAAAGGACTCTTAAAATGGTACATGCTCTCTGATTGGAACATAAAAATGTACCGTAGTTCAACAAATGAAAATTCTTCTCTCATCTGAAAAGTCTACTTGACACTTATTTCTCAGTTTCTAATATTAAACATGGATTTTTGTCCCTGACCAGGGGACCTGGGGTTTGATTAAAATTCCTTGGGATTTTTTCACCCATTGGGGAATATGGCTTGTATGAGGTCACATGAAAAGGTCTGGAGAAAAAACTTATTGCTAAGAATTTTGTATTGCATGATGAAGGCAAACGCAGCAATTTTGGTGATACCGGTGTTTGGCAAACCACAAAGTGAAAAATACATTAGGATAATTAATTCAGATGTTAAAATTTATGATGTCTTACAAATATAAGTGCCCACAAAAAGTCAACTTTGATACTGCATTTATTTGACACTATAGTAAAATCAACCTGATACTGAAAATGAAAAAAGTAATGATGGAGAAACTTTTAGAAGTTTTTTTTATTCTTCTATTATATTTTGAATAAATGATTTTGACCGTTTGTTGTTACTGATAAATGTTTATCTTTATGTTGCATTTGGTAATATTTCAGATCCGCTGGTTGAGTTGGTTGCCCCACTGAAGCATGTTGCAGGAGACAATCACAGTGTCAGACGCCTATGACATCAGTCATGGCAATACCCACCATTCCCGGCACCTAAAAGGGTTTCCCCTGACAAAGGTGCAGAACACACAATCATCTTTGACGTCAAGTTCAGTAATGCTAAATTTACTGTGAAAGGTTTGCTTTTTGTGTGACTTTTTTCACTTTAGCACTGAAATTCGTTTTACCTTGTATCAAGAGTTCATGCAAAATTAAATATCTAAATGCAAGACCGGTATAGTCGAAGTGCACATTTGTTCAGCTTAGTTTTACCACATTTGCATTTAAAACTAATAACCAATCAATCATGACTGCATGTAGGCTCAGGACAGTTGTCTGCTCTGATGCTGCCCAGAATACACTGACTCTAGGAAACAATGTCAGGAAAGCCACACTCTGGGTGCAGTATTTTTTTAGTTATTGACCTTTGTTAATATCATACTTATTTTTTGTCCAAAGCATGACTAAAAATGTTTTTAAGGTTTATACTTTAAACTTCTTATACAGAATAATCTCATAAATCTAGCTGCAGTATTTTTTTAGTTATTGCTTTATTAATTTTTTGTTATCCTTGGTCGTAAGGGGTTGTTGATACAGTTTATAATTTGGTGTGGGATATGGTAGTGTGACTGCTTTTGTTCTTACTTTAATTATCAGTTGTAGTCTTTGTATGTATGAAGTTAGATTACACTGAGGTTTAGATGTCTGTTACCTCAGATAAGTAGATCCAATAATTTAACCATGCTAGATATACTTATCTTGCCCACGGGCGAAGATAAAATGCCCGTATGGAACTCCTTTTTAATGGTCACAACATTGTAATTATCTCCCATGTTGAAGACTGTCGTCAGTAGCATCAAGGAAATCTTGTCTTGTGGTAATATTTAGAGCGCGAATTAATTATTTCTTGCTTTAAATGTCACCATAAAACAGTTTTAACATACCATTTAAGAAATAATGCTTTATTCTTCTTAGAACTATTTAGAAAGACCGATTTGACCGATTTTACTATTAACATTAACTGTATCACTGCGCGCATATCCATGACAACCACAAACTATCGCATATCCATACGCAATTATTTTCACTAAGCACAAAAGAGTTCCAGCAAAAAATACATTTTTACTTGATTTTGTTTAACTGAGGTGGGAGAAAAAGCATCTACCATAGCCGCTCGTGTAAGATGGTATCATCCCAACCTCGCGCAGGGTATTTTGCGGAAACTCGGTAAACCTCGTTTCCGCAAACACCCTACGCTCGGGTCGGAATGAACCTATCTTACACTCTCGGCCATGGAAGATATTTATAATCCTTTGATCAAATTAAAGTAAGGATTGATCAAATTACTGGCTTAATTCAAATATGCAATTGAACAGCTCCATATATACATTTCTAAATGCTGTATGATTGTATGTAGGGCATTTAGGATTATATCCAAGAAATAACTGTACATTTCAGCGCCAAAGACCTGTAATTCAAGCCATTGCAGAAAACAGAACATCAGGCAGTTCTACCTGAACACAGCCCCATCCAGCATGATTTAGGCTGCAGAACTATACAATAGTATCAGTGGATCAACCTATCTGAGAGGGGTGACATACAGACTGAAGATGGTGGGTTGGGGATATAAAAGTTTTCACAAGATATATTTTTAACTTAAGTTTACTTATTATTCCCTGGCAGTTTTGGGAGGGGGATATAGTATTGGCATTGTTGATCTGTCAAAAACAGTCGGGAACCATTTCATTAGTGATCGGTTAAATCATGTTTAAACTTGGTCAGAACGTTTCCCTTGAAACCTTGATCGCTTGTTTAAGAAGTTCACATCGAATCAAAAACTAGGTCACAAGGTCAAAAGAACAACTTTATCAGATTGTTGATGTCTTGGACAAATTTAAGTCTCATGTGATGAAAAATTGTATATCTTGGTAAAATCTTGAAAGTCCTTTGTGAGAAATTATATCATTGGATCAAACATTGGTTATGATTGGCCGATTACGTTCAAATTTGGAAAGAGGGTAACAACTTAATCATAATATTTGTCTCAATAAAATCTTAAAAAAAATAGTTTGAAACTAGGTCAGATGAGCTCAAAAACTAGGTCACTAGGTCTAATCGGAGAAAAAAACTATTATTTTTGTAATATATCTGGTCCAATCTGCATAAAACTTAATCAAGAGTACTTGCCTTGATGAAATTTTTATATAAATTATTATTTTATTTTGTCCAGGGCAAGTGTGTTGTGCAGGTTGTTAACCAGAATTTGGAGAATGTGCTATACAAACTGAACAACATAGGGCAGTGGAAGTTTTTTGTTATTAAAATTGATTAAAAACTGAGAAAGGTTCCCCTGATACTTTATAAATGCAAGTTTAGAAAATATTACCATCAATATCAAATATTTCTGACTAAGGTTCATTCCATTTATTTGATTTACAAGGTGCAGTCAAAAAGTTCCCGGACTGGTTATATATTGCACACTGTTGATGTCTGACTATGACGATATTTGTCACACATAAATCCTATCAACATTTTTAGCTCGTCTGTTTTTCGAAGAAAAAAAGTCGAGTTATTGTGATAGCCTTGGCGTCGTCGGCGTCGTCTGCGTCTGCGTCGTCGTCGTCGTCCAAAAACTTTAACCTTACCTCATAACTCAGACGAGCGTTGGCACCCACTCCGCGGTGCTCTTGTTACATTTTTATGTTCATGAATAGACGGAATTTGTTTGTAACCTGTATTTTACCTTTACCAGGGAGCATTTCTGGTTGACATCTGGCTACTACCGTCGGCGTCGTCTGCGTCTGCGTCTGCGTCGTCGTCGTCGTCCAAAAACTTTAACCTTACCTCATAACTCAGACGAGCGTTGGCACCCACTCCGCGGTGCTCTTGTTACATTTTGTAAGCAAAATTATTTACAAAGCATTCATATCTTGATAGAAAAATATGTTTTTTATAGTATATAACCTACGCTACAGATCACTTTGAATTATTAACGATTGTAAAAAATTGTTCACTGTTATTAAAGCTAGATATGCAATATTTTGGCGTCGTTTGATGACGTAAATTTACATGACGTCACATCAATGTCATTTCTAAACACGCCCAAATCAAACATCATCGCTTAAAATATATTGAATTAGTACCGGTATGCATTGTTTGAAGCCATGGAAGAAATCGCCAGTGAAGAAACATCAACGTCATCCAATCCAACGGAGCAACGGACCACAGTGGCTTGATGACAAAGGCTCATTAAAGTCACAATAAAAAAATTGTAATATTACAGTATAGGGTATTTTTTTTTTTCAAATCTCATTTTATGTTTATGGCAATGTATTATATTGAAGACATACATGTTCAAGTATTTATAAAATATAATTTTGGCTAGTTAAATTTTTTTATTGTGACTTTAATGAGCCTTTGTCATCAAGCCACTGTGCAACGGACAGTCATTGAATACTCTGTGAGAGCGGAAATGATAACAATGGACACATGAAAATTTATAAATCTGGTGTATGGATTACGTAAATGTTCGCGGACACTCGTATTGGATTGGCACAAGCATTTCCGGGACTCTCGTGACGACATAACTGACAATAAGGGAACAGGAGAGTGGCAGTTTCGACAAAATGCAGCACGTCATTTCAGTAGATCAACAGAAATCAATCGACGAAATAGCGGATGTGTCGGATTAAGCCATGGAAATATATATAACATCTTGACAATTATTTATTTCTAATTAATTCCAGGCATTTCTTATGATATGATTTAGGTTCACATTGAGTTAACATTTGTTTGTGACGCAGAGACATCTCAATAACACATTGAGAAAGAAACGTCTGGACTGCGAAATTTTATATTTCATCAGGACAATGCTCCTGCACATCGGGTTGAAGACACATAAAAAACAATAGCTTTTTGGGGGTATAAAAGACTGCATTAGCTGCCTTATAGTGTTGACCTAGCGCCTTTGGACTTTTGTGTATTTCCAAGATTAAATGCCGAATTACGAGGTCGCAGATTTGAGTCTATAATAATAATAATAATAATAATAATAACTTTATTTAAAGAAGGTAACACATTAAGACATAGGCATCATATTATAAACAAACATAACACACGACTTATTTACAATGTGGCCTTCTGAAAGAACATACACACGCACACACACATAAATGCTTAGAATGAAAACGTAAGCATAAATTTATGTTATTTCAAAAGGGTACGTATTAAAATGTTATACGAAAACATAAAGAAACATGAATATAATACATTAATTATAAGATCAATGCCGAACAATACATCAATTTGTACATAAAGGTTAACAAATCGTATCATTAAAATTTATTAACTGAGTAAGTAGGACAGTCACACATGTATTTAACACCTTAATCGAGATATATATAATGTAAAAAAAACAATAGTCATGGAATTATGCGTACAATTCTTACAACGGTTTTTGCAATTGATGATGTAAAAAGAACTTCTTGCAGCAGGCTTTAAATGTATTTTCCGTGTTCGATTTACGTATTCGTTCTGGTAAAGAGTTCCAAACTGTCCCGCTGTAGCATGCAAACGAGTGTTTCTTGTATTGAGTTTTATGTCGAATGTGGGCAATGTCTTATCGCGTAGAAGATCGTAATTCATATCTTGTATTGTTTGATAACTTTATAATGTCTCTTATATAACTCGGTGTAAGATTGTTAATAGATTTATATACCATAACAGCCGTTTGATATTTGCAACGGTATTCAAATTGAAGCCATTCTAATTGTTTAAATAATTCATGCGATGGCGTTCTAATAGGCTTAAAGAGAATAATTTTAGCAGCTCTTTTTTGAAGCATGGTTATTCGTTTCGTATGCGTTTGCTTGCTTTTCCCCCAAACACTACAACAATAGTCAAACATAGGAAGTATATACGATTTATAAAACAAATGTCTCATTTGATCCGTTAAAAAGTAATTAAGTCTTTTTAAAAGAGCTATCTTTGCAGTTACTTTCTTGCAGACAAAGTCAACTTGCAGGTTCCATGACAATGATGAATCAATAACAATTCCAAGCAATTTCTTCGAAGTTACATTTTCAATAAGTACATTGTCTACGAATAATTTGAGTGCACATGCATTTCTTAACTTTGCATTTGAACCCAGCAACATGCAATTCGTTTTCAATGGATGTATTGCCATGTTGTTTATTTTGCACCACTCCGATATTATATCTAAATTTATTTGCAACGTACGTTCAATTTCCTGCGTTTTTGAACTTTTTGCATATAGGGTAGTATCATCAGCATATAAGTCAATCAAGGAATTTTCTATTTCAAAGGTAATGTCATTAATATATATAAGAAAAAGAATAGGTCCAAGAATGGATCCTTGAGGAACTCCAGACCTTATACATCTTCGTGAAGATTGGAAACCCCCAAACTTTACAATTTGGTGTCTATCTTTCAAGTACGAAGTTATCAGTTGAACGGTATTATCACTGAAATTGTATAATTTCAATTTATGTAAAAGTATTTGGTGATCTACTAGATCAAAAGCCTTTCGTAAATCAAGGAAGAGAGCACCTACATAGTTTCCATTGTCAATTCCATCAATCCAATCATCAAGAGTCTGAAGAAGAAAGGAAATTTTCCATCAGGTTGACCGTAAGGGGGACCATAAGCAGCTGCGAAAAGGGGTGGTACGCAGACAGTTTTAATAAGTGTGTAGATTGGCACAGAAAATGTGTTTAGATTGGCACAGAAAATGTGTTTAATTTCAAGGGCAATATACTTTGAAAAACATTGACTAGTATACAAGCGCCATTACGTCATTTCCGTACAAAGTGATCCGTACAGTGTGAGATGTGTTTATTTGCTATGTAAAACTTGATTGTTTTATGCGTTATTTAAAAGTAATATATGTTCAGTCCTGTAGAATATAGTTTTTGCTTTAGTTTGATGCAATTTTATTTTTTCTAATCCCAAAAATGAAAACAGTTCAAAGGCAGTCCGGGAACTTTTTGACTGCACCTCGTACAACTTAAGCTCTGTACTTTATTTATAGTTAATACTATGTAACCAAGTTTAAACTTTCTTTCTTCATGTTACAGGAGATGATTAAATGGACTTCCTTGACATTGTGCACTGCACAAATACGGTGATGAGTCGAAAGGTAGAAGTGGAAACTTGCTATGGAAACAGAAGGACAAACAGAGTCTGACTTGAAGACAGAATGTCAAGCAGAGACTGGACATGGAGATGGACACACAGAGACTGGCTGTGGGGAGGGAAGGACAAGCAGAGACTTGTCATGGATACAGAATGACAAACAGAGACTAGACATGGAGACCATATGACAAGTAGAGTCTTACCTTGGGGACCAGACAACAAGTAGAGAATGGACATGGAGACAGAAGGTCAAGCAGAGGCTGACCATTGAGACAGGAAAAAATGTAAAGACTGACCTTGGATACATAAGGACAAGCAGAGACTGACTGTGGTGACCAAAAGACAAGCAGTGGCTTACCATTGAGACAGGAGGACAACCAGACACTAACCATGGATACTTAATAATAAGCAAATGTTTGCCATGGAAACAGGATAAGTAGAGACTTACCATGGAGACGGATAGACAATCAAAGACTTACCACGGAGACAGCTCAAGCAGAGACTGGCTATAGAGACAGTAGGCCAGCAGTGACTTGCCATGGAGACAGAAGAACAAGGAGACACTGGACAGAAGGACTAGCAGAGGCTTGCCATATAGACAAAATGGCATGCAGAGACTGGCATGAGAAAGGATTTACAAACAGAGGCTTTAAACAAAAGGACATGCAGGGTAGTGTTGGGAATCAGACAGAAAAAATAACTATCAATATAATGATCGATTATTAATTGCTTAATTATTATTTAAGCACCAATGTTCCCTTACAATTTTGTTTGTAGATTTCTATACAGTCGAACCTCGCTATGTCGACATCGGATAAGTCGACTTTGCGGTTATGTCGACTTTTTTTTCCGGTCCCGAATTTATTCCTTCTTATTCTATATAAAATAAATCTGTTTGTGTCGATTTTTTTATCTGAACTTTTTCGCTATGTCAACCTCGTTTTTCAGTCCCAGTGGTCAAATTTCACACATTTTCTATGTTCTTTATGTTTGCGGCATGTCGCAAAATACCGTGCGTGTCAATATAACAAACTGTCATAATTGGGGGATAGAAAAATGTAATTGGTAAGTGCGAATAATTAAAGTTTGTTTATGAATTTAATTAAAGAGACATTTATTGCTCAACCTCTTTGGTATTGTACAAAACATGAACATTTTATTGATTAGATATCAATCCCGAATGGGAACAGAAAGAATAACTTCAAAATGTCAAATGTTAGTTCCACTGCTCTGGTGGACCAATTCAGAGAAGGACCCGGTATAAAATCTTACAATGTACAAATGTATGCAATTGTGGTTTTATTTGTGTTTTGTGTTATCCATAAACGTAAAAGAAATAAATTTGACACAAATAATTCTTCTTTTGTTTCACTTTTTTTTTCAATAATAAGTTTGCTGTTTTCACGACGAAAATATGTAACAAGACCGTTCAATTGTGAATGTAAACACCGTACAATCCAATTCAAATGTGTTGGGATTGGTGATATTTTTTGTAATTCGGATGAGTCGACTTTTCGTTATCTCGACTTTTTTCACTAGGTCCCGAAAAAGTCGACATAACGAGGTTCGACTGTATATACATTACATTATTAATTCAGGAAGCAACAATCGATCAGTGTTTACAAGTTACAGAGCATGAGACGACAGGCTCTAGTTTTTGTCTTACATTTAGTATTGTATACCTGTGTAAAATAAACACAAAGAAAGGTATCCAAAAAAAAAAAATCACTTTTAAACCACAAACATGAGAAGTTAAGAATGAATCCTTTATCATGAAATTACAAAGAAAATTTGAAATAAGGAACTGTAGTGACTTATTGACTTGATAAGATAATGACTACAAAACTTAACATAGTAACACATAAACATTTCAACATAAACAAGCATTAACAAGAAATAAGTAAATTTGTTGATAGCGGTTACGTCCCTTGTTTCTATAATCGATTGTTCAAATTTCACTATCGATTGTTGTTGATGATGTAGGCCTTTCGGATCAATTGTCGATTATAAACGATCATCGGCACAACTCTAATGCAGGGCCTGGCCATGGAGACAGAAAGACACACAGAGACTGGCCATGGAGACAGGGCATGCAGAGACTGGCTATGGATACAGAAGTACACTAGGAGACTGACCATGGTGACAGGACATGCAGAGACTGGCCATGGAGACAGAAGTACACTCAGAGACTGACCATGGAGACAGACGTACACCCAGAGACTGACCATGGTGACAGGACATGCAGAGACTGACCATGGAGACAGGAGAACACCCAGAGACTGACCATGGAGACAGGACATGCAGAGACTGACCATGGAGACAGGACATGGAGAGACTGGCCATGGAGACAAAAGTACACCCAGAGACTGACCATGGTTACAGGACATGCAGAGACTGGCCATGGAGACAGAAGTACACCCAGAGACTGACCATGGAGACATGACATGCAGAGACTGGCCATGGAGACAGAAGTACACCAAGAGACTGACCATGGTGACAGGGCATTCAGAGACTGGCCATGGAGACAGAAGTACACCCAGAGACTGACCAAGGTGACAGGACATGCAGAGACTGGCCATGGAGACAGTACACCGAGAGACTGACCATGGTGACAGGACATGCAGAGACTGGCCATGGAGACAGAAGTACACCCAGAGACTGACCATGGTGACAGAAGGACACCAAGAGACTGACCATGGAGACAGAAGGACACCAAGAGACTGACCATGTAGACAGAAGGACACCCAGAGACTGGCCATTGGGACAGAAGGACATGCAGAGGCTGGCCATGTAGACTTAAGACATACAAAGTCTGGCCATGGTGACAGAAGGACATGCAGAGGCTGGCTATGGTGATAGAAGGACACACAGAGGCTTGCCATGGAGACAGAAGACATGCAGAGGCTGGCTATGGTGATAGAAGGACACACAGAGGCTTGCCATGGAGACAGAAGACATACAGAGGCTGGCCATGTAGACAGAAGACATGCAGGGGCTGGCCATGTAAAAAGAATACATACAGAGGCTGGCCATGTATACAGAAGACATGCAGAGGCTGGCCATGTAGACAGAAGACATGAGAGGCTGGCCATGTATACAGAAGGACATGCAGAAACTGGCCATGTAGACAGAATGACATGCAGAGGCTGGCCATGGAGACAGAAGTACAACCAGAGGCTGGCCATGGAGACAGAAGACATGCAGTGGCTGGCCATGGTGACAGAAGGACATGCAGAGGCTGGCTATGGAGACGGAAGGACACACAGAGACTGGCCATGGAGATGGAAGGACATGAAGAGGCTGGCCATGGAGACGGAAGACATGCAGAGGCTGGCCATGTAGACAGAAGACATGCAGAGACTGGCCATGTAGACAGTATACATGCAGAGGCTGGCCATGGTGATAGGACATGCAGAGGCTGGCCATGGAGACGGAAGGACACACAGAGACTGGCCATGGAGACAGAAGGACATGCAGAGGCTGGCCATGGAGACGGGAGGACACACAGACGCTGGCCATGGTGACAGAAGGACATACAGAGACTGGCCATGCTGACAGAATATGCAGTGACTGACCATGGAGGCAAAATGACATGCAAAGACTGGCCATGGAGACATAAGGACATGCAGAGACTGGCCATGGAGACATAAGGACATGCAGAGACTGGCCATGGAGACATAAGGACATGCAAAGACTGGCCATGGAGACAGAAGGACGTGCAGATACTGGCCATGGAGACAGAAGAAAATGCAAAGACTGGCCATGGAGACAGGACATGCAAAGACTGGCCATTGGGACATAACAAGTAGAGACTTGCCATGGAGACAGGACACACAGAGGCTGGCCATGGAGACAGGGAGACAAACAGTGGATTGCCATGGAGATTGTCAACAGACTGACCTGAAATCTTACTTGATGTAAAACATAAACAAGTTTGATATTGCTTAAAATTATGGCTATGAATAGGTTGTATTTATTAAAACCATATTTTTTTGTTCTAAGCAATAAACTGAGATGAGTTGAGAATTAGTGTTACTCGGCAATACATGATAGCTTGAAGTTAGATTTGTATTGGTCCCATATGATACATACAAATGTAATTTCTCTTTAATAATGTTATACTTTCTATTGAGAACAGTCCATAATCATATGGCCCCAATTTCCCGAAACTTTTTAAGTGTAACAGGCTTAAGTCACTTATTTCAATTACTGAAAAGGAATTTTGATAAATGAAAAATGCTTTATTCTGATAATCATACGGATTATTCCTACATAATTTCTAAAAAATCTAAGTTGATATAACACATTTATAGAACAACAAAAACAGATTAGCTGAATCCTGTTATAAGGGACTTGAGAAGTTTCAAGAAATTGGTGCGTAAAAGATATTCCTTTTAACATGACTAAATTCATTCATGATTTGAATTGAAGAAATTAAGTTCATATCAGACAGATTAAAAATAAAAGATGCACATGATTTCCAAAGAATTGTGATAACTCAAAAGTAATTAGAAGTTTTCAAAATTTGAATGAGTTATTTATAAATGAATTTAAGGACACTATTTAAGTATGTTCATAACTCAAAGTAATTAGAAGTTTTCAAAAAAGAATGAGTTATATATAAATGAATTTAAGGACACTAAATAAGTATGTACATAAACTGGAAAAGGGTGATTTTATCAACCATGGTTAAGAACAAACATTTCCTCTTTCTACTTCAAACCTGCATTTTCATGAGTATGTTGTTCTTGGCCTTAAAAACAGTATGAGTAATCACCTCACGGACAAACATTTTCTGTTTCTCTGTTGACATTGGCCTTATAGGGTAATCTCTTTTCGAAGTCAAACATTTCATTATGCTGTTTCCCTTGACCTAAAAAAACAATGTGGTAGATCTAAACTCAGATCAAGAGAAACTCAATATATGATCCGATGTTAACTTGATTTATACTGCAATAAGATACTGTGGTTTATTTCGAAAACCTGCAAGATATGCGCATGGCCGCCCCCTACTAGCACAATCCGGAATCTGGTCCAGTGTGCCCCTGGCAGTGCCGTGGGGCGGGCACACTCCTAGTCCAAATAATTGTACGTTGGCGGATTTTTTTTAGATTTTTGATATGGCAAATCCTTCACGTTAGGGATTGGAAGAATCCCGTATAACACGTCTATTATTTTAGACTAGGCACACTCCAAGCCTGTCTCGGTGGCATCGTTCGCGCTCCGGAGCAAGAGTCAACTTACTTGGATCTGAATGTTTTTGAACTAAAGCAAAACAATAAAAACATATCTTTCAAATTAATTTTGTAGCAATAAATTATTGAATAATACAGTACATGTATAAAACTCTAGATCGTTTGTAGAATGGACGTTTTATCTATTTATTGTTGTTATCCGGGAACGTAACGAAACCGAAACCAATCAGATTTAGGAACCCACTTATTACTCGCATGTATCTAATTCATTGCATGCATATTGGAATATACTGAATTAGGGGGTTATATTTTAAATCTGATGAAATTGATCCAACAATGCCATAGCTATAGAGACTTGAACAAAAAAATGTACGGAAATTCAATGGAAACAGATTTTGTATTACAGGAATCCACTTATAACGCACATATTTTTCGAATGTACGACGAATTTTAAGGCGTTCTGTTTATGCACATATGTTGTGTTGTTTTATTTTGTGTGCAGAAAAGGTACAAAACGTTATTTCAGAAATCCACAACACTCATACACACCCAGGCCATAGTATGATGGGGCATCATCACTCATGGCCGTATTTATATAGCATTGCAATTTAAAAAAAGTGTTATATCATCGATACACATGCATAATTATGTTTGTTTTCTGCAATAATGTTTGCTTTGTCTGTATTTATATTTACGTTGGTTCTTGGTTATATTTACAATGTACGTTTATAATCGTGCATAATAATACAGTTTATTTATCATAACATACAAGCAGTGTATACAGACGGACAGACAATTTAACCATGTAACTATTTTTATATTAAAAAAAAGAGAGAATAAGATCAGTAAGTTTGCAGATACTAGGAAACGGGATAACTATTATTGTCGGACAATGTTACATGTTGGTTTACAATAATATTTACACCTCAAACTTCCATTCCTTAAATGAACTGCCTTTCGGCAATTGCGTTCATCAATCGTTTCCGGTAACAGTCTGGCCGTCCTATTTACAGAATGGGTAAGAAAGGATTACTGAAAGGTAATCCGAAATAAAATGAAGTATTTTTTAACGTTTATTGAATAAAGTAATGAACTATTGCTGTAAATATAAGCAATGAATTGCGGGGTTGATGTCATTATCAGGGATATGAACGCAATTGGGCTGTTCAAAGTACGCGTGGCGTTCTTTGGACTCCACACAATTAGAACAGCCCAATTGCGTTCATACCCCGATAATGACATCAACTCCGCAATTCATTCCTTCAATTAAAAACAACATGTATAAAAATGACGTTGACGGCGAAAGATAATACCAACACGAAAATTAACAATGGTACTTCGCGAGGGTCCCTGCTGGGCTTGAAGAGGAACAGTCTTGGCGTGTGCACAACCAAAACAGGACATCTAAGACGTTGCCGTGCAAAGCAAATGACAACAACACGAAAATATGCAATGGGCTTTTATCATGTTTGTATGTACCAAGGTGTTGGAGAGGTTAACTTATTGATGTCTGCATTCAAACAACGAATAACTGATATATTAATATAACCGTGGGTATCCGATTTAAATGATTATACTAGAGCAAGATCACACAGATTACTGTTTGCAAATTTTAAACTTCAGTCTTATTTGTCAAATGCTAATATATTAAAATATCGGCCACACACAGATTAGAGATATATAGAAACCGGTAGATAGCACAAACCTGTAGCAATACCGCGTACTGTGATAGAAATGACTTGCATGCTATTTACTTGAAAATAAATTTCATTATATCCTTGAATGCTGGGACCAATATCTTACTCCCAGTTGAATGTCAACTGTATAAAGAACTAAGAAAGCAATACTTGAAAACGTAGTATTATACCGCACCGAATATACCTATTTTTATTGTATTATTTAAATCGCATTTATCTGTTTCTGTAAACAGAAACTTTGCAATTTATGTTTATTATAATACAATGGAATTAAGAGAATGATATTTATTAAGGGTAATATTGTCAACATAAACTACTTCACCCTTAAATAAAACTATATCGATGCTATATTGTTTGGTCGCATGATTTGTTGTGACTTTGATAAGTTGCTGATTTGAATGTATTATACCTTGACTATGTTTAGAAACATGGTTCGTAAATATATTATGCATACACATAGGTATTTTTGCCTAGATGGATTTGGAAATAAACGGTAAAACTGTTATGGTACTTTAATTGTTAGAATGCGCACAGTCATCCCTGCTGTGCTACGATAGTAATAGTATTGGCTTATGTGCAGACAACACCGGACATCTAATAAGTTTCCTTGGAAAGCAAAAATAACAAGAATATATTTTGAGTGGTATCGAGTAAGGATGTGCACTGCCACCCGTGCTGGGCTTGAATAATAATTCTTGTCGCGTCTACTACACCAAACACTGGACATCTAAGCAATTGCCGTGCACTAGCTGTCACCCATGACGGGAATGGACAGTAATACACGGCGTGTGAGCGGCTGAAATGAAACTCTTAGAAAATAAATCAGTCTTCTTGAAATAAGTGAAAAAGATGAACTTGGAACTTTACCAGTTGAAGCCAGTTGAGAAGTCTAGTTCTTTGGCTGTTTGTCTTGGTCATTGTCTTCGTCTTGATATTGACTTTGTGTTTGCTTAAGTCGGTTGTTTTTACTCTTTTGAGGGATGATAACTTCAGCTGGGAAGAGAAGTAAGTGAACTATATACCAGCTCACCGCGTAGAAAAAGGAATAACGACATTGCATTTATTATCTTGACTTTAGTTTGAATTGTTATGTAGACATTCATGCCTAAAAGTACTAGTATTCGATCACAAATGGTCCATGGAAAATTCAATGAAATATATTATATATCATTGTACATGTAAATATAAAGATCAAGATTTCTTAGTGCATAAATTTAATTATCATTTACATAATCCTATTTTACAAGTTTATGAAATAGATAAACGTTATTTGCATTTTTAAATTTGACCTCTCATCGACATACTGGTTTCGTGTAATCCAATTGGATTTCTGTTGTATTATAAATGGCTATTAAATGCTTTTACTACGTCGATTTGGGGTAAATTTTATTTAAATTTGAATTATAAATCCCTTATGAAGTATATTCCAATATGCATGAAATAAAAACATCAATTATCAAATATAAATGAATTGTTAGTGAATTCCTGTAAATCCGATTGTATTCCTGTTACACGAATACACCGTATTTCTGCTTCGCCGTGTTCCGGTTTTATCCGTTTGTGACTATACGTTTTGCCTCAAGAAATTGCGCGCGAAGAGAAAATGGTAAACATCGTGATCTTCACTTTTCTTCGTCTTTTCCCCTTAAATATCAAATCTCAATGTGTCTGCGATGCACCGCTAAGTGAAATGGAATAAATTATGTCTTGTTACAATATACAGGTGCTTGTTTGTTTCTGTCGAACCATGAACAATTTCAGTTGCAAATTTTAAAATGGCGCATTTTGCATGGTTAGTCCACAGTGAAATGGCCGTCAATGAGATTTGACTATAGCAGACTTGAAACACTCATTATTGTAACTACAATAGGGTGTTATTTATGCTTAATTTATATCCTATATTTGCCACTCCAGATTTTTTTTTCGAAAGAACCGATTTCCTGCATTTTGGAGTATCTTTGGTGGAATAAAATGCTTAAAAATGTTACATAAAAATATAACATTTCATTTTAGTACTGTAACTTTTGACACAGTTGAAGTTAATTTATTTTCTACATGGTTTAAATTTATACAAAAGCAAATGTGCATTTAGAAGAAATTTACCATTTACCTACTAAACTAATACTAAACACGCGTGTAGGAATGATGATTATGCTGTTGGATTGGCGGAAGTGGTTGTGATAGGTATAGGAATAACTACTTTCCTTATTATGAAGAGAAAAGTAATGTGGTACCTCTGTTTGCAGTGCCATCTCCCTGGATGTGAATGGGTTGTCTAGCAGCTACAAGTATGGTGATGCTTCTAGAGAGAGTAGCTGGATGGATCAGACTGCCAGTATCTGTTGAGAGAGTATCTGGATGGATCAGACTGCCAGTATCTGTTGAGAGAGTATCTGGATGGATCAGACTGCCAGTATCTGTTGAGTATTTTATGTCATTACCATGCTATGTCAGAGATTGCATATTATTGTGGGTAGGGGATGTTTTTAGCCAAAGGCCAGAAGAGCTTATGCGATGGTAATGTGCATCAGTGCGTCCGTGCGGTCGTGCGTCTGTACGTCTGTAAACAATTGCTTGTGAACATGATACAGTCTTCAGTTTTGATTGTATCTCGATGAAACTTGTACAGTATCTAGATATCCATTAGAGCTGGGTTCCTTTCGAAAACCAGCCAGATCCAGATTGTTGTGTAAACAATTGGTTGTGAACACGATACAGTCTTCAGTTTTTATTGTATCTCAATGAAACTTGTACAGTATCTAGATATCCATTAGAGCTCGGTTCCTTTCGAAAACCAGCCAGATCCGCCCATGAATGCCTAGATTATGGGCCATGAAAGTTTTAAAGAAATGCTCTCTATTTTTAGCCAGGTCTGCATGAGCGAATTCTATTTTTAGCCAAGTTTACATGTACATGTAAATTCAAGTCTAGAGTTAAGGGAGACAATTTGCAAGTCTAGGATTTTGAGAGACATTTTGCTTTTTGCTTCTGCAGCTGATTTTGTGAATTACTCTGCCTTGTTCTTGTTGAAAGCCCAAAGGCCATTTTTTAGCTTTAAGTTCTGTAGTTTGCGCATTCATCTTAACAAAATTGGTTGTGAATGAATGAAAAAGTTATGCACCTGGTGTCATTACTGGCCACACCCAGGGTTCACAGGTTTGGTAAACATAAATCTGGAAAGGTTTTAAAATCTTTTTGTGTGTTCATGCATCCATCTCAGCACAATTGATTGTGAATGTTTGTTCAAATTGATCAATGTTGTCCTAGGATGCCCTTGACTTTGACCTTTTGACCAACTTTTTTTAACTTTTAAAACTACAGAAATTTTTACTATGAGTACAGCTTGAAAGCATTTTTTTTTGTCAGATGACTTTTACTTGGCACATATTAAAATAGTTCATGGAACTAATCTGCTTACAATACTTTCTGAGCTCAGATGTTGAACGTGCTACGTTTTCAGGTAAGCCAAACACAAAACATAAACCATATGTCTGTTGCCTTTTACCCATACATACATGCTCTGGATTGATATGACCACAAAACCCATGCCAGTAGAGCATAGGCCCTTTTGGGCCTCTTGTTTATTAAAGCTCAGCATTAGCTTTTGTGATAAGGTCAGAATTTTTTTGTCTTCACCATTTTTCTGCTAAAAACTTTACTTCTTTTACCATTGGAACAATTTCAACTTAATTGGAATGCAGGAATGTTCTTTATGTGGTCCTCATCGAGTCTTCAAAATGGTCTCGGCCCACATCAAGATTCCGTTCTTTGTTAATTATATACAGGGGTCGACACTTGCCATTTTTCCAAGTGATTCCGAAGGGACACCAACATTTGAATGTAATGACTAGTTAGTAGCACATTTTCTGACATTATAACCGCTGGCAATGGCAGAGAAGGAGATTTTGGCCTCCAAGTCAGAAGATTGGGATCAAAAGCGGTAGAATGTCTAAATCCCTTTTATTTTTTGTCAAAAACAAAGATGGATACAATGTTAACAGTCATCGCGAAAACTATCAGTCCCACAGTCTTGACAGGTAAATTTTGACTCAGTCCGACTAAATTTGTGATGGGGTTGGTCTGTCTGACCGACAGTATTCACGGCCAGGTGTAAAAAAATATCAAACACCGCTTAAAAGTGTTTTTATCAATGAAATTATCAAATGACCATTTGTTTACAAATCCAATTTCGTTTTTCCAGTAGTGTAAATGTCGGAATGTGTACTAAGTCAAACACTTAAATAATAGTTTCAAAGGTTCCAAACAATCTTTTCCTTTGGAATATGTTATTCGATAACGAAAGCGGTACCGATACGGTCCAAAGAATACAAATTGCCAAAAAATCGACAATCAGAATTTTCATTGTGTTTAAGTGCGAGGTCTATCAAATCTTTATGAAACTTGGTCAGAATATTTGTCTACATGTTGTCTAAAACATTTGTGAAAATGGGTCACCTCAGATTAAAAACTAAGTCAAATCTTAGGAAATATTTTCCCAATGTCATGAAAAATAAATCTTAGATGACGTGTTGTGTCATCTAGGGTCAAAAACTAGGTCTCTGGGACAGACTATATTGGAAAAGCTGATGTTTTTATAAATTGTTCATTTTTCCTCAGGCAAATGGAAAAGTTTCTGTTGATCAGGTTAATTGTATGTATGATATCTCTGATAAGTAAATATGGGTCTTTTTGGTAAAAAGTACTAGGTCAATAGCTCAAATTCTAAGTTTGCAGAATTGCATCGTCAAATAAAAAATAGGTCTTTAGGCCAAATTAATAACTTGTTCATCGGGTTTCCCACACCTATTTCTTCAGAAAAGCAAAAAATATATTTTTATTTTTTTTATCACTTGCGCCCACTCCATCTAAAAAAATAGTTATTTTTTTACGAGCGCTAATTTGTTTATTAGAATGTAGCCTTTTCCCTTGTAAGCACCGGCTAGTCTCAATCATGCAGCCGCTCTCATAAGAGACTATGAACGATATAGACCCAGATACAAGCGTCTAGATGATCGACATTTATTTCACTTCCTGATTCTTGAAAATTACTTGAACAAATGTCAATTCTACCACCATTTTAAAATTGATTAGATTTTGGACAAATGTGTTTGTTTGTACCCCCGACAAACAAAGTTTGAAGGGGGTATATTGGAGTCATCCTGAGATCGGTCAGTTTGTTGGTTTGTCGGTCGGTCGGTCCGTTGCAATTTACCTTGTCCGGAGCATAACTTAAAAACTACTGGAATTGGATTAAACTTCATACAATGGTAGAGCATAATGAGAGGAAGTGCATTGTACAATAACCATAACTCTATTCTTGCTTATTACTGAGTTTTTGCCCCTTGTTCCTTTTTTTTGTCTGGAGTATAACTTGAAAAGTACTGGATCGAATTCATTGGAACTTCATACAATAGTAAAGCACAGTGACCGGAAGTGCAGTGTTCAAGAACCATAACTCTAGCTAAACTAATTACTGAGTTATTGCCCTTTATTATTTTTTGCTGTCAATTTGTTCCAGACATTAATTTGCAAATTACTTGATGGAATTTATTATAACTTCATACAATGGTAAAGTACAATGAGAGGAAGTGTAGTGCACAAGAACCATAACTCTATTTCAGCGTATAACAGAGTTACTGCCCTTTGTTACTTTTTCTTGTCCGGAGCATAACTTGAAAACTATTGGATGGAATTTAATAAAAATTTATTCAGTGATAGATCATAATGAGAGGAAGTGCAGTGTACAGGACCCGCAATTCTATTTCAGCTAATTACAGAGTTACTGCCCTTTGTTACTTTTTTCTTGTCCGGAGCATAACTTGAAAACTATTGGATGGAATTTAACAAAACTTCATACAGTGATATCATAATGAGAGGGAGTGCATTGTACAGGAACCACAATTCTATTTCAGCTCATTAGGCCAAAAAAAAAAATGTCTTGTTTCTGGTCACATGCCTCAAAAAAAACAGGGTCGGTAGGTAGGTTTTTTTTTTTTATTTTTTTTTTATTTTTTTTATTTTTTTTTTTTTATTCAAACCTTTGGAATGAAATAGTATAGCGTTTGAAAAATGATGAAATATTGTCTGCCAATACAACACCATCAAATATGGCTTAAAGGAAACTGGACACAAGTTTATAACCATATTTATGTATTTATTAGTTTAACAGAACAACAACAGCACTATTACATGACAAGAAGCAACAAGTCCAAGACTAGAATTTGAAATAATCTCAAGAAACAATTGTCATTCTTTGTCAGAAAACAAATATAAACATGGATGGAAGAAACCGTAATACTGGGTATTTAAACATCACAGAGACAAAATCTAACTAAGTGTAATGTCAATGGTTCTTCATACAGAAAATTAATTTTAATCCTTTAAAACATTAAAAACGAAGGTCCAAAAATGAAACGTTTTAATATGACGTTCGGTATTTGAGAGAGACGAAGTATTTAAATCCATTCACTCAGCATAATGATTCACGCTTCGTCGGCATTATTTTGCCTTAATTCGTCCGATTCAAATAAACCTTGTATATGTGTATAGATACAGTACACTCCACGCGGAACTACCACTTTCCGTTTTCCTCGGCGGATTTTGGTCATCGCAGACACGACATCCAATTGATCATAATCCTCTTTCCTCGGCGTTTTTACTCGTTCACCCACCGAGGCTGATCAGTGGACCGTATAATTACAATCGCCGCGTTACTCGGAGGTAAAAACACCGCGAAACTCGGAGGAAAACCGATAAGAATCTCCCACTGTATCTAATTTTGTTCAATTTATTTGATATTTTTTGCTACACCCGTAATTATTTATAAAAATAATTTATTTCGCGTACCTAATTTTCGGACATCCAAAGGACATCAATCGTAACTTTCACACTTACCAAGTTTCAACCTTACCTAACCGTATACACCACTGTTGACAAGTTAATTAGTAAATGCCCATCCTAAACGATGTATTGCATGTAGAAAGAGGAAGTGTGAAATATTTATTGTAGGATTAAATAAACAACAAGGGCAATCAAGGGATTAAGAAAACAAAGACATGACATTTTTGTAAAACGATCTGCCAATAATAAAACTTTACCACACTTATAGACTGTAAGAAGCAATTATGTACAGTTATACTTAATATTGAATCCTCAATAAAAGTCAACACATTCAATGATATAGGTAACTAATTAATGTGATGAATTAAAGTTGAAAATGCAAAACTTAAGTTACATTCGAAAACACCACTCAGACACATTAATCCTGCATAACAATATACATGCTCTCCATGAGATCCTCGTGGGTAAAACTGTGAGTTATGTGACGTCACACAGTGAGACTGTTTGATCTGAAGCCGATAGAATGTGTTATTCATTTCAATGCATTTATAAAATGGTGTTTAATGGGATTTTAATTAACTTGATGAAGGATTTACACTTATATGCGTAATAAATAAGTTTAGAACCATTGATAACTACGGATACATTAATAAGTGGTAAAATGCAAATTAAGAAATAATGACCGAAAAATATTCACACTTACAAAGTTCTCAACACCTTCATTACTCCAATCTAATTAAGTTCTCAACACCTTAATATAGTAAGAGAAAGATGACAATAACAAACACAAACGCACGCTATGGTATATCTTTTAATTACATAATGTGAAAAACAACAGTTGTTTGACGATGCTGATGAAAATTTACAATAATTGTTTTTAAAAAGAAACTTACTGTACTTTGAAAAATTAAATGTCTCATTATTTAATACTATTTTAACAGAAGCAATGTACTGTAGTAGCTATGCACAAAACGCGGAGTTCCGCGATTAGGTCAATAAATCGATACGATCACCGGCGCTACCGGCAATAAAACTCTCCATAGAAAACGATTAACTCGGTGCAACTCGGCGAAATTTAGCGAGGAAAAAGGTTGCGTACTCGGCGGAAATCCGCGATAAATTAAAAACGCCTCCGAGTCACCGAGGAAAGTGGTAGTTCCGCGTGGAGTGTACTGTAGTCTTTTGAATTACGAAAATGTCGGTGCCAAAACTGTCATTCTCGGTCGAGGCATTATTTGTTTTACGATGGCCCTTTTACGATATCTAAACAACCATACAACTTACCGAACATTTAGCTTCAAGTCGGACATTTTCTCGCTCGCCATGTAAATCGATGAAAAGACTTTTTATTGTTGTTTGCGAATGGGCAACTTTAATGACACTACAACCGTCGAAGTGCGAACATTTGTCTATTTTTATGGCTATCAAATGCGTAACAGACGTCGTCTGCGCAGGGCCAGCCATCTTTGACACGGCCGTATAAAAAACACGTCACGAATATAATATTACTGTCGGATAGCGCGGTTTACTCTTCGGCGCCGGGACCGGGAATCCCGGCTCACTTTACGCTAATTATAAAAAACGGTCTTTACGCTATTAAAAAAAAAAAAACGGTCGGGGGGTAAAAAGTAGGGTCGGTCGGGTGACCAGAAACAAGACATTTTTTTTATTTGGCCTGACTGACATTCCTATGTGCTTCATGCAATCCAATGAGTTTTACCATTCACATAAAAACATCAAACAAGCCGGATTGTGTATATTTTTAAATATTAGTCAAAAAGGATAAAATAAATGGTTTCAGACTGTGTGATTGGAAAAAGGTATTAATCAAACTTTTTGTTGTATTAATCACACTTTTTGTTGCGAAGAAATGTTGGTGGATTTTTAGATGTTCATGTGTATATTTAAACTATATATGGAAATCATTCAAGTGTTAAATATTTATGCTGATTGGTTTTTGTCGATGTATATTCTTGAAATATTTTTTGCTATATAAAAAATCAGTATTTGCAGTACAAAAGAAGTAAAAGTGTCTTTTGTTTTTCTATTACTTGTCTAAATTTGAACAAGATATGTCAAAAAAGTAAGGAAAATCTGCAAGTTTAAAAAAGATAGGCGTTAAATTCTGAGAAAGCCAAAAATCAATCTGGCGCTTTCTGGAATTTTCTGTGACATATTTGGTGCTGAAATGGTTTTCAATACGGTGTAGGATTTTTGTAAAATCTCTTCCAGAACTAAGATGGCTACCAAGGCCAATCGTGTAGTCATTGCAAGAGTGATAGCTGTAGTTTATATTAGATTGCAAATGCCTATATATATTTTGTGAGTTATTCTTCAAGTCACCTTGACAATTTGGCATATTGTGGTGTTTTGACTGTCTATAAACACATTGATCACTAATTGTTTTTTGTTAAATTGAACAGTTCTGTTACCTTTGTTTATAAGTGGATCAGAAAAACATAAATTTGACAAGTTGAAGCATTTCAGTTTGGCTTCATGACATTTTCTATATAAAAAACTAGTGGAGTTTTGTAGTCTGTTTTTATTTTTTTTATTTAAATAGGCTCAAGACCACAGTTTTTATTTTTATTTTATTTAAATAGGCTCAAGACCACAGTTTTCTGCCAGACCCCCCACCCCGCTGTCCCCCGTCCCCCATTGACCAAGATCTGGATGTGAATACAGAAAAATGTGAAAAGCCAGGTTAGTGTCCAGATGAAACATATAGTAAAAATAACTGTGGCCTTAGACCAACATTTGTTCAACAAATTCTTGACTCAGAGATTGGTCCACTTGATCATGCAGACCAACTCTAGTGGGTGGGGGGTGAAGAGATATGAATGTTAAAAAACTGTTTTACAGAGAGTTTTTGCTTTTCTTTAGTTACCAATTTGAAGCTTACTATTGTTTATGATTTGTATTTCTATGATATATATGCACAAAAATCAAAGAACTTAATCAAAGATAACATACACACTGTATCATGTTTTTTAGTTCATGTTTATCTTTAAATCATGTCTGTGGAAAGATCAAATTGAGTCTGATCTCCATTTTAGAAAATATAGCTATTTATTATTCAATTTCACTTTTATCTACATTTCTAGGACTTGTTCTGCTGAGGCTGTGACAAAAAGTGATAGAACAGTACTATATGACTGTATCTAATTGATCTACTGCTGCTGTTCCGACTAAATTTGAGATGACTGTTGGGTCACTGAGGGCTTGGCGAGTATAACAATCAATAGTCGTACATCACATTTGTTTAGAAATAGAAGGTAACCGTGTTTGTGGATATTCATAGGGCCGAACTCTGGTGTTTGCAATAACTGATAGGACCAGCTCATTTGAATGAACCCAAAGAGTATTGCACATATTAATTGCTAAAGCCACTCATGGAATATCACTATATTTATTTAAGGGGCTACTGATCTTTTGTTTAATCCTCATGTCTTTATTTATTTAAGGGGCTACTGTTCTTGTGGTTAATCGTCATCTTGGAGGACTCCTTTGAGAGCTTGTGGATGCAGTTATCTGCACAGCCGAGTTATCTCTTTAGGAGCCTTCCTCTGATGTTTGAAACATAATTATCTTTCTATAGATAGCGTTTTTTTTCTTATTTCGGGAATGTAACGTATACCAGTGACATTTGGATTTTGGAATTATACTACAGCTATCTGGTTGAAATTTGGCCAGTTGACAGTGCTTAACCGAAGAATATTGATGTTTGAGTATGAAATTGTAAATCTAATAATACATAATATAAATTAATAATACATTATTTTTATGCCCCCTTTTGAAAAAAGTGGGGTATATTGTTTTGCACATGTCGGTCGGTCGGTCGGTCGGTCTGTCTGTCTGTCGGTCGGTCGGAATACCAAATGGTTTCCGATCAATAACTTGAGAACGCTTTGACCGAGGGACCTCATACTTGGTATGTGTATTGGTCATCACCAGCAGATGAACCCTATTGATTTTGAGGTCAGTGGGTCAAAGGTCAAGGTCAGTGTGACCTTTACATGAAAAACGGTTTCCGATCAATAACTTGAGAACGCTTTGACCCAGGAACCTCATACTTGGTAGGTGTATTGGTCATGACCAGCAGATGAACCCTATTGATTTTGAGGTCAGTGGGTCAAAGGTCAAGGTCAGTGTGACCTTAACATGAAAAACGGTTTCCGATCAATAACTTGAGAACGCTTTGACCCAGGGACCTCATACTAGGTAGGCTTATTGGTCATGACCAGCAGATGAACCCTATTGATTTTGAGGTCAGTGGGTCAAAGGTCAAGGTCAGTGTGACTGTAAGCTGAAAAAAGGTTTTCTGATTGTCCATATTTTATTTTCTTATATAGTAGACAGTAGAAATTTATATGTCACTAAATGCATGAGTTGAAGTATCAGTTTTCAGTGAACATCTAGTTTAATTATGCCCCCCTTCGAAGCAGAGGGGTTATATAATTGCTTTGCACATGTCGGTCGGTCTGTTGGAAGACCAAAGCTTGTCCGAGTGATAACTCAACAATTCCCGGACCTATGGTCATCAAACTTGACATGAAGATTAGGTATGACCAGTAGATGACCTGCCTCATATGCATCCAATGACAAATCAGCTGTCATTTCAGTCCATGCATATTTCATTCAATTGTCCAAATATTTCTGGCAACTTGTCTTATATAGTTTTGACATTTTAACATTTACACTCGAGGCAAAAGAAATAAAAAGTGAGTCTGTTTCATTAAAGGGACTGTACACCAGATTGGCACTAAAAAAGTTTTCTTCTGCAACGAATCTCAGGGCAATTATTTTGTTTGCAATAATTGACAGGACCAGCTCATTTCCATGAACCCAAAGGGTATTGCACATATTAATTGCTAGAGCCACTGATGGAATATCACTTTGTTTATTTAAGGGGCTGCTAAACTTTTGGTTAATCCTCATCTTGGAGGACTCCTTTGAGAGCTTGTGGATGCAGTTATCTGCACAGCCGAGTTATCTCTTTAGGAGCCTTCCTCTGATGTTTGAAACATAATTATCTTTTTATAGATAGCGTTTTTTTTCTTATTTCGGGAATGTAACGTTTACCAGTGACATTTGGATTTTGGAATTATACAGCTATCTGGTTGAAATTTGGCCAGTTGACAGTGCTTAACCCTTTACTTCATGTAAACCTAAGCCATTTCAGGCTGCCAGTTCATGGCTTATCAGTTCATATCAGTACCCCTACTTCATAGGAGATTATTGATATTATTGGAATTTTAACCCTAATGTATTACAAACCTATTTTCTTAGTATTTCTTTTGGTTTAATCAATAAGTCATCAATGTAAAGTTTATAGAGAATTAAATTTCCAATCCAGTCATATAAATTTTATTTTGTTATCTAAATTATTTCCGCATGATATTCTTAAACAAACAGAAAAATATGTCAAATTTGATTAAAATTAATTTTTATTACACTTATTTATCAAACACAACACGAAATATTATATAAACAACATATTTTTAAAATTCATTTAATGCAACCTGAATTGAAACAAAGATGGACAGAATTAAAAAATAGTTCACAACAAAGAAGCACGGTATATTTATATATATGATACAGAAGAAAAAAAAAGTTGATCAACAGTCACAGTACGTATAACTTTCGGTTATTTAACACTACAATGAACAAATAAAGTTATTATTCAACTACTAAATGAGGCCTGCATGTTATTGTTTACTAAATTTATATCGTTTATTGCATGTCCATGTATTGTCATTTGGGTTTGATTTTAAAAATCCTCATTTCTCGTATCCTTGTGTGCGTGACGCCGAGGTCTGAATTCTCGACGTCGTACTCAATGTCTCAAACTCATTTTAATTGAAGCCAGAATGTTCCGATTCGTCAGACAAACACTGAAATATAAATGACATTATTCAGGAATGTTGTTTTAAACTGAAGTTAACAAGGGCAGAAATTAGCTCTACATTGCATTCTTGTGTATTCGAAAACACGTGTTTCAACAGCTGATCGATGTTAAATTGGGTCATGTCAAAGTTTAACAATAGGGATAGTCATTATTTTATAACACATTTGTACTTACTTTCAATTTGTAGAAGCAGATGCGCATTTTTATGACCGGATTAGCGAAACAGAAGTGACACATATGTCCCATATAATGATTTATGGCCTTTGTTTATACAAGCCAGATGATTTTTTGTTTATCCAACATGGCCGACATTTTGACACGTTTTCGAACCATGACCTGTGACGTCAGGCGCGTGATCAATAAAATATAGTTGTATTATTGGTAGTTAATTATAACTTGCAGTATTGTGTAAATTTCCACGAGGAAAACGAGACAGAAATGCCCACAAACCTGCGCAGTCAACGTTTTACGCATCTTTGATACCAGTGACCTTATTTCGCGATTTTCCGAAATTCTTTAAATAGTAACATAGTGTTTTTTTTAGTGCATTGTATTTATCGATGTTTATACTTCATGAATATGAATTTATAGCGCATAAACAAGCATCAGGTATGAAAATAAATGCCCCTACATTACGAATACGTAGGATTACGTATCTATGAAGCTATGGATAAAACGTTAAGATCCGTATCTATGAAGCTATGGATAGATAAGTAAAATTGCGTATCTATGAAGTAAAGGGTTAACCGAAGAATATTGATGTTTGAGTATGTTATGGTTAATCTAATAATGCATAATATAAATTAATAATACATTTATTTTCTTATATAGTTTTGACAGTTTAACATTTACACTCAAGGCAAAAGAAATAAAAAGTCAAGTCGGTTTCATTAAAGGGACTGTACACCAGATTGGCACTAAAGAAGTTTTCTTCTGCAACGAATCTCAGAGCAATTATTTTGTTTGCAATAATTGACAGGATCAGCTCATTTGAATGAACCCAAAGGGTATTGCACATATTAATTGCTAGAGCCACTGATGGAATATCACTTTGTTTTTTAAGGGGCTGCTGACCTTTTGGTTAATCCTCATCTTGGAGGACTCCTTTGAGAGCTTGTGGATGCAGTTATCTGCACAGCCGAGTTATCTCTTTAGGAGCCTTCCTCTGATGTTTGAAACATAATTATCTTTCTATAGATAGCGTTTTTTTTCTTATTTCGGGAATGTAACGTATACCAGTGACATTTGGATTTTGGAATTATACAGCTATCTGGTTGAAATTTGGCCAGTTGACAGTGCTTAACCGAAGAATATTGATGTTTGAGTATGTTATGGTAAATCTAATAATACATAATATAAATTAATAATACATTTTTTTTTTTATATAGTTTTGACATTTTATCATTTACACTCAAGGCAAAAGAAATAAAAAGTGAGTCGGTTTCATTAAAGGGACTGTACACCAGATTGGCACTAAAGAAGTTTTCTTCTGCAACGAATCTCAGGGCAATTATTTTGTTTGCAATAATTGACAGGACCAGCTCATTTCCATGAACCCAAAGGGTATTGCACATATTAATTGCTAGAGCCACTGATGGAATATCACTTTGTTTATTTAAGGGGCTGCTGACCTTTTGGTTAATCCTCATCTTGGAGGACTCCTTTGAGAGCTTGTGGATGCAGTTATCTGCACAGCCGAGTTATCTTTTAGGAGCCTTCCTCTGATGTTTGAAACATAATTATCTTTCTATAGATAGCATTTTTTTTCTTATTTCGGGAATGTAACGTATACCAGTGACATTTGGATTTTGGAATTATACAGCTATCTGGTTGAAATTTGGCCAGTTGACAGTGCTTAACCGAAGAATATTGATGTTTGAGTATGTTATGGTAAATCTAATAATACATAATATAAATTAATAATACATTATTTTCTTATATAGTTTTGACATTTTAACATTTACACTCAAGGCAAAAGAAATAAAAAGTGAGTCGGTTTCATAAAAGGGACTGTACACCAGATTGGCACTAAAGAAGTTTTCTTCTGCAACGAATCTCAGGGCAATTATTTTGTTTGCAATAATTGACAGGACCAGCTCATTTCCATAGCCAAAGGGTATTGCACACATTAATTGCTAGAGCCACTGATGGAATATCACTTTGTTTATTTAAGGGGCTGCTGACCTTTTGGTTAATCCTCATCTTGGAGGACTCCTTTGAGAGCTTGTGGATGCAGTTATCTGCACAGCCGAGTTATCTCTTTAGGAGCCTTCCTCTGATGTTTGAAACATAATTATCTTTCTATAGATAGCATTTTTTTTTTATTTCTGGAATGTAACGTATACCAGTGACATTTGGATTTTGGAATTATACAGCTATCTGGTTGAAATTTGGCCAGTTGACAGTGCTTAACCGAAGAATATTGATGTTTGAGTATGTTATGGTAAATCTAATAATACATAATATAAATTAATAATACATTATTTTCTTATATAGTTTTGACATTTTAACATTTACACTCAAGGCAAAAGAAATAAAAAGTGAGTCGGTTTCATAAAAGGGACTGTACACCAGATTGGCACTAAAGAAGTTTTCTTCTGCAACGAATCTCAGGGCAATTATTTTGTTTGCAATAATTGACAGGACCAGCTCATTTCCATAGCCAAAGGGTATTGCACACATTAATTGCTAGAGCCACTGATGGAATATCATTTTGTTTATTTAAGGGGCTGCTGACCTTTTGGTTAATCCTCATCTTGGAGGACTCCTTTGAGAGCTTGTGGATGCAGTTATCTGCACAGCCGAGTTATCTCTTTAGGAGCCTTCCTCTGATGTTTGAAACATAATTATCTTTCTATAGATAGCATTTTTTTTCTTATTTCTGGAATGTAACGTATACCAGTGACATTTGGATTTTGGAATTATACAGCTATCTGGTTGAAATTTGGCCAGTTGACAGTGCTTAACCGAAGAATATTGATGTTTGAGTATGTTATGGTAAATCTAATAATACATAATATAAATTAATAATACTTTATTTTCTTATATAGTTTTGACATTTGAACATTTACACTCAAGGCAAAAGAAATAAAAAGTCAAGTCGGTTTCATTAAAGGGACTGTACACCAGATTGGCACTAAAGAAGTTTTCTTCTGCAACAAATCTCAGGGCAATTATTTTGTTAGCAATAATTGACAGGACCAGCTCGTTTCCATGAACCCAAAGGGTATTGCACATATTTATTGCTAGAGCCACTGATGGAATATCACTTTGTTTATTTAAGGGGCTGCTGACCTTTCAGTTAATCCTCATCTTGGAGGACTCCTTTGAGAGCTTGTGGATGCAGTTATCTGCACAGCCGAGTTATCTTTTAGGAGCCTTCCTCTGATGTTTGAAACATAATTATCTTTCTATAGATAGCGTTTTTTTTCTTATTTCGGGAATGTAACCTATACCAGTGACATTTGGATTTTGGAATTATACAGCTATCTGGTTGAAATTTGGCCAGTTGACAGTGCTTAACCGAAGAATATTTGTTTGAGTATGAAATTGTAAATCTAATAATACATAATATAAATTAATAATACATTATTTTCTTATATAGTTTTGACATTTGAACATTTACACTCAAGGCAAAAGAAATAAAAAGTGAGTCGGTTTCATTAAAGGGACTGTACACCAGATTGGCACTAAAGAAGTTTTTTTCTGCAACGAATCTCAGGGCAATTATTTTGTTTGCAATAATTGACAGGACCAGCTCATTTCCATGAACCCAAACGGTATTGCACATATTAATTGCTAGAGCCACTGATGGAATATCACTTTGTTTATTTAAGGGGCTGCTGATCTTTTGGTTAATCCTCATCTTGGAGGACTCCTTTGAGAGCTTGTGGATGCAGTTATCTGCACAGCCGAGTTATCTCTTTAGGAGCCTTCCTCTGATGTTTGAAACATAATTATCTTTCTATAGATAGCATTTTTTTTCTTATTTCGGGAATGTAACGTATACCAGTGACATTTGGATTTTGGAATTCGACAGCTATCTGGTTGAAATTTGGCCAGTTGACAGTGCTTAACCGAAGAATATTTGTTTGAGTATGAAATTGTAAATCTAATAATACATAATATAAATTAATAATACATTATTTTCTTATATAGTTTTGACATTTGAACATTTACACTCAAGGCAAAAGAAATAAAAAGTGAGTCGGTTTCATTAAAGGGACTGTACACCAGATTGGCACTAAAGAAGTTTTTTTCTGCAACGAATCTCAGGGCAATTATTTTGTTTGCAATAATTGACAGGACCAGCTCATTTCCATGAACCCAAACGGTATTGCACATATTAATTGCTAGAGCCACTGATGGAATATCACTTTGTTTATTTAAGGGGCTGCTGATCTTTTGGTTAATCCTCATCTTGGAGGACTCCTTTGAGAGCTTGTGGATGCAGTTATCTGCACAGCCGAGTTATCTCTTTAGGAGCCTTCCTCTGATGTTTGAAACATAATTATCTTTCTATAGATAGCATTTTTTTTCTTATTTCGGGAATGTAACGTATACCAGTGACATTTGGATTTTGGAATTCGACAGCTATCTGGTTGAAATTTGGCCAGTTGACAGTGCTTAACCGAAGAATATTGATGTTTGAGTATGTTATGGTAAATCTAATAATACATAATATAAATTAATAATACATTATTTTCTTATATAGTTTTGACATTTTAACATTTACACTCAAGGCAAAAGAAATAAAAAGTGAGTCGGTTTCATTAAAGGGACTGTACACCAGATTGGCACTAAAAAAGTTTTCTTCTGCAACGAATCTCAGGGCAATTATTTTGTTTGCAATAATTGACAGGACCAGCTCATTTCAATGAACCCAAAGGGTATTGCACATATTAATTGCTAGAGCCACTGATGGAATATCACTTTGTTTATTTAAGGGGCTGCTGATCTTTTGGTTAATCCTCATCTTGGAGGACTCCTTTGAGAGCATGTGGATGCAGTTATCTGCACAGCCGAGTTATCTCTTTAGGAGCCTTCCTCTGATGTTTGAAACATAATTATCTTTTTATAGATAGCGTTTTTTTCTTATTTCGGGAATGAAACGTTTACCAGTGACATTTGGATTTTGGAATTATACAGCTATCTGGTTGAAATTTGGCAAGTTGACAGTGCTTAACCGAAGAATATTGATGTTTGAGTATGTTATGGTAAATCTAATAATACATAATATAAATTAATAATACATTATTTTCTTATATAGTTTTGACATTTTAACATTTACACTCGAGGCAAAAGAAATAAAAAGTGAGTCGGTTTCATTAAAGGGACTGTACACCAGATTTGCACTAAAGAAGTTTTCTTCTGCAACGAATCTCAGGGCAATTATTTTGTTTGCAATAATTGACAGGACCAGCTCATTTCCATGAACCCAAAGGGTATTGCACATATTAATTGCTAGAGCCACTGATGGAATATCACTTTGTTTATTTAAGGGGCTGCTGACCTTTTGGTTAATCCTCATCTTGGAGGACTCCTTTGAGAGCTTGTGGATGCAGTTATCTGCACAGCCGAGTTATCTTTTAGGAGCCTTCCTGTGATGTTTGAAACATAATTATCTTTCTATAGATAGCGTTTTTTTTCTTATTTCGGGAATGTAACGTATATCAGTGACATTTGGATTTTGGAATTATACAGCTATCTGGTTGAAATTTGGCCAGTTGACAGTGCTTAACCGAAGAATATTGATGTTTGAGTATGTTATGGTAAATCTAATAATACATAATATAAATTAATAATACATTATTTTTTTATATAGTTTTGACATTTTAACATTTACACTCGAGGCAAAAGAAATAAAAAGTGAGTCGGTTTCTTAAAGGGACTGTACACCAGATTGGCACTAAAGAAGTTTTCTTCTGCAACTAATCTCAGGGCAATTATTTTGTTTGCAATAATTGACAGGACCAGGTCATTTCCATGAACCCAAAGGGTATTGCACATATTAATTGCTAGAGCCACTGATGGAATATCACTTTGTTTATTTAAGGGGCTGCTGATCTTTTGGTTAATCCTCATCTTGGAGGATTCCTTTGAGAGCTTGTGGATGCAGTTATCTGCACAGCTGAGTTATCTCTTTAGGAGCCTTCCTCTGATGTTTGAAACATAATTATCTTTCTATAGATAGCGTTTTTTTTTCTTATTTCGGGAATGTAACGTATACCAGTGACATTTGGGTTTTGGAGTTATACAGCTATCTGGTTGAAATTTGGCCAGTTGACAGTGCTTAACCGAAGAATATTGATGTTTGAGTATGAAATTGTCAATCTAATAATACATAATATAAATTAATAATACTTTATTTTCTTATATAGTTTTGACATTTGAACATTTACACTCGAGGCAAAAGAAATAAAAAGTGAGTCGGTTTCATTAAAGGGACTGTACACCAGATTGGCACTAAAGAAGTTTTCTTCTGCAACGAATCTCAGGGCAATTATTTTGTTTGCAATAATTGACAGGACCAGCTCATTTCCATGAACCCAAAGGGTATTGCACATATTAATTGCTAGAGCCACTGATGGAATATCACTTTGTTTATTTAAGGGGCTGCTGATCTTTTGGTTAATCCTCATCTTGGAGGATTCCTTTGAGAGCTTGTGGATGCAGTTATCTGCACAGCCGAGTTATCTCTTTAGGAGCCTTCCTCTGATGTTTGAAACATAATTATCTTTCTATAGATAGCGTTTTTTTTTCTTATTTCGGGAATGTAACGTATACCAGTGACATTTGGATTTTGGAATTATACAGCTATCTGGTTGAAATTTGGCCAGTTGATAGTGCTTAACCGAAGAATATTGATGTTTGAGTATGTTATGGTAAATCTAATAATACATAATATAAATTAATAATACATTATTTTTTGATATAGTTTTGACATTTTAACATTTACACTCAAGGCAAAAGAAATAAAAAGTGAGTCGGTTTCATTAAAGGGACTGTACACCAGATTGGCACTAAAGAAGTTTTTTTCTGCAACGAATCTCAGAGCAATTATTTTGTTAGCAATAATTGACAGGACCAGCTCATTTCCATGAACCCAAAGGGTATTGCACATATTAATTGCTAGAGCCACTGATGGAATATCACTTTGTTTATTTAAGGGGCTGCTGACCTTTTGGTTAATCCTCATCTTGGAGGACTCCTTTGAGAGCTTGTGGATGCAGTTATCTGCACAGCCGAGTTATCTTTTAGGAGCCTTCCTCTGATGTTTGAAACATAATTATCTTTCTATAGATAGCGTTTTTTTTCTTATTTCGGGAATGTAACGTATACCAGTGACATTTGGATTTTGGAATTATACAGCTATCTGGTTGAAATTTGGCCAGTTGACAGTGCTTAACCGAAGAATATTGATGTTTGAGTATGTTATGGTAAATCTAATAATACATAATATAAATTAATAATACATTATTTTTTTATATAGTTTTGACATTTTAACATTTACACTCAAGGCAAAAGAAATAAAAAGTGAGTCGGTTTCATTAAAGGGACTGTACACCAGATTGGCACTAAAGAAGTTTTCTTCTGCAACGAATCTCAGGGCAAAAGGGTATTGCACATATTAATTGCTAGAGCCACTGATGGAATATCACTTTGTTTATTTAAGGGGCTGCTGACCTTTTGGTTAATCCTCATCTTGGAGGACTCCTTTGAGAGCTTGTGGATGCAGTTATCTGCACAGCCGAGTTATCTCTTTAGGAGCCTTCCTCTGATGTTTGAAACATAATTATCTTTCTATAGATAGCGTTTTTTTTCTTATTTCGGGAATGTAACGTATACCAGTGACATTTGGATTTTGGAATTATACAGCTATCTGGTTGAAATTTGGCCAGTTGACAGTGCTTAACCGAAGAATATTGATGTTTGTGTATGAAATTGTAAATCTAATAATACATAATATAAATTAATTATACATTATTTTCTTATATAGTTTTGACATTTTAACATTTACACTCAAGGCAAAAGAGATAAAAAATGAGTCGGTTTCATTAAAGGGACTGTACACCAGATTGGCACTAAAGAAGTTTTCTTCTGCAACGAATCTCAGGGCAATTATTTTGTTTGCAATAATTGACAGGACCAGCTCATTTCCATGAACCCAAACGGTATTGCACATATTAATTGCTAGAGCCACTGATGGAATATCACTTTGTTTATTTAAGGGGCTGCTGATCTTTTGGTTAATCCTCATCTTGGAGGACTCCTTTGAGAGCTTGTGGATGCAGTTATCTGCACAGCCGAGTTATCTCTTTAGGAGCCTTCCTCTGATGTTTGAAACATAATTATCTTTCTATAGATAGCGTTTTTTTTCTTATTTTGGGAATGTAACGTATACCAGTGACATTTGGATTTTGGAATTATACAGCTATCTGGTTGAAATTTGGCCAGTTGACAGTGCTTAACCGAAGAATATTGATGTTTGAGTATGTTATGGTAAATCTAATAATACATAATATAAATTAATAATACATTATTTTCTTATATAGTTTTGACATTTTAACATTTACACTCAAGGCAAAAGAAATAAAAAGTGAGTCGTTTTCATTAAAGGGACTGTACACCAGATTGGCACTAAAGAAGTTTTCTTCTGCAACGAATCTCAGAGCAATTATTTTGTTTGCAATAATTGACAGGACCAGGTCATTTCCATGAACCCAAAGGGTATTGCACATATTAATTGCTAGAGCCACTGATGGAATATCACTTTGTTTATTTAAGGGGCTGCTAAACTTTTGGTTAATCCTCATCTTGGAGGACTCCTTTGAGAGCTTGTGGATGCAGTTATCTGCACAGCCGAGTTATCTCTTTAGGAGCCTTCCTCTGATGTTTGAAACATAATTATCTTTTTATAGATAGCGTTTTTTTTCTTATTTCGGGAATGTAACGTTTACCAGTGACATTTGGATTTTGGAATTATACAGCTATCTGGTTGAAATTTGGCCAGTTGACAGTGCTTAACCGAAGAATATTGATGTTTGAGTATGTTATGGTAAATCTAATAATACATAATATAAATTAATAATACATTATTTTCTTATATAGTTTTGACATTTTAACATTTACACTCGAGGCAAAAGAAATAAAAAGTGAGTCGGTTTCATTAAAGGGACTGTACACCAGATTGGCACTAAAGAAGTTTTCTTCTGCAACGAATCTCAGAGCAATTATTTTGTTTGCAATAATTGACAGGACCAGCTCATTTCCATGAACCCAAAGGGTATTGCACATATTAATTGCTAGAGCCACTGATGGAATATCACTTTGTTTATTTAAGGGGCTGCTGATCTTTTGGTTAATCCTCATCTTGGAGGACTCCTTTGAGAGCTTGTGGATGCAGTTATCTGCACAGCCGAGTTATCTCTTTAGGAGCCTTCCTCTGATGTTTGAAACATAATTATCTTTCTATAGATAGCATTTTTTTTCTTATTTCGGGAATATAACGTATACCAGTGACATTTGGATTTTGGAATTATACAGCTATCTGGTTGAAATTTGGCCAGTTGACAGTGCTTAACCGAAGAATATTGATGTTTGAGTATGTTATGGTAAATCTAATAATACATAATATAAATTAATAATACATTATTTTCTTATATAGTTTTGACATTTTAACATTTACACTCAAGGCAAAAGAAATAAAAAGTGAGTCGGTTTCATTAAAGGGACTGTACACCAGATTGGCACTAAAGAAGTTTTCTTCTGCAACGAATCTCAGAGCAATTATTTTGTTTGCAATAATTGACAGGACCAGGTCATTTCCATGAACCCAAAGGGTATTGCACATATTAATTGCTAGAGCCACTGATGGAATATCACTTTGTTTATTTAAGGGGCTGCTAAACTTTTGGTTAATCCTCATCTTGGAGGACTCCTTTGAGAGCTTGTGGATGCAGTTATCTGCACAGCCGAGTTATCTCTTTAGGAGCCTTCCTCTGATGTTTGAAACATAATTATCTTTCTATAGATAGCGTTTTTTTTCTTATTTCGGGAATGTAACGTTTACCAGTGACATTTGGATTTTGGAATTATACAGCTATCTGGTTGAAATTTGGCCAGTTGACAGTGCTTAACCGAAGAATATTGATGTTTGAGTATGTTATGGTAAATCTAATAATACATAATATAAATTAATAATACATTATTTTCTTATATAGTTTTGACATTTTAACATTTACACTCGAGGCAAAAGAAATAAAAAGTGAGTCGGTTTCATTAAAGGGACTGTACACCAGATTGGCACTAAAGAAGTTTTCTTCTGCAACGAATCTCAGAGCAATTATTTTGTTTGCAATAATTGACAGGACCAGCTCATTTCCATGAACCCAAACGGTATTGCACATATTAATTGCTAGAGCCACTGATGGAATATCACTTTGTTTATTTAAGGGGCTGCTGATCTTTTGGTTAATCCTCATCTTGGAGGACTCCTTTGAGAGCTTGTGGATGCAGTTATCTGCACAGCCGAGTTATCTCTTTAGGAGCCTTCCTCTGATGTTTGAAACATAATTATCTTTCTATAGATAGCGTTTTTTTTCTTATTTCGGGAATGTAACGTATACCAGTGACATTTGGATTTTGGAATTATACAGCTATCTGGTTGAAATTTGGCCAGTTGACAGTGCTTAACCGAAGAATATTGATGTTTGAGTATGTTATGGTAAATCTAATAATACATAATATAAATTAATAATACATTATTTTCTTATATAGTTTTGACATTTTAACATTTACACTCAAGGCAAAAGAAATAAAAAGTGAGTCGGTTTCATTAAAGGGACTGTACACCAGATTGGCACTAAAGAAGTTTTCTTCTGCAACGAATCTCAGGGCAATTATTTTGTTTGCAATAATTGACAGGACCAGCTCATTTCCATGAATCCAAAGGGTATTGCACATATTAATTGCTAGAGCCACTGATGGAATATCACTTTGTTTATTTGAGGGGCTGCTGACCTTTTGGTTAATCCTCATCTTGGAGGACTCCTTTGAGAGCTTGTGGATGCAGTTATCTGCACAGCCGAGTTATCTCTTTAGGAGCCTTCCTCTGATGTTTGAAACATAATTATCTTTCTATAGATAGCGTTTTTTTTTTCTTATTTCGGGAATGTAACGTATACCAGTGACATTTGGATTTTGGAATTATACTACAGCTATCTGGTTAATATTGTGCCAGTTGACAGTGCTTAACCGAAGAATATTGATGTTTGTGTATGAAATTGTAAATCTAATAATACATAATATAAATTAATTATACATTATTTTCTTATATAGTTTTGACATTTTAACATTTACACTCGAGGCAAAAGAAATAAAAAGTGAGTCGGTTTCATTAAAGGGACTGTACACCAGATTGGCACTAAAGAAGTTTTCTTCTGCAACGAATCTCAGGGCAATTATTTTGTTTGCAATAATTGACAGGACCAGCTCATTTCCATGAACCCAAACGGTATTGCACATATTAATTGCTAGAGCCACTGATGGAATATCACTTTGTTTATTTAAGGGGCTACTGACCTTTTGGTTAATCCTCATTTTGGAGGACTCCTTTGAGACCTTGTGGATGCAGTTATCTGCACGGCCGAGTTATCTCTTTAGGAGCCTTCCTCTGATGTTTGAAACATAATTATCTTTCTATAGATAGCGTTTTTTTTCTTATTTCGGGAATGTAACGTATACCAGTGACATTTGGATTTTGGAATTATACAGCTATCTTGTTGAAATTTGGCCAGTTGACAGTGCTTAACCGAAGAATATTGATGTTTGAGTATGTTATGGTAAATCTTATAATACATAATATAAATTAATAATACGTTATTTTCTTATATAGTTTTGACATTTGAACATTTACACTCAAGGCAAAAGAAATAAAAAGTGAGTCGGTTTCATTAAAGGGACTGTACACCAGATTGGCACTAAAGAAGTTTTCTTCTGCAACGAATCTCAGGGCAATAATATTTTGTTTGCAATAATTGACAGGACCAGCTCATTTCCATGAACCCAAAGGGTATTGCACATATTAATTGCTAGAGCCACTGATGGAATATCACTTTGTTTTTTTAAGGGGCTGCTGACCTTTTGGTTAATCCTCATCTTGGAGGACTCCTTTGAGAGCTTGTGGATGCAGTTATCTGCACAGCCGAGTTATCTCTTTAGGAGCCTTCCTCTGATGTTTGAAACATAATTATCTTTCTAAAGATAGGTTTTTTTTCCTTTTTTCGGGAATGTAACCTATACCAGTGACATTTGGATTTTGGAATTATACAGCTATCTGGTTGAAATTTGGCCAGTTGACAGTGCTTAACCGAAGAATATTGATGTTTGAGTATGTTATGGTAAATCTAATAATACATAATATAAATTAATAATACATTATTTTTTTATATAGTTTTGACATTTTAACATTTACACTCAAGGCAAAAGAAATAAAAAGTGAGTCGGTTTCATTAAAGGGACTGTACACCAGATTGGCACTAAAAAAGTTTTCTTCTGCAACGAATCTCAGAGCAATTATTTTGTTTGCAATAATTGACAGGACCAGCTCGTTTCCATGAACCCAAAGGGTATTGCACATATTAATTGCTAGAGCCAGTCTGATGGAATATCACTTTATTTATTTAAGGGGCTGCTGATCTTTTGGTTAATCCTCATCTTGGAGGACTCCTCTGAGAGCTTGTGGATGCAGTACCTGCACAGCCAAGTTTTCTTTTAAAAGTAGTGTATACAAATTGTGTTTTCTTTTAGATGGAGTGTATCTTTTAAAAGTAGTGAATAAAATTGTGTTTTCTTTTAGATTGAGTGTATCTTTTAAAGTAGTGTATAAAATTGTGTATTCTTTAAGATGGAGTGTATCTTTTTAATGTAGTGTATAAAAAGGGTTTTCATTTAGATGGAATGTATCTTTTAAAATTAGTATATAGAAAAGTGCCTTCATTTGTGTATCGTTTAAAATTAGTGTATACAATTATGTATTCTTTTAGATGGAGTGTATCTTTTAAATTGCAGAAGGCTTTGTCTTATGACGCTTACTGACTGTAAAAGTTTTCTCTCAAAGTTTTCTCTCAATGTCAAAAGTGTTTCATTAATGCAAAGAACGACTCTTTGGAGGGAACATCTTTTGGCAGATAGTATCTCTTTGGTGTGTATCTTCAGCAGATAATGTATTTTTAAAAGTAGTGTATAAAATTGTGTATTCTTTTATATCGAGTGTATCATTTAAAGTAGTGTATACAAATTGTGTATACATTAAGATGGAGTGTATCGTTTAAAATTAGTGTATACAATTGTGTATTCTTTTAGATGGAGTGTATCCACCTTCATTTAGATGGAGTGTATCATTTAAAATAGTGTATAAAATTGTGTATTCTTTTATATGGAGTGTATCATTTAAAATAGTGTATAAAATTGTGTATTCTTTTATATGGAGTGTATCTTTTAAAAATAAGTGTATGAAATTGTGGTTACTTGAAGATGTTTTTATAAGCTATCAGTCATTGTCAAAATCAAAATGAAAACAAAAGTATAAGTAGTATAAGTTGAACCATCTCTTAAACTTAAGTCCATATGAGGAAGTGGGTGATCATCTCGCAAGAGGATAAAGTTTCAGCCTTTTAAAGTAGAAAATCCCAGGAATATGGTATGCATAATGTACTTCTCTTTACAATGATGGCCTGTTTCATTAATTATCTTAGTTGCAGAGATAATATTTCTGTGTCATTTTGTTGCAACTGTTAATGATACCCTTGGCAAATTGGCTAGGAAAACTTCGTGAATCTTGAATATTCATCAGCATTTTCTGACCAATGAAGTAGCCGAAAACAAAAAGGAAAAAAAAACACCTTTGTGAGGAACTATCGGCATATTTAATAATATTCTGCTTAAACCGATTTGTTAGCTGTGATCTCATTGGATTATTTCGAACTGATATTACATCTGTAACTTCTCGGCTATTTCAGCATCGCATGAGGTGTGTCTCATGCGACCAATTAAGCGGCTGGATTTCACCTTATTAATTATTAATGAGTACAAACTGATTTGCCAAGGGTATCCTATTTGTTATGATACGCCGGGGTGCCGAGGATGACCAAGCCTTTAACCATTTTTACCAATTTGCCATGTTGCTGATATGCCTGTTTCATTACAAAATTTGGCAAACTTGAATAAGTTGCACAACCTTGTCATAAAAGAAGGCAAACATTACACCGTTAACTGTTCACAATCAAGAACCTTTATTTGCTCACAAGTATCTACTTCAACTGTTCACACAGGATGTATCTGTAACAGAAGACAGTGACTGTGGAGCTGGAGATGAATGCCATCAACCAACAAGTGTATGGCCAACATGATACCTGCATTCAAACACATGGAACAGAAAATCACTCCCGTCACACTGGTATGTCAATCACTATACGATGGCCGTATTATGGGAACTGCCATGGCGGGCGGGCGGGCGGCGGGCGGGCGGGCGGCTCCACAATGTTGTCCGCTCTCTAACTTGTACATTTCTCATCCAATTTCCACCAAACTTCATGAAAGTGTTTGTTGGTGAAATATCTAGGTCAAGTTCGATAACCAGCCAAATCGCTCTAGACACTCCAGAGTTATGGCCCCCTGAATTTGTCAAAATTGGGCGGGCGGCTGGCGGCTCCACAATGTTGTCCGCTCTCTAACTTGAACATTTCTCATCCAATTTCCACCAAACTTCATGAAAGTGTTTGTTGGTGAAATATCTAGGTCAAGTTCGATAACCAGCCAAATCGCTCTAGACACTCCAGAGTTATGGCCCCCTGAATTTGTCAAAATTGGGCGGGCGGCGGGCGGGCGGGCGGCTCCACAATGTTGTCCGCTCTCTAACTTGAACATTTCTCATCCAATTTCCACCAAACTTCATGAAAGTGTTTGTTGGTGAAATATCTAGGTCAAGTTCGATAACCAGCCAAATCGCTTTAGGCACTCCAGAGTTATGGCCCCCTGAATTTGTCAAAATTGGCCATTTTAGCTTTGTCCGCTCTCTAACTTGATCACTTCTCATCCAATTTCCACCAAACGTCATGAAAGTGTTTGTTGGTGAAATATCTCGGTCAAGTTCAATAACCAGCCAAATCGCTTTAGGCACTCCAGAGTTATGGCCCCCTGAATTTGTCAAAATTGGCCATTTTAGCTTTGTCCGCTCTCTAACTTGAACATTTCTCATCCAATTTCCACCAAACTTCATGAAAGTGTTTGTTGGTGAAATATCTAGGTCAAGTTCGATAACCAGCCTAATCGCTTTAGGCACTCCAGAGTTATGGCCCCCTGAATTTATCAAAATTGGCCATTTTAGCTTTGTCTACTCTCAAACTTGAACAGTTTTTATCCGAATTTCACCAAACTTGCCACTATAAATGTTTGTTGGTATATATTCTTGGCAAAGTTCTATAACCAGCCAGGCTCTTCAGGATTATGGCCCTTGAATTGGTCAAAATTTGCCATTTTTGCTTTGTCCACTGTCTAATTGAACAGTTATCATCTGATCTTCACCAAACTTGCTGAAAATATTTGTTGGTAAAATAAATCGGTCAAGTACCTTTTGACTCGAAACCCTCGAATTAAAATAATTTTTTTCTACTGTTAATGCCATATTGTGCCAAATCATTTGCTTCTTGTTTAATATTTGGCTTAAATATCCAGGGCTAGAGTCCCTTTATTGATGGTTGCCCTAGATATCCAGGGCTAGAGTCCCTTTGATGATGAAAAGTTGAAAAATAATTATGAAGCCATCTTCCCATGGCTGAAAGCAATTTTTTCCTGTCTTACCTAATCATGAACTATTTCTAAATGACTTTTACATAATACTTCAGGATGTTCTGAGGTATGAGTTCCGCAGTCTGCAGTTTGCTGGAACAACATTGGATGATTTGTACCTTGGACCTACCTCCAGGCTTTTTTCACTCAAGAGTGTGCTAACCAATACCGCCATAAGTCGTTACGAGGTATGTTTCTGAAAATGAGATGAGGCTTTTCACTTACTGTCTGAAGGTTGTTAGCCTAGTATTTATTGGTAAAGCGTGCATGGTCTGATTGTGACCACCCAATACCTCAGTGGTAGAGGGTTTGCTTCGGGTGCAGAAAGTCGGTGGGTTCAGACAAATATGGTACCAGTAGCTCTCTTGGCTGGCGCATGGTGTACTGGGTACTGGTTCAACCAGGAAAGTTGTATCCCGTGTATGGGTGCTTTACATGTTAAAGAGGTCTATTCACAAAGAGCTAGGGAATCTCACCAGGATCGCGTTTAAGTTTTGATGGCGTCACGGTGGGGTCAAGCCATAATGCAGCCAATGGGCGCATGCAGACCTTGATAAAAAGTGTCTGCTTGTGGTGATTGAATTTGTTATGGTGTTAACACGTTTATTGTCTCCTATTCACTGAACATAGGTAATAAAACAGTTAAGTATATTTCATAAGGTTTTTAAATGCACATAATTGATTAGTGACAAATCGTGAATATCAAAGTCTACAGTACAACGAGATCCTTAAATTTGTAGGAATAAACCAATTATTTTAAGGTCAAAATGAATGAATATACATGTATCAAATTTGTCATATAGCTTCATATCTTCTTTGTCAAACTGTTTTTGGGCATTAAGTTAATACCCTAAATTCCTAAATCTTATTCTTAGTGAATATTTCTCTCCACAGTTTCTTGTAATTGGTCGTGACCAGTCGTCCACCGAGAGGACAGGCACTGCTACTGTACGTGTGAATGTTGTGCGTAGCCAGTCACTGCCAGTGTTTATAAACAATGCCCCCTACAATGCGTCCATCAACTATGACACAGCACCCGGAACTACCATCTACAGGCAATCTCGAGCCAGAGACCAAGACCTAGCGGTGAGATTTATTAAAAAAAATAATTACTTTTACTTAGTTATATAGACAATCTTCAGGTTTCCTTTTTTTAAAACTATCGGCTGTAAAGTGCATGATACTTTACAAAAATGAGGATTTATATCCGTATGGAACTGAAGAGTTGTGATATTTAATTGAAACTCAAAAGCAGTTCAAACATTAAGTGGTTACTGGTAACTTGTTATTATGTAACGTTTTACTAGCAGGGTGAATATCTGTTTGTCTGTTTAGGGTACCTTGCAATATGGCCTGACAGGGCAGTACTTCTCCGCAGCCTTTTTTACTCATGGTGAGAAACGCGGCCACCAGTGATACCAGCCTATACACGGTATGATTTCGTATTTACTTGGTTTTCTTGACATAATTTAAATGTTTGAATTTCAATACTGTTTGCAAATAAACTTGATCGTCAGTCCATCGAACCAAGCAGTTTTTCAACTCTTCAGAGATCTAGTTTTGTTTTCAACTGTGTGGTTCTTGCGAATGTAGTTTTAAAACTCCCTATTTAATTGGCTTGTCGAAGTAAAACATTTGCAGACTGTTCAAGTCATATACAAATGCTTTGCCAGTTAATTAGGTTGTAAGTTCCACATGATATGTAAAAGTACATGCCAAATTGCTGCGTTGGCGATCAGGGTTTCTTTGATATGTGGAATGATTTGACATTCAATAGATGTTGCTTCGATTGGAATTTCAGAATGTGTATTGGGATGGAGCAAAAGCCGCGATCTTTCAACGATTCAAAACCTTGAAATGATAAATTCTTTTGCAGGGATGATAAAATTCCGGATTAATCCGGAATTCCGGATTTAAGGACTCACGGATCGATTTTGAGATTAATGTAAATCCGTTGAGTTTTTTTTCTAGGGGGGAGGGGTACAGGGAACGATTCGAGCTCAGTTCGAACAATATGGGTACGAAAGGTGAGTTTTCCGGAAGTGTAATGCCGGAAATTAACGAACCTATCTACGTCTTGGCAATCGAGCTATATGATTGGTTAAGATAGCACCCGGTGATTACGGATATTACCGATGGGACTAGAAGACAGTATCCGGATGGTCGTATCCGGATATGACAGACGACGAAGGCGAATAAACGGGTATTGGAAAATTGGAAAAAAAGACCACCACCAAGTTCTAAAAACATGGATTCGTCGATTTTAAGGGTATATTTGCCATTTATTTTTAAGAGAAATTCCCGAAACGTTTCTTTTTAAGTTAATAGAAAGTGATCAAACTGAGAATGAATTTTGCGCATGTAGCATTATTTCGGACATCCCGATTCGGATTGTGTCATAATAATCGATTTTTATTTGGCCGATTGAAGTTTACGCTGTATACCGTTTCTTTATTATTCTCATTATCTTTGACTGTTGACCATAATGGGAGGTTCAAATGAAAATTGGTTTGGTTCAAATTTAAAAAAAAACATGAATAAATATTTTGTAGTAGTAATATATATTACGTAGAGGCAGTCATTTTATTTTCTATTTGAGACGGTTCAACAAAACTTCTTGAGAACCCAGTTTGAGTGAGATTTTAATTCTATAGTTGTAATTTGTATTTCCCCATCCAGGTATGTTGATGGTTACAAAAGTCTGGGATGAAAAACACCTCATCCAGTTGTTCCTGTCAATGACTGACAGTTCAATCCAGAGGCCATGATACTTGGATATATGGCTGAACATGCTCCCTGGCACCACAGTAGTGTGTCTTACTTAAGACACTTGCCAAAGATACAAAAGCTCTCAGCAAATTAAAACTTCAAAGGTGTACAGCATTATACAAGATGACTTACGGAGTGGCTAGCCATTTCAATGATGAACATGTGGAGGAGTTAATGGATCTCGGTTTTGTTTCAACTAAGACAAGTCAACAAACACAAACAATGAGAAAACTGTTGCAGCTATTTTTCTGCTATAGAGAAAGAAATAGTGTTGAGATATCTGGCCTCCTTAAAAATCACAAGGGCTGATTCTAAATCAATGTTCATAGAATTTGAAAGCCTGTTTGAGAGACTTGAACTGCAGTGGGACAATCTAGTTCGTGTGCTACTGGACTCATGAAACACCATGAGGCGAAAAAATCTGGCTTGGGGACCAGAATACGTCAATGTCCACCATGTCAACAACGGCCACGCTGCCAAAGCATTTAAGTCCCGTTTGGATATTACTTTGAATAATATATATAATAATTAATAACATTATATTCTCATCAAATGTGCAGAAAATGGAATAAATACTCTTATGATACATAAAAATTGAATAAATACCACTTTTACAATAAACATTTGCATGCATGATAATTGATATGTTGTTCATTATTATAAATCAAACATCCCACAGTGTAGACTGTTCATCTGTTCATACACAGGCATTTGGTCATAGCCAGTTGAGTTTTATGGGAAGTGGACAACTGAACCAAAATGTCAGGTACATGTCTAATGCCTGTGACTTCAGGTAAAAAAGAGTAAATTTAACTTTGTTTAAAGACAAAGGTGTTGAACTTCACTGCTAAGATTCCTGATAATTGTTCTGATTGTGGATGTCTCGTGTTGAACATAATTATATCTACCAAACCGGAAGGTGTACTCCTTGAACACTATTCTAAGGCAAAAAAGGGTATTAGAATCCCTGAAATACAGAAAGCTTCGGGGGGCTTCGCCCCCCTTGTCCCCCCACCAGGGCTTTGCCCTGGACCCATCGGGAGCCTTAAGCGGCCCCCTGAACCCCACGCAGACATTTTCAGGATTGGCAACTTGGCTCTGTTATCATCCCTGTTTTGCAAACAGTGGTAAATGGTTGTCTGAGATGAACACAATAAAATGATGGAACATAATTCTACTTACTTTGTTATGGGTCCTTAAAGAACAAGTCACAAGTTTATTCCAGCTAATTTTCAGTTCCTGGCCTTCTATACAGTTCATTCATTGCTGCTATGTTTTTTTGCTAATAATAAGGCTTTCTTATTCCAGCTCGGTCTATTGGCTTACGATACAGCCTACCCAGGCCAGGTTGCCTACACAAACATCACCATATTGGTCAACCGCAACCCGAATGCACCAGTCTTCAACCCTCAGACGTACCAACGATCAATCATGGAAGATTACACTCTTGGCTTCAGTCTTGTGCAGATTGAAACAAACGATGCTGATGGGGTAGGTAGATGGATTTGTTTTTTGGTTGACTGGTGTAGGTAGTGGTAAGTGCACTCGCACTTTTTCAACATGAATATATCCTGTATATGAAAATTGGTACTTTGTCAATTCTACAAAATATAATTGTTTTTCCTAATTTCAGGACAACATTCGCTGTGATGTAACAAGCATCTCCACGCCCAATGTGTTCCCGCAGCCCAGTAACCTTGCTGACTACCTTAACCCTTACACGTGCCTTCTGACACTGCGGGAATCCCTCAGAACCATTGGCGTCAACACTGTAGCCATGACAGTTCGGGCCACGGATGACGGTATTCCAAACAGACAGTCCAGCATCAATGCTCAGATTACGATCAATATCAACAGGAACGAGAATGATCCTTTCTTCATCAACACACCATACGTAAGGACCATTCCAGAGACAACCCAACTTACAACGTCCGTTCTTCGAGTAACAGCTAATGACGCTGATAATATCAATGTAAGTACAAACTCTTCCGTGTGTTAAATATAGACACTCTCGTTAAAAAAAGTATATTCTATGAAAAAATATATTCTTGAATTGTTGCATCTACAAATTCTACAATTCTTGATTCTACAATTCTTGAATCAGCAATTCTTGATTCAGCAATAATTGATTCTACAATTCTTGATTCAGCAATAATTGATTCTACAATTCTTAAATCAGCAATTCTTGATTCAGCAATTATTGATTCTACAATTCTTGATTCTACAATTTTTTTATTTCTTTAATACTTAATTTCTCTTTTTCAGAACCAACAACTTACATACGCGTTGATCGGTGATGATTCTACATCTTCGTACTTCAATTTCGACACATCAACTGGAGTTTTTACTGTTGCACGGTACACGTCTTAGCACTATTGATTACAGTCAAAACTTGTTGGCCCGATTTTCCTTGCTGGCTTGAGCTTGTTCTAAAGGCCCGATTTATTTTTACTACTACTTTATTTTCTATGTAGGCTTTCTGGAAACGCTTGACTTAATATTCACGAGGCATGATGCATTTTAGCAGGTCCCTGGGATATCCAGCCAACAGGTTTTGACTGTATAGAGATCATCAGAATTAATAGATAAATTTTTGATACATGTGCTTTACGAAGGACCGATCCATGATGTATCATGCATTTATAGGCTTGTATACTGGTATACAATATAACTTTTCACCATACCAGGTCCCTAATTGAAGAGACTCGTGACTACTACATTGGACTGTTGTTGCGTATGATTACGGATCTCCAGCCCGTAGCGCCACAGTAACTGCGCGCATCAACATTAACCGCAACATTAACACGCCGGTGTTCAACCCTATCAACTACAACGTTACAATCATGGAAACTGAGGCTACCAACTATCTGGTGCTCACTGTGAGCGCTACAGATTTGGACAGAATCGTAAGTGAAAATGGAATATACTCCAAGCACTGATTTAACTGTTAGCTTTGAAATATATCTTTCAAGCTACAATATTTGTTTGTATTACTAAAAAAAAATCCAAATTTTATTTTGATATTAACTTCAGCATAAATTAGTTGGTAATTTCTCAAAATTTCTTTGGACTGATATGAAAATAAATCAGTTCTGTAAGTAATGTTATGAGCAGAAGCTATGCTTGAGTTTGTGCAATGTGTAGTTCTAATGGAATGTTCAAGTTGGAGTTGAGCCAAAATTAATGATTCCCATGTTATATTTTTTACGCACCCATTCCAGTCGCCCTGGAACACAGTCACCCACCAGATCCAGAACTTCCAGCAGAACAGTCTGTTCAACACTTACTTTGACCTGAACACAGCCAACGGTCAAATCTGCGTCCGTCTGCCATTGTACAATGACTTCACGAACACATGAACATACTCGTTCGTAGTAACTGCACGAGACGGAGGTAACAGAGTGTCTTCCCAGAATACCCAAGTGAACATCAACGTGATCAGGAATCTCTTCCCACCAGTGTTTACAAACATGCCGTATTCATCAAACCTTCCATTCTCAGTCAGCACCGAGTCGAGGGTGTTTGATGTGAACGCTACCAATTCTGATACAGTCGTGAGTTATTTTAATCATATTTGAATTCCTTTTATTTCTTTCAAAACTGGAAGATGACTTATTTCTGTTAAAATTATTTTGATGCTTGACTTTCTCTTAATCACTTTGTTTTAGCAATCTATTTTGGACTGTCATGTCAAGTTCCATATTAATCTTATCCTTATCCTTAGACATGCCTCAGTGATTCCATTCAGCTTATTGGTCAGCTAAATATACAGGCCAATCAAAACACTTCATTTCTAATCTTGATTTTATGTTCAGTCTAAGGTGTTTATTGAATACCACCCTATAACTGTGAATGTCAAACTCTGATTCCAAAAAAGAGAGAATGTACCATTATAATATAAGAAATAATGAACAATCTACTCTTTATGTTACACAGTCCAGTGATTTTTATTTAAATTTTCAAAACCACCTGTGGCTTTACAATTGGGAAAATAAGCGCGTTAATTCCCAAAATTTGGAAAATACAATAAACATTAAAATGGTCATTTAAAATAACCAGTAACAAAGAAACCTATTAAAACTGTTTCAACTCTCTTTAATGACAGTTACTATCATCAAAACATGTAAAACATGATTTTTGTGCCAAATGATCCCAATCAATGTTGGGAAATTCTTCATAAATAATAACAAAGGTTATATAATTTATATAATACTTTAATGAATTTTAACATTGGTATTTTCATCATAATATGCACTGACTCTGTTAACACCTTACATTGTTTAATCCCTTGTTTTAACTCTCTGAAATAATTGATTTTTTAATTAACACTTTCTTAATTCCTCTTAAATTGGATACAAAATCTGCTGTCTAATAAAAATGATGACTTTCACACTCATAGAGAGAATGGAATTAAATATCAATATTTTTATTTTTTCCAATTTCCAAATAGTCAGACTTGTTTGCAATTGATCAAAAAACAAATGAATGAATTTTGTAAAATTTCATCAACATGTTTTCTTCGGCATTTATCAATAAGTAAATACACCATCATTATAATAAATAAATACTTTTGTCATTTCACCCAGTTGTCTACTTTCAGTTTCACTTCTCAGTTCTGTCATTTTCCGATATTGGCAATGAAGGTCAATGTCATGTATGTAAACATGTAGGTGAGGCATGACAAAGAACAGCATTGTCTATTAGTTATTTTAATCCCCTCCTGCACCGAATAATTTTTTTTTCACTTTTGAATTATTAATCCTTTTGTTGACAATGACACATGTTTTTAACACAATGTTTTTTACTCTTAATTTGTTACATGCTCTCTGATAGGATAAAAAATAGAGTTAAACCAATGAAAATCACCTTTCACCATGACGCGGATGTTACATCATTGTGAATAGACGCTTGCATGTAGGGGAAATAACTGTTTTGTTTACATTTTCATCGTCTTTTATTCTTATTTTCTTTTTAGTTTTAGAACTCCAGGTTTGGAATTTTTATTCAGAAATGGGAAAAAAAGGATTCTTTATGCCATTGGGAACATGACTGAATACCGGCTATAAATATTGCCGAAAAAAAACCCTGACAATTCATAATTATATTTTTTATTCATTTCTGAGGGGAATTGATTACCTTTTTTTGGGAAAATTGGATGATTTTTGGCGAGGGGAAACAGCCGTTATTCGGCTGTAAATTTCACGAAAAAAAATCACTGCAGTCATAATACTCGCAAACTTTTTTCTCTCTACCTCCAGGCTCTGTACAACACAGTGACTTATTGGATTATTGGGGAAGAACCTTTACCATCGCGGTTCTCGATCAACATTTCAAACGGCCTCATCTCAACAACCTCACAGGGACTCTTCTCGGACTCCAACTCGTTTTATGTGGTGAGTTTATATATAATTGGGACAGCACTACCCTACCATATTAATTATACCAATAAGGTGTTTTTTCTACCTTTTTTTTTTAATCACAAATCAGTGTGTTCTCTACTGTATTAAGTAATGTATACACACCAGTTGTGTTCTTTATGGTATTAACCCTTAACCCGCTATGTATTCAATGCATTCATCCTTTGTCTCTGCTGAATTAATACTGGGTAATTAGTGGAAATACACCCATGTCACTTCAATTGTTGTATCTTCTTTATTTCAAGACTAAGAGTATAAAAACCTATATGTATCTTGCATGTTAGAGTCTAAGGTATCCGATGCTAATCTCGAAACAGGTAAATTATATTTATTTTTACCTGCACAGGTGTGTTAATTAGAACATAGGTGGGAAAATGATAAAGTCATTTAGTTTCATACTTTTTATGACATGAATCTGTCCAAAAGGTATATACATATATAGGCAATGAATAACAGTAGCATCTAAGTTGTACATCAAACACAAAATAGGCAAAATTGTTGAAAATATACACAGGTAAAAATACTTGAAATCAAGGTGAATCACATTTTCTCAAACATGTCAATTGTTCACATTTTTTGTTCATACTAAACAGTTAGCACATCTATAAACTATTTTCAAAGTGTTTTATGAAACAAAATTGAAATAAGATGCATATAAAGTATTTTACAGGTGTCTCAGGTAGGTAATTACAGGTAGATATCATGTATTTACATCAGCAAAGTCTGTCATAATTATTTCATCACACAGCTCACACTTATCACACATTATTCAAGATGGTCTTATAGTCCTGGTGTGTGTGATAGATCCTAAAACAATAGGGGTTACACAGAGCTACCTGGCAGTCTGGACACCAGAATGCTGTCTGCTTCCTTTTGTGTCCTTCACGATTTCCTGGCTTGTCGTTGCAAGCAACACAGTCCCGGCATGGCTTGGCACGCTTTGCCCCTGGTTTTGCTGGGATGCTGTCAGGAAAGTGCCTTCCTGTAAGGCGAGCAGGCTTTTCCCCAAGGCTTGGTCTTCCTCGCCGAACAGACTGCCCACGAGGTCCGCCACCTTCCTCAATCAGGGCCTCTACTACGGACTTCCGAAACCCCTCATGGTCCTTCTTCGGGAAGTTTGTGGAATACTTCTCATACAATCTGTAGGCATTTACAATACATATGTTCATTATGTGAAAAAACAGCTTTCTCCACCACTTTTTTGTTTTCCTTGCCACAGTGTTGTACTGGCCAAATTGGTCTAGTAGATCAACGCCTCCCATATGTTTACAATAGTCAACTATGGCCGAGGGCTTCCGAACATTGATGTCTGTGCCATGCTTCTTCTTCCACAGGACACTCATCATTGGGTTGTGGATGGTTGACAGCATATGGACGTCCCGTTTGTCCTTGAACTTCATGGCAAGCATGTTGTTGCCAGTTCTGTAGATGCATTCACCCTCGTTCAGTTTCCGCTTCAGCTGAATGGCTTTCGGCGTACCGATTCTATTCACACGAAGTGTCCCACAAGCGTATGTATTGAGCACATCTAGTTCTGAAAATAGTTCTGGACTTGTATAATAGTTGTCCATATATACATGGTGTCCTTTGGACAACACTCCACACCTAGCCATTAGTCCTACGACCACCTGGGAAGTGAGTGTCAGGTTTTCCGGATCAACCCCTACAGCCTCACAGTAGTTGGTGGTGTCCTCATTCCGTTTTCCTGCATAAACATCAAACCCCAAACAATAGCCACTGCTAGCCTCACACAGCTGGAAGAGTTTGATGCCGAATTTCTGTGGCTTTGCTGGATTGTAGACTTTAATCTTCAACCGACCTTTCCAGGGACATGTTCCTTCGTCAAAGCTCAGGTTCTGTTCTGGCGTGTAGACCTCGGAGAACCTGGCCATGGCATGCGTGATTAGTGGGCGCAGTCTGGTCAATGGATCCCGGTTATCAAGCTCATTCGTCACATGGAAGTTACTCAGAATGATTAGGAACCTGAAGAAATAAATAACACGGTGAAAACATGCTTTTTTATTGAATAAATAAGTAGCCAAAAATATTTTGCAAAGTAAATAATAAAAGTTATAAAAATATATATTTGTTATTGATTTATTTACCCAGATAATACATCATAATTATGGTGAATAAATTTCTTTGTGTTTCTTCATTAGCTTTTACAACATATGAATTGATGCTCAAGACAACTACATCAGAAAGATATGTATCACTGTGTGTAAAAAAAAAAAAAAAAAAAAAAGTTTAGATATATAATGACCTGTCTCGTGTCATGGTCTTCCCAAAGAAAGGGATCTCTGTGGATGGGTCTGTTGACCAGTAGGACTCGATTTCCGACTTGAAAACAAGTCCCATATTGATTACGACAGCAAGAAACACCTTCATTTCCTCCACCGAAACGGGCGACCATTTTCTCAAACGACTGTTTGGTTTCAGTGCGTTTCCTGCTTCCAGAATCCTTATCTTGTTAGCCGCATAGACGTTGGTCTCTGTCGTCAACTTTTCGATAAGTTCATTGTCAACAAATAGCTTAAAAAAGTCTATAGGATCACGTGAGTCCAAAGCTACATTGAGTCGGGATTCCCCAGTGAAAGGTGCTCTGAATGCGACGTCATCCATTTGGCTCCACCCATGGTCAAGGTCAACATCAAACTGATCGTCGATTTCAGGCGCAAAATCCAGCAATGGTAACTCAACTATAACACCTCTATTTCTTCTAATGTCTACTGGATCAAATCCCTCAAATTCCTCATCACTATTGTCGCTAGAATCCAAGAAATCCGGTTGAAAATCGTATATCTCAGAATCACTCGAGTCGCTATCCGCCATTTTAGAAAACTTTTTGACCTATTTTTAGCCCGAACTTCCGGAACGCGTAAATAAAACAAGACGTAAATTTAACAATTTGACAGTTTTACATATGCAATTACCAGGGCCGCAACAACATTTTGACCAAGTATTTTACCGATATTACATCGCTAAATTAGGTTACTTCATATGTAAACAGGGTCACTATCGAGCACGCTGTCAAACAACAATTGTCGTGATCAGCGCTACGAGATCGATATCGGTAAACGACTTTTGTCGCGTTGAGCGGGTTAAGGGTTAAGTATATTTTGTATACTAACCATGTTAGTTCTCTACCAAACTAAGTATATATTTTGTACAGAAACAAGGCGTGTTCTATACCGTATTTAGTAAATACTTTGTATACAAACCATGTGATTTCTGTGTGGTATTAAATATTTTTATTTTCTTATACAAACCAGGTGCCATCGCTACCATTTATGTACAAAACATTGGCGTTTTCTACTGTATTTGAACATGTGTATGAACATATTTCGTTCAGGTCTAGTCTCTACTGTATTTTGTGTACAAACCAGGTGCGAGTGTTGGCCCAGGATGGAGGAACTCCTCGGTTATCTTCCACCACAACGGTATATTTAATGGTTGAAGGTAACCTCAATACCCCGATCTGGCAAACGCAGAACTACACAGTGACTGTAAATGAGATTCAGGACCTCGGAACAACCATCCTTTCTCTGCAGGCTCTTGATACAGATGTGCAGGTAACTAAAAGTTTCTACTGTCTCCATATTTTTAGAGATGTTCTCTTACTCCCAAATAAGCAGTACCACAATTAATACAAATTTATACCTCATTTTCTCAATACACTCAATGTTTGGGTTTGGATGATTATATCTTACACTCTAGGCCGTGAAAGATACTTATAATCATTATTACTATTTCAGTCTCCTTACAATGTGCTGGTGTTCAGCCCAGTTGATAGGTTCAACAATAACAACCTAGCGCGGGAATACGTCGGTGTAACTCTAACTCTTGGGAGATATTCATACGTCGTTCTCTCACACTCATCACAGAGAACCAGCTGGTGGTAAAGTACTGTCTCGATGTATTTCAAATTTTTTGTATGGTAGGGTTTTAGCCAGGATTTAAAAAGGTCAGGGTGCTGCAGAAAAGGGACAGAGTGCAATATGTGTGAAGTGTTCATGTATTTATGATCTTATAAGTTTTTAACAATACAAATGAAATATTTGACAGTTTTGAGCATTTAATTCTATGAAGGCAGAAGGTTACCCATGCTGGTATCCTTGGTGCTACTTAAAAAGGACAGGGTGCAGCACCCTACGATAACCCTTCTGCTAAAACCCTTTATGGGTTTACCCTGATAATACTAATTTAAGTGTAAGTGAAGGTTATACCAGAAATCACAACAATTTTGAAGCTCAAACAAAATAAAGTGTTTCTTGTTTTTAAAGCAACTTGATTGGCCATTCCAGCTCGAGGTGTCTGTGCGTGACAGTGACCCTGGTAACCCAAGGACAGCAGTGAGGAATGCCTTTGTGACTGTGAACATCATCCGAAACAATTTCGCGCCTGTGTTCACCGCGGCCTTGTGCGATGTCCAGCTGACCACTTTTAACAACCAGCAGTTCTTCCTCACTCAAGTGACGGCCACTGACCAGGATGGCTCGGTGAGTTGCATCGATATACAGATTTCAAGCTTCTTACTTTTTCCAAACATTTTCCCACATTTTCTTTCCTGTTCTTAAATGCCTCTTTTTACAACGCATTTGATTATTTATCAATTTAAGTTAAAACAATATATTTTCTGGGCCTTAAAAGATTGCAAACTAGGTTAATTTCACGCTCCATTTATGTTGCAATAAAGATCGAACTACAAATTGCAAAAATGTATTAGTGCTTTTTTAGGTCATTTCATTACATTAAAGCAATCAGAAAGCAAATAACAAATAATATGTAGAGTCTCTTGGCATCATAATTTAACATTATCACTTGTTATGTAATGAAGGACAGTCTTCTTGGTACATCTATTACCTTAAACGGTATAAATTCCATAAAACTAATTAAAACACCATCCCTTGGAGTATATATTATTGGAGTTAATAGAGTGAAGGTTAGGTTGTAATCTCGATTTTCAATCTTTTTTTTTTTTGAACTTATTTGACTTATATATTTTTCATCAGTTGATGCCGTTTGGTCATGTCCGGTACAGCATTATTGGTGACGATGTCGCAGTGAATCTGTTCAACATCGATGAAGTTAACGGAAACATCAACGTGGTGGGAGACCTTTCCACAAGTGGTGCAGAATCCTACACGGTAATGACACTAGAAACCCGTTGGCTCGATATTCCAGGGATCGGCCAAAACACTTCTAGCCTTGCAAATATCGAGCCAAGCAGGAATGCTTACATAGAGTAAAAATAGATCCATCCTTCATCCAGTCTTCTTCCATCAAGTTTAAGCCTATAGGGAAATCGAGCCAAGCGATATTGAGCCAAGGGGTTTTGTCTGTACATCTAAAACATTTGAGTCTTTTATTGTATGTTTGTGGTTGAAATTTTTGTAAAGTTTTGTACAAAAATGCATAATGTCATTTAATTTTCAATGTATATGTGCATGAAACCAGTTCAAAACAGAACACTGCTTGTAAGATAGTTAACGTGTTCAGCCATAAATTGGATTTTTTTTTCACATATATATGAACGACAGTCTTGTGATGTGAAAACGTGTTTGTATTTATAACTCTGAGTGTATGCTATCTCTCTCTAGATCCGAGTGCAAGCTCGTGACCTCGGTGACCCAGCCCGCTATGGATACAAGGTGTGCAGTGTCAGCGTGCAGCAGAAATTCCAGCCTCCATTCTTCCTCAACAACTCCCACCAGGCCACCGTTCAGGAATCTTTCCCGCTTGGCAATACCATCCTTACTGTATACGGACGCGACAATGACCTTGCGGTATGTGATCCTTTTAAGATAATCAGTTTATTATTAGCTCCACTGGCCGAAGGCCATGGAGCTTATGTCGTCACAGATTGTCCGTCGTGAGTGCGTGCGTGCGTAAACTTTTACTTTAAACGACATCTCCTCTGAAACTGATAAGCGGATTTTGACAAAACTTCACAGGAATGTTCCTTTGGTGGTCCTTTACCAAAATTGCTCAAATGGTTCCGGTCCATTGCACAATATGGCCGCCACAGCTAAAAATAGCAAAATCTTTAAACGACATCTGCTCTGAAACGGATAGGCAGATTTTGATGAAACTTGACAGAATTGTTCCTTGGGTGGTCCTTTACCAAAATTGCTCAAATGGTTCCGGTCCGCTGCACAACATGGCTGCCAGGGCAAAAAAATAGAAAAACCTTTAAAGAACATCTTCTCAGAAACCGATGATCAGATTTTGATGAAACTTAACAGAAATGATCCTTGGATGGTCCTTTATCAAATTTGCTTCAATGGTTTCGGTCCACTGCACAAGATGGCCCCCAGAGGTAAAACCTTTAAACGACTTCTCCTCAGAAACCGATGATCGTATTGCAATGAAACTTGACAGAAATGTTACTTGGGTAGTCCTTAACCAAAATAGCCCAAACAGTTCTGGTCTGCTGCACAACATGGGCACCAGAGCTAAGAATAGAAAAAAACGTTAAACTACATCTTCTCAGAAACCGATTATCAGATTTTGATGAAACTTTACATAAATGTTCATCGGGATGCCCTTTAACCAAAATTGCCCAAATGGTTCCGGTCCGCTGCACAACATGGCTGCGAGAGTTAAAAATAGAAAAACCTTTAAGGACTTCTCGTCCGCAGTCTTCACGAAAAACATTTTAACCTACTAGCCAGTTGGACTAGCATAATGGCATATTTTACTAGTCCGAATGACAATCTAGTAGTCCGACTGTTTTGCCACATTATAAAACTGTATGCTTGAGGTAAATACCTATTTCAATTGAGCAGCTTGCAGTTTGAGTAAACATTTCTTTATTATGATGCTCATGCAGTGATAGGGAGTGACATCCTTCTGTTGGGAATAGTGCTCCTTGTTTTTCAGAACCTATGGGTACTATGTAAAAACAAAAGGCATCTTGCTTGAATAGACTGTAATAATATCAACATGGTTAGAAAAGAAATGCCATGCTTTAATAGCTTTGATTACATTTACTACTGAATTACCTCCCTTTAATAGAAAAAAAAATAATGTCTTAATTTTTCACGTATAGCATCTTTAAATAATTTTTAAACAATAATAATTTATGAGTAAACATATAAGCATAAAGTTCTCACAAAAAGATCAATTTAAAAACCTTACATTTATACATAGGAAAGTATATATAGACTGAACATTAATTTTCGTTTAAGTGACATTCTGAAAGTTTATGAAACAGCTATTTTTAGTAACTTAAATGGCCGAAAAGTGTAAGTGAAACACCAAGTCGATTCTATCTCATCAGTTCTTGTTCAGGTTAGATATTTGCTTCATAATCTATTCAGATTAAATGTTAACCGATGATCAGATTTTGATGAAACTTGACAGAAATGTTCCTTGGGTGGTCATTAACCAAAATTTGTTAAATGGTTCCAGTCCACTGCACACCATGGCTGCCAGAGCTAAAAAATAAAAAAAACTTTATACGACTTGTCGTCGAAACCGATGACCTTTTTTCGATAAAACTTGACAGAAATGTTTGTTTGGTGCTCCTTTACTCAAATTGCCCAAATCATTTCCACTGCACAACATGGCAGCCAGAGCTATTAAAGTAAAAAAAAAAATTAAATAACTTCTCCTCAAAAATTGATGATTGTATTTCTATGAAACTTGACGAAAATGTTCGTTAGGTGGTCTTTGCTTGAACCTTTTGGCCAGTGGAGCACAGGCACTGATGTGCCTCTTGTTTTGTATGTATGGTTTGAGAAGAAATTTTCTTTGATATAGTAGAAATACAAAATGACTGTTTAAAGCTGCATTCCTATCAGTTTTTATCCAGAAAACATCAATTTTCAAAAGAAAAATGAAAACTGTGATCACTGGTTTATATCACTGCGCGGTTTCCAGATATATACACAAAATTTGGCTCATTCCAAGACAAAAAATAAAGTTGTTTTTGAAACAATCAATATGTGAAAGTGCAGCGTTTATAAACTTTGAAGGTAAGATACTGAACTGTCAAATAAATAAAAGCCTCAGATACTAGTAATCTCATTTGTTTGAAACAACAAATTTGTTTGATAATCACTTAGTTAAAAGCAACAGAATGTCTTCAACATGTACAATTTAGGTCAATTTTTGTACGGATTGTCTCCTCTTGCAGGCACCCCACAACACAGTGCGCTACAGGCTGATGCGCGATCCAGAAGATCTCGAGTGTTTCCTTATCAACAAGGTGACTGGCAACCTTGCGCTGTGCCGATCTCTTCTCTACGACCCTTGCACTGCCAATGTCTTCTTTGTAAGTCCTGATTATTAAGAAAGATATTAAGTGGTTATTCAGAATAGGATTAAAATGATTGCCTTTGCTTTTTAGATCATATTTAAAGCCCCTCTTTTTTTAGCTCACCTGTCACATAGTGACAAGGTGAGCTTTTGTGATCACAATTTGTCCGGCGTCCGTCCGTCGTCCGTCCGTCCGTAAACTTTTACTTTAAACGACATCTCCTCATAAACAGCTTAGCCAATTTCATCCAAACTTCACAGGAATGTTCCTTGGGTGGTCCCCTTTGAAAATTGTTCAAAGAATTGAATTCCATGCAGAACTCTGGTTGCCATGGCAATGGAAAGGAAAAACTTTAAAAATCTTCTTCTCCCAAACCACAAGGCTTAGGCCGTTGATATATGGTAGGTAGGATCACCAAATGGTCCTTTACCAAGATTGTTCAAATTATGGCCCTTGGGTCAAAATTGGCCCCGCCCCGGGGGGTCATGGGTTTTCTCTATATGTTTATAGTGAAAACTTAAAAAATCTTCTCCTCTGAACTTACTTGGCCTAGAGCTTAGGTATTTGGCTTGATTCATCGTCTAGTGGACCTCTACAAAGATTGATCAAATTATGGCCTTGGGGTCAAAATTGGCCCCGCCCAGGGGGGTTAGGGTATTCTCTATATGTTTATAGTTAAAACTTCAAAAATCTTCTCCTCTGAACTTACTTGGACTAGAGCTTAGATATTTGGCATGATTCATCGTCTAGTGGACCTCTACAAAGATTGTTCAAATTATGGCCTTGGGGTCAAAATTGGCCCCACCCCCTTCGGGGGTCATGGGTTTTCTCTATATGTTTATAGTGAAAACTTCAAAAATCATCTCCTCTGAACTTACGTGGCTTAGAGCTTAGATATTTGGCATGATTCATCGTCTAGTGAACCTCTACAAAGTTCGTTCAAATTATGGCCCTGGGGTCAAAATTGGCCACACCCCGGGGCTGATGGGTTTTCTCTATATGTGTTATAGTGAAAACTTAAAAAATCTTCTCCGAACTCACAAAGACAAGTAACGTCTTAATTTAAACTGGATAACATATTTAGTACACATACCAATTTTCAATATGGGCCACATACAACAATTATAACAAATATACATATATAGATACACACGTAAAATCAAGTAGTGACAAGAGCTTAGATATTTGGCATGATATATCATCTAGTTTTGACTTGTACCAATATTGTTCAATCTTTGGCCCTGGGGTCAAAAAATGGCCCCACCCGGGCGGTCATGGGTTTCCTTATATATGTATATGATGAAAACTTATAAAATCTTCTTCTCCAAAACCAAAATGCGAAGGCCTTAGATATTTGGTATGAAGCATTGTTTATCTGACCACTATTAAGATTGTTCAAACTTTAGCCCTGGGGTCAAAATTGGCCACGCCCCGTGTTCATAGGCTTCGGTTTTCAATATTTTTATATAGTCTTATATAATAAAACTTTAAAAATCCTCTTCTCCAAAATATAAGACCTAGAGCTTTCATATTTGGTATATAGTGTTACCTAGTGGACCTACACCAAAGGTATTCAAATTATTGTCCCGGGGTCAAATTGGCCTTGCTCAGGGGTCATTTGTTTTACATTGTCTTGTCACTTAAACATCTTTTCCTCTGAAAGTAAAGGTCAGAATGACTTTATACTTGATATGTAGCATCCTTACATGGTCCTCTCTCAACTTTGTTCAAATGGTTTTGTTTGGCCCCTTTTAGGGGTCACCAGAGCAAAAAATAGAAAAACCTTTAAACAACTTGATCTTATTAACTGCTTGATGGATCTTCAAGTCTGAAGCATCCTAGCATGGGCCTCTGTCAGGTCTTTTCAAATAATTTTGTTTGGCCCCTTTTAAGGGCCACCAGAGCTAAAATTAGTAAAAAAAACTTAACATTTTCTTCGCATGAATCCCTTGATAGATCTTCAGCAAATTTGGTTTGAAGTGTCCTTGCATGGACCTCTCTTAAATTTGTTCACATAATTTTGTTTGGCCCGGTTGCCATTGCAACCTAAAGGAAAATGTCAACAATTGGTTATAATCATCTTTTTCTCCTAAACCGCTTTGACAATTTTGATGAAACTTCATAGGAATGATCCTTGGTTGGTGCTTTTTCAAAATTGTTCAAAGAAATTAATTCCATGTAGAACTCTGGTTGACATGGCAACCTAAAGGAAAAGTGTCAACAATTGGTTACAATCATCTTCTTCTCCTAAACCGCTTGGACAATTTTGATGAAACTTCATAGGAATGATCCTTGGTTTGTGCTTTTTCTAAATTGTTCAAAAAAATTAATTCCATGCAGAACTCTGGTTGCCATGGCAACCTGAAGGAAAATATAGGCTGTCGTGTCCGCGCTGTGACTTACTCTTATATGGACAGATTTTAAAATGACTTGCCATATGTTTTCAACATACCAAGACAACGTGTCGTGTGCAAGACCCATGTCCCTACCTCTAAGGTGAAAGATACACTAAGTGTTTATTCACAATGGAATGCTGAATATGAGGACATAAAGAGTGTTGGCTGTCATTTAGTATGATTGTTTTTTTTTCTATGCTCAGAGGCAATTTAATATAACTTGCAATATGTATTTGACACATAAAGGCAAGATCAACTTTTTATGTACTTGTTCATAGATCAATGTCACATTGGGGGGCATTTGTCACATACTTTGACAGCTCTTGTTCAATATTCTTTGAGAAACAAGCTATATTAATAACAAAGGTTAAACTCTTTTACTCAGGTGAGCGATTTAGGGCCATCATGGCCCTCTTGTTTCTGTCTCCTTGCATTTTAATGCAGGAAACAGGAAATATATCCTAAAACGCTATACTATTCAGTTACATTTCAAACCTTGAAGATCATATCGAAACATGGAAACAGTTTATGCCAAGACATCAATTTGGTGTAATTAAGGTCAATTACTTAATTTAGTCTTTAATAGGCATTGTCATTAAAATTTACCAAAAATAATTGAAACTTGCTTGATGTCACTTGTCTAATAGCCAGCAATTTATGGGTACTTTTTAAAAATAGTTCCCAACAATATGTCTCTTAATGACATATGTCATATGTATAGTGAATTCTCATAAACAAGACAGACAAACATTATACACAACAGCACAGTTGTAGGCGAAAAGTTTATTTTATTTATTCAACATAAAATCATTGAATATTCGAATACGACTTTGACATTCAAATACCAAACGTTTGATTGAGGGTTTACGACCTTGGAACCCCCCAACGCACTGGCCCAGAGGTGAACATCACAGTGTTCGTACAGGGTAATGACAATTCACCATTCTTCCTCAACGACCCATACGCCCGTACCCTGGTTGAGACAGAGGCCGTTGGAACACTTGTGTATGACACTCTGGTCAGTAAAAAAACTGAATTCTTACAAAATGAACTTCTCTGAGATGGTAATTTATTTAAAAGACCAATTTGCCTTAAAGTAAGAAACTTGCATTTTGACGTCTTGGATTTGTGTCATTTTCATTGTTGGTAGCAGTGTCAACGTTGTGTAAAAATTTGGCAATATCTCAAAACCTCAAGATATTCAGATGAAACTTGGTCCACTTATTCCAGAGGCATGATGCACTCATGTATATCAAGGCCCATAAATCTAGTTATACTGGTTGCCAATTTTTATCACTTGATTAACTTGAACAACAGATGGTGTTGGCATCAACTCAGCAGCGCTGTTTGATCTTAAATAGTGATCAGACATACTTTGAATGCTATGTTTATTGTACTCACAGGCTCCATTCAACACACTTACCTACTCCATTATTGGTGACGATGCAGCTGCTTCATATTTCCGCATCAACTCGACAACTGGTAATGTGTTCCTGGCCAGCAGTGTGTAGTTTGATACTTGCTCAGCCTACCAAGTTCGACTTCAAGTTAACGATGGTGGAATTCCGTCACGTTACGACTCTGCCATTCTTACCGTTTCCGTTACCAGTAATCTACAGGCTCCGCAGAACTATGAAGTTACGATATTTGAAGACCAAAATTTGGGCGAGAATATCATCTGTACAACGGCTATTGATAGTGATGTAAGGTCCCCACATAATGAAGTTGGCTATGAGGCCGTCAGATCAGGATCGGGCAATGCAATGACATATTTTGCGATTTCTGCAACTGATGGGTGTGTGTATGTGCGACATTCCCTGAGGACCAACAGTTTCCTTCAGAGTGAATTCACAGTAAGTGTAATATCTCAAGGAATTTTTCGATTGTATAATTGTATTTGAACGATGTAAACTGCACAAAATATCAGGGCCGGTTTTCATAAAATTCTAAAGTCATTTTCTAACATAATTAAGTCACTCTCTTAATTTTAGTATCACTTTAATAAGCAAATGAAATAAAAACTATCAAAATGCTTTCATTGACCATATTGAAAAAATCCTACTTTGATGTCGAAAACACATGTACATTTCTTCTATTTGACAATGAAAATTAAGTAATCAACTTTATGAAAATGGCGCCAGACTTATTGAAATTATACATGCGCAAGTTATGGATCATTTTAGTTGAAAAAGGGTTGAATGTGGTTACTGTTTTGTGCCATATATTGCCAAACAATAAGTAGCATCTGTAATTTGGAATGATCAATGTAAGCGTCTGCATGCTTTTTATTGCATGATAATACTGTTGGCTGATATGACAAATGGAAAATAAACCAGAGTAAAAAACAACCCTTGAATGTGGAACAACTCTAAATGTGTACCATTTTGGCTTAGACTGGTTTAGCTAAATTGTAAGGCAAGTGCATCAATGTCATCTTGTAACCATTTTGAAACGAGTCTGCATCTTTATATAAAATTTGATGTCACATTTCAGATGTTTGTTCGAGCTTACGACCTAGGTACTCCCCAGCGAAGCAGCGCACAGCAGGCAACAGTGAGAATTACCATTCTCAGAAACAACAACTGCCCCGTGTTTAATAACCTTCCAAATCAGATAGATATCTCGCAGACCCAGTCAACCCTGAGCAGGATCTTCAATGTCTCGGCTACTGATAGCGACGCTCCGGTAAGTTTTTTGTGCCATATTTTTCTGTGGTTTTACTGAGTCGATTGCAACTGGTTTTTGGAGCTTTATATTTCTTTTGAAAATGGAATATATGTAATTTCCCTGGAGATGATATACCGTATTTTCTCGACTATAAGGCGATTCGCTTATAAGACGGCCCCCTAACTTTGCCTATGAAATCTGGTGCTTTTTGTTTCGACTCGCTTATAAGACGGGGTCAATTTTTAAGCAAATCTAAAATGCTAAAATTCTTCCTAATGTGTAAAAATGTTCAAGCTCAACGGACAATTATCGACTTTCGCGGTAACTGTTTTTGTTTTACTCAATGAAAATGGCGGGCAACTGTGAGCTCTCTATTTGGAGGTAGGTTAAAAATGAATACATAAGTTTGCAGGACAGGTCGTTACTTATCGAAATTGTAATAATTAATTAATAACAACATATGTTTGTTTTAGTTTATTTTTTTATTGAAGACACCAATGAAGTTCTTCGGCAAAATAAATGGCTTCAATAACATAACTGCGAAAAGCCGAGGCATGAATAGGTGTTTGTTTAGCAATAATGCTTTAGGCAATATTGTCCCTTGATTGGCGACGAACATAAAGGATTCATATTCGCATTGTCATTTGTTTGCTTAATCAAATTGACAGTTAGGTACCTACATCATATTAACATTCCAATTTATTGATTTGATATATCTGTCATACTAATTATACTGACACGCGCCATGAGAAAAAATGCAGATATAACGGTACACTGTGTGACGTCAGAGCACGCGCGGTGAAGAGATTTCGTGTTGTTGTTTACTTAATTGCCCCATACTTATATCAGCAGACGATAGACTGGATAGACGAATACCCTATGTAAAATTTAACTGATTTTGACTTGAATCTTTTTTTAATATTTTATCGACTCGCTTATAAGACGGGTCCCCTACTTTGGGGGTAAAAATCGGGACCCAATTTCCCCGTCTTATAGTCGAGAAAATACGGTAGTTTTAATGTTTTTTACAGGGTCGATTCAGCACAATCACTTACTCTTTGATTGGTGATGACAACACTCAGGTGCTGTTCAACATTGATGGGAATGGCTTCATCTATGTTTCTGCTAACAACCTCATTAGTAACGCAGCTAGCATGTACAAGGTAGCTATGCATAAAAGTTTAGCTAAAAAGGGCAGGAAGGATTTAAGGTTTTGAAGATACAAGGAAAAGTCTTATGTTATGCTATTAAATTTACCAAAACTAATTGAATTACCTTAATTGAACAACCACTGTGATGCTTTGTCACAGAAAAATGAATGATTAATTATTTATTGAGCAAAGAGTAAATGATTATTTTTATACACCTCATCTGGCAATCGTTAAGTATTTTGTCCAATCATACTTAAGAATTTGTCAAATTATCAAATTTTTCTGAATTTTCTAACATTGTTACATTTGTAATCTACCGGTATAGCTGAGAGTTCGCTCATCGGACGGTGGCTTCATTCCATGCTACAGGGACGCTGTGTTGACTGTGAATGTTCGAGGTAACGAGTTTGCCCCGTTCTTTGTTCCCAACTTCTTGTACACCGTAACCATTATGGAGACACACAACACTGGCCAGAGCGTCGTCACAGTACAGGCACAGGATAATGACATCCAGGTCAGATTTGTTGGTATATTACTGTATGCAAAAATTATACTAGGAATTTAAGTTGTTGCTATAATGCACCACGAGGGGAAAGGATATTGGGGATTTAGACTCTAGATGAATCCAATAGGCATGGTTTTGACAGGCCCAGCTTTTGAGACCTCCAGCCAGGAAATGGACTAAAAACTTTGCTGACGACAAAGATCGTCAATTTTCCAAGCAACAGGGTTTGAAATAACACAACAAAATTTGTAGTTTGTCTAAATCCACTGAGCACACATGCTGAGCAAAATATAAATAAGTTTATAACTTTGGCCGAGTTCAAACCTAACACTTCCATTTACTTTTTCATTTCATCTATTTTCATGCTTTATTTCAATAATATGATTTATATGCTATGTAAACAACTTTACATACCAATTTTGAGTCAAAACTGTTCTATGATTATCTTTGCATATGTTAAGCAAGCCTTTGTATACCCCATCCCCAAACGAAGGTTTAAGGTGCAAATGAGTGCTTGAATTAATTAATTGAACTTGCATTAGGATCTCGTAAGTTTTCCAATGGTTAATTGAACATTATTTCATGATTTTAACAAATATTCTTTTTACCAATTGCAGTCTCCAAACAATCTTGTGAACTATTACATTGCCTCCTACTCGGCCAACCGAAACATGTTCTACATGGACCCAACCACAAGGAATGTCTTCCTCAGGACCAGTATTATCGGCACCAACGTTAACCACTACAATGTGAGTGAAAAGCATAAGAAATGTAAGATGTTAATGGAGAGAGCATAGAAATGTGTAACATGTTAATGGAGGGAGCGTTGGAAATGTGTAAGATGTAAATGGAGGGAGCGTTGGAAATGTGTAAGATGTTAATGGAGGGAGCATTGGTAATGTGTAAGATGTTAATAGAGGGAGCATTGGAAATGTGTAAGATGTTAATGATGAGAACATGGAAATGTGTAAGATGTTAATGAAGGGAGCGTGGAAATGTGTAAGATGTTAATGGAGGGAGCGTTGGAAATGTGTAAGATGTAAATGGAGGGAGCGTTGGAAATGTGTAAGATGTTAATGGAGGGAGCATTGGTAATGTGTAAGATGTTAATAGAGGGAGCATTGGAAATGTGTAAGATGTTAATGATGAGAACATGGAAATGTGTAAGATGTTAATGAAGGGAGCGTGGAAATGTGTAAGATGTTAATTGAGGGAGCGTTGGAAATGTGTAAGATGTAAATGGAGGGAGTGTTGGTAATGTGTAAGATGTTAATGGAGGGAGCGTTGGAAATGTGTAAGATGTTAATGGAGGGAGCATTGCAATGTGTAAGATGTTAATGATGAGAGCATGGAAATGTGTAAGATGTTAATGAAGGGAGCGTGGAAATGTGTAAGATGTTAATGGAGGGAGCTTTGGAAATGTGTAAGATGTAAATGGAGGGAGTGTTGGTAATGTGTAAGTTGTTAATGGAGGGAGTGTGGAAATGTGTAAGATGCTAATGAAGGGAGCGTGGAAATGTGTAAGATGTTAATGGAGGAAGCGTTGGAAATGTGTAAGATGTTAATGGAGGGAGCGTTGGAAATGTGTAAGATGTTAATGGAGGGAGCGTTGGAAATGTGTAAGATGTTAATGGAGGGAGCATTGGAAATGTGTAAGATGTTAATGGAAAGAGCATGGAAATGTGTAAGATGTTAATGAAGGGAGCGTGGAAATGTGTAAGATGTTAATGGAGGGAGCTTTGGAAATGTGTAAGATGTAAATGGAGGGAGCGTTGGAAATGTGTAAGATGTTTATGGAGGGAGCGTTGGAAATGTGTAAGATGTTAATGGAGGGAGCGTTGGAAATGTGTAAGATGTTAATGGAGGGAGCGTTGGAAATGTGTAAGATGTTTATGGAGGGAGCGTTGGAAATGTGTAAGATGTTAATGGAGGGAGCGTTGGAAATGTGTAAGATGTTAATAGAGGGAGTGTTGGAAATGTGTAAGATGTTAATGGAGGGAACATTGGAAATGTGTAAGATGTTAATGGAGGGAGTGTTGGAAATGTGTAAGATGTTAATGGGGGAGTGTTGGAAATGTGTAAGATGTTAATGGAGGGAGGGTTGGAAATGTGTAAGATGTTAATGGAGGGAGCGTTGGAAATGTGTAAGATGTTAATGGAGGGAGTCTTTGAAATGTGTAAGATGCTAATTGGGGGAGTCTTGGAAATGTGTAACATGTTAATGGGGAGTGTGTTGGAAATGTGTAAGATAATGGGGAGGGAATTAGAAATGTGTAAGATAATAATTGAGAGGGCATAAGAAATGTGTAAGATAATAATGGGGAGGGCATAAGAAATGTGTAAGATGCTAATAGGGCCTAAAAAAAAAAATTGTTTGGTTAGGGTTACATCCTTTTCAAAAATAGGTAGGGTAGGTAGGCTTTTTATTTTTTAGCTCACCTGTCACGTAGTGACAAGGTGAGCTTTTGTGATCACTCTTCGTCCGTCGTCCGTCCGTTCACAATTGCTTGTGAACACAATAGAGGTCACAATTTTGACCTAATCTTTATGAAACTTGGTCAGACTGATCATCTCTATAAAATCTAGGTCAAGTTCGATATTGGGTCATCTGGGGTCAAAAACTAGGTCACTAGGTCAATTAGTAGAAAAACCTTGTGAACACAATAGAGGTCACAATTTTAGCCTAATCTCAATGCAACTTGGTCAGAATGGTCATCTCTATAAAATCTAGGTCAAGTTCGATATTGGGTCATCCGCGGTCAATAATTAGGTCACTAGGTCAATTAGTAGAAAAACCTTGTGAACACAATAGAGGTCACAATTTTAGCCTAATCTCAATGCAACTTGGTCAGAATGATCATCTCTATAAAATGTAGGTCAAGTTCGATATTGGGTCATCCGCGGTCAACAAGTAGGTCACTAGGTCAATAAGTACAAAAACCTTGTGAACACAATAGAGGTCACAATTTTAGCCTAATCTCAATGCAACTTGGTCAGAATAATCATCTCTATAAAATCTAGGTCAAGTTCGATATTGGGTCATCCCCAGTCAATAACTAGGTCACTAGGTCAATTATTAGAAAAACCTTGTGAACACAACAGAGGTCACAATTTTGACCTAATCTTTATGAAACTTGGTCAGACTGATAAATATAGGTCAAGTTCGATATTGGGTCATCTGGGGTCAAAAACTAGGTCAGTAGGTCAATTAGTAGAAATACCTTGTGAACACATTAGAGGTCACAATTTTAGCCTAATCTCAATGCAACTTGGTCAGAATGATCATCTCTATAAAATCTAGGTCAAGTTTGATATTGGGTCATCCGCGGTCAACAACTAGGTCACTAGGTCAACTAGTACAAAAACCTTGTGAACAAAATAGAGGTCACAATTTTAGCCTAATCTCAATGCAACTTGGTCAGAATAATCATCTCTATAAAATCTAGGTCAAGTTCGATATTGGGTCATCCGCAGTCAATAACTAGGTCACTAGGTCAATTATTAGAAAAACCTTGTGAACACAACAGAGGTCACAATTTTGACCTAATCTTTATGAAACTTGGTCAGACTGATCATCTCTATGAAATCTAGGTCAAGTTCGATATTGGGTCATCTGGGGTCAAAAACTAGGTCAGTAGGTCAATTAGTACAAAAACCTTGTGAACACAATAGAGGTCACAATTTTAGGCTAATCTCAATGCAACTTGGTCAGAATGGTCATCTCTATAAAATCTAGGTCAAGTTCGATATTGGGTCATACGCAGTCAATAACTAGGTCACTAGGTCAATTATTAGAAAAACCTTGTGAACAAAATAGAGGTCACAATTTTAGCCTTATCTTAATGAAACTTGGTCAGAATGATCATCTTAACATAAGCTAGGTCAAGTTCCATATTGGGTCAACCCAGGTCAAAAACTAGGTCACTAGGTCAATTAGTAGAAAAACCTTGTGAACACAATAGAGGTCACAATTTTAGGCTTAACTCAATTCAACTTGGTCGGAATGATCATCTCTAGAAAAATATAGGTCAAGTTCGATATTGGGTCATTCGCGGTCAATAACTGGTCACTAGGTCAATTAGTATAAAAACCTTGTGAACACAATAGAGGTCACAACTTAAGCCTAATCTAAATGTAACTTGGTCAGAATGATCATCTCTATAAAATCTAGGTCAAGTTCGATATTGGGTCATTTACCGTCAATAACTAGGTCAATAGGTCAATTAGTAGAAAAACCTTGTGAACACATTACCTTGTGGTTCTCTACCGAGATTATTCAAATTATGCCCCTCAAGTGATAAGAGGCCCCACCTAGGGGGTCACAAGTTTTACATAGGCTTATATAAGGAAAGTGTTTAAAAATCTTCTTGTCTGAAAATGCAAGGCCTACGCATTCAATATTTGGTATGTATCATAACCAAGTGGTCCTCTACCAAGATTGTTCAATTTATGCCCCTGGGGAGAAGAGGCCCTATCCTGGGGGGAGTCACAAGTTTTGCATAGGCTTATATAGAACAAAAAACTTCTTGTCTAAACCAACAAGACATTGGCATTTTATATGTGGCATAACCTAGTGGCCCGCTACCAAGATTGTTCAATTTGTGCACCTGTGGTGAAAAGAGGCCTCACCCTGGGTGTCACAAGTTTTACATAGGCTTATATAGGAAAAAACTTTAAAATTTTCTTGTCTGAAGCCACAAGGACTAGGTCTTAAATATTTGGTTTGAAGCATTGCCTACTGATAGGGTCATGTGGGGTAAAAAACTAGGTCAGTGGGACAAATAAAAGAGTGGCCTCTAGGGGCCATACTTTTCATTGGATCTTTATGATAATAGGTCAGAATGTTCACTTTATTTAGCAAAGCTACAGGTGAGCGATACAGGGCCATCATGGCCCTCTTGTCTTTTATTTTTATCAGTTGTGCTTTTAACTACTCGGTCCAATATTGATAAAATAAATAGAAATGTGTAAATATAATACCTCATTTTTAGCTCACCTGTCACGTAGTGACAAGGTGAGCTTTTGTGATCACTCTTCGTCCGTCGTCCGTCCGTCCGTCCGTCCGTCCGTCCGTTCACAATTGCTTGTGAACACAATAGAGGTCACAATTTTGACCTAATCTTTATGAAACTTGGTCAGACTGATCATCTCTATAAAATCTAGGTCAAGTTCGATATTGGGTCATCTGGGGTCAAAAACTAGGTCAATTAGTAGAAAAACCTTGTGAACACAATAGAGGTCACAATTTTAGCCTAATCTCAATGCAACTTGGTCAGAATGGTCATCTCTATAAAATCTAGGCCAAGTTCGATATTGGGTCATCCGCGGTCAATAATTAGGTCACTAGGTCAATTAGTAGAAAAACCTTGTGAACACAATAGAGGTCACAATTTTAGCCTAATCTCAATGCAACTTGGTCAGAATGATCATCTCTATAAAATGTAGGTCAAGTTCGATATTGGGTCATCCGCGGTCAACAACTAGGTCACTAGGTCAATTAGTAGAAAAACCTTGTGAACACAATAGAGGTCACAATTTTAGCCTAATCTCAATGCAACTTGGTCAGAATAATCATCTCTATAAAATCTAGGTCAAGTTCGATATTGGGTCATCCGCAGTCAATAACTAGGTCACTAGGTCAATTATTAGAAAAACCTTGTGAACACAACAGAGGTCACAATTTTGACCTAATGTTTATGAAACTTGGTCAGACTGATCATCTCTATGAAATCTAGGTCAAGTTCGATATTGGGTCATCTGGGGTCAAAAACTAGGTCAGTAGGTCAATTAGTAGAAATACCTTGTGAACACAATAGAGGTCACAATTTTAGCCTTATCTCAATGCAAATTGGTCAGAATGATCATCGCTGTAAAATGTAGGTCAAGTTCGAAATTGGGTCATACGCAGTCAATAACTAGGTCACTAGGTCAATTATTAGAAAAACCTTGTGAACAAAATAGAGGTCACAATTTTAGCCTTATCTTAATGAAACTTGGTCAGAATGATCATCTTAACATAAGCTAGGTCAAGTTCCATATTGGGTCAACCCAGGTCAAAAACTAGGTCACTAGGTCAATTAGTAGAAAAACCTTGTAAACACAATAGAGGTCACAATTTTAGCCTAATCTCAATGCAACTTGGTCAGAATGGTCATCTCTATAAAATCTAGGTCAAGTTCGATATTGGGTCATCCGCGGTCAACAACTAGGTCACTAGGTCAATTAGTAGAAAAACCTTGTGAACACAATAGAGGTCACAATTTTAGCCTAATCTCAATGCAACTTGGTCAGAATGATCATCTCTATAAAATGTAGGTCAAGTTCGATATTGGGCCATCCGCAGTCAATAACTAGGTCACTAGGTCAATTAGTACAAAAACCTTGTGAACACAATAGAGGTCACAATTTTAGCCTAATCTCAATGCAACATGGTCAGAATAATCATCTCTATAAAATCTAGGTCAAGTTCGATATTGGGTCATCCGCAGTCAATAACTAGGTCACTAGGTCAATTATTAGAAAAACCTTGTGAACACAACAGAGGTCACAATTTTAGCCTAATCTCAATGCAACTTGGTCAGAATGACCATCTCTATAAAATCTAGGTCAAGTTCGATATTGGGTCATCCGCGGTCAATAACTAGGTCACTAGGTCAATTAGTAGAAAAACCTTGTGAACACAATAGAGGTCACAATTTTAGCCTAATCTCAATGCAAATTGGTCAGAATGATCATCGCTGTAAAATGTAGGTCAAGTTTGATATTGGGTCATTCACGGTCAATAACTAGGTCACTAGGTCAATTAGTACAAAAACCTTGTGAACACAATAGAGGTCACAATTTTAGCCTAATCTCAATGCAACTTGGTCAGAATGATCATCTCTATAAAATCTAGGTCAAGTTCGATCTTGGGTCATCCGCGGTCAATAACTAGGTCACTAGGTCAATTAGTACAAAAACCTTGTGAACACAATAGAGGTCACAATTTTAGGCTAATCTTAATGCAACTTGGTCAGAATGATCATCTCTATAAAATCTGGGTCAAGTTCGATATTGGGTCATACGCAGTCAATAACTAGGTCACTAGGTCAATTATTAGAAAAACCTTGTGAACAAAATAGAGGTCACAATTTTAGCCTTATCTTAATGAAACTTGGTCAGAATGATCATCTTAACATAAGCTAGGTCAAGTTCCATATTGGGTCAACCCAGGTCAAAAACTAGGTCACTAGGTCAATTAGTAGAAAAACCTTGTGAACACAATAGAGGTCACAATTTTAGCCTAATCTCAATGCAACTTGGTCAGAATGATCATCTCTATAAAATGTAGGTCAAGTTCGATATTGGGTCATCCGCGGTCAACAACTAGGTCACTAGGTCAATTAGTACAAAAACCTTGTGAACACAATAGAGGTCACAATTTTAGCCTAATCTCAATGCAAGTTGGTCAGAATAATCATCTCTATAAAATCTAGGTCAAGTTCGATATTGGGTCATCCGCAGTCAATAACTAGGTCACTAGGTCAATTATTAGAAAAACCTTGTGAACACAACAGAGGTCACAATTTTGACCTAATCTTTATGAAACTTGGTCAGACTGATCATCTCTATGAAATCTAGGTCAAGTTCGATATTGGGTCATCTGGGGTCAAAAACTAGGTCAGTAGGTCAATTAGTAGAAATACCTTGTGAACACATTAGAGGTCACAATTTTAGCCTAATCTCAATGCAACTTGGTCAGAATGATCATCTCTATAAAATTTAGGTCAAGTTCGATATTGGGTCATCCGCGGTCAATAACTAGGTCACTAGGTCAATTAGTAGAAAAACCTTGTGAACACAATAGAGGTCACAATTTTAGCCTAATCTCAATGCAACTTGGTCAGAATGATCATCGCTATAAAATGTAGGTCAAGTTTGATATTGGGTCATTCACAGTCAATAACTAGGTCACTAGGTCAATTAGTACAAAAACCTTGTGAACACAATAGAGGTCACAATTTTAGCCTAATCTCAATGCAACTTGGTCAGGGATGTTCCTTGCATGAAGCTCTACCAAAGTTGTTCAAAGACATGGATTCCATGCGAAACTCTGGTTGCCATGGTAACCGATAAGAAAAACTTAAAAAAAATTCTCCTCCAAAACCACAAGGCCTAGAGCTTTGATATTTGATATGTAGCATCACCTAATGGACCTCTACCAAGATTGTTCAAATTATGCCCCTGGGGTCAAAAATGACCCCCCCCCCCCTCCCCCGGGTCACTTGGTTTACATAGACTTAGATATGGAAAACTTAACAAATCTTCTCCAAAACTAGAAGTCCTAGGGCTTTGATATTTGGCATGTATAATTACTTTATGGACATCTACCAAGATTGTTCTAATTATGCCTCTGGAGTGAAATGAGGCCCTGCCCGGGGGTCGCAAGTTTTACATAGGCTTATTTAGTGAAAACTTAAAATCTTGTCTAAAACCACAAGGCCTAGGCATTTGATATATGGTATGTAGCTTTACCTTGTGGTTCTCTACCGAGATTATTCAAATTATGCCCCTGAAGTGATAAGAGGCCCCACCTAGGGGGTCACAAGTTTTACATAGGCTTATATAAGGAAAGTGTTTAAAAATCTTCTTGTCTGAAAATGCAAGGCCTACGCATTCAATATTTGGTATGTATCATAACCAAGTGGTCCTCTACCAAGATTGTTCAATTTATGCCCCTGGGGAGAAGAGGCCCTATCCTGGGGGGAGTCACAAGTTTTGCATAGGCTTATATAGAACAAAAAACTTCTTGTCTAAACCAACAAGACATTGGCATTTTATATGTGGCATAACCTAGTGGCCCGCTACCAAGATTGTTCAATTTGTGCACCTGTGGTGAAAAGAGGCCTCACCCTGGGTGTCACAAGTTTTACATAGGCTTATATAGGAAAAAACTTTAAAATTTTCTTGTCTGAAGCCACAAGGACTAGGTCTTAAATATTTGGTTTGAAGCATTGCCTACTGATAGGGTCATGTGGGGTAAAAAACTAGGTCAGTGGGACAAATAAAAGAGTGGCCTCTAGGGGCCATACTTTTCATTGGATCTTTATGATAATAGGTCAGAATGTTCACTTTATTTAGCAAAGCTACAGGTGAGCGATACAGGGCCATCATGGCCCTCTTGTTATATTTTCTTATATATTTAATGTGACATCAGCCGGTCAATATTTTCTGCTTGTGGCCAGCAGGCCAATATACGCCTGGCTCAGAGTCTGGAAAATATCATTACCTCAATGGTCCATATACTAACCTTACTCCAACTGCCCAGTCTGTAAACATGCATATGGCCTGCAATGCCGTGTTTTATTGTTATTTATAAATATTTTTATTTGTTAGCAAAATACTGATTTCCTTTTTCTTCAGGGCACCATTGTGTATCGTCTGGACGGCTTTGTGCCAGGTACCAACTACTTTGGCTTGAAAACTGCCACCGGAGACATTTACGTTACCAACAGTCTTGCTCTTAGCCAAATAAACACCTACCAAGCATTCACGGTATGACTTTTTGATTGAATTGTTATAAGATAACTCATTATACTTGGAAAAAAATACTTGCGAAAAAACATGGAAATGGTCGAATATCCGACTGGCGAATATATGAATAAAAGTAAATTAAAACAGTGTTTGTCGCAGAGATATATATGTGTACATGCATAAAGAAACGTTTGGCGATTAATTTTCCCATATGTGACCTTTAAAACCATACATATAGACATAATCTGAATCTTCAACAACTGACTGGTTTGCAGTTGAACATTCGCAAATAATCGACTGGAAATGGTCAAATATCCGACGGGCGAATATACGAATAAAAGTAAATTAAAACTATGTTTGTCGCAAAGATACATATGTGTACATGCATAAAGAAACATTTGGCGATTAATTTTCCCATATGTGACCTTTAATACAATACATATAGACATAATCTGAATCCCCAACTACTGACTATTTTGCAGTTGAACATTCGCGAATATTCGACTGGAAATGGTCGAATATCCGACTGGCGAATATATACGAATAAAAGTAAATTAAAACAGTGTTTGTCGCAAAGATACATGTGTACATCCATAAAGAAACGTTTGGCGATTAATTTTCCCATATGTGACCCTTAAAACCATACATATAGACATAATATCTGACTGGCGAATATATACGAATAAAAGTAAATTAAAACAGTGTTTGTCGCAAAGATACATATGTGTACATGCATAAAGAAACATTTGGCGATTAATTTTCCCATATGTGACCTTTAAAACCATATATATAGACATAATCTTATTCCCCAACCAATGACTGGTTTGCAGTTGAACATTCACGAATAATCGACTGGAAATGGACGAATATCCGACTGGCGAATATACAAATAAAAGTAAATTAAAACTATGTTTGTCGCAAAGAAACATATGTGTTCAAGCATAAAGAAACATTTGGCGATTAATTGTCCCATATGTGACCTTTAAAACCATACATAAAGACATAAACTGAATCCCCAACTACTGACTGGTTTGCAGTTGAACATTCGTGAATAATCGACTGGAAATGGTCAAATATCCGACTGGCGAATATACCAATAAAAGTGAATTAAAACAGTGTTTGTCGAATCCCCAACTGGCAACTAGCAGGTAGTTGAATATTCGAATCCCCAACTGGCAACTGGTAAGTAGTTGATTATTCGAATCCCCAACTACCAACTACCTTCCAACTTACCGTCATCTTGGAAATGTCCTTTGTCTTCAATCCATTAAATAACATGTAGAATTAGACTGATTTATATCTTCTCATTCAGCATTCGGCCTATGACAGTGGTGCTCCGCTAGCCAAGGTCCAGGAAACAGTAACCATCACGGTCAACAGGAATCTGAATACGCCCATCTTTGAGAGCCAGAATTACGAGGAAACAGTTTACGATTTTGAGCCAATCGGAAGCAGTGTGGTGGTCTTAAGGGCTACTGATGCCGATACGATAAGTCCTGAGAACGTGATTATGTATGATATTGCAGCGTCAACACAGTGAACGATATGTTCTCCATTCACCCGATCAATGGTCTGATTACGATTAACAGAGCCCTCACAACTGAGTCTTTCAACAACTACAGGGTAAGCTATCAAATAAGATGAAAAAAGGGTAGGCAAAACATAGCTCACTATCATAGTTCAGTTGAACTTTGAAAGTAGACAATGCAAAGCTTTGCAGTTTTAATCTCATGGTATGTGAAGTTTGGGGTTTTGTTGCAATACTGCTGAAGTCATCGTTCTTGAAAGAAGGATTTTAACTTCTTTGGAATTAATGTTAAACTTTATATACCTGACTATTGTCTATGAAGCTGATTCATGACATTCCATTTTATATGCATTTATGATGTTGAAATTCTTTCTTTATAAGTGAAATTTTATGTTTAAAAGGAATAAGTTACTAAGTTGTTAAAGGCTATATCACAATATAGATTGATGACCCCAAAAAAGGAATTTGAATTGGGGGGGGGGGGGGGGGGGGGGTTCTGTTTACAAATCGTATGCTTCTTTTGATTTTTATCACTTAAGTTAATGAGTTAAAAATAATAATGCATTAAAATCAAAAATAATTATTTTTCCATTAACCAATATTGTGCCCTTTAAAAGCTCATTAAAACTTGTAGAAAAAACACACTGAAGTTATGCTTTCCTTGTGTTTCCACAGCTGATTGTGTCTGCTGAGGATCTCAGTTACCCATTCCGCAGCTCGTCCGCAACTGTGAACATTGTCGTGATCAGGAACAATAATGGTCCAATCTTCACCAGCCTTGGCCGATATGACATCACCATCAATGAGGGTGCCCCAGTCCTTCAAGAGGTCTTGACAGTGACTGCCAACGATGCTGATGATGGCCTTATTGGTCTTGTCCGCTACAATATGATCGACTCTCCAGCCTCATCAGTGTTTGGAATTGAGTTGGGTAACTGGCCAGATCTTCCCACGGGTTTCTCTTCTCGAAGTGTCTGAGGATATTTACCAGGTTAGATTTTTTCATCCAAAGAAAAATGTATATTTACATAGTATTGCAACCAGGGCTTTTAAAATTTTGGAACCTCAATCGGTCCGGACCCAGCCACAATCGGTCTGGATCCGGCGACCCCCCCGTCCCCCCCCCCCCCCCCCCCCCCCCCCCCAAAAAAAAGGCCTGTTCAAAAGTTCGAATATTTAGAAATGTCACACATTTTCGCAACGTATTTTCTGTCAATATTTTTTCGCGATATCGCAATTCCTAAGAGGGTTCTAGAGCCGCATAGCCGATTCAGATTCAGTCATTGATAAGCTTAATTCAAATGAGATTCTCATCGAATTCTGCGGCGTTTCTAATAAGAACGATTGCGATCGAAAATAACTGTGGCTGTTGGGAAGCGGTCAGACGACAAAAAGTGAAAAAGTATATGTTTTATTTGCTTAATGCATCTACAGCGGGTAAACATTCAACTGATACTCTTGAATAGTAATATCTATCTAGATTTATAATCGGGACTTCAAGCTATAAGTGTGATATCGACAACAATTTTTTTGTTACTGCAAATTAAAATGACGTAAGCGGCGCACTCAGCTTCCAGACCATGTAGTTAATCAAGCGTGTCCCTGTTGATATCCTATACAGTATATGACTAGGTTCGGATTAACAATGACATATGCAATTTAAAAGAACAATTTAAATTAAACAGTTTGGTAATCAACAAACGGATATATCATGTAATCATCGACGACAAAGCATATTCATATTGCCATGTGAAAATATGGACCTATAGCTGCAAGCACTTAATTAACACATAGTTTGTTAAATTGTGTCTTCTGCTAATACCAAAACACGTGATTGGACCGATTGCAAGCGTCTGCTTATTAACAGATAGGCTTTAGAGTGTTCAGTGTAGCGGAAAAAGCAGCTGGTCGCATCGGTCTCATGGTAACTAAGACACTTTTATGACCTATTGGGGGTAGTTTTGAATGTGTGAATGACCCGTAAATGTTTGTGTATTACAATTTCTACAACTTCGACTGACTTAGTCGTTTTGGACCGAAATTCTAAAAAAATTGAGAAAATTTCGGACCGATTTTTTTTACACTTTTTAAAACTGAATTGCAACTATTTAATATTAAAAAAGAATTGGTTATTAATTTTCGCAATATTATTTTTGTATGGTACATTAGTCTCTTTTCCTGTTTTTTTTTCAGTTTAAGCAAATTTCTGAAGGTTTAAAACTTATGGAACTATTGCTAAGACATCTTCAAAGCTGACGCATACACCTGTATTTTATGCAACATGTTAGGAGTTTTCAACAAATTTGTCTGAACTAACAGCCCGGTCTAGTAAAATTTGAATTGGTAAGGTCAAGGTTTTTGCAAAATTTACACTAGACAAAGAACGAAAATGAAGGAATTTTATTTTTTTATTTTGGTAAATGCTGGAAATTGTGCTATGTCTGATATGTACAGATACAGCAATGAAAATTATAGAATCATTGTTCGTTTTACCACAGTTCCAAGTACAAGCAACAGACACCGGGATCGTTCCACGATCCAGCACAGCTCAGGTTACTATCCGCATCACACGTGAGGGTAATCCATACTTCTCCCAGCAAGAGTTCGAGGTCACTATTCCGGAGGACAAAATGGTCTGAACGCAGGTCTTCGACCTTGATGCTGTTGACCCAAGATCTGGTGTAAGTCGAGTTAATTCAATCAATTTATTTGCTTGAAGTGAAAAGATTAAGTTAATTTTGAGTGAGTTATGTGCTGAAAATTTAACTATGTGTTGGTTCATGCCTTTGATTTCCGTCAAACAAATATTCTTGCTGTTTCAGTCTGTGCTTGTGTACGATATTTAAGGAGATGGTGATGCCGTCACTCAGTTAAAGATTGACTCCGTCACTGGCAGAATTGACTTAGCGGTTTCCCAACTGAACAACAAAGTTAACTCCTATGTGGTGAGTAGCTTCCATCATTTACTGTCACATTTATTGTTTAATCAACCAAAACAGGTTTCAAGTAAATATTATTAAGTTTATGAAAAATATCAATACCAGCTGTTTCAGGCAATACTTTCAACATACACTTATCAGTTTATGTAACATAGATGGTTACCTAGGAGCTGTTTCTGGTGATTGTTTTAACATGAGCTTACCGGTATAGGTAACATAGATGGTCACTTTAAAGCTCTTTCTGGCCCTGAACTTAACCGGTATACATAACATAGAATGGCCAGTCTTTGTGAATGTCCTTAAGTACTCTTAAAGCAACTCGTCTCAACCAAATTATGGTTGTAATTTTTGTAGGTTCGCGTACGAGCTTACAGACGAGACTTCTTGGACCAAGAGGCACGAACCCTGGTACGTGTGTACATCACCCGTAACAGCGCATCCCCAACATTCAAACATGGCGACCTCACATTCACTCTTAACGAGGACCAGTCCCTCGGCATGTCCTTCGGAGAAGTTGAAGCCACAGATGCAAATACTGTAAGTCAGGACTTGTGATGTTGATTACCGTTTTTCCTATGATATCGAGATAAAGATTGCATAATGATAACTTAAATACCTATTATTTATATCGCTTCGAAATGAGTTATAAGTTAATATTTCTACATGTACTGGATTCTTTAAAAAGAATGGAAATGTGTATCAAATGTCAGATTTGATATCCTTTCCGCTACCATAGCCGCCTAATGCAGACCCTAAATTCGGGTGTCCCCATTACCTCTATCATACACCCGCGAACTACCACAGCAGTGTAAACCGTACTCAAATTTTCGGCTTCTGATTACCGCTATCGTACAGCGTGGGAATACCGCTTATTTTTATAATCTTGTACATGCTATGCTAAAAGCAGAGACTTAAATCTCCCGATTAAAATGCGTTAGCAATTAGGTAAAATGTTTATCAATTTCGTAACAGTATAAATTTATAACACAATTAAAGAAATTAAATACAAACATTATATAGTACATAAAATTATATAACATAACACCCTTATAAATCAAATTTGCATTTCACGAATTAGTGACTTGTACACTATCCCTAATTAGGTAATGTTCTAGTGAAAATGTACATTTTTACTTAAACCCTTTCATAGACACATTAATACAATAAAATGCATTTTATTGGTTTTATTATGTAACGGCAATTAAAATATTCACTTATTAATATATATGACATTTCGGCATAACTACGCTCTGGTTGACTTCGGAAAAATACAAAACTCTCATTAATACACTACGGATATGATGAATTTTGAACAAATGTAGGAATAACCGTAGACGTGTGTTGTAGTAATTTGTTTGAAGACAATCATCAGTAGGTAAACGCACTTGCAAAACAGCGCAATGGTAATCCTTTTATATGTAGGTTGTGGTAATTTTCATCTTCGGTGTTGGCTACTTTTTAATGTTTATAAAACTACTATAGGCGAGTTATGTAGATAGGAATTACTTCTTTGAACAAGTTGTTAAAGTACATAAAGGATAATATTATGCATTAATACACTCTGGTAGTTCTAGTACAAACATTTCAGGTATATGTATTTCAAAATGGCCGGAGACGTTTAATGTTATGATTATACCACGTGTGCATGCATAGATACACTATGGCAGTTTTAACTTTTGTAGTAACTCGATATTTATGTCTGTTGTTTTCCTCATAAATACGCTACGGCTAGTATTTGATATTTCTAAAACAGCATTTTTGTACTACAGTAGTAGAAAAAGGTTTTCCAAAATATTTCAAAAGTATAATGCTTAAAAAGATGTTTGTAAGGCAACGTTGCGAAATGTTTTTATTATTTCAATCATATTATGCATGTGTGTGCTTGAATCTGAGTAAATTAAAAAAAAAATCCACATAAACACTCTCTGGAATGCCATGTGTAACTAAACTATGTATGTATAAATACGCTATTTTAGCCCTGCTTAATTTTAATGCAGACATCACATTATCACAGTTTTCCAGGCACCGGTCATTCTATGTAAAATTCAGTAATAAAACAAAAAGTGAAACTTATGATTTAAGAAGTGGTGTAATAATGTTTGTGTGTCTAGTTCATTGTTGTTTGGGTCCTTGACGTGTACCCCTTAATAGGGCTTATTTTTTACTGTTCAACTAATGGGCTTGTCCCTGTAGTTTTCATTATATCATACATATTTTTGTTTATTTTCGTATTTACACATGCATAAAGCGATTACAAAACAATATATCTTTTATTAAATAAATCAGAAAGGAATTAAAATAACAATTCTCTATCATGATATTTTACACACATGTTCATTCAGTTCCTATATAAGTGTATACTTATAGGACTAAAATCTGAATACGGATTCACAATTAATTCATACATCAAGGTTACAAAATGTATAGAGCAATTATATACATCATAGGAATTTGAGGAATACATAGGGATAAAATCAAACATGACGAAAATCAATAATGATAATATTTTTTCTCCAATCAACAAAGAACACATGTACATAATTATATAATAGAAAAACATAGACCAAAACATAAATCAAAGTATTTGACTGTAACTATTATATTGCTAAAAATATCGCAAGATTTGTCACGGGAAACAACACCAGTATAATCACAGCACGTGATTAACGAAACGGCAGCAGAGTCTAGTGGAGTTTCTGGTGCAATGCAATATCATCGGTCTGTAAAAAGAAATCACATATTGATGAATATTTGTTATAAAGACACGTTGTTAGCGACAAATGCATTGTATATATGTAATTTCGAAAAATATGTCCACATTTTAAGCATGACATGTTTAATTCTATAAAAACATTAAAACAAACATTATTCGTCCCTTCAGGAACAAAAGGTTGACACCTGAACAACATTTTGTTATGATTATTTCATCAATACTATATTGAAAATTTATTTTCATACATGATTGATCTAAACGGCGCTTTCTTGTACTAGACTCTGGAATTCAAGATGTGCCATTAAACAGTAGAAATAATTTAATGTATGCATTTTCATGAACTGCAGAGGCCGTTCATTGTTTCGATTTAAGGGTCATTTCAAAATGCAATTATAAAAACCCCCATATATTATTGAAAATGTTTTACATACATGAGTTGTTGTTTTCCGTTCCTCTGTGTTTCTGGAGCCATAGTCTTGTTGGACTTGACCTCCATTCAGCCTTTCCTAGAGGTAATGCCACGATACGAAATAAAACATTCCCTTAAATAAAATAACATTTCATTTGAGTTTTATTTTATAAACATTAGAATTATACTCGTGCAAGCTGAATCTGCACTGCATATTGCCAAAGAGGTCAAGTTAAAAAATGTCGCTTGTTTGTTAGGATTTCCTTATACGTGTGCTATTCCCGCCGATAAGTTGTTCTGCAACCTAATATCAGAAACATAAAACATTAAACAGCTGATTGATTTTAAAAGATGTTGTTCATGTTTCATTTTGGTACATGCAACGATCAATATGTTATTAAACCTGATTATGGTTACTATTTAATATTCTACAGCATGTTTGTAATATACTGTAAAAAAAGTATTACCATTCTCTCAAACAGCTTATAGGTAGCCGGAGGGTTGACGCTTTGATGAATCACAAGCGAGATGTCCACGGCAAACCACACAAATTAAGTCCACAAAAAGCACTTTGTGTTGGTACATTGTAAATGTTGACTGTGTACAACACCCATGTCCTTTTTTAATTAAAAATAACTTTGATGCATGTTTTTCCCACTTTCCTTTTGTATTTACTTCTTCCATCAAAACCTTGTTCTGTCGGCTATTTATTATAGGATTGAAACATGTCATCGGGTTGCACACATGTTTTGATTATTCCCATACAGTGGACTTAAGCTTCCGGTCCGAAATATTTCATGCCATGTGTTCCCCTCTGCTGAGCATCCTAACTTTGCCATCTCTTTTCGCGGACTGATTTTGCAATTGACCAATATGTCCTTCCGGTGTTTAATGCGTGACATGAATGTATAGATTTTTTTCCAAACGCCAGAGGAACTGATGTTTTAAACTTGTCGGCAAATACAACATGATCATCCTGTGATGTTTTCTCTTCAGTTCTCTACAACTGTTTGAGTAAACCCTACTTCTATCTTTCGACTTAAGTACGCCTGGTAATTCCTGAGATACCCCATGACACACGGAGCACCAACGATTCTTGAATGGTGACCGTGACATTTGATCATTGCTTCATCGACAGATATGTATTGATGCATGTTTTATTAAGTCATGCTCCTTTCCCATACAATTTTCATAACAGGAGTCACTGTGGTTCCAATGTAACCTTGATGCGACCTTGTGATATTTGTCCGGTTGGTTAATTGTCTATTGCAGTGGTTTTCATGGCAACTGTGACAGCTATTTTGTAATGGATGTTCTGTTGATACATTTGCAGTCACTATGGTTTCCATGATAACTTTATAGAGATCACGTAATAGATGTCCGGTTGGATTTATAAGGAAGTTATAGCATATATTTCAACAGTTTTAAAAGGAAGCGTAACTAGCGTTTAATGACCTTCAAAGGCAACGTCGCCTTTGAAATGGGTTGTGTTATGTTGATTACGTATTATGTTTATACAGGAAATACCGCTGCGTAGTTTTGCATACTTCTAGATTCAAGAACGCTACCAAAGTGCACTTCAGTGACTGATTTAGTTTAATTCAAACATGAAATGTCTACCTTATCGAAGTTAACACACAGTCCGTAAAACAAATATCACAGTAATACCACTGGGCAGTTTTGCTCATTTCTTAAATTTAACAGTGATACCACAGCGTACTTCTGATACAAAAGGAAAAGCATAAGCACGCTATTTATAAAAGCAAATTTACAAATGCCAGAGGCGAATAATGTTGAATGACTATTTTTAAAGAAATACCGTTGCTTATTTTTGCATGGTTATTATATTTGAAAGAAATTCCGTAGTGTAGTAACTGTTTCTAAGACAAAGTACCATAGCGTATTAATGCTGTTTTTAAAATTCACAATCCTTCTTATTTTAATGAAAAACATACCATAAATTTGTGGAAAATGTGCATTTTGCGGCTGTGGAACTGGACGTACCTACTTTTTCAGTACGTTTCAGTCGTCTACAGTATTCCTACAGTAAAACAGTAGCGGTAACCAGCAACCTTGAAAAATTGGTCTGCATTAGGCGGCTACGATAGCGCGTCGATGAACAGTAGCGGTATTCGAAAGGATATGCAGTCATGGTTTATAATGAATGAAGTTTTGTTATGATTAAAATATCAATGTTCTATCGGAATAAATTTTATCTTCCACCTTCACCACCAGGGCCGCAATGGTGAGATCCGATACAGTATCCGATCAACAGATGCTGATCCTGCTCAGACCCTCGAATATTTCTACGTGAACCCAATTTCGGGCACCATCTCTGTGATAAAGCCTCTGTCTGAGGACACAACATACCCAAACAATTACAGGGTAAGCTAGACTTGTGTAGGTTTCGTCATACCTAAACAATTACAGGGTAAGCTAGATTTGTGTAGGTTTCAACATACCGAAACAATAACAGGGTAAGCTAGATTTGTGATTGTTTTCACATACCTAAACAATAACAGGGTAAGCTAGATTTGTGAAGGTTTCGACATACCTAAACAATTACAGGGTAAGCTAGATTTGTGTAGGTTTTCACATTCCCTAAACAATAACAGGGAAAGCTAGATTTGTGATTGTTTTCACATACCTAAACAATAACAGGGTAAGCTAGATTTGTGAAGGTTTCGACATACCTAAACAATTACAGGGTAAGCTAGATTTGTGTAGGTTTTCACATTCCCTAAACAATAACAGGGAAAGCTAGATTTGTGAAGGTTTTCACATACCTAAACAATAACAGGGTAAGCTAGATTTGTGAAGGTTTTCACATTCCCTAAACAATAACAGGTAAAGCTAGATTTGTGAAGGTTTTCACATAGCTAAACAATAACAGGGTAAGCTAGATTTGTGAAGGTTTTCACATACCTAAACAATAACAGGGTAAGCTAGATTTGTGAAGGTTTTCACATTCCCTAAACAATAACAGGGTAAGCTAGATTTGTGAAGGTTTTCTTCACATACCTAAACAATAACAGGGTTAATTTGTTTTTGAGCACACAGTAAACATAGTGAAGTTGTATAAAACTGGTTCCTGTCAAGGTTTGGTTAAAGATTTCTACAATTATCAAGATAGTCATTTATTGCATAATAGATAAAAGCAGTCATTAATCAACGAAATAATTTTACCAAAAAAAAATATCAACACACAAGAAAAGTATTATTTATTTATTATTAATAAATTATTATTTATTATTATTGGTAAGAATTACATGTCTTTGATGTCCGGCCGAACATTAAAACACAGAATATGTAAACGGACATGTTCCTATGTTCAATGAATTAAGACTACATTCTTTATATTTCAAATTGCATTGGAATTACTGACATTTCGTATCGTATTCCAGTTCTGCATAGTGGCCGCTGACCAGGGCGTACCAAGCTTATCAGCAGCTGTCCGAGTGACTGTGATTGTTGTCAGGAACAGGAACGGCCCCATTTTCCGTGAGGATGCAAACCATCTCTGAATTCCAACCTATTAACACCTTGGTGTTTGCTGTAGCAGCTGATGATGCAGATAATGTAAGAAATGCCTGTTTTGCTGTTTGATATTAAACTATAAGATCATTTCAAAACCTGCTTAAGCATTGAATAATGTTATATTGGTGTGTCTCTAATGTCTACAATTTACACAATAATGCAATTGGTCAAGGTCATTTAGCAGATTCTAAAGTTACGCCATTAGATAATGCAACCATGTTCTAAATCATATAAAAATTATTTTCCTATGAAAGGCTTTTTTGGTCAGTTAACGAATAATAATAAACGAAGGTAAGTCTCAGTTAATCTATCAATTATCTGATAAAACAGGAGAAGTTAAATGAATATTTAATCAGGCAGTTTCATAGGTTCTGCAAATAAATTTCTCTCATGAAATGACCTTCATATGCACAGACACTCATACTAAAAGAAATCTGGCAAAAGCTTGAGTTGAACTGGGTGACTTCAAATTAAGCCAGCCACTTTGATCATTTGCCTGCTGATATAACTGACAGTACATATGGTTATTGAAGAGTATTTGTTAGTAGTATGTGATTTAATTGGATGAAGAGTTGTCTCCCCTGCCCCATGCATATTTATATCAACGTTGAACAAGATTTTGTCTGTCAATTTTCCCATGGTATGTATAAACATATATAGGAAATGGCTAAAATAATTGGTTAGAAAATTATTCTCTTTTTTCTAATTTCAGTCCAAAATAGCTTAGTCTGTAAAATAGCAGAACAGAGTCTGAAAGTTAAGTGTGTGTCTTACATCATATTAAAAAAAATGTCCTGCAATATGAATCCAGGAGATGCACCTCTCAATCCAATATTTTAGGAGAATAAAGATGTAAGTCAACTGTGTAGTACTTGGTTGTGTGTAAATTATTCAAATAAGTGAGGTTTATAGCAAATTAGTTATAATTAAGCAATTTATAGACAATGGTATTGTGCTGTACTCTTAGTTTGTACTGAATTTTGCCTTAAAAACAGTTACTTAAAGTAAAAAATTCAAATTTGGCCATGATAATGCTATCTCTGCATTTTCTACACCATGTAGCCATTTCACAATACTAGGCTTTGTTTTAATGCGGACATCTTCATTTTGGACTGTAAACAGCATGTTTTTCTTATTGCAGTTGCTGTTCGGGTCTATTTAAGTTAAGTCAGCATCTGTCTACCAGACTGCAAGATACATCTCTTCCAAAGGGTTTCATTGCTTCCCAGGTGTGTGTTTATTGATTGATTGATTATTTGACTGATTGATTGATTAATTGATTAAGTGTGACTCTGTGTAAGTGAATAAATGTAAGGCCATAACTTAATGACTGCCGGGCTGTGAAGGTGTGTAAGTGTGTATGCAACATTACATATTCTCTGTTTCGGTTGGCATCTTAAAAAGACCATCATCAGACATTCTGCCATGAATGTGACTGAGTAAAAAGTCTATTCTTATTTAATTTCTTATTTTTCTGAGTTACTTTGATGATGTTTGATTAAAGTAACTCTAAAGTGATACTGATAAACACTTTGAATTAAGGCCTAAATCATCTAACTGGATCATGGGATATGCTTTTACAAATTTCTACAATATTTCTTTCCTTGAAAATATGGCTACCAGACAAATTGGCCTCTAGCTGAAACGGTTACCTTTTCGGCCCCTTACCAAATTGGCCCCATCCTGTAGACGTTTCGGCCCCTGATTACAGATTACGACCCTTATTTTTATTTTGTTATTTATTTCTAAATATAGATTGAAACATAAAATTTCAATTTTTATTTGAAAAGAAGTTATAATGAGATATGTTTATTCACATAAAGCTATATAAGCAAACAAATATATTTAAAAGAAAATATATTTATACTTGAACACAAATAAATATGTGAACATAGACATTTATTCATGAGATTGTTTTTTAATGAAAATAAATTGAATTAGAACATAAATCTTTGTACTTCAAACAAATCTTGAAATAATATACATAAGCATGTTGCTAATATTTACAAGAGGTATAATGATATGTGTTTTATATCAAGTCCACTATCTAAAACTGTTTCAAGCACCTATCGTCCACCGATATTTAACAGTTATATAATAAAATACGTTCTTACATTTTTTAGCATTTAATATTAAAACTAAGGGTTTAAATTTAAATTTAGATTTGAATGTTTTTTTATCAATCTTAGCAATGTATTTCATGAATATTTGTCTATTTGTGAGTTTACAGATCTTATTACAACTTTTTTTGAAATAAAATTTGACAAATTATGTTTTTTCTTTATATTCAAAATAAAAAATAAAATAAAATTAAGGGGCCGAAATGTCTCTGTTGAAAATCAGTTAGGCGCCCGCCGAAACGTCTCGAGTCAATTTAATTAAGGGGACGAAATGGCAGGGCCGAAACGTCTTAGGGGCCGATTTGGTAAGGGGCCGATTTGTCTCGCTCCCGAAAATATTTGCCTGCCTCAAATTTAAGCATTATTCTGTATTTAACTGCTTTCTGATACTTTTTTTTAAATTTTAGATCCCTTATGCTACTGTCAAGTAACAAGATGTTCTGGGTGTGCAATGGGTGACAAAAGCTGCCATGTATAAGTGTATCTTTTTACTGAACAGATATTTTAAGTGAATTGCTCATTTGCAGTGGTTTTGACGCTACAGAACCAACACAGCTCCATGACAGATATACATGTTATGGCATTGTTGTCAATACTGCTATATTGGGCGCCTAACAATTGTTGTTCAAAAGTGTCATCTGATAACTGCCTGTGTACAGAGGCGTATTTCCAGTTAATGTAAGTCTCTGTCATTTTCAGATACTCTGTGGTGTGTGTCAGCAGAAATGCAGAGTGGTACCACCAGTCACCTAAGCCACCTTTCCTCTCACAGAAAAGAGGCTCATGTGGACAGTCTCTGAATTTACAGCAAACTTGAGGTACTTCACTAAAAGTCCACACTTGTTTTAAGCAAAACTCACAATTTCAGCATCAAAATTCAAGTTTAGAGTATAGATTGTTGTGTGCGGGCTGTAACTTTCTCTTGTATGGACAGATTTTTCAAATGACTTGCCACATCTGTTTGACATACCAAAACGACGTGTGCGTGCAAAACCTGTGTCCCTACCTCTAAGGTCAAAGTCACACTTGGGTGTCTATTCACAATGGAATGCATCATATAAAGACATAAGAGTATAGGTTGTGTCCAAGCTGTAACTTTCTGTTGTATGGACAGATTTTAAAATGACTTGCCACATGTGGTTGACATACCAAGACGACATGTTGTGTGCAAGACCCATGTCCTTACCTTTAAGGTGAAAGATACACTTAGTGTTTATTCACAATGGAATGCTGAATATAAGGACATTAGAGTGTAGGTTATCAAGTATGGGTGGTATGTTTTTATGGTTGAAGGCAATTTCAAATAACTTGCAAATTCAACTTTTTATGTACTGACCTTGTTCATAGGTCAATGTCACATCGGGGGCATTCATCACATACTGTTACAGCTCTTGTTGTTCATATGTATTGATTATCCAATTCCCTAAACATAACTTTATTTTTGTTTGAACAGGCCGGGGCAAATGATGATGGACCAATCTGTCTGATGATGGACCTGTCTACCTGATGATGGACCAGCCTGCCTGATGATGGCCTATTTAACATTTACATTTTTAAATGCATCAAAACTGTAGTTTAATGTGTAAGTTTTGTTTCATTCTTGTTGGTTTCATTAAAAAATGATTTTTTTTCTTTCCATTTGTGGCCGGGACTTTGACACAATATCATTTTTATCTGATCTCTATCATGGGTCAGTACTCAGTATTGTGAAACCATTCTATCTGAAAAAAACAGTACTTTTAAGTTTTATGCAAGCATTTTATTAAATGCATATTCTATTATAAGTTATACAAACCTTACTTCGTACATAATGTAGAATGATTATTTATGAAGTAAATATTTGATTTTCAGCAGGAAAAACAAACAGCTACTTCAACAATCACAGAAAAAAAACAACTAATAGTTTGATGTCTGGTTGCTTGTGTTCAAGAGGACCTTTCAAGGACAAGAAGCTGTGCTGGTCAAAGAGTAGTCCTGTCTGGAATTTCATTTCTCAAGAGAACAGTCCTACAAATGTACCGAATCTTCAGTTTTACCCAAAATATTATATCTAGAGGTCAGTGTAGTGTTTGTTATTATAAGAATAAGTAGCTCATGAAACTAGCAGATACCATCTGCTGGGATGACTTCTGGACACAATTGAATTACAAATCACTAGCTTGACTGAGAAGAAATGACAAACGTTTTGTAAATAACATATTCTGGAACCCTGAAGCCAGGGTCAAATTCAATATCCTTGTCTACACTTCTTAATTCTTTACTAAGAAAAACACACACACACCACAAATGCTTCTCTTACTTTATCATTCTGTTAGTTGCAACCTTTTCTCGGTCACTATATCCATTCAAACTTCAAAGATTTGATAAGCACATGTGTTTCTCAACTATGATATCAATCAATTAATCAATCAATCAATTCATCAATTGGCCGCTGTATTGTATGATATCATTGTTCTCATTCAACATATCTTATTATCCATCAGCATATGCCAAAATGTGGTTATATGTCAGCTTTCTGTGACTGTTTTTATTTAAATTGAAAGAAATAGTTAATTCCAAACCAAAGTTTTTTGTTGGGCTCCTCCAGAGTACATTATTCTCTGTCAAAATCAACTTTCAAGTCACTTTTGATTTTAAATCCATCAAAAAGTTTACAAAATGTCCCATAGGTTAAAAAGGTTTAAATAACATACACACTGATTAAATTATAAACCAAAAATATTGTCTCTGAGACAAAATATATCATATAGTTTTTGTTTAATGATGCTCTCACAGATTGACTGATTTTGCAAATCTTTTTTTTTGTCTTTGAATGAGGCATTTTTGCGTAAATATCTAGAAAACAGCTGCTGACAAAAGTTTAGCCTGACATTTTTTCTAAATTTAAGGTACTTTTGGAAATTTATCTTTTAAGGCTTTTAAGTGTTACTTAACTTTTAAGAAAATTGAAATTTTTAGTAGTTTTTCAAACAATTGAGATCTTAAATGACTTAAAGCTGCACTCTCACTGATTTACCATTTTGACATTTTTTTTTATTTTTTGTCTTGGAAAGAGTAAATTTTGGGGTTAATATCTGCAAACCAATGATATAAGATTGCTGACAAAAAATCAGATCGTAGATTTTCATATTTCCGTTCGAAAATTTATGTTTTATGGCTTAAATCGTTACTAACAGTTTAAGAAAAATGCATAAAACATCAATTTTTAAACTAAAAATATGAAAATCTGTGATCTATTTTTTGTCAGCAGTCTTGTATAACTGGTTTCCAGGAATTTTCGAAAAAATTGGCTCGTTCAAAGACAAAAAATAAAAAAGTTGTCAAAACGTTCAATCTGTGAAAGTGCAGCTTTAATTGAAGGTTCCGGTTCTGAGACAAAAAAAATAAATAATAATGTCAAAACTGTCAATCTGTAGAGCACAGCTTTAATGTTACTTTCTAAAATTTAACAACACAAAACTCTTGTTTCCAATTGTTTAAAAGAGTGAAAAGAAATTACCAAGGCTGAAACAAGATAAGATCAGCAATGACCCTAATTTGTGATGGTCAAGTTTCTGAGCCCAGAGCTTCTCATCAAGTCAGTGCAATGAAATTAGAAGAAAAACGTGCATGCAGATGGTTATTATTTCAATGATAATATATTTTTTATGTTGGGTGTACATATATGCTCGAAGCACATTATGGTTGATACTATTGTTACAATAGTTTAAGCCCGGAATTATAGATATTCCATTTTTTTCCCAAGCTAATCCTCCGGTTAAAACTAAATTATAACAAAAATATACATACGTTTCTTCGGAAGAAATAGAGTCAATGGTCTAATACATAGATTTCAATAGCATGAAATTCACCTTTTATTTGTACCGGCATGTTCTGTGAATTCCTTGCTTTATATTTTGTATATAAGTTTTTGTAACACATTTCACTCATATGAGTATATAGAATGGGGATAAAATACTATACATCAAGAGGGAATTATCTGGAGTTCATTCTTTCGAATGACATTTTCAAAACAAACAATTAAGCTCAAGGTTAATTTTTCAAAACCCGGCATTTTTGCTGTCACCAAGGGAAATTACTGCGTAGGAGGTTTACAAACATAAAGGACATTGTAATAGTACCATGTAACCTTCATCTATTTGGGCGGAAGTTGATATCAATCGGAACACCTCGGCCTGTATCTATCTCAGAGATGGCCGAGTTGTTATGATTAAGTTGGTATTTAAAATCAAAATTTTCAAAATGATAAGCAGGGCTATTATAATTTAAGATTTCATTATCAATTAAAGTGTAAAGTTTTATAAAACATACTAACCTTCATATTTTATCATGCAACATGGAAACTATTGAAAGCATTGTTCTGCAATTTATGGACAAGTCCCTAAGTTGGAATATTTCTAAAGTAATATCAAATATAGTAGGCGCCCTTCTGAATTTCAGCAGGTCTCTGGTACATATGCATAGGACTGAGAAAGGAATATGATATCTAAGACTAAGTTAGAGGAGATTCTAAGCATGTGTGGTTTGGACACCCCAAAATGCTTTTTTGAAAACAATGTGTGAATTTTTATCTTTGTTATTAAAAACTCATTGCAAAATATTAAAAAAATAATTTTGCATACTTTAACAGTAGTGGATGGTATTTTTAGTATGTGTTAATCATGGCTTTGATGTAATTTGCAGATTCTGATGTGCCAAAAAGCTGCCATAGCCGAGGTCAAGCAACGTGAAGTCGGGAGATGCAGCACTGAGCTGATTCATGTGTCTGATGCACATGTTCATAATTTGTGGAAAAAGAGTGTCATAGCTCAAATCTATTCTGCAAAATCGTAATTAAAGGCATTTTCTTTGTGATCCGTGTCCTAGAAGACTTAGTGAAAACCAGATTTTGGAATATCTAAGATAATATGCAGTGTACAGTGATGAAATTCACACAAAGGTTACTGGGGGTATAGGCACCTAGTTTCTAAAAGGATTTTATCAAGGTTTGTGTAATTTGAATTTTATTTAAATTTCAAAATTTTGACATTAATTTTTTAAAGATTTGTCTGCCCCTGACTAAATGCTTAATTTCTTGGTCTTTGGACTGTTGTCTGCAACTTCAAAACCTGACATTAAGGAATAGGACATATTTTTCTTAAATTTCAGCCAGTTTGACTGCATTTTATGTTGTATTTATCAATAATTCAGGTCAAAAATGACATTATTTCCATGTATGACCTATTTAGTTATTTGCTAATTTGTTATAATTCAGCATAGGCAGGGTTTCCGGCAGGAAATTCATAAGGCATGTCGGGAGGGGAGGGGTGTCGATTTTTATTTTATTTCCGTAATCAAAATGGTGCAATTTCCTATTAGGTTTATTGAAGAGTGTCATGGAAAGCTGAAATTTTTCAGTACACAATATGCAAATTAAGAATGTATTGTGTGGGCCGGCTTTGTGAACAAATCCGCAAGGCGGCTTAATGGTAAGTTGTGCCAAGATATCCTTGGGACCTCCCCCCCTCTCAGACACACAATGCAATTTGTGTTTTACTGATCATCCATTTGCAGACTTAGATGTTTTACCCAAGCCAACAGGCCCAATGTTTAGGTTTACTCAATACTAGGCTTTGTGTTCTGCAAACATCTTCATTTTGGACTAATCAACATTTCTTTTTCAATTGCAGTTGCTGTTTGGGACATTTAAGTATAGCCATACTACTTGATTGTTTGGTTGATTAAGTTTGAGTTTGTGTAAGTGATTAAGTGTGAGGCCATAACTCGATGACTGTTGGGCTGTAAAGGTGTGTGAGTGTGTTCATGCACTTTCACATTTTCCCATCTCAGTTGGCATACAGGACCATCTTCAGACATGCTGCCATGAATGTGGGGGAGTTTAAAGCATACATGCCATATTTTCTTGGGTCGATTTCGGGACACTCGTCGTACTGGTAACGCACACTAGGGGGAACGTCTGTGGTGCATTCTAGAGCATATCTGGGGCTATTTTAGTCGTTTGTAACGATGTATTTTTTACTTGACATGGTTTGTCTTTTTCTGCATTTTCTTGAAAATATAAAACCACCAGATATTTTCCCAGGCTTTAAATGAAGTGCTAACCAGGAGGATATGCAGTCTACTTTCGGTTTCATCAAAACAGGAAATAAACAACTATACAGGCACCTGTTTTCCCGCGCTTTTGAGAACATGCATAAAATTTGGATAGAGACGTGTCTGTTACATCAGGAGAAAGACCCGCGGTTTCTGCAGGGCGTGATATTTGTGGGTTTGACATCAACTGAAGGATTTCAATTTTATTGCGTTTTGTAATCATAATCCCAGCATGAATTAATATAAATGAGTAAATAATACAATAGATTTACAAGCCTCCGCACACATACATGTCTCAATTTTATTTCGTTTTATAATAATATCAACGTAAATGAATTCATGTGAATAAATAATACAGTTATACAAAATCAAGAACGTGTCTTATTTTTTTACAAGAACATACACTAACAACACTAGTTACACACTTTACGGGCCTCAGCACACGTGTCAGACATAATATCCGTCTTAAAGCACGGCGTTTTGAAGTTGTACTTCAAGGACAGTAGGGCGTTTATCGCGTTCTTGTTAAGGTTGCCTCTGTCGTCCCTCTGGATTTTCTTCAGACTGCTGAAGCAGCGCTCAGGATCCGCGTTGGAGTGGGGTAGTGAGAGCGCGGCGAAAGCCAGCGGAACAAGCGTGGAGAACCGAACCTTCTGTAGGGACGTAACTACCTTCAACATAGCTGCCCAGTATGGATCAAGTGGCAAACCATTCTTGTAGGCGGGGCGTGAACTGTGCGCTATCAACTGTTAGTCTACAAACTCATCCTGTATGGCATCAACCGTCCCGACTCCCAAGGCGAACGGCCAGGTCGCAGACTGCAAGTACATAAACATAACAGTGAACAACTATAGTTTCATTGATATAAGTATGCCTAGATTATATGCCTGTTGGTTCTTGACATTCAATCCGTCAATGATAACAGCCATACGCAAAATATGTTATTAATCTGTGTGAATTGGCACTGCCAACGTCAAAATAAATCTACTCTTGTTATTATGCCCCCCTTCGAAGAAGAGGGGTAAATTGCTTTGCACAGGCATGTCGGTAAGTCGGTCGGTCGGTCGGTCCGTCGGTAGACCAAAGCTTGTCTGAGTGATAACTCAACAATTCCTGGACGTATGGTCATCAAACTTCACATGAAGGTTGGGCCTGACCAGTAGATGACCCCTATTGATTTTGGGGGTCAAAGGTCAAGGTCACGGTGACCTTTAATGCTAAAATAATTTTAAAGCTTGTCCGAGTGATAACTCAACAATGCCTGCACCCATGGCCCTCAAACTTGACATGTAGGTTGGGCCTGACCAGTAGATGACCCCTATTGTTTTTGGGGGTCATCAGGCCAAAGGTCAAGGTCACAGTGACCTTGAATGGTAAAAGGTTGTCCGAGTGATGACGTGACAATGCCTGCACCCATGACCCTCAAACTTGACTTTGAGGTTGGGCCTGACCAGTAGTTGACCCCTATTGTTTTTTGGGCTCCATGGGTCAAAGGTCAAGGTCACAGTGACCTTGAATGGTAAAAGGTTGTTCGAGTGATAACTCAACAATGCCTGCACCCATGGCCCTCAAACTTGATTTGGAGGTTGAGCCTAGCCAGAAGATTGTCCTAGTGACCTTGAATGATAAAAGGTTGTCCAAGTGATAACTCAACAATGCCTGCACCCATGGCCCTCAAACTTGACATGGAGGTTGGGCCTCACCAGTAGATGACCCCTATTGATTTTAGGGGTCAAAGGTCAAGGTCACAGTGACCTTGAAAGCAAACTCGACAATTCTTGGACCTATGGTCATCAAACTTGACATGAAGGTTGGGCCTGCCCAGTAAATGACCCTTATTGACTTTGGGGGTCTTCAGGCCAAGGTCAATGTCACAGTAACCTTTAACGCAAAAAAGTTAACAAATCTTCTCCCACTGATATCTCAACAATGCCTAAACCCATGATCATTAAACTTGACATGGATGTTAAGCCTGACCAGTAGATCACCCTTATTGATTTTAGGATTCATAGAGCCAAAGGTCAAGGTCACAGTGATCTTGAATGGTAAAAGGTTGTCCGAGTGATAACTCAACAATGCCTGAACCCATGGCCTTCAAACTTGACTTGGAGTTGCATCTGACTTGTAGATGACCCCTTATGATTTAAGGGGTCATCGGGTCAAAGGTCAAGGTCACAGTGACCTTGAACAAAAAAAACTTGTCTTGTGATAACTTGACAATGCCTGCACCCATGGCCATCAAACTTGACATTTAGGTTTCTGGTGACCAGCTGATGACTCTGGATTTTGAGTTCATAGAGTCAAAGGTCATGACAGTCATAACACACTTTATCCTCACACTTTAATGGTCATAATCTTAAAACAGCAACCAATCAGCTGTCATTTCGGTCCATGCATATTTCATTCAATTGTCCATATAATCCTGACAACATGGCGCTCAGGGGGGGCATAATGTTTGACAAACATCTCTTGTTTGTATTGTTTCAGGTACATATTACTCACCGGATTTAGCAGGAGTGCTGTCTCTGAGCTCTGGTCGCAGAAAGCCAAGGCTCTTGAGGATAGGGTTGTTCACGGGGAACTTGCTCAACATCTTCTCCGTCATTTCCATGTAGAAGGCGCGGACCTTACTGAAGAAATTTGCTTTTGTCTGTGATGTGACGTCATCACTCTTCATGTAGTTACGAGCGTCCTGACCAACGCCGATGTTATCATCGTCATGCTGGTTGTGGCGGGTTGCGTAGTCCACCTTCGTAACATCAGCTGCGCTCTTTATCACGTGCATCTTTACGAACTTCGACATGACTGTCCTGATCACGCGCATTTCCTCGTGTAGATGGCCAGCCATCGCGTCACCATTCTGAAAAATATAACACGTGTAACACATATCAAACGAAACTAAATATAGTTTGTTACATCGTTATTGTGGTAACCGTTTATACATATTTAGTCATTTATTTAAGTGTTTATTTTATTAACCTGGAAATCTGTGTTGAAGCCGTTCAGTGGTTTTAGGATGTACGATAGGAAGTGGAAGGTGAGCGGTAGAAGCGGATCCTGAAGGTTTTCTACAACCCGTGCTACGCAGCTACCACGCCTTTCTGATTCGTTGTGAATCGTGAAGTAAGCTTCAAGCGCTGGCCATTGTTGAAGATAGCGATTAACGCAAGTCTGGAGGGAGAGCCACCGGGTGCTGCAGTGCTGAACCAACTTGTATGTAGCCGTGTCCGTGAATTCCCGGAACTCTTGTAGAATCTGTTGTCGCTTGGAGCTGTGCTGGAAGTGGGTGTACGTGTCTTGAAGAACTTCCTTGATGGGCATGGCAAGCTTCTTCACTGCATAATGTGTACATGTGCTCATTATGTGGCACACACATCCAACATCCACGACGTTAGGTTGCTGTTCGCCGATTTCTTATTTTCCTGTGTTATTTATTGATGTTTGATTAAATTTACATTGCCATCTTACTGAGTAACACTTTGAATTTGGGCCTCAATCATAAAGCTATAGCTTGGCATATTCTTATACAATCTTCCGTCTCAAGTTTACGTTTTTGTTCAGTACTTAACAGCTTTCTGATACTTTTTGTTAATTTTAGATCTGTATGAGGCCACTATCAAGAAACCAGATGCTCCGGGTGTGCAGTGGGTGACAAACTGCCCAGTAAAATGTGTTTCTTTTTTTCCGGAGAGATATTTCTAGTGAATTGCCCAGATGCAGTGGTGTTGACGCTACAGAACCAACAGAGCTCCATGACAGAGATACATGTTTCGGCATCGTTGTCAGTACTGCAGTGTTGGAGTCCACACAATTTTTGTGTGGAAATGTCATCTGACACTGCCTGTCTAGAGGGGCATACTTCAAGCATAGCTTACAGAAGTGCATGGCCATTCTCTGTCATTTTCAGATACACTGTGTTGTGTGTGGGCAGAAATGTGGTACCACCAGTCACCTAAGCCACCATTCCCCTCACGGACAAAAGGCTAATGGGGACGGTCCCTGCAGTTAACAGCAAAGCTCTCAATTGTAGCCCTACAAACTTCAGGTAAGGGATTAAGCTGGGCTTCAAGATATCTGTGCACACCGCTATAAGTTCATACTTAATTTGAGCGAAATTCACAATTTCAGCATCAAAATCCAGGTTAAGATCCCAATCTGAGCCTTGTCACCTTAAAAAATCTTAAGTTAAGATGTTCTATAAGCTTCAAACATGTTCACTACTTATGACGGATAAGAATTTTCTCAATTTGATTATAAATGCGTTATCCCAGATTTACTACCTCTTCTTGCAGATTCTGCCGAGGGTGTAGCTCTGGTGCACCAGGCCGAATTTCCAGCCATGTGGAATCTACTTTTTCAGCTGAACATGGACCGGGACTAATATCAGACTCCCTAGCAGCACAGTGAGATTTTGAGTATTTATTTCCAGGCTGGTATACTCCAACATACTTCCTGCGTTTAATCTTTCCTTTCCTTTCCATCTTTTTAAAAAAAGTACCTCAAGTCTTTCAATAAAAACACAACTGTGACACCTTTGGAGACTAGATATAAATCAAGGAACCATAATGTGAAGTGAGCCTTTTAGGTGCTTTAAAATCAGAACTTAGTAGAAATGCATTACTTTTTAGCTCACCTGTCACATAGTGACAAGGTGAGCTTTTGTGGTCACAATTTGTCCGGCGTCCGTCCGTCCGTAAACTTTTACTTTAAACGACATCTCCTCATAAACAACTTAGCCAATTTCATCCAAACTTCACAGGAATGTTCCTTGGTTGGTCCCCTTTGAAAATTGTTCAAAGAATTGAAATCCATGCAGAACTCTGGTTGCCATGGCAATGGAAAGGAAAAACTTTAAAAATCTTCTTCTCCCAAACCACAAGGCTTAGGCCGTTGATATATGGTAGGTAGGATCACCAAATGGTCCTCTACCAAGATTGTTCAAATTATGGCCTTGGAGTCAAAATTGGCCCCGCCCCGGGGGTCATAGGTATACTTGATATGTTTATAGTTAAAACTTCAAAAATCTTCTCCTCTGAACTAACTTGGCCTAGAGCTTAGATATTTGTTATGATTCATCGTTTAGTGGACCTCTACAAAGTTAGTTCAAATTATGGCCCTGGGGTCAAAATTGGCCCCGCCCCGGGGGGTCATGGCTATGCTCTATATGTTTAGAGTTAAAACTTCAAAAATCTTCTCCTCTGAACTTACTTGGACTAGAGCTTAGATATTTGGCATGATTCATCGTCTAGTGGACCTTTACAAAGATTGTTCATATTATGGCCTTGGGGTCAAAATTGGCCCCGCCCCGGGGGGTCATGGGTTTTCTCTATATGTTTGTAGTGAAAACTTCAAAAATCTTCTCCTTTGAACTTACTTGGACTAGAGCTTAGATATTTGGCATGATTCATCATCTAGTGGACCTCTACAAAGATTGTTCAAATTATGGCCTTGGGGTCAAAATTGGCCCCGCCCCGGGGGTCATGGGTATACTTGATATGTTTATAGTTAAAACTTCAAAAATCTTCTCCTCTTAACTTACTTGGACTAGAGCTTAGATATTTGGCATGATTCATCGTCTAGTGGACCTCTACAAAGATTGTTCAAATTATGGCCTTGGGGTCAAAATTGGCCCCGCCCCGGGGGGTTAGGGTATTCTCTATATGTTTATAGTGAAAACTTCAAAAATCTTCTCCTCTGAACTTACTTGGACTAGAGCTTAGATATTTGGCATGATTCATCGTCTAGTGGACCTCTACAAAGATTGTTCAAATTATGGACCTTGGGGTCAAAATTGGGACGGCCCCCTTGGGGGGTCATGGGTTTTCTCTATATGTTTATAGTGAAAACTTCAAAAATCTTCTCCTCTGAACTTACGTTGCTTAGAGCTTAGATATTTGGCATGATTCATCGTCTAGTGGACCTTTACAAAGATTGTTCATATTATGGCCTTGGGGTCAAAATTGGCCCCGCCCCGGGGGGTCATGGGTTTTCTCTATATGTTTGTAGTGAAAACTTCAAAAATCTTCTCCTTTGAACTTAGCTGGACTAGAGCTTAGATATTTGGCATGATTCATCATCTAGTGGACCTCTACAAAGATTGTTCAAATTATGGCCTTGGAGTCAAAATTGGCCCCGCCCCGGGGGTCATAGGTATACTTGATATGTTTATAGTTAAAACTTCAAAAATCTTCTCCTCTTAACTTACTTGGACTAGAGCTTAGATATTTGGCATGATTCATCGTCTAGTGGACCTTTACAAAGATTGTTCATATTATGGCCTTGGGGTCAAAATTGGCCCCGCCCCGGGGGGTCATGGGTTTTCTCTATATGTTTGTAGTGAAAACTTCAAAAATCTTCTCCTTTGAACTTAGTTGGACTAGAGCTTAGATATTTGGCATGATTCATCGTCAAGTGGACCTCTACAAAGATTGTTCAAATTATGGCCTTGGAGTCAAAATTGGCCCTGCCCCGGGGGTCATGGGTATACTTGATATGTTTATAGTTAAAACTTCAAAAATCTTCTCCTCTTAACTTACTTGGACTAGAGCTTAGATATTTGGCATGATTCATCGTCTAGTGGACCTCTACAAAGATTGTTCAAATTATGGCCTTGGGGTCAAAATTGGCCCCGCCCCGGGGGGTTAGGGTATTCTCTATATGTTTATAGTGAAAACTTCTAAAATCTTCTCCTTTGAACTTACTTGGACTAGAGCTTAGATATTTGGCATGATTCATCGTCAAGTGGACCTCTACAAAGATTGTTCAAATTATGGCCTTGGGGTCAAAATTGGCCGTGCCCCGGGGGGTCATGGGTATACTTGATATGTTTATAGTTAAAACTTTAGAAATCTTCTCCTCTTAACTTACTTGGACTAGAGCTTAGATATTTGGTATGATTCATCGTCTAGTGGACCTCTACAAAGATTGTTCAAATTATGGCCTTGGGGTCAAAATTGGCCCCGCCCCGGGGGGTTAGGGTATTCTCTATATGTTTATAGTGAAAACTTCAAAAATCATCATCTCTGAACTTACGTGGCTTAGAGCTTAGATATTTGGCATGATTCATCGTCTAGTGGACCTCTACAAAGTTTGTTCAAATTATGGCCCTTGGGTCAAAATTGGCCACACCCCGGGGCCTTAGATATTTGGCATGATTCATTGTCTAGTGGACCTCTACAAAGTTTGTTCAAATTATGGCCCTGGGGTCAAAATTGGCCACACCCCGTCGCTGATGGGTTTTCTCTATATGTGTTATAGTGAAAACTTAAAAAATCTTCTCCGAACTCACAAAGACAAGTAACGTCTTAATTTAAACTGGATAACATATTTAGTACACATACCAATTTTCAATATGGGCCACATACAACAATTAATAACAAATATACATATATAGATACACACGTAAAATCAAGTAGTGACAAGAGCTTAGATATTTGGCATGATATATCATCTAGTTGACTTGTACCAATATTGTTCAATCTTTGGCCCTGGGGTCAAAAATGGCCCCACCCGGGCGGTCATGGGTTTCCTTATATATGTATATGATGAAAACTTATAAAATCGTCTTCTCCAAAACCAAAAGGCGAAGGACTTAGATATTTGGTATGAAGCATTGTTTATCGGACCACTATTAAGATTGTTCAAACTTTAGCCCTGGGGTCAAAATTGGCCACGCCCCGTGTTCATAGGCTTAGGTTTTCAATATTTTTATATAGTCTTATATAATAAAACTTTAAAAATCCTCTTCTCCAAAATATAAGACCTAGAGCTTTCATATTTGGTATATAGTGTTACCTAGTGGACCTACACCAAAGGTATTCAAATTATTGTCCTGGGGTCAAATTGGCCTTGCTCAGGGGTCATTTGTTTTTACATTGTCTTGTCACTTAAACGTCTTTTCCTCTGAAAGTAAAGGTCAGAATGACTCCATACTTAATATGTAGCATCCTTACATGGTCCTCTCTCAACTTTGTTCAAATGGTTTTGTTTGGCCCCTTTTAGGGGTCACCAGAGCAAAAAAATGAAAAACCTTTAAACAACTTGATCTTATTAACTGCTTGATGGATCTTCAAGTCTGAAGCATCCTAGCATGGGCCTCTGTCAGGTCTTTTCAAATAATTTTGTTTGGCCCCTTTTAAGGGCCACCAGAGCTAAAATTATTAAAAAAAACATAACATTTTCTTCGCATGAACCCCTTGATAGATCTTCAGCAAATTTGGTTTGAAGTGTCCTTGCATGGACCTCTCTTAAATTTGTTCACATAATTTTGTTTGGCCCGGTTGCCATGGCAACCTAAAGGAAAAAGTCAACAATTGGTTATAATCATCTTCTTCTCCTAAACCGCTTTGACAATTTTGATGAAACTTCATAGGATTGATCCTTAGTTGGTGCTTTTTCAAAATTGTTCAAAGAAATTAATTCCATTTAGAACTCTGGTTGACATGGCAACCTAAAGGAAAAGTGTCAACAATTGGTTACAATCATCTTCTTCTCCTAAACCGCTTTGACAATTTTGATGAAACTTCATAGGAATGATCCTTGGTTGGTGCTTTTTCAAAATTGTTCAAAAAAAATAATTCCATGCAGAACTCTGGTTGCCATGGCAACCTGAAGGAAAATATAGGCTGTCGTGTCTGCGCTGTGACTTTCTCTTATATGGACAGATTTTAAAATGACTTGCCATATGTTTTCGACATACCAAGACAACGTGTTGTGTGCAAGACCCATGTCCCTACCTCTAAGGTGAAAGATACACTAAGTGTTTATTCACAATGGAATGCTGAATATGAGGACATAAAGAGTGTTGGCTGTCATTTAGTATGATTGTTTTTTTTTCTATGCTCAGAGGCAATTTAATATAACTTGCAATATGTATTTGACACATAAAGGCAAGATCAACTTTTTATGTACTTGTTCATAGATCAATGTCACATTGGGGGGCATTTGTCACATACTTTGACAGCTCTTGTTCAATATTCTTTGAGAAACAAGGTATATTAATAACAAAGGTTAAACTCTTTTACTCAGGTGAGCGATTTAGGGCCATCATGGCCCTCTTGTTTAATAAAAATTCCAAGTTTTTCTATCACAAAGCTCTTAAAATCACATTTTAAATGGTGTAAAGGGACCAAATCAGGGATAAGGAACATGTATCACACAAACATGCTCTTTATTTCGTGTAAATCTATAAATTATATTAGTCTGATCTCCATTTCTCAGAAAATGTAGCTGTTCAAGTATCTGTCTTTAAATTGCTGTTGCAGAACAGTTTTAAATAGCAAAAGGAAAAAAAGTGTATTTCTTTCTCAGATACACACTAAAGAGTTAGGAAAAGTAAAAGTTTTTAATATTTAAAGAAGTAAAGTTTTGCATAAAGGTGTCGGCTCACAACGAAATGCTTCCGGGTCGTAGTACCCCTTCAAGTAGTACTTTAAAAAATGTTTCTCCCCATTCAGGTAGCATTTGATGATGTGTACATTGTATTCTTGTATGTATTTTACAGTTTACACATGATTTATATTATATTTTAAGATAATTGTGGTTTTGAATGATATTTTGCAGGATCTCTTTCATGGGTGGATGGATTCAGAGATGACCCAGAGATGCGGCCATGACTGTGGCACATACACGTTATAGATAGTGACTGTAAAGAAATGATGATAGCAGAAAAACAAAACTATCTTGATATGGTTTTCTGGTGTTAAATCAAAATACAAAGTGTTCATAATTTGTGGAAAAATAGTGTCATAGCTCAATTCTATTCTGCAAATTTGTAATAAAGTGGTGAACTGGAGTGATTTTACATAGAACAAGAAGGGCATTTTCGTTGTGATCCATGTCCACATAGAATATCCTATCATTTTCTGGAGACCATTAATGCTGCAGACATCAGTTATTAGATTGGATTGCACAATATCTCACCTCCTACATGAATGGCACTATCTGATTGGTCACATGCACGATGTGTATAATCCATAATAATCCCTGTAATTTTCAACATTTTCACAATATACTCGTAATATTACAATTAAATTGTACATACTCATGATATTACAATCAAATTGTATATAGTTGTACAGCTGCTAATAAAAGCAATAGTTATTTTATAGTATACTCATGATATTACAATCACATGACAGATGGCCTCCAGCCTTTTTATAACATTTACAATCAAAGTGTACATACCAGGATATTTTTGCTGATTTTTACTTTATATCGTTGCTTTTAATTATTTGGTAATTCCACCACAGTCATTGTTGATGATTTTACTAATTTAGGAATTGTTTTCTTTTCTTTTCGCTGCCCCAATTTAAATATCATTGGAATAAACAATTACAACCATCAAGTGTCTAACATTATATATTTCCACACACATACACACAGTCTTTATTTTATATTTACAGTTATGTTAAGAATACCTCTATTTAATTAAGTCCAAGCGTAATTCTCTATTCCTTCTACCTAGCCTCTCTCCTCTTGTCTCCCTTTACTGAGAAAGGTTCGGTTTACATATCCAGTTCTAACAATTTTAAGGCCAGAGAAAGCTGGACAGTGGCCAAAGAAATGCAGATAGTATTGCGTACATAATAGTTGCCTGAGAAAAGCAGACACTCTGAAGGAAGCCGGGCGATGGCCTAAAAATCTGGACAATTGTCGAATAAATCTGACCACTATCATATAATACTGCATAACATTGGCTGAAGCCTCTGAATACACAAATGCATAGTTAATATTCTCTCTGGAGACCTGGGAAGGATAAGAAACAAACAGTAGATCTACTACTCAAAAGCTTATACTGCTTTGCACATGTCAGTCCAAAGATCAAGGTCACATTGGCCTCGAATGATGAAAGTTTTCTGATTGATAACTTGACAATGACTGCACCTTATAACAACAGTCTTTAGCAAACAATGGGTCGGCTACATCTCAAATGAATGGCTTATGTGTGTTTAAGTGTTCGCTAAAACAGAACGCGCTGTTAAGAAACAATGAAAATTGTTCGATCGGCTTAGATCAATTGCCTACTTTCAAGAATAATTGTAATTAACAGAAATATATGGCCGCTTTAACTCTGATGTTAAACATGATTATGTTGTCGTTATTAACCCTTCGTAAAATATGTGTTCTGTGTGTAAATATATCCAATACCAGTTTACCTGAGAACTTTTTATTTCGTTTCTATAAAACAGTCGAACCCCGTTGGCTCGAACTCCCACAGACCGGCGAAAATACATCGAGCCTCGGAAAATTAGAGCCAGGCGGGATTGTTTACCCTCAGTTAAACGAAATCAGTCCTGTACATAGAGTTCGAGCCAACAAGGATTTTGAGCCAAGCTAGTTCGAGCCAACGATGTCCGACTAATAAGAAAAGAACAAGCCCCACGGATAATCCATCCTCCATGGTGCTGCTGCTGCTGATGATGATGATGATGATGATGATGATGATAGAAAGGATTATGATGATATCATATATGTTATGATATGCTGGGTTGCAGAGGATGGGATAATCAAATGACCGTGATATCGTTTACAGTCCCGGGGGTCAACTTAACATACCATGTTACGAGACTGTGATATCGTTTACGGTCCCCGGGGGTCAACTTAACATGCCATGTTACGAGACTGTGATATTGTTTACGGTCCCCGGGGGTCAACTTAACATGCCATGTTACGAGACTGTGATATTGTTTACGCTCCCTGGGGGTCACCTTAACATACCATGTTACGAGACTGTGATATTGTTTACGGTCCCCGGGGGTCAACTTAACATACCATGTTAACAAAATAGCAACAGATCAATAGATGTTGAGTAACCGCCGAAGTGGCGATAATGTTGTTGATGCTGCTGCTGCTGATGATGATGATGATGATAACAGTTGAGTAACCACCGAAGTGGTGATGATGTTGATGCTGCTGCTGCTGCTCCTTCATGTCCAATACCGTTCCAAGGCGGTGCACATTATGCTTGCTTTAGCCCACACAATCCATCTTGCCGATAAGGGCGTTATTTCTTTAAGTAAGAAATTTGACTGAAATAAGCTTCTTAATTGTGTTAAACTAAAGAACTTTCCAGGAATTGGAGCTTGATGTTAACAGTTGTTGCGTAAGAAATGTACATGCAAATCGTGTTGAGCACTCATTTTTCCCCTGAAAAAAGAAACATAGGACTGATTGTTCAGAGATTTGTTCAAGTTAACAATATTGTAAACGTATTCGTTGTTAACTTTCAACTCTTATCTGTTCTAAGTTAAATGGATACACTTGTGATATGCAGTGTTCCTAACGAGATTTGAGACAACTGTTAAAGCTATACTTGTATTATTTAACATATTAACACATCAGTAAATTGTGTTAAACACGTTTAATCGTGTTGTTAACTTAAACAATGTTCTGAACAATTGACCTATTGTTTCCTCCGTTTTTAAATAGAGGCGTCATTTTCTCTGAAAAAAAAAGAATACCATAATTCGCTTATTGAATTTTATTTTAATGTTGTTAGTTTTAGAAACATTGTACCTTAGTAAGTGCTTTGTTATATCAGTAAAACTGGTACGGACTCTAAAAATAAAACTTACTTGCAATAAATAACACAAAAACACGTTTGGTTTCAACTTTACCACAAGAACACAATGCGTGAAAACAATATTAATTTCAACATCTAGTTTAGGAATAAAGTACATTAATCTTAGTAAAATACATGAAAAGTACATACAAAGTGACATAAACAAAACAACAAAATAATGAACAGAAGAGGAAGCTCTAAAGAGCTTATACAATGTAACGTTCCTGTTCCCTGTCAAGGTTTTAATGATTTGTTGAATATTCAAAAACTGATGGTATAAGACTAGTGTATTTCGAAGCTAGTGGTAATATGCGTTGAGAATATTCGTTGGAAAAATGAATAAAAGGAACGGAAAGAAACAGGAGACGGAAATGATTGACTTGTAATGGATGGACGTGGAAAGGTAATGAAGCATGGGGTAGGTGTGTGAACATTCGGAGAAACATAAACTTATACCGACATGATTCCCTAATGAGGAAAGTGCCAGGCAGTGCACTGCACTTAAAGCTGCACACTTACTGATTGAACGTTTTGACAACTTTTTATCACTTGTCTTGGAACAAGCTAGTCTATGCAAAAATGCATGGAAACTGGTGATATAAGACTGCTGACCTGTCATCCCAGATTTTCATATTTAAGATAAACAATTGATGTTTTATGCATTTTTTTCTTAAAGCTTTTAGCCATCAAACACTAATTTTCAAACGGAAATATAAAAATCTGTGATCTGATCTTTTGTCAGCAGTCTTATATCACTGGTTCTAAAACATTTACGAAAAAAGTCTCATTCCAAGACAAAAATTGAAAAATATTGTCAAAACGTGTGAGAGCAAAGCTTTAACGAGTGGTTAAAATGTACACTGCGCAATTGGCGTCTTGAACAGTTATGCATGTACACGTTAGTTTACTGATTTTATGTTTTTATTATCGGAAAAAGTACTGGACGCGTCTGAAATAGTTGATTGTTGTCCCTGGATATGATAGATAAATATGTATTTGAACTTAGTTACTTGGAAGTATATCTCCGTGGCACACCGGCACGGACAGAAGGATCCCAACACTTTAAACAGCATGTTATTATCATGGTCTACAATGTCAAACTTCACGTTGAAGATGCTGAACCTGGGAACGAAGTCCTTACATTTTGTTAAAGCTCGTATACTTGTATGCGACTGCAAGAACACGTTAATAAGAAACGACACATATTGCTCTGTGTTTGAGCTACGACTTCTTGGATGATTATATTATTATAAGATAAAATGAAATATCGAATGAGGTCCCTGCAACCTAACCTATGATGCCGGTTAAAGGCCTAGTTAAAGTTTTCTATTAGTGACACCCCCACCCCAATTGGTGTATAGTACAGAACCTCTGTGTATTGATCTTCCTCTAATTGCCTGATGCAGTCTTATTATCTCCGATCTCTGTATCCTGCTGTGCAGGTTTGGAGGTTTTATTATGGAAATGGACCCTAAATGGCACTGAGCCAATAAACAAATACACAGAAAATTAGCCCCTACTGTGACATCAGTGCAATTAGCAGAAGATACACAAGAGGGGATTGTCGTGCCAAACCCACCTTAAACTGGGCATTTAAGTTATATGCTAGTAAAGTTGTATATTGGTGTTTAGAATCCAGTACTTCTGTTTGACGGCTCCAAGGGAACGACCCAGGCAGTCGACCGCGTACAGCTTCTGAAACAGTCAAGTCAGCAGCAGCAGTCGCACCGACAAACAATCCTGCGTGGAAGCATTCATACAAACATGTGTGCACGTATCTGTATGTGCTTCGAGCCAACGGCGTTCAACTGTAATATCAAAAATCAGCAAATTTATCATTAGTACTGAACAAGTAGGATAGTTCAAATAAAATGAAGATTCGTAGTATTGCCACTGAAGTCTGAACCGCTTTTCTGTATTACACAAAACCCTATGAATTTTTCGGCATAGGTCCAGATGCCACCCCTACTACCACTTCCCGAGATATTACTAAGTATTGTCAGGCCGTCATCTCAATTAGCTGTTCAACCATATTCGTCCGCGGCCGCGGTGTCTAGCCGTCACATAGTCGGTTCGTATAGATCACAATCGCCTCCCCTAAAAATGCTAAAATACATGTCTACCTGGAGTTCGTCTCTATGTTCTCTATATTTTTGAATGATTTATCCCAATGTGTGTATAACAAGTTTGAAGGATTGGCCACTATGTCTAAGGCCACTTTGGAATGCCTTAGTAGTGGTGATGATGATGATGATGATGATGATGATGATGATGATAAAGTCTATATTTAAAGCATTTTTATAGTGCTGTATGCAGATGACACGGTAATATATACTGAAAGGATAATGACTTACAAAGTGCCTTAAATGCTATGTTTGGTTTGTGTATGATATTGGATTTGCAAGTCAATGAGGATAAAACGAAAGTTGTTGTGTTTAGTAAATAAAAAATGAAAAATAATGTAGATTTTTCCTATAACAATAGAATACTTCAGTGTTGAAGAATTTTCTCATCTTGGAACACTTTAATTATAATGGAAGTTTTCGTAAAGCAAAGAAAAACTAGTTGAACAAGCAAGAGGAGCTATGTTTTCTGTTATTCAAAAGTCACGAAAACTCTACCTTCCCATTTCAGTTCAGTTACATCTATTTGGTTCTATGATTGCTCCAATTTTGTTTTACTTTTGCGAAGTATGGGGTTTTGAAAATATTAAAATAATTGAACAGTTTCAGCTGAGATATTGCAAATTAATACTCAATCTCAAAGCCTCCACTCTTAACTGCATGGTGTATGGTGAACGTCGTGTAAAAACCATTGCTTTACAACTCAAATCAAGAGTTTTATGATACTGAAGCAAGAATGAGAGCAAAAAAAGATTGTAAAATATCTAAGTTATTATATAATACGGTTCTTTAACTACATTCTAGTAATGTTATTTTTTTCTCCGTGGATATCCTCCATTACCAAGACTTTAAGCGAACTTAGTTTGTCTGATTATTTTAGAAGTCAATCAGTCAAAAGCCCTGGTAATTTTAAGTCAATTGTAAAAAGTAGAGTGTCATTCGGAACTCCTCGGCCATTTATTTCAAAAACAACCTCGGATGTATTTGGAATGTTTACATACTCAAAAAGGGGTCCCTAGACTTACCGAAATACGATTATTTACCGAAAGACGGATAAAATTACCGAAATACGCATGAAAGTTACCGAAAGACGCCTTCTAATGCATTTATTTTTAAATAATCTTGTATATATAATGATTATACGCATTGTAGCCAAAAATTATAAAATAATATTTAGAAATAATGACTTTATTGACAAAAGAATTTCCCTTTTTTAGTCAAATAGAGTTATCTCCCGTCGTCAACCGAAATACGATTTATGGATATGGTTAAACTGGAGTAAACATGATAGAAATTTACCGAAAGACGCTTGCTATTGTATTTATTTTTAATATTCATATATATTTGATAATTTTACACATTGTAGCCAAAAATTATAAAATAATATCTAGAAATAATGAGTTTTTTGACAAAAGAATTTCCTTTATTTAGCCAATAAGAGTATTCTCCTGTTCTCAACCGAAATACGATTTATTGATATGTTTAAGGTGAAGTAAGAACATGACAAATATATACAGTTAACTTAATACTAAATTTTTATTTTATTTTTCATCATTTCTCTACATACATGACACATACATTTGATTAACATCGAACATGGAAGGCTGCGTAAAACATAAGTCATACACATAATAAAATTACATAAAATATTGAACGCTGCAAATACAAAATAAAATGATTAACTTACAATATGTATTTAAATCATTGACAAAGACATATATACATGTTAATGACAAAAGCTATGGTAAATGTACATTGAAAATTCACCTTGTGTTACAAACAAATGTGTCAGACATACAAACAAAAATGTTTTATTATTATGTGCAATATTTATTATTAACTATGTAGATATCTTCATCGTTGAAATCAAACAGTTAAAGTTAAAATACTTTATTTTTTATGGTTTAGCATGGTGCATTAGAAATAATAGCCTGCATTTCCAGTGTCTGCAATGGATTTGGATTAGTCTTCTGACGTACGTGTCCCTACAATGGCAGACCTTAACTCTTTGAATTAACCTTCAACTAGCTCATTGGACAGGTGAACAAACTTTGTGAATGGTTGTGACCTCCATTCCACAGTTTGTTTTAGGACATGGTTAATGGACTCGCAATTGTCGCTGTTTAAAAACTTCTTATTTCCATTTTCATATAAACAAAAATTAAAATTTGAAAGCCCTGAACTATACTGTAGATCTAAGTTAGTTTAAAAGAAAATGATTTTAGCGTCATTTTCGACCTATTTTAAAGGCAATGTTTCAAGTATATTCCAAAATACTTTCAAATGCTGTTTATTGATCTAACATTTCCATAAGAATATAAATTCTATTATTTGAATCCAAATTCATAATCATTTTCATAATACAACAACTAATAAAGTTATTTTTACCTGCGTTAAATCGTCTTTCGGTTGGCGAAGGGAGACAACTATTTCACTGACATATTGTCTTTATTCAATTGAACAATAAGTAAATATTTTTATGAATTTTTTCATTTTTATGAGTGTGTTTTAGTTATATGAATATTATGAGATCATCATTAATTGGAATAATTGATTATTTTGGAAGCTTTTATCTGTCTTTCGGTTGGCGAGTCGGCACGCGGAATTCGATCTCGAACACTGAAATTTCAACTGCCTATTACATCATTATATTTTAATATTTTTCTCTAAAATTTTGTTTGGTAATGTATTTGTATAATATTAATATAAAAACAATAAAATAAATGCATTAGAAGGCGTCTTTCGGTAACTTCCATGCGTCTTTCGGTAATTTTATCCGTCTTTCGGTAAATAATCGTATTTCGGTAAGTCTAGGGACCGCTCAAAAAGTGGTACGTTTAAGTCCGCTGCAAGTAGATCGCGTAGTAATTTTATTTAGCAGTTAAACTTTGTGACATTAATCTTGGGATTCTTAAATGTGTTTGCAATAATACAATTCAATGGCAATCAATTTAAACTTAGATCAATAAATACAGCTCTAAAACACTACATTTAATTAATGATATAATTCAAAAATTTACGAACTACTTCAACTGATGTACCTGCATACATCCGAGGTTGTTTTCGATAAAATGGCCGAGGAGCTCCGAATGGTAGAGTGTATGACTAATTCTTGCAAAACTGGACTAGTACTGTTGATAATTCATTCAAATGTCTTGTATATAGAATTTTTAAGAATAATCATTGTTTTAAAGATTATCTTGAGTTGTTTCCTAGTAACCTTGGCTTAGTAAAATTCTAATTTAGGACCACAAACCATTCTTTGCCAGTTCAAAAAGGCAAGCATTTGAACATTGAGAGAAACCAAAGATTATGTCAGTTACGTACTGAAAATGTTATTGGTGACGAATTTCACTACTTACTTGAATGTAACCATTTTTCAATCGTTCGTAAAAAAATAATTGTTCCTTATAGCATTCGTCACCCAAACTATTTTAAATAAGATGAACTATCTTCTTTAACGCCTAAAGGTTTCACTTGCTTATCACAAACCATAATACGTGTGATTGAGTAAACTGAATTGCTGTATTTCTTAATCAGATACAATTTTTTTTTATAAAAAAGCCGGGTACATGCTAACAAGAAACGTTAGCACATTGAGCTTTTTCTGACATAATGACTTTAACCGGTGGGTTTTCTTGATCTAGTGGTAATTCGGGCGATACTATTTCCCGGTCTCTCCTTGTAAAATCCGGTCTCATAATTCCCGGTTCATAACTTATGGCCCCAGGCAACGGATTGTGTTGCTGATGTTTATAACACGATTTTGACAATCTTATTTGTTTCTATATGTAACAAAATGGTATAAAATATATAAACATTATGTCTTAATTTATGCAAGTTGTTATAGGTCTACACTATTTGTGTAATTCGTGTTAAAGGTGTAGAGAAAGATGCGATGACAGTACAAATGCTCATGTTTTTTGCATAAAAGATTGATGACGGCTAGAGTATGAAGTAACTAAGGATTGCACCTTTTAAATTATGTTATGTCAAAGTTGTTTACTGTTCTTCCTTTTTTGTTTACCCCCCCCCCCCCACATTATATTTTTAAGCATTAATGATTACAATTGAAAAATTCCATGTTTGCATATCCGACTCATATCGATACGATACGATATGTTTATTGCGTAAAACATTATACAATGTTCATGGCATGTAAACAAGTAAATCAATGAATGGAGAAAAAGTACACAAACACATTTTATGGAGCTAATAAGTGCAATGTTATAACATCCTATTAAGTATGCGTGTGCTTAGACATAAAAGCTACTAGATGAAATGTGTTTATTTGAAGTTGCGCCATACTTAAGTAATCAACACATTATGTCTCCATTTTTCGCTAATATTGAATACACTTGAATACCTCCGTCATTATTACACAACTTTAGCCGAATATATTTTATTTGTCAACTTGAAGTTTGCAATAAAACTCTAGCTGTTTAAGAAATCTGATGCTTACTATTTTTTATGTTTGAATTTGGTTATATGTTATCATCGTATTATTTCTAATCAAGATTATTAGAGCCTTTGCATAACAATCATTTATTCTATAAAATTGCCTTTATAATAAACAACAATATTTTTAGGGTATGAACCGAACAGTAGCCGTGCGTGTGTAATAAAAAAAATGGCTAATCCGTTTATCATGCCCTTAAAGAGGGACATTCGCTAATCTCTGACACGCGTTGCATAACGCATTTACACCTTTCATGGTATGACATCATTGTGTATTGTCATAAACCTGTTATGAAGAGTTCATTGACAAAATAAAATGATAATAAATAAACTTCTGAAATATTCGGAAGGCTATTTTACAAATGAAATATAACTTACAAGATACAAGAATCTTTATTTAAAGTCGTCATGATCGGTGGAACTACGATGCTCCTAATTTATAAAAAGTAACAAATCTCAGCTTATAAAAGTTCCACGGCTTTTATAACAACCAAATGTACATGCATGTGGTGTCTTTGCAACTGCTAATGCTGTAGATTTTTGTTTTAAGAATGGCTATGTAAATACAAATGTCAATTTCGTTGTAAGTGAAATGAGGGAACATCTAGTCAGCTGTCTAGAAAATAAAAAAAAATCCATTTCATAAAGAAAATGAAAAGTCGCGATCCCTATGACTTTCAAATTAAAAACATTCTGTTCATGTGAAATTCCAGAACTACTGAGTTAACTTACAAATTTGATTTACATGTAGTCAAGCATTGTTTCTTTTTGTATTACTATTATCAATAGTATACTTATAACTGAATTTAATATGAAAAAAAACACACACACAATGTGTTTGTTATTCATGACATTAATTTTAGTACATGTGCATATTTCATGTTTTTATTTTTGCCTTAATTTATTATATATTTTATTGATATAAAATAAATGGTGACATAATTATCATCAAATATCTAATGTTTTAATCAACTGTCATCTTTTGTAATCCTATTACCCCCCGCGGTCATTAACACCTTTTTGATCACGCCCGATAGCTACCATAAAATTTTGAAAACAGAGACCGGAGGAGACCGGGACCGGGAAATAGTATCGCCCTGGTAATTCACAGACTAAGCACTGAGCTTGGATACTACCGGTTTCAAACCAAATCCACATATCGCTTGGGTTTTAATGAGATGAAAGTAAAGAATAAACACAAGCGGATTCAGTTGGGGGTGGGGGCTGTGCGCCCCAACCCCTAAAATCATCCAAGTTTACCGCAAAAATTCCCGAAACCCCGCCCTCATAAAGCCTTTATGTTTTTTTGACCGTTTGCATCTAGACGTTTGTTCCATTTCAGAAAGATAACTCTCGTTTCGCGCGGGAATGCTTTGACAGAAAAAAAGGCGTGAAAACCTCATCTTGAACAGTATCAAAGGTGAAAATGCATTGTTACATGTTTACTTTTGCACAGCCTACACCTAACAATATTATTTACAAGTTCATTTTACACTTCAAGGCCTTCATATTTGCTTCATGATTTGTTGATTTTCGTACTCAGTCTTCTTCGAAATGTTTGTACATGAAGGCGAGTAGTTCTCAGTCATTTTTATTGAGAACAATGTCAATTTTTGAGGTTTCCACTATCTGATTGAGGGGTGTGAGTGAACCAGTAGTTCCCCCATACTAAAAGGTCTTAGTTTACTTTTTATGTAATTGTCTGAGAAAAAGAAACTAAAATCACTCAAAATGCACAATTTTTGACTTGTATTTTTGGGGGGAGAGAGTATCACCCAACCTTGTCCACCTAAATGGCTGTCAACGATACTTTTGACAATTATTTTTACTATGGCAGACTCGTGACGTCCACTCTCCTAGCAAAAACTAGCCAATGGTCCATGCGCAGAGAATCCTAAATGTGGCAACAATTTTGAAATTATCTCTCACAGTTATAAATTCAAATTTAAAAGTTTCGTGAAAATGGCGATTGTTATTTTAAACCATGCAGTACTAATACAAAACAGAATAGTCTTTCTGACGGTGTATTGTAAATGATAAACTGTTGAGATTGAAGTTAATAGCCAAAACCTAAATATTGTAGCTGTTTGTTATCAAAATGTAAACACCTACTGGAAAGTATAAAAAATGTATCAAAGTGCGAAAAAAAAAATACAAGAAAAGAAACAAGGTATGAAAACTCTAGCTTACCAGATTTCACAGAAGAGTACATTTTTCTTTGTTTAACACTGCACTGTTAGATAAAAAATACACATAAATTATTATATATGCATGATTTTAATATGAGCATCTATACTTTTGTAAAGCAAACAATCCATTTTAAAATGGGTGACATGAAAAGAGGAGTCAATGCCGATTTTTTTTTTTGCCAAAACCAAATAAAAATAAAAGTTCTATTGTTATCTTTTATTTTAATTCTGGCCGCCGACTGTCATTTTGTCGTGTTTTCTACTATTCCGCTATTCTATAGCGGCTTTTTTAATTGGATGTTCACTGTGGTTGTATATGATGTAAGCCAATCAAAATCATTGTTATTACGTCGTACTAGGCCTTCCAAACAAGATGTCGGCACTTGATGTTAACAACAAAACATATGATATTAAATATTTGAAATTGATTCGATTTGACGAAAACACTTGAAAATCACTGATACGCAAAGGAAAATAAACGTTAGCAGTTGTGGAAAAAACTAATGCTCAGCTACAAAAAGACGTTAAAATAAAGAAATTCCTTGCCGAGAAGTTGACAGATAAGACAAAATCGTTTGGAGTTTTAAAATATTGTTCTCATCTGAGAGGGACAAGACGTTCAATACATCATTGTTGCATGTATGACCCTAATAACCTCAAGCTTGAGGCATAATAATGTGGTCTTGACATGGCTTTGTGTGCATGTATATTTATAGAGTTCAACTGAAAAAACAACAAGAATTGAGCATCAGCATTTTGCAGGAACTTTATTCTTGGTCCATTTGAAACATATATTTCAATTAGATACTCATTACCAGAGTTATACATAACTAAAATGATTATGGACAATAATTTGGCACTTAGAGTTAAATTTTTAAACATGCTAAATACTGTACTGATTAGACTAAGCTTTGTTAAAACTTTATTTCTGTTTAAGATATTCTACAGAACGTTTTGTTCAACTATTGGACAATATAGATTCCAGTTTTATTTTTCATTTATATTTTATTTTCTAGGTCATGGCGTTCATTATGTGCAGGGAGTGTGCTAAACGTTGAATTGTGTACAGCCCAGCAAAATTGTCATCTGAGGCTCAGTCGGTCACCAGAGTTGAGAAAGAGGTTCTTTACATCATAATGCAGGGATCCGCTCTTTCACGCAAGGACTTACAGGTACCGAATCATTGTCAAGGAAGGCTTTTAATGCAGTACTTAAGAAGAGGCATCTTACTATGCAGGTTGGACATTCACCTTTTCTAGCCTGAAAATCATCTACTTGAATGCCACGCTCAGTGCGCAGTTTATTCTCATCAATTATAAAAAAATGAATGTTGGCAAAGCATCTTTTAAGTGGCAGCCTGGAAATTTAATATGACTGACAACTTAGTTTACTTAGGTTGGGCCTGACCAGTAGAGGACTCTTGTTGATTTTGGGTTTCATCGGGTCCAAGGTCAACGTCACAGTGACCTTTAACACGAAAAAGTTAACAAAGTTTCTCCCAGTGATAATTCAACAAAGCCCTGATTGACTAAGAAACTTAGGGTAAAGTTCTAGGGCAGGTAAAAGTTTAAGGGCAAGTTGGGATTTTAATAGAAAAAACTTCTTTACCGTTCATTCAATTGACTTAATACTTCGCAGAATTATTGACGACAATCTTACAACAAGATTACATAACTCCATTTTAACCCTATGTACAAATTATGGTCCTTGATTGACTTTTTTTTCTTTCTTTCTATTTCTTTTGACAGACACATTTTTAGCTCACCAGAGCATGAAGAGCTCAAGGTGAGCTATTGTGATAGGTCTTTGTCAATCCGTCTGTCCGTCCATCTGTCTGCCCGTCAACAATTGCTTAAAAAACATCTCCTCTGAAACTACCTGGCCAAATCCAACAAAACTTTACATGAAGCTTCCTTGGGTGACTCTCTACAAAAATACAACATTGGGCATGATTGATCAAGAACAACAACAACAGCAACAACAACAAAATGACTGACTTTCTGTTTTGCTTAAAAAAAACATCTCCACTGAAACTACCTCTCCAATTCAATGAATCTTTACAGGAAGTTTCCTTGGTTGACCCTCTACAAAAATACAGCAAGGGGTCACGATTCAACAACAACAACAACAACAACAAAATGGCCAACTTCCTGTTTTGCTTTTAAAAAAAAACCATCTCTGAAACTACCAGTCCAAATTCAATGAAACTTTACAGGAAGCTGCCTTGGATAACCTTCTACAAAAATACATTCAGGGGTCATGGTTGATCAACAACAACAACAATCTGGCAGTGTTCGAAATTCCGAGGCTACCAATTTTCAGCTGGGGCTACTGATTTTCCACAGAAACTAGCCCGACCCGGCCTTGACAAGGGTGAAGTCGGATTCGCCAAAATTTACGATGATCAAAAAACTAATTGCTCTGCGATTCAGGGGTCAAGCCATGTGCTGAATGTTTGTTTATTTAATCAATGAATATAAACACATATCAAAATTAATTTACGCCTGAAGTGACATGTTATTATCAATCAGTTTCTAACCAGTGAGTGTGTCTATTTATAGCCGCAGTCAAACTCTATGAAGTCAATAATTCCACCCATTATGTAAATTAACGGATAACATCGGCAGTTTCGACAACTTCGATGACTATGCAAATCAACCATGCTAAAATAGCAATAATCAACATTGATATTTTACTTATTTTGTTTAAATATATTTTATTTATTTGCTAAAATAAAAAGAAAGATATTTAAGTTTTTAATGCGAACACAAAATAACCATTCTACAAACATCGTCTTAAATGCGCAGAAAACAGGTGCCCGTTTACTTCCTGACAAATTTAATCAAAGTGAAAGGTAAACTGTCGGATATAGTACTCGTTGACAGTGTACAGTACAGTAAAGTTCTATTTAATACCTTTGAATTGCTTTGCCATTTATTTTAAAGAACAATTATAGGAATATTGGCAATATAAACATCGATATATTTTTGTTGTTTCTTCCGAAATTTGAAAGTGAAACTGAATGTTGAAAAGAGAAAAATGTCATTGCACAATCGCTGGTGGATATCGGATTTGACAAGGATGCATTTGATAATGGAACTTAAAGAACATGCATAATTCTTTCCATTTAATAAATGATATGTTCAGAAAATATTTTTCTCTTTTTATCACCTTTTTGAAAACTTTATTAGTTACTGAACTTTTGATGACAACACTAATATATGTATGACTATAATTTATTATTGACGCATTGTTCAGATTGGGGAACATTTATTGAAACTGTATGAGCGTGCTTGATTACATGATCAGAATCGTTGTGGAATCGTATTTAAACTTCCAAAAATTATTATGAACAAGTGATACTTTATAGTATTTAAGTTTGGGCTAGTGAAATTGGTTTTGGGCTAGTAAAATTTCCTATCTGGTAGCCCGAATGGGCTAGTGGAATCAAATCCGAATTTCGTACACTGATCTGGCCAACTTTCTGTTTTGCCTTAAAAAACATCTCTGAACAGGGATGATAAAATTCCGGATTAATCCGGAATTCCGGATTTAAGGCCTCAAGGATCGATTTTGAGATTTTTTTCTGGGGGGGGGGGGGGTACAGGGAGCGATTCGAGCTCAGTTCGAACAATATGGGTACGAAAGGTGAGTTTTCCAGAAGTGTAAAGACGGAAATTATCAAACCTATTTACGTCTTGGCAGTCGAGCTACATGATTGGTTAATATAGCATCGGGTGATTACGGAAATTACCGATGGGACTAGAAGACAGTATCCGGATATGACAGACGACGAAGACGAATAAACGAGTATTGGAAAAAACCCGACCGCCACCAACTTCTAAAAATATCGATTCGTCGATTTAAAGGTATATTAGCTATTTATTTTTAAGAGAAATTCCCGAAACGTTTCTTTTTAAGTTAATAGAATGTGATCAAACTGAGAATGGCTTTTGCGCATGTAGCAATATTTCGGACATCCCGATTCGGATTGTGTCATAATAATCGATTTTTATTTTACAAATTTTATTTGGCCGATTGAAGTTTACGCTGTAAACCGTTTCTTTTGTTCTCATGTTTGAAGCATTGTTCTCAATAAGAAGTGGCTGTTGACCATTTATAATGGAAGGTTCAAATGAAAATTGGGTTGGTTCAAAAAAAATAATAATTATATATTACATATTTTGTAGTAGTAATATAAATTAAGTAGGAGCAGTTTATTTTCTATTTGAAACAGTTCAACAAAACTTCTTGAGGAACCAGTTTGAGTGAGATTTAATTTCTATAGTTGTAATTTGTATTTCCAGGTATGTTGATGGTTCCAAAAGTCAGGAATGAACAGACACCTCAGCCAATGCATCCAGTTGTTCCTGTCAATGACTGACAATTCAATGCAGAGGCCATGATACTTGGATTTATGGCTGAACATGACCTTCCATACTCCCTGGCACCACATGTAGTGAGTCTTACTTAAGACACTTGGCAAAGATACAAAAGCTCTCAGCGAATTAAAACTTCAAAGGTGTACAGGCCAGCATCATATAAGATGACTTACGGCAAGCCATTTCAATGATGAACTTGTGGAAGAGTTAAGTGAAACTCTGTTTTGTTTGAACTTAGATGAGTCAACAAACACAAACAATGAGAAAACTGTTGCAGCTATTTTTCTGCTATAGAGAAAGAAATAGTGTTGAGACATTTGGCCTCCTTAAAAATCACAAGGGCTGATTCTGAATCAATTTTTAAGGAATTTGAAAGCCTGTTTGAGAGACTTGAACTGCTGTGGGACAATCTAGTTTGTGTGCTACTGGACTCATGTAACACCATGAGGGGAAAAAAGTCTGGCTTGGAGACCAGAATACGTCAGCTTGTCCCTCACCTCACAGACATTGATGGTGACACAGTCCACCATGCCCACAACGGCTACGCTGCCAAAGCATTTACAGTCCCGTTTGGATATTACTTGGAATAATATATATAATAAATAATAATATTATATTCTCATCAAATATGCAGAGAATGGAATAAATACTCTTATGATATATATATATATATATATATATATATATATATATATATATATATATATATATATATATATATATAAATTGAATAAATAACACTTTTACAATAAACATTTGCAAGCTTGATAATTGATATGTTGTTCATTATTATAAATCAAACATCCCACAGTGTAGACTGTTCATACACAGGCATTTGATCATAGCCAGTTGAGTTTTATGGGAAGTTGACAACTGAACCAAAAAGTCAGGTACATGTCTTATGCCTGAGACTTAGGGCTATTCCAGTAAAACATATGTCCCACCCCAGGAAGGCACTTTCAAAATGGACCATCCCCCTTCAGAAGTTTATTTGATGAGAAAAGAACCCCCTTTAGAATATTTTCTGAGCAAATTCGGACCCCCTTGAGAAGTTTATTTTTTTATACGTCTATATGCAAAGATTATTTGCAATTACTCTTTTGTAACTCTTTGATCAGGTGAGCTATATAGGACCTTATATCTCACCCTAGTTTCTAAGCCAATCATCACCCAGAGATTTTCAAATCTTTGCTCGAATAGGTTTCATATAAGATCACATCTGCACCCAATAAGTTAATTATTATAACTAGGTCAACAGACATGGCGCGCGCCAAATGAACTTCGAGCAGCCAATGGGCACGCTGTATACGGCCTTGTTCGATGATTGGCTTAGAAACTAGGGTGAACTATAAGTTACAGCTCATGTAATGGAAAATAACAAAACTTATTACTGGGCTTTGCTTGTAATAAATTTTGTTATTTTCCATTAATAAATTTGGTTATTTTCCATTATATGGACTATAACCTACACACCACGGTTCTTTTGTTTCTTCATATGTTGCTATAAGTGCATATTAAGCCACATGAGGCTGAAACTTTCACCCATGTAATTATATACAACCTAAAAATACCTTGTGGTCGAAATGTTAAGGGGACGAAACATTCGGATTTATAACATTTACGCAATACGTACAAATTATGATTTCTAATAAAATTCTAGACAACTGTTGTCAATTTCAGGGGTCGACACTAACCATTTTTCCAAGGGATCCCGAAGGGACACCAACATTTGAAATCAGGTGTCCCTTCCTGAAATTAGGAGTCCCTTCCACTTTTTTCATTGTTGAGCCTGTTTTAATATTAAATTCAACATCCTTTTACTTTTCAATTTGTAATGCAAGTATAAACCACCATAATTATTATACATGTTTTCAGCAGCATGTAATGACAGGTTAGTAGCACTGAATGGCAGTGAGGTATATTTTGGTCTCTAAGTTGGTAGATTGGGTTCAAAAGCGGGAGAATGTCTAAGTCCCTTTTGTTTTCAGTCAAAAACAGAGATGGATACAATGTAAACAAAAACTTGATGTTGTTACTATTTTTAGATTTTTGGAAAATACGCATAAAATACATCATGGTTCAGGGTCTTGTCAAATGTCGGTGCTTTTCATTAAGAAACTGTAGGAATATTACATCTGGCTTGTGAAAACTCCAATCAATATTTAGTAGAGCTGTTGATTAATCAATCAGACTGCCCAACAGTCGTAGTGCATACTGGAAGAGCAGACGACTAAAAATTGTGTATACATGTTAATTTTCGCGCCAAAAAGTCATAAAATTTTATAAATTTATTGAATTAATGAATAAAACCCTGCAAATTTTATTTCTATTATTTTTTATCAAGGCATAAAATATATGTCTTTAAAATTAACAAAGAATATTGATAAGTTGAATGCCAATTAACAAAGAATGCTGAATGTAGGATGCAGTTCTTTTGTGTCGTAAATGTTACTGTAAATACTCAAAGGTCGCATCATATTATATAAAAGGTATCATCAGAGTTGGCATCTTTTTGGGCGGTTCTGACACATAAGCAAAACAATTCCACATAAGTATTTTACCGATAATAAATCTCTGTCAGCTCTGACCTTGTTTAAAATGTAAACAACAAAACGGAAGCGTTAACCTGCATGCGCCAGTGAAATGACCTGTTTATTTATAGATTCATGACGTAACTATAGTCAAATAGTCAGCTATACTTTCGCTTTGATGATGATAATGATAATTAATAAAATTGTTTTGACATGTGCTGTCAAGAAATTTAGGGAGCCCGAATTTAGGTAATAAATTAATTAAATGCTACTTATTTATTGATATTTAGCGTTTATCACTCAGAAATTTAAGTGTCCCGACGGAATACCGGACTTCGAAGTTCAGGTGTCCCTCCTGAAAAACTGGTGTCCTCGGGATCCCGGGACCCCGTTAGTGTCGAACACTGCAATTTGGTATACTTACCACAAAACGTATCCACACATGCGGCGCAACTATTGGTTTCTAGCCAATTTTGTAGGTTGGTCTTCGACCACGACTTTACAAATTCTGGCGCCTCCGCATTCTTGTTGTCAAGGGACGCAACTTCTTCTGATTTCCGGTACCGCGGAACCGACTCGTAATATCGCGAAAATTTGTATCCAAACCAATTCTGTACACGACGTTCGGTAAAATATGTTATATGGATAAAAAAAAAACGGTATTTCACCATCGGGCAGTGAATATAAATGAGCAGATACGGTCAGAAGCAAAAAAGAAAATGACGCCCCCCTATAGAAGCGAAATTGGACTTATCACCACCCCCTACAGTAGCAAATTAAGAAAAAGACCTACCCCCTACAGAATTTCTTTATTTTGCTGTCCTGGGGTGGGACATATGTTTAACTGGAATAGCCCTTAGGTAAAAAAGTAAATTTAACTTTATTTAAAGACAAAGGTGTTGAACTTCACTGCTAAGATTCCTGATAATTGTTCTGATTGCGGATGTCTCCTGTTGAACATAATTATATCTACCAAACCGAAAGGTTTACTCCTTGAACAATGAACACTATTCTAAAGCAAAAAAAGGACCCCTGAAATACTGAAAGCTTTGCCCTGGACCCATCGGGGGCCTTTAGCGGCCCCCTGAACCCCACGCAGACATTTTCAGGATTGGCAACTTGGCTCTGTTATCATCCCTGTCTGAAACTACCTGGCCTAATTCACTGAAACTTTATTGGAAGCTTCATTGCATGACCCTCTGCAAAAATACAACAAGGCATTGAGATTGATTAACAACAACAACAAAAAGGCCGAGGTAGCTTCATTGAATGACCCATTACCAATATAAAACAAGGCATCCTCATCAGTAAAGATATGTTTAAATTGCAATATTTATATTAATGCTTTATCACAGAGTTGTGGCCCTTTGCTTAGATGAGCATTTAGGGTCATCATGACCCTCTTGGTATATTCTTAACCAGGTTTTTACAAAGGGAGAATTATTTATTTAAATCACTTGTGTCATTGTTTGGGCAGGCCGGTTGGAGGGCAGTGTCAAAGACACCTTTTGACCCCAATTGCTTTTGAGATCAAAAGGTGATGGTCGTGGTTACCTTCAAGTAAAAAACAAAACTTTGGCTGTGACCTTATGCTAAATAATGGTTTCTGCTCAATAACTAAAGAACGCTTGTACCTAGGAACTTCATACTTGGTATGCTAGTTGGTCAGGACTAGTAGATGACTTTGAGATCAGTAGGTCAAAGGTCATGGTCACCATGACCTTGAGGTGAAGAAACAGTTTCCGCTCAATAACTATAGAACGCTTGCACCCAGGAACTTAGTACTTGGTATGCTAGTTGGTCATAACTAGTAGATGACTCCTTTTTATTTTGAGATCAGTAGGTCAAATGCATTGAACCGTACATGCAGATGTATCACATTGCTTATAACACATGCATCTTTTGCAGTTTTTGCACATTTTTCCAGTTCAAAATTTACTTTGGTTGTCTTCAACGTTAAATCCCAGTTAAAAGCATCAGTACTCACCACATGACTTACATGAACACTGCTGTCGAACAAGTCAGACAGATCAACATGAAATTGATAAATGGTAACTTTTTGAAAGAGATTAGCTCTGCTGAAAATAATAAGTTGCTTAAATGCTTAAGCTTTATTGACAGTTTAGTGCGTGAAATGCTCACATGATTTGCAAGGTGCTCAGAAAAGTCTGCTTTTTAGCTCTACTGGCAAAATGACCACAAGAGCCATGCCAGTACTTTTTCAGCTAACCCAAACACAAAGTGGAACTATATGTTTGTTGCCTTTTACCCATACAAACATGCTGTGGATTGAAAATGACCTCAAGAGCCATGCCAGTAGAGCATAGGTCCTCATGGGCATCTTGTTTAAACTGAGCAACCATTATGCACTAATTTTGACAAGGAAACTCATCTGAGATGATTGTTACATTATCTTATTTTTTTAATCATGTAAAATCAATGGTTGTATACCACGAAAATCTAAGTAATTTAAAAAAAAAGCATGATTTATGCTGGCAAACCATTATGGGCTATTTTAAAGAGGGAAACATAGACAGCAACATAATTGTTATGATCCTTATTTTATTCATGTTAAATGTTGACCTCTGTCTAGCTGACAATTCCGGGGTAGTTTAGAGAAAATACTGTGCAAATTTTTGGACCATCTGGTGTCCAGCCCTTTTAAATATGAAGAGGCATTTCATCAGCAATATCGTTGTGTATTAAGGTGTGAATAAGAGGTAAATCTCACTTGAAAATATTGTTGAATTGACATGGTTCATTATGGATGATGTCAGTGCCAACTCCTTGCTTTCTACATATTCATGATTGTAATCAAGAAATCAGAGCATTGAAAAGACCTAGAGACTTTGGAAATAGCGTCATGATTGTCATGTCTGATTAAATGAGGTAATGCATTAAAGAGGTGATTGTGAGATGCATGTGATATGTAATCTATGTATACAGATGAAGGAGGGCATAACAATGGATAGCATGGTTGCAAGATGGTAGGAGTCTTTGGTGAATAATTTATCATTTGTTTTTAAGAAAAACTAATGCAACAACTTCTTCCATACCATACTATTGTTTTCATATCATGCATCATTCACAGCATACTACAATTGACAGATTGTTAGTGATTATCACTTTTTTTGCAAAATGCAGAGACCAATTGCCTTTGCAACATCATGCTTAATGAAATAATACACTATCAAACATGTTTTACATTAAAACCACACTTGTTGCACATTACATACATTAGTAGATCAAAATCTGTCTCGACACCCACTTTTCCATTCCTACAGTCTTTCAGCACTTTCATTGCTTTGATTACTTAAATTTGGAATTCCAGTTTTGCTTAGAAATGAACAAAGGCAGAAAAGATGTTTGTTTTTTCAAAAATAGTTTAAAATTTTCATACAAAAATAGTTTAGTTTTTATTTAAAAAAAAAAAATATCTTTACTTATAGAACAATTTTTGTTTTCACATTTGGGATGAAAAAGGCTAAAACATTTACACTGGATTGCTATTTGAAGATGAGAAGAAGGAAAGTTAAAACCCTTTGAGAACTTAATCCTTTTTAATCTTATATCTCCTATTTTTAACAGGAGTCATGAGTTTAATACTTGTACGAACATTTTAACAAAGAAATGGGCCACTCAACTCTGTTATCACAAGCATTCCAACTTCTGTTAAAAAAATCCAGGGGGGGAGGGATTTCTGAACAGGTGAATGATTTTATCATAAGCATGTTGACAGTTGAGCTATTACTATCATATATTGTGACACATGCTTCATTCATTGTTAACAGGGCAATGGCATCAGACTCAATGACAGACAAAGGCAAAGACATTGGTGTGGCTGAACAATACCATGAAACCCAAGTGCAGACTTATACATAGGCAACAAGAAACAGCTGATTGAATACTGGGACATTGCTGGGACATTGGTGATGAAGATGGAGACAACCTGGACATAAAAGATAAGTCTTTGATGACTGGGTTATTTAAGGTGGTAGTGACCTATTTAATAATGTGAAAGTCAAAGAGATTCTCTTCAGCAAAGTTTCTCATTTTACAGAGACTGTGCGTGAGTTTCTGTTAGGAACAGAACAGAACAGAACAGAATTTTATTTAGACTTATGCTCATGCATCTCGTCATACACAAAGTATACAAATAATTATTACATACAATTTAACAATACAGTGGTCAACAATCAAAATCTGGAACGATGTCAAAGCAATATGGAGAATGTTCATTTGAAAAAAACATTTAGAAAACATAATTACTATATTAAACAATATAAACAACATAAACTTTAAGTCACTGCAAAAATATTTTAATTATACACGGTCATTAATTAAAAGAGTCCTTCTGTTATTAGCCTGCAATAAATATTTGCACAAATTCACAATAATTGTCTTATTTTGGTTGTTAATTAGTTCAATAAACTTGAACATATTTGGACGACAATAATAGTACCTTTTCAAAAATTGGTTGCGTATATCATTATAACAACTACACTTAATGAAAAAGTGGAATTCATCCTCTAGTTCATGTAAGTCACACAATGTACAAAAACGTTCATTTCTTGGAGTTCTATTAGGACCATATCTTTTAGTTTCAATAAACAGATTATGAGATGACATCCGTAATCTAGTTAAGCATTTCCTATTAGTTTTGTTAAACAACATATTTAAATAATCGGCCATTCCAAATTCATTGTGCAGGTGGCTGAACACAGGAATTAGTTTAGAGCTTGTGTTGATATCTCCCCTCCACTTATGTAAAAACACGTCAATAAGACGTTGCTTAAAAAGACATATAAAGGTGTTTGGTTCGTATTTTTCGGGATGGAGCCACACATCTAAAAACCCATTTTCCTCAAGTACGTTCTTGATTTTGTTAGCCCAGGAATTATACCCATTAAGACACAGTTGAACTGATTCCCGATAAAGAGAATTAAGTATAATATTTTTTGAATCTTTGGCCTTAAACCAATATTTTATAATTTGAACATATCTATTAATATATAACGGGTATCGTCCTAACTCCCCATATACTGCTGCTGTACAACTACTTTGTTTAGGAGAGAGTCTTTTTTGCAGGAGGCGTTTGTCTTTGGATATTTACAAACTGTGAAAGTTCTCTTTTAGGCAAAAGTGTTTCATTAATGAGAAAGACACTTTGGAGGGTATTGCACATATGAATTACTAGAGCCACTGATGGACGAATCTGAGGGCAATTATTTTGTTTGCAATAATTGACAGGACCAGCTCGTTTCCATTGAACCCAAAGGGTATTGCACATATTAATTGCTAGAGCCACTGATGGAATATCACTTTATTTATTTAAGGGGCTGCTGATCTTTTGGTTAATCCTCATCTTGGAGGACTCCTTTGAGAGCTTCTGGATGCAGTCTCTGCATAGCCGAGTTATCTGTTTAGGAGCCTTCCTCTGATGTTTGAAACATAATTATCTTTCTATAGATCGCGTTTTTTTTCTTCTTATTTTGGGAATGTAACATATACCAGTGACATTTGGATTTTGGAATTATACAGCTATCTGGTTGAAATTTGGCCAGTTGACAGTGCTTAACCGAAGAATAATGATGTTTGAATATGAAATTGTAAATATAATAATACATAATATAAATTAAAATACATTATTTGACATTTTAACATTTACACTCGAGGCAAAAGAAATAAAAAGTGAGTCGATTTCATTAAATGGACTGTACACAAGATTGGCACTAAAGAATTTTTTCTGTAACGAATCTCAGGGCAATTATTTTGTTTGCAATAATTGATAGGACCAGCTCATTTGAATGAACCCAAAGGGTATTGCACATATGAATTGCTAGAGCCACTGATGGAATATCACTTTGTTTATTTAAGGGGCTGCTGACCTTTTGGTTAATCCTCATCTTGGAGGACTCCTTTGAGAGCTTGTGGATGCAGTTATCTGCACAGCCGAGTTATCTCTTTAGGAGCCTTCCTCTGATGTTTGAAACATAATTATCTTTCTATAGAGAGCGTTTTTTTTCTTATTTCGGGAATGTAACGTATACCAGTGACATTTGGATTTTGGAATTATATAGCTATCTGGTTGAAATTTGGCCAGTTGACAGTGCTTAACCAAAGAATATTGATGTTTGAGTATGTTATGGTAAATCTAATAATACATAATATAAATTAATAATACATTATTTTCTCATATAGTTTTGACATTTTAACATTAACACTCAAGGCAAAAGAAATAAAAAGTGAGTCGGTTTCATTAAAGGGACTGTACACCAGATTGGCACTAAAGAACTTTTCTTCTGCAACAAATCTGAGGGCAATTATTTTGTTTGCAATAATTGACAGGACCAGCTCGTTTCCATGAACCCAAAGGGTATTGCACATATTAATTGCTAGAGCCACTGATGGAATATCACTTTGTTTATTTAAGGGGCTGCTGATCTTTTGGTTAATCGTCATCTTGGAGGACTCCTTTGAGAGCTTGTGGATGCAGTTATCTGCACAGCCGAGTTATCTCTTTAGGAGCCTTCTTCTGATGTTTGAAACATAATTATCTTTCTATAGATAGCGTTTTTTTTTTTTTTGGGAATGTAACGTATACCAGTGACATTTGGATTTTGGAATTATACAGCTATCTGGTTGAAATTTGGCCAGTTGACCATGCTTAACCGAAGAATATTGATGTTTGAGTATGTTATGGTAAATCTAATAATATATAATATAAATTAATAATACATTATTTTCTTATATAGTTTTGACATTTTAACATTTACACTCATGGCAAAGGAAATAAAAAGTGAGTTGGTTTCATTAAAGGGACCTGTAACACCTCACTTACAGGGAGGTTAACTACGTTTTTATTGACATGAGAAGATTAAATAATTAAATGTTGTGTTAAATGTTCACAGATTGCCATGACTCAGAAAACCTCAGTACCTGACAAATATTTCACATCAGGGACTTTCATTGTAAACTGTGCATCCAACCTAGGATACCCCAACAGTAACTTCCATTAAGAGTAAACTATCTATTGGGACCCCATATAATTACTTAACACTCCAAATTTGTTGATCATGAGGACCCACAGTTGAAAATCTTTGGGAAAACTCTGGAAGTTTCAGCCTATTCTTTGGGAAAATTTTCAGAACTTATAACAAATGAATATTTGATTAAACAAGACCCATCTGAAAGATTATATATGCATAATTTTCAATGAAAGGTAACAGTTTATCAAGAATTTCAAATTTATAATATTAATGTGATTTTTGTATGCATGCTGGTAGCTTTATATTTAATTCAGTCAAATGTCTAATAATTGATTACACAAAATTTAGTTTTCCCATTCTCACAAAGCGGTGAACACTGGAAATATCAAAAAGTGTTATTTTTTATTTGTTTATCACAGTTATATTCAACTTTTTACACATATACTATCAATATAATTGCAACAGTTTGTACAAAGCGAATGCAATAAAATCTAATGAAAACCTCCAAAGGCTCACCTGAGGGTTAGCACAGAGACCAAAGTCAATCAGTTTGAGATTCTGGTCTTCATCTAGCAGAAGGTTTTCCGGTTTGAGGTCACGATGGGCGTATCCTTGGTTGTGGATGTAACCAACAGCCGCCACAATCTGTCTGAAGAAGATCCTTGCCTCATCCTCACCTAGCCGATCCTTTGCCACTATATAGTCAAACAGCTCACCCTCAGGACAATACTGGAATGCAAGGCAATTTGGCAAGGTTCACCTATTTTCACAGGAAATAAAGCAGAGTATGGTATCCATATATAGCCATACTAAGACTACAACCCACACAGTGCATAACTAATCAACATTTTTTAATTGGTGTTTCAACAGCTATCATTTGTAAATATATAGTTGTTTTGTTTTCACAACATAAAATCAGGAATTATATTTCAACAAATGGGAAGACTGTATGTTTAATAATTGAGAATGGGGTCAAATTGGGGTCAAACTGACATAATATAATCTTAAAGACTTTTTATATTTTATTGTCTTCAGATATTTCATACCTTAATGTTTAAAATGAACCGTAAAGTAAATATGGCATATATTTGGGTGAAAAATAAATATCCAAATTGTGTTTGAAAACCAAGGGTGAGTTGCTAAATACTTTTTATGAGCAACTAAAGGGACTAAATTCAGCACAAAGCACTTGCATTCATTCACTCCCTGTCCAAATTGTGTTCAATAACCAAGGCTGAGTTGCTCAATACTTTTATGAGCAACTAAAGGGACTAAAAACAGCGCAAAGCACTTGCATTCATTCACTCCCTGGGAATACCTCAAGAATCATGTAGAACCGGTCTGTTGTCTCAATCACCTGGTAGAGTTTACAGATGTGTTGGTGACAAAGTTCCTTCATGGCCGCAATCTCGGTCTTCACACGTGGCAGATCCTCCTGCCATATACACACAAATAAAACACATGCCCTTGCAAATTGTACACTGTAAACAACTTATGATTTGAGGAGCATTCAAGATTAATTTTAGAGTTGAAAATAAGCTGTTGAATCTACCAGAAAATTATTGAATCTAAAACTGTAAGATTGGAGTGAGAATTTACATGTATGACATGAATGAAGCAACGTTTATTGAAGATAATGATTTTCATTTTACACAACAAACAATTTTAGTTATGAGTAAGTAAGAACTGTTATTAACTATGTTCACAATAACCGCTTTACTCTAATATGTAGTCTATACTTATATAAATAAGTAATATATCAGCTGTTGAAACTTATTTGCACTAACAAACAATTAAGTCAGAAGATTCTGAACCCAAAAATCAAATGGCATTATTTCATTTTTACTTACACCAAGGGATCTCTTGTCCATGATTTTAATGGCCACTTTTTCACCAGTGAGGGAATGATATGCAAGCTTCACCTTGGCAAAACCACCTGAATGAACAAGTAAAATAACCTTTGAATGAAGGAACAGATCTAATGAAAAAATATCATTTCTACAACGTCTAGTGAAACAAGACTTCTGATAGATACCTGATAGAATGCTACAATGTGACATTTTTTTTTGTAAATTACAATTTTCCTCCACATGAGTTAAGAGAGTAGAAGTATATTCCATGGCCGCTCGTGTAAGATAGGTACATCCCAACCAGACCATAGGCAGAACAAACATCTTACATGAGCGGCCATTGTGGATGCTTTTGCTCCCACGTGACCACAGTAAAATAAAAGACAATAAAATGTATTGTTTTCTCAGGAGCTCTTTTGAGCACAGCAGGTACTTTTTACCTTTGCCAGTGGGCAAGGTAAGGATTTCCAGCATGGTCAAATATTTTGATCTACTGAGGTGGGAGAATAAAGTTTTTCACCTGAGCCGATGGTTTCCCGAAGGTGGTAGAGACCCTTTAACTCTGAATAGCTCATCTTTATGTATGTACGAACACACACATCAATAGTCTGAAATAAAATAATTTTAAAACTGCCTATCATTCACAACAATTTTTTATCCTACAATCAGTGTAGGAAAATAAGGAAATTGTTACACACAATACTTATTTAAAGGCTTATTAATAAAATATATTGACTGAGCATTGTCATTTTTTAATGTGTATTGAATTCTAGACAGTTCTGCATATTTCTGAATTTGAGCATCTATTATCAGTTGGTTTTATTTTAAAAATGTTAGATTAAAGCAAGAACAGCTCTTTCAGTATCTTTCAGTGTTGCAATGTACAATACACAGGCCAGTATTAGTTAAAGTTCTGCATTTGGAAATGTTTGGAGTTTAAAGTTCTGAATAAAGATCTTATAGTTATGGCCAAGGTTACAGGGCACACTTTTCCTCCTAGGTTTACTTTACTGAAAAATGCATTAATGATTGTAAAAGAATGGATTTTCAGAATTTATTGTTCCCTAATATAATACTCAACTCATTTTTTTCTTGAAATTTGTAAAAAGATGTACATATCTGACATTCTGACCTGTGAGATTGGCGAAAAAAAGGCCGGCACAAAGGATCAATCAGAGGTTGATAATTCAAGTAATGCACTAGTCAATTGTAACCATGGCCCCCCGGCCCAGGTCCGAGGTAGCTACAATAATGAGCGATCAGGGATACTTTTTTATTATTTTGACATTTCTTATGTATCCCTGTAACGCTACAACTCTCTACCATTTAACACCGGGCGAAATAATATATAGTAATGTTATGCATCGATGTTAAATAATAATGACAAAATTGTTCAATTATACCAGACAGTGATCTAAACTGGGTCGAATTTGTCATTAGAGTCGTTATTTTCACATAAATATATACTGGGTCTAGAGTGTAGAACGGTATTTGTGACCCAGAATATAAAAAAAACTATACACATTTTTTTTCTCTCCAGATTTACAGATATCGGGATACTTGATAAACAACACATGTAAGTGTTTTATGATATCTGAACATGTTATTTGACATAATGAGATGAATAACTATGTGTTTAATAGTAGACAATAGTATTTTCATTGAAATTTGAATTTATAACAGAGATAATTTCAAAATTGTGGCCGCGAGGAATCTCTGCCAAAGGACTGTTCGCTACTTTTTGCTGGGATGGTGGAAGTCATGAGTGTAGGATGATATCCCCCCCGGATCATTGCCCCTCCAGACATTAGCCCCTAGGGCCATATCCCCCCCGGATGATAGCCCTCCCAGACAATAGCCCCCCCAGACAATAGCCCACCTGCATATATATAAATGACTTTACATATATACACTCTTTTAAATTTGCATATTCATAAAACTCATAAAACATAAAAAAATGGCATTTAGTGGTCCTTTTCTGGTTCTCTATACAGACTTGTGAATCAAGTGTTCAGCGAACAAAACCTATAGTTACAGTTCAAACAGTGCATACCCTGATAAGACAGACTGGATTGCACTAAAACATCTTCAAAAGAAATAAAACATATAATGTCATTATCGCATTAAGGATTATCACCCTATTAAATAATTAAAGGTCAATGCAAATGATAATTAAAGGTGAGAACTTACTGATCAAAGATTATTAAATAAGTGCTTAGTCAACAAATAACAGAGAAAACAATTAACTTTTAAAATAATAAATGTTTCATTGTAAAATCACATGCTTTTTCCGTTTATTTTTCACTATTCATGATTTTTTTTCATTGATTTATGCCTTTGGGTTGTTTCATTTTATAATAAAAATCATTGTTTTGCAAATTTGCTTAAATAAACTGGTTATACTATGCATTTTAATATTGGGGGGGATATCGTCCGTTTTTTCACTAAGACGGGGGGGCTATCTTCCGGGAGGGCTATGGTCCTAGGGGCTAATGTCTGGGGGGGCAATCATCCGGGTGGGGATATTATCTGTACCTCGGAAGTCACGAGTCTGCCATAGTAAAGAAATCGTCAAAAGACTCGTTGGCAGCCATTTAGGTGGACTTAGGTCCGGGGGTACAGTTTTGAAATTAGACTTTCGGATAAACAAGCCCGAATTCTTATACTATTGCATGGAATCATATTTTTGAACAAGCCCTGCTATATAAACTTCAGAATTTGAGCAAGCCCGGAAGACATTTTAACAGTGCTGGGCTTGTGCACCGGGCTTGTGCTAATTTCGACCACTGGGTATACGAAAAATAGCCAGGGAAATTTGAAGCGGTTCAGCATTGCCAAGTGGCACCAAAACACTCAAAATCACTGGGGTAAAGCTACACTTTACTGTTATAAACATAACATAACGCTAACAGGTATGCCTTTGATTTAGACAAAAATTGAAACAACACTCAACAGCTTGAGCTGACCTCAGACCAAAAATTAAAAAAAAAACCGCTGTCATCTTGTCATTCCTTACCCAGTACGGATTTGTTAAGTTTTATGGTATCTTTACATCGGAAAACTCACATATTTGTATTTTTTGAAACCACTATTAATACCGAAAAACTCCAAAAAACGTGAAGGAAAATGTGTTGGTTTTAAAAATGCCACTTCTTTCGTCCAATCAAAACTCAAATCGCTGTTATACGCTCGATTTACATTTTAATTTCATCGAATATGGTTACAACCAACTAATTTTTTGAATCAGTGGCACCGGACTGTACTCTCGAAATAAAGTGTTATTTTTATTATAATCGTATTATGCACCAGTCAGTTGTAACCACGGCCCCCAGGTCCGAGGAATAACCGGGACTTTGACTTTCGGTCCAGCCAACCCCGGGTAAAATCCCCGCCCTGCGTGGACGAACTGATGGTTAAACCCCGGCCAAATGCCCCCGCACCCAGAGAGTCTATATAAGGCCCAATCTCCTCTAAATTTGGCGCTATGACAAAACCACCGCGGTCACCCGGCCCTGCGGGGCCACCTGGAAAGTAAAAACACGGCCATTTCTCCGGCTATCCCCGGTATACCACCGGGGGGGGGGGGGGGGTTATAATTGGATGGTGCATTACAAGCACTGTGGATCCAGATGGGTATTTGTGTCCCAGTGTTCTTTAAATGTGAACACGGTTATGCTTATTACTTGAATTTTCCACTTTAGATATACTACAGTGTATGAAGAGGTAAGGCGAGTGGCGTTGGGATAGATTAGCCGCCGTACGCTTTGCCACACGACGTCTATTTTATTTTGACTAGAAACAGCTTTTTGATATGCATTTTTTTAAACCAAAAATGCCTATTTTTTGTAAACATAATATATGTATCCTTTTCGTGACCCGTACATGCAATACCTTACATATTAAATTTGTGTACTGCCAAAAATACCGGCAGATAATAACACGACAAAACCAAATTAAATAAAAAATGTCAAAATAAATAAATTTATACCTATGCTCACGTATGTTAACATAACGCTCAATCCATTAACCTTGCTCTTGCTAAAAAGAGAAAAAAATACAGTTTAAAAGGGTTGGCCATTTTTAGCTCTATTGTTACATTATTTTCCAGTTTGCATATAGAGACTATTGGTTGGGTGAGCCTCGTTACCGGCTTACGCACGTGCCCTCGGGTCAGATTTTTCTATCCGTACCGGAAACACATGATAGATACGTATATTCTTGCAAACCGGACGTGTGTTTCCGGTCATGTGACCAGTGCTGAAAAAAACAACCATCTGTTACATACCCCATGTATGACGCGCCACTTTTTATTCAAGTTCTTTAATTGTATGGTTTATGAAAAAATATATTATGCCATTTCAATAAAAGGCAATCATATATATATACGTTTGCAAGACTTTTAATTAAAATTGAAAATAAATAATTGTTAAAGCTGCACTCTCACAGATTGAACGTTTTGACAACTTTTTTATTTTTTGTCTTGGAACGAGCCAATTTTTGCGAAAACCCATGGAAACCAGCTATAAAAGACTGCTGATAAAAAATTAGATCGCAGATTTTTATATTTCTGTCCAAAAACTGATGTTTTATGCATTTTTTTCTAAACGGTTTAAGCCATAAAACATTATTTTTGAAACGGAAATATGAAAATCAACGATCTGATTTTTTTGTCAGCAATCATATATCATTGGTTTGCAGATATTTATGCAAAAATTAGCTTTTTCCAAGACAAAAAAATAAAAAAAATTGTAAAAATGGTATATCTGTGAGAGTGCAGCTTTAAAAACGCTATTTTTAGTTATTTAAAATTACTACGCTCTATGACGTCAGTAAACAACGTCGCACTCGCTTTTTGGTGTAATTGTACAAAAATAAGTTCGTTTTCTACGTCATTTTCCCGACAAAATGATAAATTTAGATATACAAGAAAAAATATCAATCATGTTTATCCGGTCCGGATCGAAAAATTATGCCCTCGGGCACGTTGCGTGGCCGGTAACTTGACAAGCCTCGTTACCGGCTTACGCACGTGCCCGAGGGTCGGATTTTTCTATCCGTACCGGAAACACATGATAGATACTTATATGCATTAATTACATCAAAATGCTCGGTCTTAGATTAAAATTAGCTAAACGTTTTGGACGTTGTCCCCGAACCATCCATACGACGTTTACTGCCGAAATGTTTCGTCTTAGGTGCTTGGGCGCAGGCTAGGTGCACCACCAAAGTGCACCCACTCTTAAATCAAATCCTGGAATAGCCCGTGCTTCATTCTGTTAATGAATATCTACGAGAAGATATAACAAGTGTTACACATCACAACAGTAGCAAGGCGTAGGGCCGTAACAAGTGTTACACATCACACAAGTAGCCAGGCGTAAAGCCGTAACAAGTGTTACACATCACAACAGTAGCAAGGCGTAGGGCCGTAACAAGTGGTCCACATCACACAAGCACACAAGTAGCCAGGCGTAAGGCCGTAACAAGTGTTACACATCACAAAAGTAGCCAGGCGTAAGGCCGTAACAAGTGTTACACATCACAACAGTAGCCAGGCGTAGGGCCGTAACAAGTGTTACACATCACAACAGTAGCAAGGCGTAAGGCCGTAACAAGTGTTACACATCACAACAGTAGTCAGGCGTAGGGCCGTAACAAGTGATACACATCCCAACAGTAGTCAGGCGTAGGGCCGTAACAAGTGTTACACATCACAGCAGTTGCAAGGCGTAGGGCCGTAACATGTGTTACACATCACAACAGTGGCCATGCGTAAGGCCGTAACAAGTGTTACACATCACAACAGTAGCCAGGCGTAAGGCCGTAACAAGTGTTACACACCACAACAGTAGCCAGGCGTAAGGCCGTAACAAGTGTTACACATCACAACAGTGGCCAGGCGTAAGGCCTTAACAAGTGTTACACATAACAGCAGTAGCAAGGCGTAAGGCCGTAACAGGTGTAACACATCACAACAGTAGCCAGGCGTAAGGCTGTAACAAGTGTTACACATCACAGCAGTTGCAATGCGTAAGGGCGTAACAAGTGTTACACATCCCGACAGTGGCCAGGCGTAAGGCCGTAACAAGTGCTACACATAACAGCAGTAGCAAGGCGTAATGCCGTAACAGGTGTTACACATAACAGCAGTAGCAATGCGTAAGGCCGTAACAAGTGTTACACATCCCAACAGTAGCCAGGCGTAAGGCCGTAGCAAGTGTTACACATAACAGCAGTAGCAAGGCGTAAGGCCGTAACAAGTGTTACACATAACAGCAGTAGCAAGGCGTAAGGCCGTAAAACATAACAGCAGTAGCAAGGCGTAATGCCGTAACAGGTGTAACACATCACAACAGTAGCAAGGTGTAAGGCCGTAACAGGTGATACACATCACAGCAGTAGCAAGGCGTAAGGCCGTAACAGGTGATATACATAACAACGGTAGCCAGGCGTAAGGCCGTAACAAGTGTTGCACATCACAACGGTAGCCAGGCGTAAGGCCGTAACAAGTGTTGCACATCACAACGGTAGCCAGGCCTAAGGCCGTAACATGTGAGACACATCACAACGGTAGCATGGCGTAAGGCTGTAACATGTGAGACACATAACAACAGTAGCCAGGCGTAGGGCCGTAACAAGTGTAACACATCACAACAGTAGCCAGGCGTAGGACCGTAACAAGTGTTACACATCACAATAGTAGCCAAGCGTAAGGCCGTAACTACAGTAGCCAAGTGTAACAAAATTGTACGAAATCGCGACGTTTTTGTAAGCAATGTTTAACATGCATAGGATTCCGATTTGTAGAGGCCCTCCGTTTCATAGTTGTTATAAAAAGGTTTAACAAAATCGCTTCGATACTGTAACACATAACATAAACGTAACAAGGGTCTTACGATCGTGTAACACCATGTAACATGATTTGTGGAGGTGTAACACCATGAATCATGATTTGTAGAGGGTTTCAAAGTTGTAGCTCGTAACAAGGTGCAACAACGATTTACAAATCGCGACAGCTTTAACATGAACGTAACAAGGGTGCTAGAACAGTGAAACACCTTCTCACATGCACTGGAGTCCGATTTGTTCAGGTTTTCGCAGTTTTTACACGTAACAAAGTGCTGTTTCTCAATCAATATCGCCGTTACAAGGACGTAACACTTTTTAACATGCACAGAGGCACTGAGCTTGTTCTGTAGTTTTACACAAATGCATAAGCATAGTATGCTGATTACAAGACAGTTAAGGCAAATGATTTTGGATATCTTTTTCAAACGCAATTTACGCAAACGCATGGATAAAGACGCTCTTATTGGTACATGTACAGTCATACTTTGGCGTTAAATTGAAACTTTACAGTAGCGTATGTAAATACATCAAATCATGTCAACACGTCGGCATACAACCAAAAAACCATCGACAATTTCAACAGCATTAATAAATTGGGCGATTCCATTAACATAACGTTTTAAACGTATACATATCGCATGTCTAACCTGTAGGTATCGCTTACTTGTATATATAACTTACGACAGCGTATCACATCGTATGACGAGCGTTCTCGACCTTTGCCCAACGCACGCATGAGTATCTTCAGAATACATAAGGCGCATATCTACAGTACCGCATTAACATAATTCATACAGTAGTCAGCGAGCTATCAACATCAACATGGCACCAATACAGCAAACAAGAAGCCTGCCAGAGGCTGAGGTCAAGCAGAACCCATCAACACCATCATCGTCCAAAGTCGCCGATTCACCTGCTCACGATTTCCCAGTTGTGCCCCATACCGGCCGTTCGCAGTCACCACCCTCTCTCCTCCTCCTCATCCCGGTGATGGTTTCCGTAACTCTTTTGTTGGCTCAATTGCTTTACCAGTTGCCGCCACCTCTTCCCGCCAACCTTAGGACCAGACCATCCGCCGTCTGACTTCTTCTCCACCTCGTCCTATTGGCACAAAGCCGACTGATGTTAAAGAACAATTAGTTGGTATTCTTGTCGAAGCCTTCTCTGATGACGGGTGGAGAAGTGATGGTGAGGTACTCCGAATACGTCAATATGCGTTGCAGATACGTCAAATACGCGTTAGTTATGGGTTAGCAGTTACCCATATGTGGTGATCAATAAGTTTACTGTACGGTACAACACCTTCATGCCAACATATCTCGACGTATGAATAGCCTACCTCTAATATACTTAACGTATGTCTAGAGTATGCCTTACTTATGAAGAGGACGTCGGCATACGCTAAAAAGTTTTGTGCATGCACACATATTACATATATCGACCATTGCGTATAACGTATGGCACCTTATACAAGCGTGATTTAACGTACATACAACTTATACCATAAACATACCCTTAACTTATGTAAAAGAACACCAGCGTGTTGGTGAAACTTAACATGCGTTGGCAGAAGTTACCTCTTTACGTTGAAGTGTGACTGCACCATAAGCCTTACTATCTGTATTGCAACAGGCGTCAGGTCAGCTTGTGGTGTAGATTATGAGCTATTGTTGGAATACTTATTTTGAATTTGTCTTAACTCCGTAGATATATTATTCACTTATTTATTCATTTATTAAATAATAATTATTTAACACGTGTATTGATTTTCTAACCAACATCATTACATTCTATTTGGAGTTGTATTATCTTTTGATATAATTCGGATTGAAAAACAACAACAAAACAGTATTTGATTTACGTAAAAAAATACCAAGTGATATGGTAATCCAACAATGCATAAGTAATTTAAAGCGCGGACACAGCATGTGTACCCTGACCTTTAAATGTCTCGTGTGACCTTGACCTTTGAGGTATGGACCCAGGTCAAGGTCACTGCACATCCTCTTACTGAGGACAACATTTGTACCAAGTAATATGTTAATCCATCAATGCGTAAGTTAACTATACCGTGGACACGAGCATGTGTACTCTGACCTTTAAATGTTTCGTTTGAACTTGACCTTTGAGGTATGGACCCGGGTCAAGGTCACTGCACATCGTCTGAAGGAGAAAAACATTTGTACCAAGTAATATGGAAATCAATCAATGCAGAAGTAAGTTATAGCGCGGACACGAGCATGTGTACCCTGACCTTTAAAAGTCTCGTTTGACCTTGACCTTTTAGGTATGGACCCGGGTCAAGGTCACTGCACATCGTCTCAATGAGGACAACATTTGTAGCAAGTAATATGGTACTCCAGCAATGCATAAGTAAGTTATAGCGCGGACACTGAATGTTACAGCCAGACGGACGGACAGACAGACGGACAGACAGACGAAGTGTGTTCCTATAATCCCCTCCCCTCTCTGTGGCGTGGGATCGGGGGATTAATAAATGCATTTATATATAAAAGAATTATTTTTTTTATTTTCCCTTGATGATATATCTTCATTGACCAGAATTAAATGTAAACAGACACATAACCTATCTTTTATAAATGTTATTATATTTAAGATCTATTTTTGTTGTAAGAAGTAACGGAACCCTGTACATTTGAGTAGCACACTTGCAGATAATGATTTCATGTGAATGTATGGATAGGCTAATTGTAAAATTCCACTTTAATTATAGATAAAGGAGCAGAAACTTTGAATTAAGTAAGAGTGGGGAGTGTAATACCAAGAAAGTTTCATAAGAGTCTGAGAGGAGAAGAATAAGGGAATATAGGTTGAGGTTAATATCAGACCCTACAGATTGCCCAATTATGAGCCAAGAATTTTTAAAGGTTGAAAACAACAATTACAGGGAAAAGTTAAGAGAAAGCTTTATAACAAATATGATGAGCTGATAAGAAGTAAGGAGGGAATCCTAAAAAAGGAAAGATGAAGAAACATGAAATAGCAAATAAACAACAGAACAGTGAAAAAGTATTTGTCTCCACTGGTGAGAAAGAAATTACAGGTGCCTATGACAGTAGCAATGTTTTGACAGTATTTTATGATTGTTTTTCTGAACTGGATACTAAGAGGTGTTTACTAGTATGTCACTATTGTATATCAAATTTTTAAAGCAAAATTTTGAATGTCTACTGAGAATTCCATTAACTTATATATACAATGGACTTTACTATCTAAAGATTTCATTAAAACAATGTTGCTAATGAATAACAGACAGTTTATAATGTGCAAATCGATATAATATTTTATTTCTTAGGGGTACTTGTCAACCAAAAAGCTTGAAATCTTGTTAACTATATGTTGTCCTGTGTGTACTATTTTACTCGTACTATTTCAAACCGAAAGATTGAGTAAACTAAATAATAAGCAATCTAGCTGTACTTATATATGACTTAATTATCATTTAAAATAAGGAAAAAAAACGTATTATCATCAAAATTGCAATATTGCTTCTATTTTTTTCCATATCTTGCAAGAGAGTTATTTGATAGTGTAACTCTTGAATACAAATGCATTTATGAAAATTTATGGAAAAATATACTTATTGGTATTCTTTTAAGATTTGATGACACATATTGACTGTTGCATAATGTTGTTGGTCATTTTTTTTATAAATAAACTTAAATGTCCTGAGTGTACAAACACAGTAAAAAAAGTGTTATTTATTGAATTAGCTGTATCAAAGTCAATTTTATTTCAGGCTTGATGAAATTCTTCAATAACCTTAATTTTGACATACAGGTATATCCCACAATACATTGTAAAGTTATACAAACTTTTTGGAGTGTTGTAATGAAATAACAGGACAGCATTGTTTAAAAATGGTATATTTCGCAGACTTTGGTGATTGTGTCATCAATGTTCGGTCATATTGTTAGTTAAATATGTACTTGATATAACTTAAATAGAAAATACAGTATCATTTTGTTGTTTGAGATTATATGTTCCATGAAATTTGTTATCAAGTTAATAAAAAGTTTATAAAAATTATAATTAAATGTTAAAAAAATTACTTTTATTGTTAACTTATCCATTTGAAAATTTAGGATTTTTTTTAAATATATTGGATACAAAATGGACTAAAAATCACTTTGGACATTCGATGTACAATTTATGTCACGTCTTGGCTTCATTTTTTTAATTCACCCATATACATTGCTTTCATTTATATTCATTTGTCCAGACATATATCAAATGAATGCATTTTTTTTCCAATCATTACTTATAGAATCAAAGGCGAATTTATTGAATATCATGTATTGTTTTGTTTTTACATAAGCTCTGCTATTCTATGTATAATGTGTAATTTGAAAGAAAATGTGCATGGTACTGAATAACAAGGTAAGAAATTTAAGATTATTAAGACTAGTTATATTTATCATTTATTCTCGTACATCTTTTACATTTTAATCGTCATGCGAACCAATGTTTCAAAATATCACGAATAGTGCAGCCAACATCCGGTCCCTAGCCACTCTCGGATGACGTAGCTGTCTGCCTGCAATTTTACATCAACCGACGTCCAATATTGATACCAAGTAATCTGCCATTTTGAATTATTTTACATGCATATTGTAGCGTTCCGATATTATGTACACCTTTCCACTCGCAACCTAGGAATACCACCGAGTGGGTATTAGCCACATATGTTTTCAATCCTTGATGTTGGAAAGCTTCCTTTTAGCTTTCAACAGCTACACTTGGTCATTTAATAACTTCACAGAGTCTTGTGAAAGTTCTATCTTCACTATTACCCCCACCACCCCTAAAATTGTAAACATTTAAATAAAATGGACTCTGGAAAGATATTAAATGAAGCTAAAATGTGCTTAATCTCATACTTTTCCTAAGTAAGTAATAATAAAACAAAGGATTACAAGTTAACTATTTATTTGTTAAATTCCTAACAACTCTTCTATGGTGTATTCGTTAAACTATGTACAAATATCAAGAATAAGAATATTCATATAATTAATAATGTTGTATTCCCAGAATTTAAATAGGAAATTCTCTCACTCTCTCATTCTCACCCAATCTTTAAGTAAAATATTCTTAAAGTAACACTTAAATTCTATTGAAATTGATTAAAGAATTTAACCAACGAGTTCTATACTTAATTCTTACTTATATTTTATTTCTACTATGATTTTAGATAAATATAACAAAAATTTACTTGAAAATGAAAATTCAGCTTGTCGCTGTGAAAATGGCTGCCAGAGTCCTTGATCGTCTGCAAGCTCAATCTTATATACTAGAGCCGAAGGAACATAAACAATTGTACATTTGGTGAAAAAGTGTTGTGAGTTTCCGTAAAAATAGAATGTTTACTACTGCTTCAATTCAAACAGTGCAGAAAGTATTATAATGAAAGAAATTGGTTCTATAATTTTGTGTATGAATCTATATAGAGGAAAGTCTGATCTACATGACTGCCACAAAGACACAAAAATCGAAATGTTAAAAAGAGAGAGATTACAATCGAAACCTCAAAAATCGACAATATTATGTCAGCATCTTGACAGTTGCTAGGGAGATTTCCCAAAATGCAAAGCGGAAGTAGTTCATTCAAGATGGCTGCCCCCATACATAACAACTTGCTCTTTAATAATTATTCGAAAAAGGGGTACATATAAATCGTGGCTGAATAAAAGTGAGTCAAATTTATGTTTGAAACTGTGGTTAAAACTTCAAATGAACTTTCACGACAAATTTGACCTGGTGACCTAGTTTTTGAAAGCACATGACCAAGATTCGAACATGGCCTAGAGCTAATACATATATACATTCTGACTAAGTTTCATGAACATACAGTCATAAATGTGACCTCTAGAGTGCTAACAAACTTTTCCTATGATTTGAGCTGGTGACCTAGTTTTTGACCGCACATGGCCCAGATTTAAATTCGACTAAAAGATTATTAATATTAACATTCTGACCAACTCTCATAAAGATACAGTCATAAATATGACCTCTACAGTGTATACTAGCTTTTCCTTCAATATTACCTGGTGACCTAGTTTTTGACCGTACATGACCCAGATTCGAATTCGACCTAGAGATTATTAATATTAACATTCTGACTAAGTTTCCTGAAGAAACAGTCATAAATGTGACCTCTAGAGTGCTAACAAACTTTTCCTATGATTTAATCTGGTGACCTAGTTTTTGACCGCACATGACCCAGATTCAAACTCGACCTAGAGATTATTAATATTAACATTCTGACCATGTTTCCTGAAGATACAGTCATAAATGTGACCTTTATAGTGTTAACAAGCTTTTCCTTCAATTTGACCTGATGACCTAATTTTTAACCCCAGATGACCCAATATCGAACTCATCTAAGATTTTATTGAGGGTAACATTCTGACCAAGTTTCATTAAGATTGTGCCCAAATTGTGCCCTCCAGAGTGTTAACAGTCAAATTGTTGACGACGGACGATAACCTACACAGGGCGATCACAATAGCTCACCTTGAGAACTTCGTGCTCAGGTGAGCTAAAATGCCAGAATCATAGAAAGTTACCAATTGGTGAAGGCCTTAATCATTTTGGTTTGAACACCATATTCATGTATGACTTACATGGCTGTGTTTAGGGCATAACAATTCACAAACATTTAAAGGACATCAGACATCTATATATGGATTTGCCTACCGGTATCATATATACAAACGAATGAATTTTCACAATTAAACGCTTTAATTACATATGTTAATTAAGCAAAGTATTTTCCCACAATTTTAAAACTTAATACTCCTTAAACAAGAGCTGTCGTAAGACAGCGCGCTGCTCGACTTCGCCGCTTTGACTTAGAAGTGAATACAATAACAATGTAATATTACCAAGTTTGGTCTGTTTATGTCAAACCTTGCTAAAATTTTTCAAAACATGACTTTGATGCTGCCCTCCCACCACCCGAAAAATGACGCAAGTCATTCAAATAACTTCATTTCCCATTATGAAAATGTGGTAAAGAATATACAAATATGCCTTTCAAAAGAAATTTAAAAAAAATAAATCAAAGGCCATATAGTATAGCCTTCATTGTTTCCCCTTGGTAAAAGACTGGTTAAGATTCAATGTAAAAATGTGCCTGTCAAAAGAAATTTAAAAAAAAAATATCCAAGGGACATAATCTGTATTTAGGGTTAAAATGGAGTTATGTTTCTTGTTGTAAGATGGTCGTAAATAATTTTGAATTTTATTAAATGCATTGAATGAAAGGTATAGAAGTTTTTTTTTATTAAAATCCTAACTTGCCCTTAACTTTTACTTGCCTAAAACTTTAATCTAAGTCAATCAGGGACCATAACTTGTATTAAGGATATAGTTATGTAACCTCATTGGGTGATGGTCCTGAACAATTATGTGAAATATTAAGTCAATTGAATGAAGGGTATAGAAGTTATTAATAAATATCCCAACCTGCCCTAAAACTTTAACCTAAGTTCCATAGTCAATCAGGGGCCATAATTTGTATAAAAGATAATATCGAGTTATCTAACCTCATTATGTGATGGCTCTGAACAACTGTGTGAAGTATTAAGACACGATTGACCTATCAAGTTGTAATAAAATAATACCAACTGAAGAAAAACCATCCTTCTCTCACTTTGTTTGACACACACGCACGCACACACACACACACACACACACACACACACACACACACACACACACACACACATACACACACATATATATATGAGCAAAATATGGTCCGTCATAATGTGGTCAATCCATTGTTCAGGCATCCTCCTTGGGCACCTTGGGCTTACAGCTACGCTGATGTACAGTCAGACGGTCAGGGTTGAATGTACGCCCACAGTTCGGGCATGGTACTAGGTTTGACATTGCACTCTGGTACGCTGCCTCGTTCATTGCATCTACATCATATTTACCAGTTGCTGGAGGTAAGAATTATGTTATAAGTAGCTTATAATCACTAACAATAATAAACAAGAGGGCCATGATGGCCCTACATCGCTCACCTGAGTAAAAGTGTTAAACATTTGTAATCGATATAGCTTGATATTTGTTCTCAAAGCTGTACATATGACCCAGGGGTGTAAAAATTAATTTAAGTAGCAGGGAAGACCCCCAAAGTAGGCGGGAGGGGGGGGGAGGTAATTTCTATAAAGTTTCATTAAGATTGTCCAAGTGGTTTAGGAGAAGATGACATTTATAAGCAATTGTTGACGCCAGACGACGGATATAGACCGATCACAATAGCTCACCTTGGCACTTTTGTGCTGAGGTGGGCTAAATACAAACCACCAAAATTTTATGTACAAAAAATGATTACATATATTTAAATGCACAAACATCTGAATAAGTTACTTAAACAATGCGGGGCTAAGTAAAATGAAAGTCAAAGCTGTAGTTTTTTCTAAGGCAACAGTTATTACATCAAGAATTTTGGGTGTTGGTAGGCCCATAATACTGGATTTAATAATTGTTGCCTGAGAAAAAATAGCGTTGACCATTGTTTAAATAACTTAATCAGATATATGTGTATTTAAATACATGTATGTCTACCATTTTTTTTAGTTATGGCCAAGATAAAAAAAATTGCAAGCCATCATAGACACCAAGGCTATGACAATATCTCAATGTTTTCATCGAAAAACAATAAAGCTAAAAATAATATCTATTCTCACCTCCAATAGAGCGAACCTCTGGCTTGTTAGGTTCCGGTCTCCGCTGGCCCTTCGGGAGTTTGTCATTCTGAACCTTCCATTTCTCGAGACACTGGGGCTCGTGTATCGCAATGGACTTTGTGCCGAATTCGCGTCCACAAATGTAGCACACCATAGAAGGAGGCTTCTTAAAAACTGGAGCCTGTTGGTCAGAAATGATAATCAAGACACCCATACTAGGTGTTGCACCTACAAAGATTAGTATTATCTTAAGGAAGAGCGAAGTTCAATTTGAAGACAGCTAGATGCTTATATGAATCATTATATTCTGTCAAGATTGAAATGTATTTTTTGCTTCATAATAGTGTTAATCAGAAGACAAGAAACTCTTTTACAAATATCTTAATCTAAGTACCTTAGATTGACCTCCCCCAAAAGCCCCTGCCCCACCAATGGAGCCCCCACCACCTGCCCCACCCTTGGGCTTGCAGGATCGCTGGTGGACGGGCAGGCGGTCTGAGGCAAAACGACGCCCGCAGTTCTCACATGGGATCAGTTGGGCCTTCGCATTCTCCCAGGCAAGGTCATTCATCTCCTCTCTGTTCAATTTGAAACAAACAGATAGTTCTTTATATATGGAGACTTGAGGCAGTGGGTGATTCACAACAGGTGTTTGTTTTTGAGAAGCCTGATGAGACTGCCACCTTATTATGCTGGATTTTTTTAAAGGATTTCAATGCCTTTTAACACTTTACTACTCTGGGGTGGGTGGGGGGTATTTATTTAACACTTTAAGTTATTTCCTAACTAAGGTCATTTTCTTAACTTGATTATCTCTCTAAGCATATGATATAATAACTTTATAATATCTGAAACATTTCATTTTCAATGATTTTATCAAAAATGCATACTTACATGTATCTATTAAAATCACTACTAAAATTAGGAAATTACTTAAAGTTTTATGACTACTGCACCTGGGTATTTGACTTATTCCCCTGCTCAAGGGATGAGATATAGAGCAAATTTTGCAGTTTGACAAAATCCACTATTTGTGGCTTTGTGCCCCCTACCACCCTGTAACCGCCCCGTTCAGCAAAACATTGATAGGTGCATTATGCAGCTAAACAAATTTGATTCATCCTAGATAAACATGTACCAGTACATTTATCCCTTAAAGGCCAGCCACAATCCAAAAGTGGGTTGGGAAGGTCAAAAAATAAAACGTTTAAAAAGTTCATGTTTTATTTAGTTTAGAGGAATATCTTTTTGGGAGTGAAATGTATATTCTTGGTAGCATGTTTTGGGATAGTAAGCAGTTAAACAAATTTTCCAAAGGAAGATTTTATCAGATTTCGGATAAAAAACATTAACATTATTTCGGAAATGTCTGTCGACATTATTACTTTGTTTTTATGTCAAAATGCCCCAGACCACCTATTCAACAATGACTTGAGAGTTTTTGATGATATCTTGTCCAAAAATAAGTTATTCAGAAAAGTTATGATAATAATGGATGAAATTTATTTACAGGTTACAAAAATGCATACTGGTATATTGTTTTTTTAAAATAGCCGTAATCAACACAAAATCGCAAGACATTCTTCATTGGGCAATTCCGATAAATCATTGTTAATCATTTTAAATTTTGGTCCTTCAGTTGACTTTAGCATCGCTGCCGGCCCTTAATAATTAGATTATGTATAAATCAAATCAACTGGTACATTCATTTTGGGCTACTCTAGTAAAACTGATATGATTTGTTTTAAAATTATGTCTATAAGGTTGACAATGCTTTAAAATGGCAATAATAAGAGGGGTTGTGAAACACTATTTATACATATAAGTGTGGGCTATTTCTTGTGCACTTCATTGTCCAGGTATGTGTTCATTGTACACGTTTGGAAGACATGTACAATAGCACATGGAAAGTAAGTTTTTCAAGTATCATCGAGCCTACAAGTACAAGTTTAAAGTGAAATTTAGCAAACAGCTATTAAACTCAACTGCCACTTTAACATGTACATGTAACTATATGTACAATTGCATGCCCACGTCTTGTTTTACAACCTCTCGTATAATATTCAACATTTTACACAAGAATCCATCCACAAACCTGGATATTCCTCCATCAGGTTTTTTTGGCATTGGTCTTCTCTGACCTTTGGGCAGTTTTGAGTTCTCTGCCTTCCATTTCTCAAGACACTGGGGCTCGTGAATTGCAATGGACTTCGTGCCGAATTCGCGTCCACAAATGTAGCACACCATAGAAGGAGGCTTCTTAAAAACTGGAGCCTGTTGGTCAGAAATGATAATCAAGACACCCATACTAGGTGTTGCACCTACCAAGATTAGTATTATCTTAAGGAAGAGTGAAGTTCAATCTTTATCAATTTTGAAGACAGCTAGATGCTTATAAGAATCATTATATTCTGTCAAGATTGAAATGTATTTTTTGCTTCATAATGGTGTTAATCAGAAGACAAGAAACTCTTTACAAATATCTTAATCTAAGTACCTTAGATTGACCTCCCCCAAAAGCCCCTGCCCCACCAGTGGAGCCCCCACCACCTGCCCCACCCTTGGGCTTGCAGGATCGCTGGTGGACGGGCAGGCGGTCTGAGGCAAAACGACGCCCGCAGTTCTCACATGGGATCAGTTGGGCCTTCGCATTCTCCCAGGCAAGGTCATTCATCTCCTCTCTGTTCAATTGGAAACAAACAGATAGTTCATTATATATGGAGACTTGAGGCAGTGGGTGATTCACAACAGGTGTTTGTTTTTGAGAAGCCTGATGAGACTGCCACCTTATTAAGCTGGATTTTTTTAAAGGATTTCAATGCCCATTAACACTTTACTACTCTGGGGTGGGTGGGGTGTATTTATTAAACACTTTAAGTCATTTCCTAACTAAGGTCATTTTCTTAACTTGAGTATCTCTCTAAGCATAATTATGATATAAAACTTTTTAATATCTGAAACATGTCATTTTTAATGATTTTATCAAAAATACATACTTACATGTATCTATTAAAATCACTACTAAAACTAGGAAATTACTTAAAGATTTATCAATACTGCACCTGGGTATTTGACTTATTCCCCTGCTCAAGGGATGAGATATAGAGCAAATTTTGCAGTTTGACAAAATCCACTATTTGTGGCTTTGTGCCCCCTACCACCCTGTAACCGCCCGGTTCAGCAAAATATTGATAGGTGCAGTATGCAGCTAGAAAAGAATTGATTCATCCTTGATAAACATGTACCAGTACATATATCCCTTAAAGGCCAGCCACAATCCAAAAGTGGGTTGGGAAGGTAAAAAAATAAAACGTTTAAAAAGTTCATGTTTTATTTAGTTTAGAGGAACAACCTTTTTGGGAGTAAAATGTATATTCTTGTTAACATGTTTTGGGATAGCAAGCAATTAAACACATTTTACAAAAGAAGATTTTATCAGATTTTGGATAAAAAGCATTAACATTATTATGGAAAAGTCTGTCAACATTATGACTTTTTTATGTCAAAATGCCCCAGACTACCTATTCAAGAAGGTCTTGAGCGTTTTTGATGATATCTTGGCAAAAAAAAAAGTTATTCAGAAAAGTTATGAAAAATAGTGGATGGAATTTATTTACAGGTTACAAAAATGCATACTGGTATATCTTTTTTAAAATAGTCGCAATCAACACAAAATCGCAAGACATTCTTCATTGGGCAATTCCGATTCGAATTTGATTTATAAACATGTGCTTTTTGTATCAAGACCTTGCCAGAAAAAAGCTTTTTGATTGTAAATCTAATAAAATATTATTTCATGAAGATTGCTCAACTCCTACTTACAGCTTTTCATGTTGCAACTGATATATGAATCATGCTGGTTAATTCTTAATATATATGCAAAAAGCTACAGAAACATGCTCAGTGCTAGAAGTTGCACAATCACCTGCAAAAAGATCAGAAGACTCAGGCAAACTCATGAACCTCAAACTAAACAGAATTTGATTTGTTTAAACATTTTAAATTTTGGTCCTTCAGTTGACTTTGGCTTTGCTGCCGGCCCTAAATATTTAGATTATGTATAAATCATAATAAATTGTTTTTCGGCTACTAAAGTCAAACTGATATGATTTTTTTTTAAATTTTGTCATGAGGTTGACAATGCTTTAAATCGGCAATAATTAGAGAGGTTGTGAAACACTATTTATACATAATTATAAGCGTTGGCTATTTTAAGTGCACTTCATTGTCCAGGTATGTGTTCATTGTACACGATGGAATGACATGTACAACAGCACATGTAAAGTACAACAGCACATGTAAAGTAAGTTTTTTAAGTATCATCGAGCCTACAAGTACTAGTTTAAAGTGAAATTTACCAAACAGCTATTAAACTCAACTGCCACTTTAACATGTATATGTAGCTATATGTACAATTACATACACACGTCTTGTTTTACAACCTCTCGTATAATATTCAACATTTTACACAAGAATCCATCCACAAACCTGGACATTCCTCCGTCAGGTTTTTTTGGCAGTGGTCTTCTCTGACCTTTTGGCAGTTTTGAATTCTCCACCTTCCATTTCTCAAGACACTGGGGCTCGTGAATTGCAATTGACTTGGACCCAAACTCTCGCCCGCAGATGTGGCATACTACAGTCTGCGGTCCACCCTTTGCTCCCTGTTTTGGCTGCTTCAGGCCACCTGTAGAATGGTAAGACTTATTTATTTTTATTTTAAAGGCTATATTTTTTAAGAAAACAAATCATTTAAATACTTAAACTATGAAAACGTTCAATTTCCTCTCTAAATGTGACACATTTCTGCTAGTCATCTTTTTATGTTACATTATGCACCAGTTATCTTCCTTCTACTAATGCTGTAAATTTTGTTTAGACAGTTTAAAATAGACAGCAATATACCAAGATGGTTTGAGGCCAACATTGTTGTTGGCTGCAGCCCAGCCCTTGGGCTTACATGCACGCTGGTGGACAGACAACATATTAGGCACAAATGTCCTTCCACAGTTTCCACAAGATATTAGCTGAGACTGTGTGCTTTGCCAGGCAGCTTCATTTATTGCATCAACATCATATTCTCCACTACCACCAGCAACTTCTGGCTTTTTGGTAATGAACGCAGTTGTGATTTTGGGAGTTTATCATTTTCTATCTTCCATTTTTCAGGCACTTTGGTTCGTGGAAACTTATAGATTTTGTTCCAAACTTTCTTCCACATAGCATAAATCTTGGACCAGGTTGTACTATTGACTTTGACGGTTGAGAATTATCCGACGTAAAAGTGCCTTCCCTCTTGAACCCAGGGCCAACAGCGGGGCCCTGATTGGCTGCCCCGCATCCCACAGGCTTAGGCCCAGCCTTGGCTATTTCTTTGCTAGTCCCTTTACATGACCTTTGGTGGACAGTTATCCGATCAGGTGAAAATGTTCTTCTGCAACTGTCACAAGGAATCAATTGAGCTTGTGCACACTGCCACGCTGCTTCATTTATAGCCACCACATCATATTTCCCATCTGCTAACTTTAGCACCTCTGGCTTCTTTGGTATTGGTCTACGTTGCCCTTTTGGTAGCCTACTATTTTCTAATTTTCACTTTCCAAACACTGAGGTTCATGTATGCTCACGGAAGCTTCCCCAAACTTACTACCCCAAATAAAGCACGAAACAAACTTTGCTCCCAATGAAGAACTCAATTTTGACTGGTTTTGAGGAGTTGACTGGTTAGCTTGTTTACTTTGACTTCCCCCAGAAGAGTGTGCAGAAGCTGCCGACTGGTTGCCTGAGTCTTCTGATCTTTTTGCAGGTGATTGTGCAACTTCTAGCAGCCCGTCTGCCTGTATAGTACTCAGTTTTTTCTAGCGGCACAGCATTACTCTCCTTCACAACTTTATGATTGACGACAACGGCTGTTCTTGGTCTCAATTTCATCCCCTCAGTATCTCCTGATTTAACTTTAGCCTAATGGCCCCATTCTGTGACTGTTTACCTGTAAAAATATCCCTTGACACTGAGGCAGGAACTAACACCTTTACAATACTTAACAATATATTTAAAGAAGCAAATTTGTACTCACCTAACTCATTCATTCCAAGCATAGCTTATCAATATTTATTTGATCTGATATTTTTAATATCCTGTTGCTCTATAAGAAAACTATTAAGAAGAAAGTTTATACACCCTATATAAGTTGATATGTAGAACCAATCTGAAGCTCACTTTAAATTGAATATTTACAAATGTATTCATGTTATGAGCAGAACATCGAGGTTAAGTAAGTGAATCGTTGATTTGAAATGCCCAAATCAATATCAGATATTGATTTCCTAGAGTAGAGTTAACCAAACTATCACTACCTGCTCTTATACAAATGGAAATGCTGAATATATATTGAACTCATGTATACTTTTATTGATTGACATTAATCTTTGTTTGACAAGTCAATGAGATCGCTAAGGGGAACATTGAGATTTAAATAATAAGTTTAAATAATAAATCATTTATTATATCATCATGTCTATCATAAAACCTGTATTCAAATACAAATTCAAATTCATTTTTTATTACGATTTATTAATTAATGATAAATACTAGTAAAACTTCATATATTACAATTAGTATTGTCAAAGATATTGTTAGTATTACTACAAAAATGGTATTATAATGTTTATCATTATTAAAAATATTGATTGTTGTTGTTATTATTGTGATCATTTTTTTCTTTATATATTCTTAAATACTGATGTTGTTAAGACCACTTTTAAAGAAGAAAGTAACATTTTAATAAACTGGTTTACTTCTAATCAAATGCAGGCTGACGCTGACAAATTTCAAGCAATTTCAGTTGGCTCAGTCTGTTAAAAAAATAAAACAATCAATATACTTAATCACACTATTGTTTGTGAAGAGTAAGTTAAACTTTTAGGCATTGACGTAGATAGTCTGTTAAATTAAGCTGCCCAGATGCCCAGATTTCTAAAATGTGCAAAAAAGCAGCTAAGCAAGTGAATTTCCTTTAAAGACTAAGCAAATCTTTGACAATCAATATTAAGCTTATTATTCTCGCCAAATTGAAGGTTTCGGGAGTTGGCGTTTTATTTCAAATAATTCCAAAACAAAATCAAACTTATGTCCTGTTGTTTGGCATTTTTGTAGCAAGACCAACAGAAAAAATAGAAAACTTTCAATACAGATCTTAAAAAACTGCTTTTAATGATTACACATCAACTTAATGAAAATCCTCATGGAGTTCAGTTTCGAACATTACATCTGAACAGGATAATATGCATTGCTTTCAAATGAGTGTACTGTATATCTCCAGCATATGTTCAATATGTTCAAAACCTTGTAGCTTTTAAGACATGTAATTCTAATCTCAGATATGAAAACTTTGTAGATATGCCATCAGTTAGAACAACTTAATATGGGAAGAACTCTTTCCACTTTCAGGCCAGTCACTGTCAGGTATGGAACAGCCTCCGAAAGGAAATAAGGTGCTCTCAAAAAAACATGGAATCTGATCTGCACATGGACAGGTCCCTCTTGTGAATGCTTAATGTGCAAGTAATCTTTCATAACTTAAAAAATAAAAATAAATTGAGAATTATAAGGTGTATCACTAAATATCTTTTATCCTTTGTCTCCACGGAAAAGGAGTTTTGTTTTCAGTTGCCCTGGCCTACACCCACTGGACAAGATATGGTATTCTAATACCAGAAAATATTTCAGAATGCATTTTAGTTATGAATAAAATTTAGCAAAAAATAACAAGGGCTTATGTCAATTCATGATAGTTTCAAATTTATATATTGAAACGTTACGCTGTAGGCGAAATGCGTTCATGTAAGGTTCAGCTGTAGGCGGAAGTGCGTTCATAATGTAATGTTCCGCTGTAGGCAGAAATGCGTTGATAGTGTAAGATTTTGCTGTAGGCGGAAGTGCATTCATAGTGTAATGTTCCGCTGAAGGTGGAAGTGCGTTCATAGTGTAACGTTCCACTGTAGGCAAAAGTGTGTTCATAGAGTATTGTTCGCTGTAGGCGAAAGTGTGTTAATAGTGTAACAGTCCGCTGTAGGGGGAAATGCCTTCATAGAGTAAAGTTTCGCTGTAAGCAGCGTAACGTTCTGCTGTAGGTGGAAGTGCGTTCATAGTGTAACGCTCCACTGTAGGCGGAAGTGCTTTCATAGTGTTACATTCAGCTGTAGGCGGAAGTGCGTTTATAGTGTAACGCTCGGCTGTAGGAGGAAGTGTTAATAGTGTAAAGTTCCGCTATAGGCAGAAGTGTGCTCATAGTACTTTGGTGTGTTTGGTTGGTAATATGCAAATTGGCATATCCAGTTCTCCGTGTTAAGGTTTAGGCCTACATATGTAACATACATATATATATATATAAGACCAGTCGACCCCTTCAGGGTTGAGCATGCTTTCCTCTGAAGGGATCTGTTGCATCTTTGGATACAATATCATAAAAATCTGTCAAAACACATACAACTGCTTATGGGGGTTAATGGCAAGTGTTTGTTAGGGTGTTACGCTTTGGCATTTTTAATTAATATTCTTACACAGTGGCAGGTGAACAGTTATTAATTTTAGTTGTTATGATGGGTTTTCAGCTGTGGACCTCTACTGTCAACCTTCCAGTTAAGGAAGCATTTCTGATCAACGAAATGTTCTAGTGTTGCTACACTGATGCTAGGAGTTCACTGTATACACAGAAATCAACTCCCTACAAGTTTCCACTGCCATAGCAACAGTCTAAACCATAGCAATTACTAGGACAGTCCTTTTTACACTTAGATTACCTATGGCAAGCTGTTATACGAAAAAAAAATCTTCTGGTATTGGCATCAACAAAACAAAAAGGATTGCAAGTTGAATGCAATTTAATTCTAAAATCTAGTCTCAAATGTTTTGATATGTTTATATAACCTGAATGTTGAAGTGTCCTCAACTGAAAATCCATTTTAATAAAAAAAAAAAATTATCCATTTTTCTGTTATTAAAATCTCAATTAGGAAAAATAAATTAAAAACATTCGATACTTTTTTGAAAATGATACTGTTTGATATCATGCATAAATGTTTTGCTTAAAACAAATATGAAAGTACCTATGACTTTCTAACCATGTCACACCATTCATCACTATTCCATTGTTAGCTACAATAATAACATGATGATTTCATATTTCCCTTTAAACATCTTTATTACAATTTACTTTGATAATTGGACTTACCTGTGTCGTTTAATGTATTCAGGAGAGTCTTATTTGGAATCTGACACACCCAATGCCAAAAGTTAAGGTGGGCATGATGAGGGTCGTCTTAAACTGCTCAGCGCGTCATGCACTCCATAAACACCTTGCTAAAAAATGTTAGACCACACCAAATTGATGATTTGTTCCACGAATTTCCAGCAGTTATGAAAACTGACAAATCCGAGGTACAAAACATCAATTTGGTGTGGCCTAGTATTATTTACATTAAATAAAACTATATTCACACTGCTTGATTGTCTTATATAATTGCTTTTCATTACATACTTCAAATTAAGCACTTGCATCTGTTATGTCTATTTTTAACCAAATTCTTCATACTTTGGTATAATTATTATACTTCTAGTTGATGACAATATTATAAAAGAAATGAAAGTAAAATAGCATTGTATGTTGTTTAAAAAAGCCAACATCTAATGCAACTTAGAGTGCTATTCCAAATCTGTGACAAATTCATTGAATTATCAGCAAATTAACATTATATTATCAGCAAATAAATTCTTCAATCCAGCCTCAAATGTTTTGATAGATTCATACAATCCTTATTATGAATAACAACAGGTGTTGAAAATTCAATTCTAAAATCTAGACTCAAATGTTTTGATATCTTTATACAACCCTTTGCCTGAATCTCAAAACATTATTACAAATTATTATAACCGTTCTTAAAAAGTGTCCACGCCTGAAATCACTTATTGTTCTGTCATTATGGCAATGGCAAAAACTTTCTGCGACCTCTACTCAAACCCTTCCAGTTAAGGAAGCATTTCGTCTGATTAACGAAATGATCAAAATTTGCTACACAGATTGCTAGGAGTTCACTATTTTGATGTTTATACAACCCTTTACCTGAATGCTGAAGTGTCCACAACTGAAAACTCATCATAACAACTAAAATTACTAACTGTTCTGTCAAATACAATGCCAAAACGTTCTGCGAGCTCTACTCAAATCTTCCAGTTAAGGAAGCATTTCGTCTGATTAACGAAATGATCAAAATTTGCTACACTGATGTTAGGAGTTCACTGTATGCACAGAAATCAATTTCCTGCAAGTTTCCACTGCCATAGCAACATTCTAAACCATAGCAATAACTAGAAAAGTCTTTTTCACACTTTGGTTACCAATGGCTAGCTGCCACAAGCTGTTATAGCAAAACAAACAGGATAGCAATTCGAATGCAATCTAATTCTAAAATCTAGACTCCTTTGTTTTGATATATTTATACAACCCTTTGCCTGAATCTCAAAACATGTTCATGAATTATAATTATTCTTAAACAGTGTCAAACCCTTGAATTCACTAACTGTTTTGTCAATGACAACGCCAAAAGATTGCCAAGACCCCTAATGTCAACCTTTCAGTTAAGGAAGGATTTCGTCTGATCAACGAAATGTTCTAGTGTTGCTACACTGATGCTAGGAGTTCACTGTATGCACAGAAATCAATTTCCTGCAAGTTTCCACTGCCATAGCAACAGTCTAAACCATAGCAATAACTAGAAAAGTCTTTTTCACACTTTGGTTACCTAAGGCTAGCTGCAACAAGCTGTTATAGCAAAACAAACAGGATAGCAATTCGAATGCAATCTAATTTTAAAATCTAGACTCCTTTGTTTTGATATATTTATACAACCCTTTGCTTGAATCTCAAAACATGTTCATGAATTATAATTATTCTTAAACAGTGTCAAACTCCTGAAATCACTAACTGTTTTGTCAATGACAATGCCAAAAGATTTCCAAGACCCCTACTGTCAACGTTTCAGTTTAGGAAGCATTTCGTCTGATCAACGAAATGTTCTAGTGTTGCTACACTTATGCTAGGAGTTCACTGTACAGAAATCAATTTCCTGCAAGTTTCCACTGCCATAGCAACAGTCTAAACCGTAGCAATAACTAGAAGTCTTTTTTACACTTTGGTTACAAATGGCAAGCTGTTTTAGGAAAATAATTCTTCCGGCATTGGCATCAACAAAAAAAAAGGATTGCAAGTTGAATGCAATTTAATTCTAAAATCTAGACTCAAATGTTTTGATATGTTTATACAACCCTTTACCTGAATGTTGAGATGTACACAACTGAAAACCCGTCATAACAACTAAAATTATTAATTGTTCTGTCAAATACAATGCCAAAACGTTCTGCGACATCTACTCAAAACCTTCCAGTTAAGGAAGCATTTCGTCTGATTAACGAAACGTTCTCAATTTGCTACACTGATGCTAGGAGTTCACTGTATGCACAGAAATCAATTTCCTGCAAGTTTCCACTGCCATAGCAAAAGTCTCAACCGTAGCAATAACTAGAAAAGTCTTTTTCACACTTTGGTTACCTGTATGGCAAGCTGCCACAAGCTGTTATAGCAAAACAAACAGAATAGAAATTCAAATGCATTTTAATTCTAAATTCTAGACTCAAATGTTTTGATATGTTTATACTTAGTTTATGTTGATAAATTATCTGCACAAGCACAAAAGGCAATTTTTTCAATATATAGCTATAAGAAACATTTTGAAGCTTTCCCAACAAAGGAATTATTTATACTTTTTGATAGCATGGTTAAGCCAATTTTGTGCTATGGATCGCAGATTTGGGGATATAAATATATTGATACCATAGAGACAATTCAAATAAATTCTGCAAGAGACATCTGTATGTTAAAAGAACTACAAATAAATGTATAACTCTGGGCGAATGTGGACGTCTGGCTCTGTGTGTTACTTATTTTGTTAACTGCATTAAATAATGGTGTAAGTTATTAACTATGTCTAATCATAGATATCCTAAACACTGCTACAAAATGTTAAAATCGTTAGATGACGCCGGGCGAAATTGTTGGGCATCCAATATTAAATCTTTGTTATTCACGTACGGATTTGGATATATTTGGATTGATCAAGATGTAGGAAATAAAGATCTATTTATATATACTTTTAGACAACGGTTGATTGACTGATTCGTCCAAAACTGGCATAATGACATTAGTGAGCCCTCAAGGTGCCATCATTAGAAACATTACTGGCAAAACATTATTAAATACAGAAAGGTACCTACATCTGGAAATTCCATTAAAATATAAGATTGCTTTTGCTAGGTTTCGCTGTTCAACCCATAAACTAAAGATGGAACTTGGAAGATATATTAATACTCTACAAGATGAGGGACTTTGTATATATTGTCTGAATCAAAATTTGACAGTTATTGATTGTGAAAATCATGCATTCTTTCAATGTCCTAAATTCGATATTATTCGTAGACACTATCTTTTTAATTGGTATCCATCTGGTAATAGTTTAAATGATTTCTACTCTTAAGTGTCTACTGAAAATCTGAAAATGATAATACAATATTGAAGTTAACAATCTATGTATACCATCTGTTAGACATGATAAATGTGTAAATCGTATGTTGCAACTACTATACTATGTTTGTTTTTGTATATTTTGTGTATTTTGGGCCGGTGGCCTTTGCTTACTTGAATTAAATTAATTGAATTGAAATTGAATTGAATTGATCCCTCTTATCAGATCTCCAATCTGAGTATCCTGCTGGGCAGTTTGGAGGTTTCATTATAATATTGGACACTAAATGACTAATATTAGACGCCAGTGTAGGTTGTCCAACGCATGCCGACGACATGGTACTACTCTCGCTCAGCAAAAATGGCCTGAGCGAACTAATGAACATTTGTTATTCTAATTCAATCAAAGGACGACATCAGTATAATGCTAGTAAAACAAAAGTAGTTGTATTTAACGAATCAAAGTCGATGTTCACACGTAGTGAACGATCGTGGTATTTAGGAAGAGACTGTGTAGAAGAGACAGTTAGTTACGTGAATCTCGGGGTACTATGCGACAAGTATATGAACTTAAATAAGAGTATAGAAGATGCATGCAGTAAATTAAGAAAAACCTATTTCGGTCTTACAGATTGTGGGGCATCAGATGACCAAAGTCTACACCCCCTAACCATGAAACATTTGTACGAAACGATAGTACTTCCAAAGGCTTTATACGGTTGCGAGGTTTGGTACAATATCTCAGTAACACAATTAAACTCCCTTAATCGTGTCCATAAACAATGTATTAAGTCGATTCAAGGATTTTCACGCGCATGTAGATCAGAAGTAGCACTAGGCTCTATCGGTATTTTATCTATTAACTACATAATAGACAAAAGAAAACTTTTGTTCTTCGGACAACTTTGCAAACTGGACCCCGCGAAAACCGTTAAACGAATATTCATATACAGACTTCTTGAATTCCTCGAGAATCCAAGTCAAATAACAGGATTTTTCCCCGACATATACAAAATATTATGCAAATACAATTTTTTGGTTTATGTAAACCAGTATCTAGAAAATGGCACGTTTCCAGAAATGTGTACGTGGAAAAACCTAGTTAAGAAATCTATCTACGAAGTTGCTAACGCAGAATATCAATCAAGGCTATTGAGTGAAGACAGTTTGCGTGGTTTTCTGTCTATAAATAATGAAATATCACCATGCATTATATGGAGGTTCAGTCAAATATATCGCGAGCAACTCAAATATTGCAGGACGGTGGCTCTAGCTCTAAGTAAAATTTTCAGTAGACCCTACGTTACTAAGTGCACACTATGTTTGATTATATATCAACTGTATATTCATGTATTGTATGTTATAAATATGTAATGCTCTCCATTGTTGGAGGAATAAAAGAATCTATCTATCTATAATATTGGACACTAAATGGCCAATAAACCAATATACAGGAAATTGGCCCCTACTGTGAAACCAAGGATTATCATGCCTTTGAATATAAAAATTATATGACTGGTTTTCATGGACGTTCGCAAAAATTGGCTCGTTCCAAGACAAAAAATAAAAAAAAGTTGTCAAAACGTTCAACCTGTGAGGTTGCAGCTTTAAAAAAGGGGCTGTACACCGTATGGTGAAAAGGCGAAAAAAAGAGAAAATTGTCGAAAACAGACATAAACTTGGTATCGATGTGTACAATGCATTGAAACTAACTAGCTGAAGTTCCACAAAGTTTACAATTAATTTATTTTTCGCAGTTTCCGTGCCCCCCCCCCCCCCCCGGTAGATCCGATCCGCCACTGAAGATTGTGGAATTAATCGCATATTTAATCGCAATTTCTACAAACTCTTTCATTTAGGGCGTTAAAACGTTGCTTTATTTGATGTTTCAGTAAGTGAACATTTCTTAACTTTGTCATCATGTTATTTTTGTTAATAATGACACTTATTAAATCATGTTGTGTTTGTTTAATAAATGGCACTTGAACCCCAACAATAAGGCTGTTAAAGGCCGGGGTAATAGTATAAAAGGCTGACTGTCAGAAAAATGGCCACTTCACTTGACATCATAGAGCTGTCTGCTAGTACAGACTGTCAGTACATTTTTTCAAATATACAAATAATTAACGAACAAAAAATGCTAAAATTTGCAAGATGGTTCATTAAATGTATCATAAACATATTTTGTGAATTTCAAGTCTCTCAAACAGTTATAAATACTACTTTCAAATAAAAAAACGTATAACTGTCAAACAAATTCAAATTTCCCGGCAATGTTGATTGACAGATCTTGAAAGTTCATGACCATCTAACAGCCAACTGAATTTCACTACCAATTCCTGTTTACTACAGGCTTACTATCATAGTATGAGGTTGTAACTGCCATATGGTGGGAAACATCCATTATCTGGGGTGATATATACATAACACAATTCGTGGAAATATCGGTTATGGTGTATGAAACTTTATTTATCTAATCTCAAATGAGAAAGCAACGGACAAATTCTTCTGTACCAGTCTATCCGAATGATATATAACACCACAAGCCATGTGAATGTTTAAAATCAAAACTGATGACCAGAGCAGGCCTCATAAACCCGATTAACCACGCCTCCTCTGCCAAATAGGCTTAATTGCTGTCCGGTAGGATATTTGGGGTCAGGCACCCAGGCCTTTAACACCTTTTCTGTATATGTTTATATTGGCTGCGAATATCGCTGCGTTTTACTTTACCCTCGTACAACAAAGGGAAATAACGGCTATTAACGCTACTAGCAGTTGATTACGTAGTTATTTCCCTCGAATAAGCGTTCGATGTAGTTTGAACAATTCAATGTTTTTACCAAAATGACTCGGTTTTATTGTATTTTTTATTTAGTTATTTAGTTAATTATTATTATTATTATTATTATTATTATTATTTTATTATTATTATTATTATTATTATTATTATTATTATTATTATTATTATTATTATTATTATCTAATTTTGTTTAGGGGGAGGGGGTGTTATTTATACAATACAGTGGTTACAGATCGAAGTCATTGTTATCAATTAATTAATCAATATCAAGGTGCGCAGCTAATGTCGACTATTTAAAATGGAAAAATTAGCATGTCAAAACTATATCGCTATTCTGGTTTATTATAGAACAGAACATTTTATAAGTTACAGTCCCCTCGTGACGACCTAATCATGTGAAGACTTCTTTCTCGTTTTTCCAATTGACATTTTGGGCGTGGCATAACCTAACTCCCTGCCCCTGTGTTGAAACATGTGACTCGCGTAAGGCCAAACGTCATCGATTCACTTGTGATCTGCGGAACTTCTTTCATGTGAATTGTTCAATATTATTTGAATAAAATATCAAACAAAATACTTCCTTTATCATGAACATATTTTATTTGTCATATCAGCCTGACCATTGAGAGAAATCTTTTATTGATAAGTATTTGGCGATAAATATAAATAAGAAAAAGGTAAGAGAATGAATAAGTGAAAGAAATGTCAGTAAAAGAAGAAGAATTCTGACCCACTGCTACACAGGGGATATGTGGTAAACTGTTCAATAAAACAACCTGGTTCAGTTATAGTTAAAGAAGGGGCTAATACGTAAACCGTTTAGAGTGCTTTATAAGTAAGTGTACATAATGGAATAATACAATATTTTCATGGTCGGAGAGTGAGGGTTTTCCAAATAATAAGGACGTAATGCTAAGTGGGTGAAACGCACGTGTTGCATGACACATGGATATACGTTCCCGAGTTTAAAGATTACACCATGTTCCACCTAAAGAAATAATTATCTGCATCTTCAACTGGGTAACCACACTGGCACCTAGTGCTATTAAGCAAATGGTTATTATAGAGGTCGAAATTAAGATTACTACAATGGTTCCAATTACGAGCATGCATTTCTCTTCAAAATTGTCAGCCAATGATTTTTTTGGCATATTTTCAAGCTATTAATGACCCAGACTCTGTGTTTTTTCAACCAGATGAAGATGTGTTATATTTTAATGAAATATATTTAGATGGTGAAATGCAGATAATGTTTGATGAGCTAAACATACCATTTTCATGTGAGGAGATTGTTAAGGCTTGTAAGAAGCTGAATTGTGGTACGTCAGCGTGACCAGACTTAGTGCTAAATAAATTTTTGAAATATGGTATTGAGTCTGAACAGTTTTTGTCATGTTTAAGTACTCTTTTCAATAAATTATTTGATATGAATTACTATCCAGAAAAATGGTCTGAAGGATTTATAGTTCCGTTGCATAAAAAGGGTGATTTAGAAAATGTAAATAATTATAGAGGAATTACTTTGTTAAGTACAATTGGGAAATTGTTCGCAAAAATAATAAATGATAGATTAAGTTCTTGGGCTGAAACATATCATGTATATATAGAGGCACAATCTGGCTTTAGAAAGCATATGGGATCTGTACAATATATTTGTGTTACATGGTATCATTGAGCAATTGTTAAACAATAAGAGAAAATTATTTGCAGCCTTTATTGACTTTACCAAGGCGTTTGATTATATAGTGAGATTATTGGTGATAGGGGAAAAATATTAGATACAGTTAAGTCAATGTATGAAAATGTTAGATCAAGATATAAAAATGAATTAAGTGATGACTTTCCTTGTGTGCTCGGTGTTAGGCAGGGCGAATCATTATCACCTTTTTTATTTTGTATGTATCTAAATGATAAAGTAGAACACTTTATGCTTCATGGTTTTGAAGGGGTTGATTTAGATATGTTAAAAATGTTCCTGTTGCTATATGCTGATGATATTGTTATTTTATCAGAATCTGAAAGTGGGTTACAAAATGGATAAGTACTGTTAGAAGATTATTGTAACAGGTGGAAACTTAGTGTAAAAATAAATAAAAAAGGTGGTGATATTTAAAAAAAGGTGTCAATGTTAGAAGAAATATTAAATTTATGTACCAAGGACAAGAACTAGAGATTATAAAAAAGTTTACTTATCAAGGCATTGTATTTACACCTGGCGGTTCATGCAGTAAAACTTTTGAAACCTTGTCAGGACAAGCTATGAAGGCATTATATAAGCTTAATTCAGATCTTACTAAGTTCACTGGTATATCAATAAGCCACTATTTGTCATTATTTGATAAACTTATATACCCAGTGTTAAATTATGGCTGTGAAGTATGTGGGTTAAACGATAGCGTAAAGATAGAACGAGTTCATTTGAAGTTTTGTAAAGAGATTCTAGGTGTAAGAACTCAAACACAGAACAATTTTGTTTATGGAGAACTTGAAAGAACACCATTAGTCACTAAAAGAGTTGTAAGCGTTATAAAGTACTGGTTAATTTTTTTGCATTGTGATGATATCAAATATGTAAGAACAGTTTATCAAATATTATATAGAGACTTAGAGAGACTGCCTAATTGTAAATCATGGGCAAAGAGCGTTAGATATATTTTGCAAACATTTGAATTTAATGAAGTTTGGTTATTTCAAATTGTTGGTGATGTTGATAAATTTATATATGAATTTAAGCAGAGACTGCGAGATGTCTATTTACAAAACTGGTTTGCAGAAATTAATAACTTATCCAGAGCAAAATCATATGTGCTGTTTGCAGATTTTAAGTTACAATCTTACTTGTGTGATGTTAATATTGTAAAATTTCGGAAAGCCCTTACGAGGTTAAGACTTTCATCACATAGACTAGAAATCGAGGCCGGTAGATGGCATAAACCTGAATCTATACCTGTTAATGAACGAAAATGTCAAATTTGTAATATTCTCGAAGATGAGTTTCATTTCTTGTTAGAATGTACATTGTATAATGATTTAAGAAAACAATACATCAGTAAATATTATTGGAAAAGACCAAATGTACTGAAATTTGTTGAACTCATTGCCAGTGATAGGGAAGCTACATGTAGAAAATTATCGATGTATGTACATAAAGCTTTTGAATTAAGATAGACGTTTGTTTATATTTAACATATGTAATAAGTTTATATCCATATAACAGCCACTGTCTCCTCACTTTGATAATATTATAGTATTATATATATTATAGTTGGAGTTATATAATAATATAGTGTATGTCATTGTAAAAAAAAAAAATTGTATCTATGAAATTGTATTTGACCACTGATCTATGAATTGTCATGATATGTGTATATATGCATAATTCTTGTATGCTAATGGGCCTATGGCCTTTATGCATTTGAAATTTGCTTTAAATGTTGAAACCGAAGGAGATGCTGTAATGTTATATTCTTAATTATTATATAAATCTATTGCTGATGGAATAAATGACCTTAAAAATAACTATGTTCTGCGAGGGATAGTAACGAAATTGCTATTATTTCGGAGATTATAATTTGTTGTTGTAGAAATCACAGGCGGAATTATTTCTTGCAAATAAACTGGTAGTGTGCCTTTTTTAGCTTGATACACGAGAGTTAACTTTTGTATTTTCCGTCTGTCTGCAAATGAACCCAACCTATTTCTTTTATTGAATATCAATCGACTATACGCGCGGCTTAAGCTTCATATTGAAGTTTTTCTACGTTTCCTTTTTCATACACTGTGCATCCATCCCATACCACAGCGGCATAGTCTAGAAGAGGTCGCATATATGAAATTGTTGATAATTTTTCTGCTAACTCTGATTTTGATCCACCTCATTGAGTTCAATACCTTTGGTGCTGATTTTGTAATTTGAATAATGTGCTCATGTCATTTATAGGCGTCATCGCCGATTGTAAGACCTAAGTGCTTGTGGTGCTTAACAAAATTTATTTCGACGTTGTTGAATTGTATATTTGGTAATCTTGGAAAACGGTTGGAAAATATCATTCCTTCAGTTTTACCTGCATTAATATTTACAAGCCACTGTTTAGACAATTTGTTAAAACTTCCATATCATGTTTCATATCATGTTTAAAGACACGTTCAATTTCATTTAAATTGGTAGACGTAATTGAGAGTGAACTGTCGTTCGCAAATAGACGTGTTATACTTCCAAAATTTTCAGCAATATCAATTACAAATATAAGAAATGATAAGGGACCCAGTACTGACCCTTGAGGTACACCAGCATTTGTTCGCAATAAAGACGAAGTGGTATTTCAAACTCTCACTTGTTGTTTTCAATGACTTAGATAAATTTTTTAACCACATTGTCTCAATTTGAATACTAGACCAGCGTGCCAAACTCGTTTAAATGCTTTAGAAATATCATAAAACATTATACATGTTGTTTTCTTATTGTCAGCTGCATAACACACTTGAGGATATATGTCTATGAGATGATATACGGTAGAATGCCCTGGAAGAAATCCCGATTGATTTTTAAACATAAGTTCGATTCTTACTAATTGGTTATAAATATAGTTAAATATTATCCTTTCCAAAACTTTTCCCAAACAGCTTATTAAAAATATTGGTCTGAGACGGGCTGCTGGCATGGTTTTCAAAGAAATGACCGAAAATGCACCTTATGTAACTTAAATGACCTTGGCTATGAATTTCAATACATTTTGAAATGCACCAACTTTTCAAATGAAAGAAGGCAATATTAAGCAGCTTTACATAAAAATAATGTCACTATTATATACACCCAAAGGTAAATCAGTGACAATGGTTATCACAAGCTAATACTCACAAGCAAATTAATATCTTTTTGTATTTAAAACATTGCGAAACCCACCTGACGAATTTCAAATACAGTCAACTCCCGTTGACTCGAAATTGCTTGACTCGAGTTGTTGGCTTGAACTGCATGAACACCAACTCCCTTAGAGTTCGAGCCAACGGCGTTCAACTGTAATATCAAAAATCAGCAAATTTATCATTAGTACTGAACAAGTAGGATAGTTCAAATGAAATGAAGATTCGTAGCATTGCCACTTGAGCCTGAACCGCTTTTCTGTATTACACAAAGCCCTTTGAATTTATCGGCATAGGTCCAGATGCCACCCCTACTACCACCTCCCCAGATATTACTAAGTATTGTCTGGCCGTCATCTCAATTAGCCGTTCAACCATATTCGTCCGCCGCCGCGGTGTCTAACTCTGCAATCGATCTAGCCGTCACATAGTCGGTTCGTATAGATCACAATACGGGATGCAGTCAATCGCCTCCACTAAAAATGCTAAAATACATGTCTACCTGGAGTTCGTCTCTATGTTCTCTATATTTTTGAATGGTTTATCCCAATTTGTGTATAAAAAGTTTGAAGGATTGGCCACTATGTCTAAGGCCACTTTGGAATGCCTTAGTGATGATGATGATGATGATGATGATGATGATGATGAAGTCTATATTTATGGCATTTTTATAGTGCTGTATGCAGATGACACGGTAATATTTGTTGAAAGGATAATGACTTACAAAGTGCCTTAAATGCTATGTTTGATTTGTGTATGTTATGGGATTTGCAAGTCAATGAGGATAAGACAAAAGTTGTTGTGATTGGTAAATAAAAAATGAAAAATAATGTAGATTTTTCCTATAACAATAGAATACTACAGTGTTGAAGAATTTTCTTATCTTGGAACACTTTTTAATTATAATGGAAGTTTTCGTAAAGCAAAGAAAAACTAGTTGAACAAGCAAGAGGAGCTATGTTTTCTGTTATTCAAAAGTCACGAAAACTCAATCTTCCCATTTCAGTTCAGTTACATCTATTTGGTTCTATGATTGCTACAATTTTGTTTTACTCTTGCGAAGTATGGGGTTTTGAAAATATTAAAATAATTGAACAGTTTCAGCTGAGATATTGCAAATTAATACTCAATCTCAAAGCCTCCACTCTTAACTGCATGGTGTATGGTGAACGTCGTGTAAAAACCATTGCTTTACAACTCAAATCAAGAGTTTTATGTTACCGAAGCAAGAATGAGAGCAAAAAAGATTGTAAAATATCTAAGTTATTATATAATACGGTTCTTAAACTACATTCTAGTAATGTTATTGTTTCTCCGTGGATATCCTCCATTACCAATACTTTAAACGAACTTAGTTTGTCTGATTATTTTAGAAGTCAATCAGTCAAAAGCCCTGGTAAGTTTATGTCAATTGTAAAAAGTAGAGTGTATGACTAATTCTTGCAAAACTGGACTAGTACTGTTGATAACTCATTCAAATGTCTAGAATTTTAAGAATAGTCATTGTTTTGAAGGCAAGCATTTGAACATTGAGAGAAACCAAAGATTATGTCAGTTACGTACTGAGAATGTTATTAGTGACGAATTTCACTACTTACTTGAATGTAACCATTTTTCAATCGTACGTAAAAAACTAATTGTTCCATATAACATTCGTCACCCAAACTATTTTAAATAAGATGAACTATCTACCTTAACGCCTAAAGGTTTCACTTGCTTATCACAAACCATAATACGTGTGATTGAGTAAACTGAATTGCTGTATTTCTTAATCAGATACAAAAAAAAATATATAAAAAAGCCGGGTACATGCTAACAAGAAATGTTAGTACATTTTTTTTCTGACATAATGACTTTAACCGGTGGATTTTCTTGATCTAGTGGTAATTCACAGACTAAGCACTGAGCTTGGATACTACCGGTTTCAAACCAAATCCACATACCGCTTGGGTTTTAATGAGAGGCAACTAAAGAATAAACACAAGCGGATTCAGTTGGGGTGGGGGACCCTGTGCGCCCCAACCCCTTAGATCGTCCAAGTTTACCGCAAACGTAAATTACCGAAACCCCGCCCTCATAAAGCCTTTATGTTTTTTTGACCGTTTGCATCTAGACGATTGATCCATTTCAGAAAGATAACTCTCGTTTCGCGCGGGAATGCTTTGACAGAAAAAAGGCGTGAAAACCTCATCTTGAACAGTATCAAAGGTGAAAATGCATTGTTACATGTTTATTTTCGCACGACCTACACCTAAAAATATTATTTACAAGTTCATTTTACACTTCTTGGCCATCATATTTGCTTCATTAATTGTTGTTTTTCGTACTTAGTTTCCTTCGAAATGTTTGTACATAAAGGCGAGTAGTTCTCGGTCATTTTTTGAGAACAATGTCAATTTTTGAGGTTTCCACTATCTGATTCACTTTTTATGTAATTGTTTGAGAAAAAGAAACTAAAATCACTCAAAATGCACAATTTTTGACATGTATTTTTGGGGGAGAGAGTATCACCAACCCAACCTTGTCCACCTAAATGGCTAGTCCACCTAAATGGCTGTCAATGAGTCTTTTGACGATTTTTAGACTATGGCAGACTCGCTCATTATTGTAGCTACCTAAATGGCTGTCAACGATACTTTTGACAATTATTTTTACTATGGCAGACTCGTTACGTCCACTCTTCCAGCAAAAAGTAGCCAATGGTCCATGCGCAGAGAATCCTTGTGGCAACAATTTTGAAATTATCTCTGACAGTTATAAATTCAAATTTAAAAGTTTCGTGAAAATGGCGATTGTTATTATAAACCATACGGTACTAATACAAAACAGAATAGTCTTCTGACGGTGTATTGTAAATGATAAACTGTTATGATTGAAGTTAGTAAAGCAAAAACATTATTATTGTACCTGTTTGTTATCAAAATGTCAACACCTACTGGAAAGTATAAAGAATGTATCAAAGTGCGAAAAAACAAGACTATTATCACAACAGTTTGTACTATTGGTATGTTAAACTGCTTAATATTTTGACAGTGCTCAGCTATCCGTCTTGACATGCATGTTTATTTATCGTTTTATACAAAATAATATTGAATAATTTTACTCGAACAATAATGAAAATTCAAAATAATAAACGTTTTATGATACACTGTATCCCAATCTTCCTCTGCCGTTTTAACCCGGTTGAACTCAATCGATTTGATGTGAGATATCCCTTCCTTAAAAACGAAACAAACCAGTTTTTCCTAATTTATTTCTCTGTAAAGCCAAATTTGGCTTGTGAAATCAACTTCAGAAAAAGAATGTCAAAAGCTTGATGGCTTGTGAAATCAACTTCAGAAAAAGAATGTCAAAAGCTTGATACTGTTTGTAAGACGCAGGCATTTTTTTAGATCGAAATCTGAGGGAAAAAATTGACTCTTACGGTACTTTTCTGGAAAATTCATGCTACATGTAACATATTAACTCACTAGGGCCAGAGTTTTTTATTTTTCGTTTTACGGGAATTTTTTCATAAATAAGCGCCAGGAGGAGGGAATAAAATTAAGAAAAAGATGTCGAAAAATGAGCGTCGAGAATTTTTTTAAAAATAAGATGAATTTTCTGTATTTTGTTCTTTTTTTCGGAAACCGTTATAGAATGAATGTTTTGAAGTTGTGCACACTTGATTTGTACTCCATACTGCCTGCTGTATAATAAAGTCAAAACAAGATGTCGTTTACACTAGTAGCCACAATAATGCACCAGTCAATTGTAATTATGCCCCCCAGGTCCGGGGAATAGCGGGAACTTTGCTTTTCAGTCCATCCAATCCTTGGTAAAATTTCCGCCCTGCAGAGACATTTAACTACTGGTCAAATCCCCGCCAAATGCCCCCGCACCCCAGATACCTAGGTCGTGGTTGCAACTGACTGGTACATAATCTGGTGCAAAATGCATGTTTAGGGAACTTTTTTTAACATTTGGATATTCATTTTACTCCCTAAACGCCACGAGTCAACTGATTCACACCAATCCCAAACCAAAATACTAGTTTGCTGCAAGCTCGTGACAAGTTCACCATAAGTTTGCGCAAGCTTGCTGCGACCTTATTAAGATTGCAGCCCTAAAATATTATGCTCGCGGATGTGCGCGAAGAAATTAAGCTTGCGAACATTTTATGTTTCGCAAGGCCTTCCAAAAGCACCCCGCAATCTTAGTATAGCTTAAGATTGCGTCAAGCTTGCAGTCTTGCAATCTTAAAAAAAATTAATATCGCAACAAGCCTGCAGTTTCTTAAGCTTATAAAATTAAGATTGCGCGACTAACAATAATGAACTCATGCAATTTTTTTATGTGTTTAATTTGTTATAATAGTTAGAATAATACTATAAGAAGGGCACAGCGAGCAACATTAATTCACAACAGTATATTACAACTGGTACAAAATACCCTATATCTCTCACCAGAGATCTACTTTTGACAATATATGATCAAACTTCAACCTTAAACTATATATCATAAACACCATCATTTCATTTGACCTTGATAGAACAAACCTTATGACCATGTAAGTATATTATTCGACTGTAACTCCACAGTATTTAACACTGCTCTGTTAAATAAAAAATACACATAAATTATTATATATATGCATGATTTTAATTTGAGCATCTATACTTTTGTATAGCTACAAAAATGACTGATCAGAGATACTTTTTGTATTATTTTGACATTTCATGTGTATCCCTGTTTTGAGTCTGTCATAGTAAAAATAAAATCGTCAAAAGACTCGTTGACGGCCATTTAGGTGGACTTATACTTTTGTAGTGCTTTTAATAGTAACTGAAACTCGCACTGGCAAAACATAAGGCATCTGGTACATTGTTTGTGTCTAAAATGTTTTAATTAATTAATATCATTTTGGGTACATATATTGAGGTAACAACACATTTGAAGAAATTTAATGTCTTTGATATACAAGAAAAGAAACAAATTAGGTATGGAAGCTCTAGCTTACCAGATTTCACAGAAGAGTACATTTTTCTTAGTTTAACACTGCACTGTTAAATAAAAAAATACACATAAATTATTATATATATGCATGATTTTAATATGAGCATCTATACTTTTGTATAGCAAACAATCCATTTTAAACTGGGTGACATGAAAAGAGGAGTCAATGCCCATTAATTGTTTTTGCCAAAACCAAATAAAAATAAAATTTCTATTGTTATCTTTTATTTTAATTCTGGCCGCAGACTGTCATTTTTTTCGTGTTTTCGAAAAAAAGACTGATGACAGTATGTAAAATTTTATACTATTCCGCTATTCTATAGTGGCTTTTTTAATTGGATGTTCGCTGTGGTTGTATATGATGTAAGCCAATCAAAATCATTGTAATTAAGTCATCCTAGGCCTGCCAAACAAGATGTCGGCATTTGATGTTAACAACAATACATATGATATTAAATATTTTAAATTGATTTTATTTGACGAAAACACTTGAAAATCACTGATCGCAAAGGAAAATAAACGTTAGCAGTTGTGGAAAACATTAATGCTCAGCTACAAAAGGACGTTAAAATAAAGAAATTCCTTGCCGGGAAGTTGACAGATAAGACAGATAAGACAAAATCGTTCGGAGTTTTAAAATATTGTTCTCATCTGAGAGGGACAAGACGTTCAATACATCATTGTTGCATGTATGACCCTAATAACCTCAAGCTTGAGGCATAATAATGTGGTCTTGACATGGCTTTGTGTGCATGTATATTTATAGAGTTCAACTGAAAAAACAACAAGAATTGAGCATCAGCATTTTGCAGGAACTTTATTCTTGGTCCTTATGAAACATATATTTCAATTTGATACTCATTACCAGAAGTTATACATAACTGAAATGATTATGGACAATAATTCGGCACTTACAGTTAAATTTTTAAACATGCTAAATACTGTACTGATTAGACTAAGCTTTGTTAAAACTTTATTTCTGTTAAAGATATTCTACAGAACGTTTTGTTCAACTATCGGACAATATAGATTCCAGTTTTATTTTTCATTTATATTTTATTTTCTAGGTCATGGCGTTCATTATGTGCAGGGAGTGTGCTAAACGTTGAATTGTGTACAGCCCAGCAAAATTGTCATCTGAGGCTCAGTCGGTCACCAGAGTTGAGAAAGAGGTTCTTTACATCATAATGCAGGGATCCGCTCTTTCACGCAAGGACTTACAGGTACCGAATCATTGTCAAGGAAGGCTTTTAATGCAGTACTTAAGTAGAGGCATCTTAACTATGCAGGTTGGACATTCACCTTTTCTAGCCTGAATATCATCTACTTGAATGCCACGCTCAGTGCGCAGTTTATTCTCATCAATTATAAAAAAATGAATGTTGGCAAAGCATCTTTTAAGTGGCAGCCTGGAAATTTAATATGACTGACAACTTAGTTTACTTAGGTTGGGCCTGACCAGTAGAGGACTCTTGCTGATTTTGGGTTTCATCGGGTCCAAGGTCAACGTCACAGTGACCTTTAACACGAAAAAGTTAACAAAGTTTCTCCCAGTGATAATTCAACAAAGCCCTGATTGACTAAGGAACTTAGGGTAAAGTTCTAGGGCAGGTAAAAGTTTAAGGGCAAGTTGGGATTTTAATAGAAAAAACTTCTTTACCGTTCATTCAATTGACTTAATACTTCGCAGAATTATTGACGACAATCTTACAACAAGATTACATAACTCCATTTTAACCCTATGTACAAATTATGGTCCTTGATTGACTTTTTTTCTTTCTTTCTATTTCTTTTGACAGACACATTTTTAGCTCACCAGAGCATGAAGTGCTCAAGGTGAGCTATTGTGATAGGTCTTTGTCAATCCGTCTGTCCGTCCATCTGTCTGCCCGTCAACAATTGCTTAAAAAACATCTCCTCTGAAACTACCTGGCCAAATCCAACAAAACTTTACATGAAGCTTCCTTGGGTGACTCTCTACAAAAATACAACATTGGGCATGATTGATCAAGAACAACAACAACAGCAACAACAACAAAATGACTGACTTTCTGTTTTGCTTTAAAAAAACATCTCCTCTGAAACTACCTCGCCAATTCAATGAATCTTTACAGGAAGTTTCCTTGGTTGACCCTCTACAAAAATACAGCAAGGGGTCACGATTCAACAACAACAACAACAACAACAAAATGGCCAACTTCCTGTTTTGCTTTTAAAAAAAACCATCTCTGAAACTACCAGTCCAAATTCAATGAAACTTTACAGGAAGCTGCCTTGGGTAACCTTCTACAAAAATACATCCAGGGGTCATGGTTGATCAACAACAACAACAATCTGGCAGTGTTCAAAATTCTGAGGCTACCAATTTTCAGCTGGGGCTACCGATTTTCCACAGAAACTAGCCCGACCGGGCCTTGACAAGGGTGAAGTCGGATTCGCCAAAATTTACGATGATCAAAAAACTAATTGCTCTGCGATTCAGGGGTCAAGCCATGTGCTGAATGTTTGTTTATTTAATCAATGAATATAAACACATATCAAAATTAATTTACGCCTGAAGTGACATGTTATTATCAATCAGTTTCTAACCAGTGAGTGTGTCTATTTATAGCCGCAGTCAAACTCTATGAAGTCAATAATTCCACCCATTATGTAAATTAACGGATAACATCGGCAGTTTCGACAACTTCGATGACTATGCAAATCAACAATGCTAAAATAGCAATAATCAACATTGATATTTTACTTATTTTGTTTAAATATATTTTATTTATTTGCTAAAATAAAAAGAAAGATATTTAAGTTTTTAATGCGAACACAAAATAACCATTCTACAAACATCGTCTTAAATGCGCAGAAAACAGGTGCCCGTTTACTTCCTGACAAATTTAATCAAAGTGAAAGGTAAACTGTCGGATATAGTACTCGTTGACAGTGTACAGTACAGTAAAGTTCTATTTAATACCTTTGAATTGCTTTGCCATTTATTTTAAAGAACAATTATAGGAATATTGGCAATATAAACATCGATATATTTTTGTTGTGTCTTCCGAAATTTGAAAGTGAAACTGAATGTTGAAAAGAGAAAAATGTCATTGCACAATCGCTGGTGGATATCGGATTTGACAAGGATGCATTTGATAATGGAACTTAAAGAACATGCATAATTCTTTCCATTTAATAAATGATATGTTCAGAAAATATTTTTCTCTTTTTATCACCTTTTTGAAAACTTTATTAGTTACTGAACTTTTGATGACAACACTATTATATGTATGACTATAATTTATTATTGACGCATTGTTCAGATTGGGGAACATTTATTGAAACTGTATGAGCGTGCTTGATTAGATGATCAGAATCGTTGTGGGATCGATTTTGAGACTAATGTAAATCCGTTGAGTTTTTTTCTGGGGGGGGGGGGGTACAGGGAGCGATTCGAGCTCAGTTCGAACAATATGGGTACGAAAGGTGAGTTTTCCGGAAGTGTAAAGACGGAAATTATCAAACCTATTTACGTCTTGGCAGTCGAGCTACATGATTGGTTAATATAGCATCGGGTGATTACGGAAATTACCGATGGGACTAGAAGACAGTATCCGGATATGACAGACGACGAAGACGAATAAACGAGTATTGGAAAAAACCCGACCGCCACCAACTTCTAAAAATATCGATTCGTCGATTTAAAGGTATATTAGCTATTTATTTTTAAGAGAAATTCCCGAAACGTTTCTTTTTAAGTTAATAGAATGTGATCAAACTGAGAATGGCTTTTGCGCATGTAGCAATATTTCGGACATCCCGATTCGGATTGTGTCATAATAATCGATTTTTATTTTACAAATTTTATTTGGCCGATTGAAGTTTACGCTGTAAACTGTTTCTTTTGTTCTCATGTTTGAAGCATTGTTCTCAATAGGAAGTGGCTGTTGACCATTTATAATGGAAGGTTCAAATGAAAATTGGGTTGGTTCAAAAAAAATTTTTTTTATATATTACATATTTTGTAGTAGTAATATAAATTAAGTAGGAGCAGTTTATTTTCTATTTGAAACAGTTCAACAAAACTTCTTGAGGAACCAGTTTGAGTGAGATTTAATTTCTATAGTTGTAATTTGTATTTCCATGTATGTTGATGGTTCCAAAAGTCAGGGATGAACAGACACCTCAGCCAATGCATCCAGTTGTTCCTGTCAATGACTGACAATTCAATGCAGAGGCCATGATAGTTGGATTTATGGCTGAACATGACCTTCCATACTCCCTGGCACCACATGTAGTGAGTCTTACTTAAGACACTTGGCAAAGATACAAAATCTCTCAGCGAATTAAAACTTCAAAGGCGTACAGGCCAGCATCATATAAGATGACTTACGGCAAGCCATTTCAATGATGAACTTGTGGAAGAGTTAAGTGAAACTCTGTTTTGTTTGAACTTAGATGAGTCAACAAACACAAACAATGAGAAAACTGTTGCAGCTATTTTTCTGCTATAGAGAAAGAAATAGTGTTGAGACATTTGGCCTCCTTAAAAATCACAAGGGCTGATTCTGAATCAATTTTTAAGGAATTTGAAAGCCTGTTTGAGAGACTTGAACTGCTGTGGGACAATCTAGTTTGTGTGCTACTGGACTCATGTAACACCATGAGGGGAAAAAAGTCTGGCTTGGAGACCAGAATACGTCAGCTTGTCCCTCACCTCACAGACATTGATGGTGACACAGTCCACCATGCCCACAACGGCTACGCTGCCAAAGCATTTACAGTCCCGTTTGGATATTACTTGGAATAATATATATAATAAATAATAATATTATATTCTCATCAAATATGCAGAGAATGGAATAAATACTCTTATGATATATATAAATATATATATATATATAAATTGAATAAATAACACTTTTACAATAAACATTTGCAAGCTTGATAATTGATATGTTGTTCATTATTATAAATCAAACATCCCACAGTGTAGACTGTTCATACACAGGCATTTGATCATAGCCAGTTGAGTTTTATGGGAAGTTGACAACTGAACCAAAAAGTCAGGTACATGTCTTATGCCTGAGACTTCGGTAAAAAAGTAAATTTAACTTTATTTAAAGACAAAGGTGTTGAACTTCACTGCTAAGATTCCTGATAATTGTTCTGATTGCGGATGTCTCCTGTTGAACATAATTATATCTACCAAACCGAAAGGTTTACTCCTTGAACACTATTCTAAAGCAAAAAAAAGGGTATTAGAACCCCTGAAATACTGAAAGCTTCGGGGGGCTTTGCCCACCTTGTCCCCCCACCAGGGCTTTGCCCTGGACCCATCGGGGGCCTTTAGCGGCCCCCTGAACCCCACGCAGACATTTTCAGGATTGGCAACTTGGCTCTGTTATCATCCCTGTCTGAAACTACCTGGCCTTATTCACTGAAACTTTATTGGAAGCTTCATTGCATGACCCTCTACAAAAAATACAACAAGGCATTGAGATTGATTAACAACAACAACAAAGGCCGAGGTAGCTTCATTGAATGACCCATTACAAATATAAAACAAGGCATCCTCATCAGTAAAGATATGTTTAAATTGCAATATTTATATTAATGCTTTATCACAGAGTTGTGGCCCTTTGCTTAGATGAGCATTTAGGGTCATCATGACCCTCTTGGTATATTCTTAACCAGGTTTTTACAAAGGGAGAATTATTTAAATCACTTGTGTCATTGTTTGGGCAGGCCGGTTGGAGGGCAGTGTCAAAGACACCTTTTGACCCCAATTGCTTTTGAGATCAAAAGGTGAAGGTTGTGGTTACCTTCAAGTAAAAAACAAAACTTTGGCTGTGACCTTATGCTAAATAATGGTTTCTGCTCAATAACTAAAGAACGCTTGTACCTAGGAACTTCATACTTGGTATGCTAGTTGGTCAGGACTAGTAGATGACTTTGAGATCAGTAGGTCAAAGGTCATGGTCACCATGACCTTGAGGTGAAGAAACAGTTTCCGCTCAATAACTATAGAACGCTTGCACCAAGGAACTTAGTACTTGGTATGCTAGTTGGTCATAACTAGTAGATGACTCCTATTGATTTTGAGATCAGTAGGTCAAATGCATTGAACCGTACATGCAGATGTATCACATTGCTTATAACACATGCATCTTTTGCAGTTTTTGCACATTTTTCCAATTTAAAATTTACTTTGGTTGTCTTCAACGTTAAATCCCAGTTAAAAGCATCAGTACTCACCACATGACTTACATGAACACTGCTGTCGAACAAGTCAGACAGATCAACATGAAATTGATAAATGGTAACTTTTTGAAAGAGATTAGCTCTGCTGAAAATAATAAGTTGCTTAAATGCTTATTGACAGTTTAGTGCGTGAAATGCTCACATGATTTGCAAGGTGCTCAGAAAAGTCTGCTTTTTAGCTCTACTGGCAAAATGACCACAAGAGCCATGCCAGTACTTTTTCAGCTAACCCAAACACAAAGTGGAACTATATGTTTGTTGCCTTTTACCCATACAAACATGCTGTGGATTGAAAATGACCTCAAGAGCCATGCCAGTAGAGCATAGGTCCTCATGGGCCTCTTGTTTAAACTGAGCAACCATTATGCACTAATTTTGACAAGGAAACTCATCTGAGATGATTGTTACATTATCTTATTTTTTTAATCATGTAAAATCAATGGTTGTATACCACGAAAATAGAGTAATTTAAAAAAAAAAGCATGATTTATGCTGGCAAACCATTATGGGCTATTTTAAAGAGGGAAACATAGACAGCAACATAATTGTTATGATCCTTATTTTATTCATGTTAAATGATGTATAGTTGACCTCTGTCTAGCTGACGGGGCTCCGGGGTTGTTTAGAGAAAATACTGTGCAAATTTTTGGACCATCTGGTGTCCAGCCCCTTTAAATATGAAGAGGCATTTCATCAGCAATATCGTTGTGTATTAAGGTGTGAATAAGAGGTAAATCTCGCTTGAAAATATTGTTGAATTGACATGGTTCATTATGGATGATGTCAGTGCCAACTCCTTGCTTTCTACATATTCATGATTGTAATCAAGAAATCAGAGCATTGAAAAGACCTAGAGACTTTGGAAATAGCGTCATGATTGTCATGTCTGATTAAATGAGGTAAAGCATTAAAGAGGTGATTGTGAGATGCATGTGATATGCTATCTATGTATACAGATGAAGGAGGGCATAACAATGGATAGCATGGTTGCAAGATGGTAGGAGTCTTTGGTGAATAATTTATCATTTGTTTTTAAGAAAAAATAATGCAGCAACTTCTTCCATACCATACTATTGCTTTCATATCATGCATCATTCACAGCATACTACAATTGACAGATTGTTAGTGATTATCACTTTTTTTGCAAAATGCAGAGACCAATTGCCTTTGCAACATCATGCTTAATGAAATAATACACTATCAAACATGTTTTACATTAAAACCACACTTGTTGCACATTACATACATTAGTAGATCAAAATCTGTCTCGACACCCACTTTTCCATTCCTACAGTCTTTCAGCACTTTCATTGCTTTGATTACTCAAATTTGGAATTCCAGTTTTGCTTAGTAATGAACAAAGGCAGAAAAGATGTTTGTTTTTTCAAAAATAGTTTAAAATTTTCATACAAAAATAGTTTAGTTTTTATTTAAAAAAAAAAAATATCTACTTATAGAACAATTTTTGTTTTCACATTTGGGATGAAAAAGGCTAAAACATTTACACTGGATTGCTATTTGAAGATGAGAAGAAGGAAAGTTAAAACCCTTTGAGAACTTAATCTTTTTTAATCTTATATCTCCTATTTTTAACAGGAGTCATGAGTTTAATACTTGTACGAACATTTTAACAAAGAAATGGGCCACTCAACTCTGTTATCACAAGCATTCCAACATCTGTTAAAAAAATCCAGGGGGGGAGGGATTTCTGAACAGGTGAATGATTTTATCATAAGCATGTTGACAGTTGAGCTATTACTATCATATATTGTGACACATGCTTCATTCATTGTTAACAGGGCAATGGCATCAGACTCAATGACAGACAAAGGCAAAGACATTGGTGTGGCTGAACAATACCATGAGACCCAAGTGCAGACTTAAACATAGGCAACAAGAAACAGCTGATTGAATACTGGGACATTGCTGGGACATTGGTGATGAAGATGGAGACAACCTGGACATAAAAGATAAGTCTTTGATGACTGGGTTATTAAAGGTGGTAGTGACCTATTTAATAATGTGAAAGTCAAAGAGATTCTCTTCAGCAAAGTTTCTCATTTTACAGAGACTGTGTGTGAGTTTCTGTTAGGAGAGAGTCTTTTTTGCAGGAGGCGTTTGTCTTTGGATATCTACAAACTGTGAAAGTTCTCTTTTAGGCAAAAGTGTTTCATTAATGAGAAAGACACTTTGGAGGGTATTGCACATATGAATTACTAGAGCCACTGATGGACGAATCTCAGGGCAATTATTTTGTTTGCAATAATTGATAGGACCAGCTCATTTGAATGAACCCAAAGGGTATTGCACATATGAATTGCTAGAGCCACTGATGGAATATCACTTTGTTTATTTAAGGGGCTGCTGACCTTTTGGTTAATCCTCATTTTGGAGGACTCCTTTGAGAGCTTGTGGATGCAGTTATCTGCACAGCCGAGTTATCTCTTGAGGAGCCTTCCTCTGATGTTTGAAACATAATTATCTTTCTATAGATAGCGTTTTTTTTTCTTATTTCGGGAATGTAACGTATACCAGTGACATTTGGATTTTGGAATTATACAGCTATCTGGTTGAAATTTGGCCAGTTGACGGTGCTTAACCGAAGAATATTGATGTTTGAGTATGAAATTGTCAATCTAATAATACATAATATAATTTAATTATACATTATTTTCTTATATAGTTTTGACATTTTAACATTTACACTCATGGCAAAAGAAATAAAAAGTGAGTCGGTTTCATTAAAGGGACTGTACACCAGATTTGCACTAAAGAAGTTTTCTTCTGCAACGAATCTGAGGGCAATTATTTTGTTTGCTATAATTGACAAGACCAGCTCGTTTCCATGAACCCAAAGGGTATTGCACATATTAATTGCTAGAGCCACTGATGGAATATCACTTTGTTTATGTAAGGGCCTGCTGATCTTTTGGTTAATCGTCATCTTGGAGGACTCCTTTGAGAGCTTGTGGATGCAGTTATCTGCACAGCCGAGTTATCTCTTTAGGAGCCTTCCTCTGATGTTTGAAACATAATTATCTTTCTATAGATAGCGTTTTTTTTTCTTATTTCGGGAATGTAACGTATACCAGTGACATTTGGATTTTGGAATTATACAGCTATCTGGTTGAAATTTGGCCAGTTGACCGAAGAATATTGATGTTTGAGTATGTCATGGTAAATCTAATAATACATAATATAAATTAATAATACATTATTTTCTTATATAGTTTTGACATTTTAACATTTACACTCAAGGCAAAAGAAATAAAAAGTGAGTCGGTTTCATTAAAGGGACTGTACACCAGATTGGCACTAAAGAAGTTTTCTTCTGCAACGAATCTGAGGGCAATTATTTTGTTTGCTATAATTGACAAGACCAGCTCGTTTCCATGAACCCAAAGGGTATTGCACATATTAATTGCTAGAGCCACTGATGGAATATCACTTTGTTTATGTAAGGGCCTGCTGATCTTTTGGTTAATCGTCATCTTGGAGGACTCCTTTGAGAGCTTGTGGATGCAGTTATCTGCACAGCCGAGTTATCTCTTTACTTTAGGAGCCTTCCTCTGATGTTTGAAACATAATTATCTTTCTATAGATAGCGTTTTTTTTTCTTATTTCGGGAATGTAACGTATACCAGTGACATTTGGATTTTGGAATTATACAGCTATCTGGTTGAAATTTGGCCAGTTGACCGAAGAATATTGATGTTTGAGTATGTCATGGTAAATCTAATAATACATAATATAAATTAATAATACATTATTTTCTTATATAGTTTTGACATTTTAACATTTACACTCAAGGCAAAAGAAATAAAAAGTGAGTCGGTTTCATTAAAGGGACTGTACACCAGATTGGCACTAAAGAAGTTTTCTTCTGCAACGAATCTGAGGGCAATTATTTTGTTTGCTATAATTGACAAGACCAGCTCGTTTCCATGAACCCAAAGGGTATTGCACATATTAATTGCTAGAGCCACTGATGGAATATCACTTTGTTTATGTAAGGGCCTGCTGATCTTTTGGTTAATCCTCATCTTGGAGGACTCCTTTGAGAGCTTGTGGATGCAGTTATCTGCACAGCCGAGTTATCTCTTTACTTTAGGAGCCTTCCTCTGATGTTTGAAACATAATTATCTTTCTATAGATAGCGTTTTTTTTTTCTTATTTCGGGAATGTAACGTATACCAGTGACATTTGGATTTTGGAATTATACAGCTATCTGGTTGAAATTTGGCCAGTTGACAGTACTTAACCGAAGAATATTGATGTTTGAGTATGAAATTGTAAATCTAATAATACATAATATAAATTAATTATACATTATTTTCTGATATAGTTTTGACATTTTAACATTTACACTCTAGGCAAAAGAAGTAAAAAGTGAGTCGGTTTCATTAAAGGGACTGTACACCAGATTGGAACTAAAGAAGTTTTCTTCTGCAACGAATCTGAGGGCAATTATTTTGTTTGCTATAATTGACAAGACCAGCTCGTTTCCATGAACCCAAAGGGTATTGCACATATTAATTGCTAGAGCCACTGATGGAATATCACTTTGTTTATGTAAGGGCCTGCTGATCTTTTGGTTAATCGTCATCTTGGAGGACTCCTTTGAGAGCTTGTGGATGCAGTTATCTGCACAGCCGAGTTATCTCTTTAGGAGCCTTCCTCTGATGTTTGAAACATAATTATCTTTCTATAGATAGCGTTTTTTTTTCTTATTTCGGGAATGTAACGTATACCAGTGACATTTGGATTTTGGAATTATACAGCTATCTGGTTGAAATTTGGCCAGTTGACCGAAGAATATTGATGTTTGAGTATGTCATGGTAAATCTAATAATACATAATATAAATTAATAATACATTATTTTCTTATATAGTTTTGACATTTTAACATTTACACTCAAGGCAAAAGAAATAAAAAGTGAGTCGGTTTCATTAAAGGGACTGTACACCAGATTGGCACTAAAGAAGTTTTCTTCTGCAACGAATCTGAGGGCAATTATTTTGTTTGCTATAATTGACAAGACCAGCTCGTTTCCATGAACCCAAAGGGTATTGCACATATTAATTGCTAGAGCCACTGATGGAATATCACTTTGTTTATGTAAGGGCCTGCTGATCTTTTGGTTAATCGTCATCTTGGAGGACTCCTTTGAGAGCTTGTGGATGCAGTTATCTGCACAGCCGAGTTATCTCTTTACTTTAGGAGCCTTCCTCTGATGTTTGAAACATAATTATCTTTCTATAGATAGCGTTTTTTTTTCTTATTTCGGGAATGTAACGTATACCAGTGACATTTGGATTTTGGAATTATACAGCTATCTGGTTGAAATTTGGCCAGTTGACCGAAGAATATTGATGTTTGAGTATGTCATGGTAAATCTAATAATACATAATATAAATTAATAATACATTATTTTCTTATATAGTTTTGACATTTTAACATTTACACTCAAGGCAAAAGAAATAAAAAGTGAGTCGGTTTCATTAAAGGGACTGTACACCAGATTGGCACTAAAGAAGTTTTCTTCTGCAACGAATCTGAGGGCAATTATTTTGTTTGCTATAATTGACAAGACCAGCTCGTTTCCATGAACCCAAAGGGTATTGCACATATTAATTGCTAGAGCCACTGATGGAATATCACTTTGTTTATGTAAGGGCCTGCTGATCTTTTGGTTAATCCTCATCTTGGAGGACTCCTTTGAGAGCTTGTGGATGCAGTTATCTGCACAGCCGAGTTATCTCTTTACTTTAGGAGCCTTCCTCTGATGTTTGAAACATAATTATCTTTCTATAGATAGCGTTTTTTTTTTCTTATTTCGGGAATGTAACGTATACCAGTGACATTTGGATTTTGGAATTATACAGCTATCTGGTTGAAATTTGGCCAGTTGACAGTACTTAACCGAAGAATATTGATGTTTGAGTATGAAATTGTAAATCTAATAATACATAATATAAATTAATTATACATTATTTTCTGATATAGTTTTGACATTTTAACATTTACACTCTAGGCAAAAGAAGTAAAAAGTGAGTCGGTTTCATTAAAGGGACTGTACACCAGATTGGAACTAAAGAAGTTTTCTTCTGCAACGAATCTGAGGGCAATTATTTTGTTTGCTATAATTGACAAGACCAGCTCGTTTCCATGAACCCAAAGGGTATTGCACATATTAATTGCTAGAGCCACTGATGGAATATCACTTTGTTTATGTAAGGGCCTGCTGATCTTTTGGTTAATCGTCATCTTGGAGGACTCCTTTGAGAGCTTGTGGATGCAGTTATCTGCACAGCCGAGTTATCTCTTTACTTTAGGAGCCTTCCTCTGATGTTTGAAACATAATTATCTTTCTATAGATAGCGTTTTTTTTTCTTATTTCGGGAATGTAACGTATACCAGTGACATTTGGATTTTGGAATTATACAGCTATCTGGTTGAAATTTGGCCAGTTGACCGAAGAATATTGATGTTTGAGTATGTCATGGTAAATCTAATAATACATAATATAAATTAATAATACATTATTTTCTTATATAGTTTTGACATTTTAACATTTACACTCAAGGCAAAAGAAATAAAAAGTGAGTCGGTTTCATTAAAGGGACTGTACACCAGATTGGCACTAAAGAAGTTTTCTTCTGCAACGAATCTGAGGGCAATTATTTTGTTTGCTATAATTGACAAGACCAGCTCGTTTCCATGAACCCAAAGGGTATTGCACATATTAATTGCTAGAGCCACTGATGGAATATCACTTTGTTTATGTAAGGGCCTGCTGATCTTTTGGTTAATCCTCATCTTGGAGGACTCCTTTGAGAGCTTGTGGATGCAGTTATCTGCACAGCCGAGTTATCTCTTTACTTTAGGAGCCTTCCTCTGATGTTTGAAACATAATTATCTTTCTATAGATAGCGTTTTTTTTTTCTTATTTCGGGAATGTAACGTATACCAGTGACATTTGGATTTTGGAATTATACAGCTATCTGGTTGAAATTTGGCCAGTTGACAGTACTTAACCGAAGAATATTGATGTTTGAGTATGAAATTGTAAATCTAATAATACATAATATAAATTAATTATACATTATTTTCTGATATAGTTTTGACATTTTAACATTTACACTCTAGGCAAAAGAAGTAAAAAGTGAGTCGGTTTCATTAAAGGGACTGTACACCAGATTGGAACTAAAGAAGTTTTCTTCTGCAACGAATCTGAGGGCAATTATTTTGTTTGCAATAATTGACAGGACCAGCTCGTTTCCATGAACCCAAAGGGTATTGCACATATTAATTGCTAGAGCCACTGATGGAATATCACTTTGTTTATTTAAGGGGCTGCTCATCTTTTGGTTAATCCTCATCTTGGAGAACTCCTTTGAGAGCTTGTGGATGCAGTTATCTGCACAGCCGAGTTATCTCTTTAGGAGCCTTCCTCTGATGTTTGAAACATAATTATCTTTCTATAGATAGCTTTTTTTTTTATTTCGGGAATGTAACGTATACCAGTGACATTTGGATTTTGGAATTATACAGCTATCTGGTTGAAATTTGGCCAGTTGACAGTGCTTAACCGAAGAATATTGATGTTTGAGTATGAAATTGTCAATCTAATGATACATAATATAAATTAATAATACATTATTTTCGTATATAGTTTTGACATTTTAACATTTACACTCATGGCAAAAGAAATAAAAAGTGAGTCGGTTTCATTAAAGGGACTGTACACCAGATTGGCACTAAAGAAGTTTTCTTCTGCAACGAATCTAAGGGCAATTATTTTGTTTGCAATAATTGACAGGACCAGCTCATTTCCATGAACCCAAAGGGTATTGCACATATTTATTGCTAGAGCCACTGATGGAAAATCACTTTGTTTATTTAAGGGGCTGAAAATCTTTTGGTTAATCCTCATCTTGGAGGACTCCTTTGAGAGCTTGTGGATGCAGTTATCTGCACAGCCGAGTTATCTCTTTAGGAGCCTTCCTCTGATGTTTGAAACATAATTATCTTTCTATAGATAGCGTTTTTTTTTTCTTATTTCGGGAATGTAACGTATACCAGTGACATTTGGATTTTGGAATTATACAGCTATCTGGTTGAAATTTGGCCAGTTGACAGTGCTTAACCGAAGAATATTGATGTTTGAGTATGAAATTGTAAATCTAATAATACATAATATAATTTAATTATACATTATATTCTTATATAGTTTTGACATTTTAACATTTACACTCTAGGCAAAAGAAATAAAAAGTGAGTTGGTTTCATTAAAGGCACTGTACACCAGATTGGCACTAAAGAAGTTTTCTTCTGCAACGAATCTCAGGGCAATTATTTTGTTTGCAATAATTGACAGGACCAGCTCGTTTCCATGAACCCAAAGGGTATTGCACATATTAATTGCAAGAACCACTGATGGAATATCACTTTGTTTATTTAAGGGGCTGCTGATCTTTTGGTTAATCCTCATCTTGGAGGACTCCTTTGAGAGCTTGTGGATGCAGTTATCTGCACAGCCGAGTTATCTCTTTAGGAGCCTTCCTCTGATGTTTGAAACATAATTATCTTTCTATAGATAGCGTTTTTTTTTCTTATTTCGGGAATGTAACGTATACCAGTGACATTTGGATTTTGGAATTATACAGCTATCTGGTTGAAATTTGGCCAGTTGACAGTACTTAACCGAAGAATATTGATGTTTGAGTATGAAATTGTAAATCTAATAATACATAATATAAATTAATTATACATTATTAATTAATTATACATTATTTTCTGATATAGTTTTGACATTTTAACATTTACACTCTAGGCAAAAGAAGTAAAAAGTGAGTCGGTTTCATTAAAGGGACTGTACACCAGATTGGCACTAAAGAAGTTTTCTTCTGCAACGAATCTCAGGGCAATTATTTTGTTTGCAATAATTGACAGGACCAGCTCGTTTCCATGAACCCAAAGGGTATTGCACATATTAATTGCTAGAGCCACTGATGGAATATCACTTTGTTTATTTAAGGGGCTGCTGATCTTTTGGTTAATCCTCATCTTGGAGAACTCCTTTGAGAGCTTGTGGATGCAGTTATCTGCACAGCCGAGTTATCTCTTTAGGAGCCTTCCTCTGATGTTTGAAACATAATTATCTTTCTATAGATAGCTTTTTTTTTTATTTCGGGAATGTAACTTATACCAGTGACATTTGGATTTTGGAATTATACAGCTATCTGGTTGAAATTTGGCCAGTTGACGGTGCTTAACCGAAGAATATTGATGTTTGAGTATGAAATTGTAAATCTAATAATACATAATATAAATTAATAATACATTATTTTCTGATATAGTTTTGACATTTTAACATTTACACTCAAGGCAAAAGAAATAAAAAGTGAGTTGATTTCATTAAAGGCACTGTACACCAGATTGGCACTAAAGAAGTTTTCTTCTGCAACGAATCTCAGGGCAATTATTTTGTTTGCAATAATTGACAGGACCAGCTCGTTTCCATGAACCCAAAGGGTATTGCACATATTAATTGCAAGAACCACTGATGGAATATCACTTTGTTTATTTAAGGGCCTGCTGATCTTTTGGTTAATCCTCATCTTGGAGGACTCCTTTGAGAGCTTGTGGATGCAGTTATCTGCACAGCCGAGTTATCTCTTTAGGAGCCTTCCTCTGATGTTTGAAACATAATTATCTTTCTATAGATGGCGTTTTTTTTTCTTATTTCGGGAATGTAACGTATACCAGTGACATTTGGATTTTGGAATTATACAGCTATCTGGTTGAAATTTGGCCAGTTGACAGTGCTTAACCGAAGAATATTGATGTTTGAGTATGAAATTGTAAATCTAATAATACATAATATAAATTAATTATACATTATTTTCTGATATAGTTTTGACATTTTAACATTTACACTCTAGGCAAAAGAAATAAAAAGTGAGTCGGTTTCATTAAAGGGACTGTACACCAGATTGGCACTAAAGAAGTTTTCTTCTGCAACGAATCTGAGGGCAATTATTTTGTTTGCAATAATTGACAGGACCAGCTCGTTTCCATGAACCCAAAGGGTATTGCACATATTAATTGCTAGAGCCACTGATGGAATATCACTTTGTTTATTTAAGGGGCTGCTGATCTTTTGGTTAATCCTCATCTTGGAGAAATCCTTTGAGAGCTTGTGGATGCAGTTATCTGCACAGCCGAGTTATCTCTTTAGGAGCCTTCCTCTGATGTTTGAAACATAATTATCTTTCTATAGATAGCTTTTTTTTTTATTTCGGGAATGTAACGTATACCAGTGACATTTGGATTTTGGAATTATACAGCTATCTGGTTGAAATTTGGCCAGTTGACCATGCTTAACCGAAGAATATTGATGTTTGAGTATGAAATTGTAAATCTAATGATACATAATATAAATAAATAATACATTATTTTCGTATATAGTTTTGACATTTTAACATTTACACTCTAGGCAAAAGAAATAAAAAGTGAGTCGGTTTCATTAAAGGGAATGTACACCAGATTGTCACTTAAGAAGTTTTCTTCTGCAACGAATCTAAGGGCAATTATTTTGTTTGCAATAATTGACAGGACCAGCTCATTTCCATGAACCCAAAGGGTATTGCACATATTAATTGCTAGAGCCACTGATGGAAAATCACTTTGTTTATTTAAGGGGCTGCTAATCTTTTGGTTAATCCTCATCTTGGAGGACTCCTTTGAGAGCTTGTGGATGCAGTTATCTGCACAGCCGAGTTATCTCTTTAGGAGCCTTCCTCTGATGTTTGAAACATAATTATCTTTCTATAGATAGCGTTTTTTTTTCTTATTTCGGGAATGTAACGTATACCAGTGACATTTGGATTTTGGAATTATACAGCTATCTGGTTGAAATTTGGCCAGTTGACGGTGCTTAACCGAAGAATATTGATGTTTGAGTATGAAATTGTCAATCTAATAATACATAATATAATTTAATTATACATTATATTCTTATATAGTTTTGACATTTTAACATTTACACTCTAGGCAAAAGAAATAAAAAGTGAGTCGGTTTTATTAAAGGGACTGTACACAAGATTGGCACTAAAGAAGTTTTCTTCTGCAACGAATCTGAGGGCAATTATTTTGTTTGCAATAATTGACAGGACCAGCTCGTTTCTATGAACCCAAAGGGTATTGCACATATTAATTGCAAGAGCCACTGATGGAATATCACTTTGTTTATTTAAGGGGCTGCTGATCTTTTGGTTAATCCTCATCTTGGAGGACTCCTTTGAGAGCTTGTGGATGCAGTTATCTGCACAGCCGAGTTATCTCTTTAGGAGCCTTCATCTGATGTTTGAAACATAATTATCTTTCTATAGATGGTTTTTTTTTCTTATTTCGGGAATGTAACGGGAATGTAACGTATACCAGTGACATTTGGATTTTGGAATTATACAGCTATCTGGTTGAAATTTGGCCAGTTGACGGTGCTTAACCGAAGAATATTGATGTTTTTGTATGTCATCGTAAATCTAATAATACATAATATAAATTAATAATACATTATTTTCTTATATAGTTTTGACATTTTAACATTTACACTCAAGCCAAAAGAAATAAAAAGTGAGTCTGTTTTATTAAAGGGACTGTACACCAGATTGGCACTAAAGAAGTTTTCTTCTGCAACGAATTTGAGGGCAATTATTTTGTTTGCAATAATTGACAGGACCAGCTCGTTTCCATGAACCCAAAGGGTATTGCACATATTAATTGCTAGAGCCACTGATGGAATATCACTTTGTTTATTTAAGGGGCTGCTGATCTTTTGGTTAATCCTCATCTTGGAGGACTCCTTTGAGAGCTTGTGGATGCAGTTATCTGCACAGCCGAGTTATCTCTTTAGGAGCCTTCCTCTGATGTTTGAAACATAATTATCTTTCTATAGATGGCGTTTTTTTTCTTATTTCGGGAATGTAACGTATACCAGTGACATTTGGATTTTGGAATTATACAGCTATCTGGTTGAAATTTGGCCAGTTGACGGTGCTTAACCGAAGAATATTGATGTTTGAGTATGAAATTGTAAATCTAATGATACATAATATAAATTAATAATACATTATTTTCTTATTTAGTTTTGACATTTTAACATTTACACTCATGGCAAAAGAAATAAAAAGTGAGTCGGTTTCATTAAAGGGACTGTACACCAGATTGGCACTAAAGAAGTTTTCTTCTGCAACGAATCTGAGGGCAATTATTTTGTTTGCAATAATTGACAGGACCAGCTCATTTACTTGAACCCAAAGGATATTGCACATATTAATTGCTAGAGCCACTGATGGAAAATCACTTTGTTTATTTAAGGGGCTGCTAATCTTTTGGTTAATCCTCATCTTGGAGGACTCCTTTGAGAGCTTGTGGATGCAGTTATCTGCACAGCCGAGTTATCTCTTTAGGAGCCTTCCTCTGATGTTTGAAACATAATTATCTTTCTATAGATAGCGTTTTTTTTCTTATTTCGGGAATGTAACGTATACCAGTGACATTTGGATTTTGGAATTATACAGCTATCTGGTTGAAATTTGGCCAGTTGACAGTGCTTAACCGAAGAATATTGAAGTTTGAGTATGAAATTGTAAATCTAATGATACATAATATAATTTAATTATACATTATTTTCTTATATAGTTTTGACATTTTAACATTTACACTCTAGGCAAAAGAAATAAAAAGTGAGTCGGTTTTATTAAAAGGACTGTACACAAGATTGGCACTAAAGAAGTTTTCTTCTGCAACGAATCTGAGGGCAATTATTTTGTTTGCAATAATTGACAGGACCAGCTCGTTTCTATGAACCCAAAGGGTATTGCACATATTAATTGCTAGAGCCACTGATGGAATATCACTTTGTTTATGTATGGGGCTGCTGATCTTTTGGTTAATCCTCATCTTGGAGGACTCCTTTGAGAGCTTGTGGATGCAGTTATCTGCACAGCCGAGTTATCTCTTTAGGAGCCTTCCTCTGATGTTTGAAACATAATTATCTTTCTATAGATAGCTTTTTTTTTTCTTATTTCGGGAATGTAACGTATACCAGTGACATTTGGATTTTGGAATTATACAGCTATCTGGTTGAAATTTGGCCAGTTGACAGTGCTTAACCGAAGAATATTGATGTTTTTGTATGTCATCGTAAATCTAATAATACATAATATAAATTAATAATACATTATTTTCTTATATAGTTTTGACATTTTAACATTTACACTCAAGGCAAAAGAAATAAAAAGTGAGTCTGTTTTATTAAAGGGACTGTACACCAGATTGGCACTAAAGAAGTTTTCTTCTGCAACGAATCTGAGGGCAATTATTTTCTTTGCTATAATTGACAGGACCAGCTCGTTTCCATGAACCCAAAGGGTATTGCACATATTAATTGCTAGAGCCACTGATGGAATATCACTTTGTTTATTTAAGGGGCTGCTGATCTTTTGGTTAATCCTCATCTTGGAGGACTCCTTTGAGAGCTTGTGGATGCAGTTATCTGCACAGCCGAGTTATCTCTTTAGGAGCCTTCCTCTGATGTTTGAAACATAATTATCTTTCTATAGATGGCGTTTTTTTTCTTATTTCGGGAATGTAACGTATACCAGTGACATTTGGATTTTGGAATTATACAGCTATCTGGTTGAAATTTGGCCAGTTGACGGTGCTTAACCGAAGAATATTGATGTTTGAGTATGAAATTGTAAATCTAATAATACATAATATAATTTAATTATACATTATTTTCTTATATAGTTTTGACATTTTAACATTTACACTCAAGGCAAAAGAAATAAAAAGTGAGTCGGTTTCAATAAAGGGACTGTACACCAGATTGGCACTAAAGAAGTTTTCTTCTGCAACGAATCTGAGGGCAATTATTTTGTTTGCAATAATTGACAGGACCAGCTCATTTCCATGAACCCAAAGGGTATTGCACATATTAATTGCTAGAGCCACTGATGGAATATCACTTTGTTTATGTATGGGGCTGCTGATCTTTTGGTTAATCCTCATCTTGGAGGACTCCTTTGAGAGCTTGTGGATGCAGTTATCTGCACAGCCGAGTTATCTCTTTAGGAGCCTTCCTCTGATGTTTGAAACATAATTATCTTTCTATAGATAGCGGTTTTTTTCTTATTTCGGGAATGTAACGTATACCAGTGACATTTGGATTTTGGAATTATACAGCTATCTGGTTGAAATTTGGCCAGTTGACGATGCTTAACCGAAGAATATTGATGTTTGAGTATGAAATTGTCAATCTAATAATACATAATATAATTCAATTATACATTATTTTCTTATATAGTTTTGACATTTTAACATTTACACTCATGGCAAAAGAAATAAAAAGTGAGTTGGTTTCAATAAAGGGACTGTACACCAGATTGGCACTAAAGAAGTTTTCTTCTGCAACGAATCTGAGGGCAATTATTTTGTTTGCAATAATTGACAGGACCAGCTCATTTCCATGAACCCAAAGGGTATTGCACATATTAATTGCTAGAGCCACTGATGGAATATCACTTTGTTTATGTATGGGGCTGCTGATCTTTTGGTTAATCCTCATCTTGGAGGACTCCTTTGAGAGCTTGTGGATGCAGTTATCTGCACAGCCGAGTTATCTCTTTAGGAGCCTTCCTCTGATGTTTGAAACATAATTATCTTTCTATAGATGGCGTTTTTTTTCTTATTTCGGGAATGTAAAGTATACCAGTGACATTTGGATTTTGGAATTATACAGCTATCTGGTTGAAATTTGGCCAGTTGACGGTGCTTAACCGAAGAATATTGATGTTTGAGTATGAAATTGTCAATCTAATAATACATAATATAATTTAATTATACATTATTTTCTTATATAGTTTTGACATTTTAACATTTACACTCAAGGCAAAAGAAATAAAAAGTGAGTCGGTTTCATTAAAGGGACTGTACACCAGATTGGAACTAAAGAAGTTTTCTTCTGCAACGAATCTGAGGGCAATTATTTTGTTTGCAATGATTGACAGGACCAGCTCGTTTCCATTAACCCAAAGGGTATTGCACATATTAATTGCTAGAGCCACTGATGGAATATCACTTTGTTTATTTAAGGGGCTGCTGATCTTTTGGTTAATCGTCATCTTGGAGGACTCCTTTGAGAGCTTGTGGATGCAGTTATCTGCACAGCCGAGTTATCTCTTTAGGAGCCTTCCTCTGATGTTTGAAACATAATTATCTTTCTATAGATAGCGTTTTTTTTCTTATTTCGGGAATGTAACGTATACCAGTGACATTTGGATTTTGGAATTATACAGCTATCTGGTTGAAATTTGGCCAGTTGACAGTGCTTAACCGAAGAATATTGATGTTTGAGTATGTCATGGTAAATCTAATAATACATAATATAAATTAATAATACATTATTTTCTTATATAGTTCTGACATTTTAACATTTACACTCAAGGCAAAAGAAATAAAAAGTGAGTCGGTTTCATTAAAGGGACTGTACACCAGATTGGCACTAAAGAAGTTTTCTTCTGCAACGAATCTGAGGGCAATTATTTTGTTTGCAATAATTGACAGGACCAGCTCGTTTCCATGAACCCAAAGGGTATTGCACATATTAATTGCTAGAGCCACTGATGGAATATCACTTTGTTTATTTAAGGGGCTGCTGATCTTTTGGTTAATCCTCATCTTGGAGGACTCCTTTGAGAGCTTGTGGATGCAGTTATCTGCACAGCCGAGTTATCTCTTTAGGAGCCTTCCTCTGATGTTTGAAACATAATTATCTTTCTATAGATGGCGTTTTTTTTCTTATTTCGGGAATGTAACGTATACCAGTGACATTTGGATTTTGGAATTATACAGCTATCTGGTTGAAATTTGGCCAGTTGACGATGCTTAACCGAAGAATATTGATGTTTGAGTATGAAATTGTCAATCTAATAATACATAATATAATTTAATTATACATCATTTTCTTATATAGTTTTGACATTTTAACATTTACACTCAAGGCAAAAGAAATAAAAAGTGAGTCGGTTTCAATAAAGGGACTGTACACCAGATTGGCACTAAAGAAGTTTTCTTCTGCAACGAATCTGAGGGCAATTATTTTGTTTGCAATAATTGACAGGACCAGCTCATTTCCATGAACCCAAAGGGTATTGCACATATTAATTGCTAGAGCCACTGATGGAATATCACTTTGTTTATGTATGGGGCTGCTGATCTTTTGGTTAATCCTCATCTTGGAGGACTCCTTTGAGAGCTTGTGGATGCAGTTATCTGCACAGCCGAGTTATCTCTTTAGGAGCCTTCCTCTGATGTTTGAAACATAATTATCTTTCTATAGATAGCGTTTTTTTTCTTATTTCGGGAATGTAACGTATACCAGTGACATTTGGATTTTGGAATTATACAGCTATCTGGTTGAAATTTGGCCAGTTGACAGTGCTTAACCGAAGAATATTGATGTTTGAGTATGAAATTGTAAATCTAATGATACATAATATAAATTAATAATACATTATTTTCTTATTTAGTTTTGACATTTTAACATTTACACTCAAGGCAAAAGAAATAAAAAGTGAGTCTGTTTTATTATAGGGACTGTACACCAGATTGGCACTAAAGAAGTTTTCTTCTGCAACGAATCTGAGGGCAATTATTTTGTTTGCAATAATTGACAGGACCAGCTCGTTTCCATGAACCCAAAGGGTATTGCACATATTAATTGCAAGAGCCACTGATGGAATATCACTTTGTTTATCCATGAGATACTGTTTCTTTTGAAGAGAGTCTTTTTTACAGGAGGCATATTTACAAACTGTGAAAGTTCTCTTTTTGGCAAAAGTGTTTCATTAATGAGAAAGACACTTTGGAGGGTATATCCTTTGGCAGATAGTGTATCTTTTAAAAGTAGTGTATAGAAATTGTGTTTTCTTTTAGATGGAGTGTATCTTTTAAAAGTAGTGTACAAAATTGTGTATTCTTTTAGATGAATTGGTTGTTTTAGGCGATAGTGCTCTATTTTTGATAGTCCCTTGTTCAAAGAATTTCTCTTTGAGCAAAGTTTTTCATTAAAGAGACTGGGGCGGGATGTTTTACCAACTGTGAAAGTTCACTCTCTATGTCAAAAGTGTTTCATTAATGCAAAGAAAGACTCTTTGAAGGGAATATCTTTTGGCAGATAGTTTGCCTATTTGGAGTGTATCTTCAGCAGATAGTGTATCTTTTAAAAGTAGTGTACAAAATCGTGTATTCTTTTAGATGGAGTGTATCTTTTAAAAGTAGTGTATACAAATTGTGTTTTCTTTTAGATGAATTGGTTGTTTAAGGAGATAGTGCTCTATTTTTGATAGTCTTTTTTTTCAAAGAGTCTCTCATTGAGCAAAGTTTTTCATTATAGAGACTGGGGTGGTCTCTTTTAGAAGAGAGTGTTTTGCAGGAGGCTTTTTGTCTTCGGATGTTTTACCAACTGTGAAAGTTTGCTCTCTATGTCAAAAGTGTTTCATTAATGCAAAGAAAGACTCTTTGAAGGGAATATCTTTTGGCAGATAGTTTGTCTATTTGGAGTGTATCTTCAGCAGATAGTGTATCTTTTAAAAGTAGTGTACAAAATCGTGTATTCTTTTAGATGGAGTGTATCTTTTAAAAGTAGTGTATAAAAATTGTGTTTTCTTTTAGATGGAGTTTATCTTTTAAAAGTAGTGTATAAAAATTGTGTTTTCTTTTAGATGGAGTGTATCTTTTAGAAGTAGTGTACAAAATCGTGTTTTCTTTTAGATGGAGTGTATCTTTTAAAAGTAGTGTATACAAATTGTGTTTTCTTTTAGATGGAGTGTATCTTTTAAAAGTAGTGTATACAAATTGTGTTTTCTTTTAGATGGAGTGTATCTTTTAAAAGTAGTGTATAAAAATTGTGTTTTCTTTTAGATGGAGTGTATCTTTTAAAAGTAGTGTACAAAAATTGTGTTTTCTTTTAGATGGAGTGTATCTTTTAAAAGTAGTGTATAAAAATTGTGTTTTCTTTTAGATGGAGTGTATCTTTTAGAAGTAGTGTATAAAAATTGTGTTTTCTTTTAGATGGAGTGTATCTTTTAAAAGTAGTGTATAAAAATTGTGTTTTCTTTTAGATGGAGTGTATCTTTTAAAAGTAGTGTATACAAATTGTGTTTTCTTTTAGATAGAGTGTATCTTTTAGAAGTAGTGTATAAAAATTGTGTTTTCTTTTAGATGGAGTGTATCTTTTAAAAGTAGTGTATAAAAATTGTGTTTTCTTTTAGATGGAGTGTATCTTTTAAAAGTAGTGTATACAAATTGTGTATTCTTTAAGATGAATTGGTTGTTTTAGGAAATAGTGCTCTATTTTTGATAGTCCCTTTTTCAAAGAGTTTCTCTTTAAGCAAAGTTTTTCATTAAAGAGACTGGGGCGGTCTCTTTTAGGAGAGAGAGTTTTGCAGGAGGCTTTGTCTTCGGATGTTTTACCAACTGTGAAAGTTCGCTCTCTATGTCAAAAGTGTAATAATAATGATGTGTTGCTGTGTTAAAAGTGTATCAAATTTAAATTGTAAAATGATCTTACAACTCCTGAAACCTATGTTTGCGAACATCAGACAAATACTTTTATATCTCATAATAGCATTGTGACATTGTAGGTCTGCGCGTGGGATAGGATTTCAATGCATTTCAGATGCTGTTAAAGATGGTCATATAGTTGCAGAAACTACAGAGGTCCCAGAACCATCTGAAGATGCCCTCAGTCTTGAAACATGCTTGTCATGGTAAACTGAAGTGCTGATTAGTTCATACTAATTTATTTAAGCCTGATAGTGTAAAAGATCAGATTGTGTAAAAGCCAACAGCTTATTTTAAACACACTTCAGTCGGTTTCCTTGGTCAAACTCACCAGTACTGAGTGTACATATGAGAGGAAACGAGAACATTTATGTATGCTAAAAGTTTATAATTAATTGTGTGTGTGTTGAAATTAAACATATAAATGTTTGTTTGTTAAGCTTAATTTAGTAAAACTTGAGCTTGTTCTCAATTAACAGATTCATTGAGTCTGGATTATTTCATCATTTATTGGGTGTCACTGCGGAGACATTGTTTCTCGGAATGACAAACACATGTTGATTTATACATCTAGATCTTGTTTGTAATTTGGTGTTGTAAGCATCTATTTAGTAAATGATTGCATGTGTTATTTTTGTACCTGAATAATAGTATATTTGTGTGAAGCTTTTAGCTTTAATGAGTTTTTAATAGTGTACATTCAATTTAACTGTGTGTTTCAGATGCTGTAGGGAACAGTGGAACAGTTGCCCCATCCACAGTCGTCTCTGAACATGCTGAAGGGCCGCCTCAAGGTAAATTGAATACGAAAACCAACTTTCTTTCATGATTTTTTCTCGCTGGTGATCAGTCTGTTGATTAGACAGTTTTTAGTTTGACTTAAGAAAAAAATGAGATGTTATTCTTGCCCTGGGGTTGTTGGCATCACAAATTGGTTAAGGTTTTGTGTGCAACATCAGGTCCATATCTCAGTAACAGTTTATTATTTATTACATTTAAACATCATAGCTTCACAGCCATCACGACTACTTAAATAACCAAGATGGATAACTACATCTTGCATACTTACAATTGGAAATTATGGATCTTTGCTTCAATATAGAATTTCCATTTAAGATTATGATGAAAATTGTTTTGAACCATGTAAGATTGCAAATCACTTTAATACTTTTTTTACTACTGTAGCCTCAACTTCAGTAAAAAAACTACCTTTGCCCTTCAATTTGTTTAACTATGAGTCTGACTGTTTTAAATGATTTTATAAAGATAGAAATCCTGACTCTGTTAAATTTAAACTTCACACTGTTAGTGAAGAATACATTTACAAGGAACTATGTAAACTAAATTGTTCAAAAAGCACAGGGTTAGATAACATTCCTGCAAGATTTTTAAAAGATGCTGCACCATTTTTAAAGATACCAGTAACATTTCTGATAAACAGCTCTATCACAAGTAACATTGTACCATCTGAACTCAAAAATGCTTAAGTTAAACCATTGTTTAAGAAAAACAACAGATCTGATGTTTCAAACTATCGACCTGTAAGCATACTATGTATAGTTTCAAAAATCTTAGAAAGAGTTGTATACAACCAACTAGAATCTTTTCTTGTTAAACATGGATTATTATACGAACTTAGAGTGGTTTTAGATGTAACTATTCAACTGACTCCTGCCTAATTCATTTAACCGACCATATAAAAGACTAAAAAATTCCAAAGGTCTATATACAGGAATGATTATGCTGGATCTTCAAAAGGCGTTTGATACCGTAGGTCACAAAATTCTATGTCAGAAGTTAAAATAAATTGGTGTGGATTCAATTGAGTGGTTTCAATCACATTTATCTGGACGTAAACAAGTTGTCAATGTAAATAATACAACGTCTGAATACATGAACATCTCTTGTGGCGTTCCTCAAGGAAGCATACTTGGACCGTTGCTGTTTTTATACTATGTCAATGATATGAGTATAAGCATAAGTGAAAAATGTAAATTGGTATTATATGCAGATGATAGTGCTATCCTTTTCTCACACAAAGATCCGTCTGTTATTAGTAATGAACAAAGACTGTAGTAAGTGGTTAGTTGACAACAAACTGTCTTTGCATCTTGGAAAAACAGAATGTATTTTATTTGGGTCTAAAAGGAAACTAACAAAAGTTGATAGCTTTAATGTAAACTGCAATGGCCATATCAAATATCAAATATAAAATATAAAAAAAAAAAAAAAAAAAAATCAATTTGCCTTCCGCCCGCATCATTAAAAATATGTCAAAATGTATTTTTTGGAGCGGGCATTTTTCCGTCGTATCGAACACAAATCGCCGACGTTTTTCACATTTTAGTGCTTTGTAACCTATAATCGATTAGCCGTACATCGGTCAATCGAATGTATCCAGAAGAAAGATGGTAGCCTCCATGAAAATTGTTATCATGTGCATAAATCCCGGAAAAGTGGGGAGCAGGCGGCTTGCGGTACAAACAGATTGATAAATTTATTGACATATTTACAAAAGCAAACACACTTGCCAAGTTAAACTATACCCCTGAATCGCTTACCTCAATAAGAATATTCGAGAACTCGAAGCATGCCAATGATGACGGAATTATTGTCCAAAGTGATATGAACATTTATGATGTGATGGATGATTTAAACTATAGATATGTTGATTTCACATGAACTGAGCCTGACAAAAACAACAATGATCAATTGAATGCATTTAATGTACTTATGCACAGTCAGAAACGCCATGTTCTTCCTGATAAACCGATACCTGTAAATGGAAAGCTCAGTGGGCCACAGAAACTGTATACTGATCTCATGGATTTTGTAGATGAATTAGGGTGTGGATGGACAGTGGATTTAATTTCATCAGGTCAAAAAGCACTGAGAAAGCTAGCAGATGCATTATGGTATATAGATCATGTTCATTCAAGATTTAAAGATAAAGGCTGTCCTATCCCATCAGTGTTTGAAAAATTTCTGCACTATAATCAGTTTTCTAAGCACCATCATACACCTCCGGTAATCAAAACAGAGAGGCTGTCTGAAATTTGTAGCGACCTGGCTGATGTCGCTGGCATGCCTTCAATGGCATCCGACAAAAATTAAACTTTAAACTGTTACATTGAGGATCTTAATGCAACATTGGCCAAGTATAATGAAAGCTTGATTAAAAACAAAAAACTTCAAGAAAAATCGAGAACCTTAGATCCATCTGATGAAGGAAATGCTAATGGTCATGAAACTTCCTGTCAGTACATATTGCCGGGCAATGTGGATGATGTGTATGCTGACCTTGATGAGTACATGAGTAAACAAGGAGAGTATGAATATGTTGACCTTGATGATTTCTCCCCATCAAACAGGTATAAGACAAGGGAATATGTTAAGAAGCTAAAGATCTCAAAGCCTGTAATGCTTTATCGTGTAGCATACGGAGGATGTGTGGGGACATTAAATTTTATCTGGAGAGTATTAGACACAGACTCAAAAGAAAGGTTTGAAAAGAATGGTCGTATTATCAGTAGTATAACTGAATCGTTGGTCAAATTTTCATCTCGTCAGATGCAAAGAGATTTCATTAACAAGTATATTGACTATGTAAAATGTCCCAAATCGGTCTTGAGAAATATGTTTTTTGATGTCTCAGGATTTGAAACAACTGCTGAAAATAGTGAGCAGAAAAATATGAATGAAAGAGTAGCAGAAATTGTTTTTGGAAGTGATGACCCCAAGTTAATTCTGGATATGAGAGCAATGAACGGTAGTGACACAAAGTATGATAACTTCAGAGTATGATGAAGCGGGAAAATACTTTGATGAACAAATTATGCATGTTCATGAAAGACGTAAAACTGATGAGCTGTACATGCCGTTAAGTATTTCAATTGAAGATTTAAGAGAAGAAATTATGGAAAGGTTACCCGATGATACACCAGTTCCAAGTACTGAGAGTCTCAGACTGCAGTTCACTCCAGCCAACCAGTTCTCACAGGCAGCTTTGAAATATTCATCCCGTCTAAATGTGAAATTTAGGGTACAGACAAGGTTAGCTAGGGTGCACCATCAAGATGCACACTATGTTGCAGCATATTACAAGTACATGAAGCATTTCTGTGTCATGTTCAGAGACAATACACACTTTGTTTAGATGACAAAGCTATCGTTCCCATTGGAGAGCCAAGTGTTCCAATTTCTACAGGTGTTAGGGGACATAACAAGGTTCTAACTCAAAATGATGGTCCAAGACTTGTGGCCTCTGACCATGACTTCCACATTGGAGGTATTGTACCGTCAGTGGTACTAGTATCAGACATTTCAGAAAATCCAAGCGATAGTTTCTTCATAGGTCATGTTTTTGTGTCATCAAAGGATAAAGTATTTGAACCATCAACACCTTTCCGTCATGCAACAGAACTGACAAGATTGCTTCAAGAAAATTTCTATGAAAATTCGCTAGATTTGGACCACTCTGTATTGTGTATTCTGACAGATGGTGGACCAGACCATCGCCTCACATATGACTCTGTTAAGACGTCATTGCTGGAAATATTTCTACACTTGATCTTGACTGCTTAATAGCAATTCGCACTGCTCCAAATCATAGTTGGATGAATCCGGCGGAGAGGTGTATGAGCATTCTTAACTTATCTCTCCAACATGTGTCTTTAAGTAGGGAGAAAATGCCTGAACAGTTTGAAAAAATGGTAAGGGGAAAAGCCTCCTTGGCAGCAGTTAGAAATCAGGCTGAAATTCATCCAGCATTGAAAGAAGCCTTTCAGTCCAGTATTAAGCCTACTATAGAAACAGTCAACAAGCGATTTGAAAGAATGAAACTCAAGGGAGAGAAGCTTAAAGTTTATGCAGGAGCTACAGAAGAAGACATTGAAAGAAACCTAGACATTGTAAAGATTGCTAGTACTGGCTCTGCGAGGACATCATTTAGCTCCAGCAGCAAAAGTAAAGACTTCAAGAATGATGCTCCTCTTCAGGTAGTCAATGTCTAAAGACAAACTAATTTAATTGTATAATTATGAAGCATGATGCTAAATAACAGTTTAAAAACACTTTCTTGCAGAGATTTGAAACTGAGGTGCCTTTTTTAAAACTTATTTCTGAATTTTGTATTTCACAAGTCATGAATGTATATTGTTTTTAAAATGATAATGTAAATTTCTGCTACAATTTTTCAGATGTTCCTGTCATCTCATGGGAAATCATCACACTACTGCTTCCAGCTGATGAAATGTACTGACAGGGACTGCAAGTATTGTACCAACAATCCTGTACGTAATGTGACGATGTACGAAAAGCTGTCGTTCTTGCCTGAGCCAACACCAGATGCAAGTGGGGCACATTATTTGCCATTTAAGGAGGTAAAATGTTTTGTAAAACATTACTCTATAATAGTCTAAATAGTAACAGGGAATATTTTTCCATTGTTGAAAATAATCTTTCACATTAAGTCTAAAATGTGTGGTTAAAGAAAGAAAAATAGCATTGTTTATTTGTTTAATTTGCAATTCCATACCCTAAATTCTAAAGGTGTTTTACAGTTTTATTTTTCAAGCAAAATAATTGTATGTTGTCTTTAACCAAATGGTTGTTTCTTATTGCCTGAAGGAAAACTAGTCATTTACATGTGTTTATATTGATGTCCAGGCTACTAAGGCTCGTGATGTGGTCAGGTGTGTCGAATGCCGTAAACCCAGGGTTGTGTACAGTCCAAGTAAAACAGACAGAGAACAGGTAACCATAGTAAAGAAAAATGTGTTTATACTGGTTAGTTCAATGGAATGGATTTACAGAAGAACAATTTTGTATACTTGTTAAAACAAATTGAAAACAACATTTGTAAAGTTATAAATGTGCACTTGTTTTTGTTATGCCCCTTTTGGGCCTGGCTGTATTAATACTGACTGACCCACTGACTTAGTTTTATTTATTGAGATTTAGTACATATAAGTTTTATTTATTGAGATTTAGTACATATACTAAGTCACTAAATTCGAACGATGTTGCACAAGAGTGTGGATTGTGATGTGTTTTGGGAAAACCAGAGTACCTGGAGAAAACCCACTTCTCTGGCTTGGTTACCACCAACAAAACACATGCATCCAGGTCTTCTTTCTTAGTTGTTATTGTTCTCATGCAGGATGCTCTACTTCGAAGGATGAAAGAGGAGAATCTGTACGTCTGTGGTGATCCCATGGCAGATGATTCAGGTCTGGTCACACTGAGGGCGAGTAACTGCACGTCAGATGTTGAAATTGCGTATTACAGTTCAGGTTTCAGCAAAGTTGTGCCACCAGTATGTTGTTATTGTGGAACTGAAGATTAACTATTGGATGACAATCATGTCTACATTCAGGATATGTACACAAAATTCGCCAAAGTGCGTCCACTATGTAAATTATGCCATGGAAATGGCCGAGTTGCAAAAACTTGGGGAAAGAAATTCATTAAGAAGAGAAGGATGTAAAAACATTTAACTCAACTGCAGTGTAATTAATTACTTCACATTCTTGGTTGTGTACAACAGTTAAATTTAATTCTGAAAAATTGTATTGTAATTGTCATTGCTTAGTTTTTAGTCATCTGTTGATACAATGTTTTACATTTGTGAGCATATCATGCTCTGTGGCATTCATTTTATGTGTAATGGTTCTAGTCATGAGGCTCTAGTCAATGATTAAGTTTTGATGTTGAACAGGATTATTATGTTTAGGTTTATTGAAAATCTAGTCCCCTTAGTTTTATAAATGTTTGGTGTTAAGAGGTGAAACATTTTACAAACTTGTCAAGGAATAAAACAATAGATCAGTGATACATGTATATGTTTAGCTCAAAACATTTTTGTGACTTAAAAATGTGCAGCTTATTCAAGTTCTATTTATACCCCCCAAAACAAAGTTTGGGGGGGTATACTGGAATCGGGTTGTCCGTCTGTCCGTCCGTTTTTTTTTGTCCGGGATTCATCTTTGTCGTTATTGAACAAATCTTTTTCAAACTTTCAAATATTAATGACCATGATGTAAACCTGTGCCTCCGTGGATTTGGTCAGAGTCGCATGATCCTGAGTGGAGTTGTGGCCCCTTAATGAGTTAAATTGGGCAAAATTAGCTTTGTCCAGGATTCTTCTTTGAAGCTATTGAGCAAATCTTTTTCAAACTTTCAAATATTAATGGCCATGATGTAAACCTTTGCCTCCATGAATTTGGTGGGAGTCACATGATCCTGAGTGGAGTTGTGGCCCCTTAATGAGTTAAATTGGGTAAAATTAGTTTTGTTCGTCCTACTCCTTCGTCATTTTTGAATGAATCTTTTTCAAACTTTTAGCCATGGTGAGAACATTTGCCCCTGTGATTGTGGTTGGAATCACATGATCATGTCTCCAATTATGGCCCCTGAATAAGTTAAAATAGGCAAAAATTATACAGCTTTGTCTAGCCTAATCCTTGGTCATTTTTTCTATAAATCTTTTTCAAACTTTCAGATGTCAATGACCATGATATGAACTGTTGAATATGTGATTTGGTGCACCTGTATTAATCAGAATGTTTGCATGGCCTTAAAAAGACCTTTAATTGATTTTGTCCTTAAAAAGACCATCAAAAGTCCTGAAGTTAGGTGCATACAGGCCTTAAATTTGTTACAATATTCGCTTTGGTGGCCTAGCTACTCCTTTGTCATTTTTCAATATATTTTTCTCAAACTTTCAGCTATCCATGACCATGATGTGAACCTTTGTATATGTGATTTTGTGCACCTGTATTATTTCCTTGGTACTCATGTGTGGGGGGGGAGGTGGTGGGGGTGGGTAAACAGAAATTGGGTTGACAGACTGTCAAATTCACCCGTCCACCTTCATTTTGGAATATCCTGTCAGGAGTCATGACCCCTTTATGGTGAAAATGAGAGAAACAGGTTTGTTATCTCCCCTGAGGTGGGTGGGAGTGGGGTAATATTCGCTTTGGTGGCCTACTCCTTTGTCATTTTTCATCATGACCCCTTTAGGCCACTACTTTTATATAAATTGGTTTACAAAACCGGCGGGTCTAATTTTCCGAAAAGTACAAAAAAAAAAAAAAATGAATTTCACTATTTTTTCAAAATTATTTTCCCGACCGTATTGATTTTGGTGCGAAACGAAAGAAAAACGCACAGATAAGAGTACGAATGCAGTAGATCTCGACTGGTTTGTTGTTCCGTGGCCGTATTTGCCAATTTATAGTGATAGCATGTGAGCCAGTCAACTGTTATGGCAGCGCCGATGGCAATGGCGGAATTGACGAGAGCAGTCATTCTTTGTATGAAATAATTAATTAAAATATGCAGGAGTTGTTAAAATAACAATAGCAATAAACAGCCGACACAAACAATAACTGTCATGTGATTGTTGTTATTCCCCGCCAATTTAGGTCATGAAAATATTGTTGTTTATAGATAAAAAAATAAAATTGTCAGCGGCTGCCATCGAATTAGTAGACACAAATATCTGTAAATTATGTCTGAGAAAAAACATTTTATGGTTAAATATCAAATAACAGTGCACTAAGTGTGAGTGGTGAAATCGAAAGTAAAATTTCTAAGTAGACACCGGTGACCTAGTTTCACAAGTTCGGTCGATGGTGTTTATGGATTTGAAATCACAAAATGGTTTGGAAATACTTGTTATTGAGTCAATGTAAAGCTTGTGTTTATTCTAGATTACACGTTTATTCATGTTTGGGTTAAAAGTAGAGTAAAAACAATGAAAGAGTTGAACACATGTCTCAATGACATTTTAATACTAATGCCAGGAGTTGTGTGCAAAACATTTAGATAAAACAACACGGAAAACTATTTTGAATAAGTCCATTTCAATTTGTAATGAACTTGATATTTCACTATAAATGAGATTTGTTGTTGTAACCAAGGAATACTCTTTAAAATGAAAAATAAACAAGCATGAAGTATAGATGCCCTGTGAACTCGTGTATACACAAAATGGCGGAGTTGGGAGAAGATGAAAATATCCGATACATAATTATGGATTTCTCTGTTACTATCATTGGTACATAATGTTAAGTCACATGCTAGATTTATTATTTTGTTATGTGAGTACTGATGTGGTAATTTGCTGCAAGATTTGAATTTGAAATGGATTTGGTGAACATCCCATGGTAAATATCCCGGTCCGAAAATATCCGAACTTAGCATGGATCGGGTTACACACAACTAGGACCCACCATGGTAAAGGTTATTAAAACTCAAATCTAGGTCTAGTTTGGTTTTTAGTTTTTCAGGAATTGCTTTCACAATGTTAAAGCTCAAATGTCTTCATAAAATGTTGCTTCCTTATTTACTAAATTGGTAATTATTTCACTTTATTGGCATTTTCCAATATTGAAATAACTGAAACAATGTTTAGAAAATATTATGTATTGTTTTAATACAGTGCATTTTTTTTGTATTTTAATGCGTAAAATTGCCTTCTCTTTTTTTTCAATTTAATATTGTTCAGTTTAGTGTTCTGCATTCACTTTTGCTTTAGCATACCCTTGAAGCTTAACAAATGTCTTGCTGAGTGATATTCAATGTATCTTTGATAAAAAGTGTAGTTTATACATGTAAACATGTTTTATAGTCAATTTCATTGATGTTTTATATGCACAGTATGTAAGATTTAAACTGTGTGTTTAATTAGAACTTTGAAACTTTGAGTGTATTAAAACATGCATTAATAGCAGTTTAAAAATTTAAAATGTCATGTAAATGATATAAATTTTCAATGTTTTTATGTTGTTCTCTGATTTTTACCCTTTAAGAGTATGTTTTGTGATTTTTTTTTCCTTTTTTTTTTTATTTTTTTTTTCGACCGCCCGGTGGACATTTTTCCCAAAAAATCTTGTAAACCAAAAAATAAAAAAGGAGTGGCCTTATGGTGAAAATGAGAGAAACAGGTTTGTTATCTCCCCTGAGGTGGGTGGGAGTGGGGTAATATTCGCTTTGGTGGCCTACTCCTTTGTCATTTTTCAATATATTTTTCTCAAACTTTCAGATATCCATGACCATTATGTGAACCTTTGTATATGTGATTTTTTACACCTGTATTATTTCCTTGGTACTCATGTGTGGGGGGGGTGGGGGTGGGTAAACAGAAATTGGGTTGGCAGACTGCCAAATTCACCCGTCCACCTTCATTTTGGAATATCCTGCCAGGAGTCATGACCCCTTTATGGTGAAAATGAGAGAAACAACAAACTTTCAGATATCCATGGATATCCATGACCATTATGTGAACCTTTGTATACGTGATTTTTTACACCTGTATTATTTCCTTGGTACTCATGTGTGTGTGGGGGGGGGGGGGGGGTAAACAGAAATTGGGTTGGCAGACTGCCAAATTCACCCGTCCACCTTCATTTTGGAATATCCTGCCAGGAGTCATGACCCCTTTATGGTGAAAATGAGAGAAACAGGTTTGTTATCTCCCTTAGATATAATCTGAATACTGCATTGTTTTTCTTGTCCCTTAAACTAAATAAATGTATTGCCTTGTGCTTTCTAATGATACCATAACTAAGGCCAGGGCAAACAACCTAGACAGGGAAGGGTTGGGGGGTATTCGTTAGCCTTTGGCTTACAGTTCTAGTTTTTCCAAGAAAGTCTGGATTTTTATTATCTCAATTTTGGTGATTTCATTTAAATTTTGTGGATTTTAATCTTAAATACTGGAATTTAAGATGATTTTCTTTCAAAGTTTGTCATTAATGTTCTATATTTTCCAGGAGTCTCTCGATTTGTATGATTCCAATTTTGGTGATTTTATTTAAATCTTTTTGGTTTAAGACTAAAATACTGGAATTTCAGATGATTTTCTTTCAGAGTGTTTATTGTTTAACTAATCTCCTGGTGCCAATTTCTCGAAACTACATAAGTCTGTTATAACAGGATTAAGCTATTCTGACTGTTTTTATTTGTCTATATTTTGTGTAGTATTTACGTCTTTACAAGTTTTTAAACAGTTTATTGAAGTTATATGTCTGATAATTAGGAAAAACTAAGTTTTATTCAATAATTAATATTGCTGTACAAAATAAGATTCTTAAGCCTGTTAAGCTTAAGTTGTTTCGAGAAATTGGGGTCAGATTTTTAAAGGCAGATTTCCTTGAAATGCATTTAAAAAAACTTAGCATGTATGGTGATTGGGCAAGTTTCATTCATTTTTTTTAAGAAAATGTGCACATATTTGGGTTATGTTTGGAGAATTGGCATAAATTGGATGATGAGATTGTTTGAATAAAATGTTTTTATTCTAAAATGTCAATTTTTTTACTTGCAAGTCAGCATTTATTATAATGCATTCAATCATAAAGATGGAACGATTAAAGAAAATTGATCGAACAAAATGTACATTGACTTGCTTTAATAGTTGAACATCAAAACTTACATGAGCTATACAAGCTAAGCAGTAGCTCATTTGGAAGGACCTTTGGTGTATTGGTCAAGTCTCCGACATTCATTTCATGAATTTTTGCTTTCATTTAAGCCATGGAGCAGTTTTTATTCAGGAATAAAGTAATGGCATTGTATAGACATTTCTTTTTTATGTTCATATGGCATTTGTACCATGTTTAGGTGCAAAAATATAAAAAAATATTACCAGATCGCCTGTCGCTCGCTCCAATTATGAAGGAAAACTAAAAAAAAAAATTTTTTTTTTTTTTCGCTCGCTCTCTTCATTTTTTTCAGAAAATTTCCGATGACCTAGAAATCAATTTGGTGTGGCCTTAACCCTTTTGGCGCCAAAGTCGCATATTTGCGACATCTAGGCAGACCGCCAAAGTCACATATTTGTGACAAAACGATAGGGCAGTGTTTTTGCTATTTATACGTGAAGATATTATTTCAGAGCCGATTGATTTCTACTTGCGATTCAGAATGAGGCTTTTTCCTGTCACTTCCGCATTTTAAAATATTTTTTCTTGTAAAATTGAATTAATTACAGTCTTCCAAAGTGAATTGAAATCGCAGAGCGATCTGGACAATTCAAGATGGCTTCCAGGAAAAGGAAGCGAACTTATACATGCAAGGAAGTGATAAATACGATATTAAATGATAGTGATAGTGATATTCTGGACATCGAATTGGATTAGGATATGTCAAATGAAAGTTCTGATGACGATATAAGTGAAAAAACTGTTTCAAATCAGTCATCCAGACCACAAACCCCTTCAGGTTAGTTAGAATAATGCTTTTTTCTGTGTTTATTTATATTTTATCTCCATGAATATGTCAAATATACCATAAATGAAGCAATAAGCACTTGGCAGATAAGTAATTAAATATAATTTAAATGAAATAAGACAAGGAAAAACAAACAATTATATGGATGAAACTGCTCAGTAGATTGACAAATTTGACGGTCAATATTTTTTGTATAGCTTCAAAACCATCTTTGTTTTGTGGCTGCTGATTTTGATCAAATTCTCAATTTATAATGCAGTTTGATAATTGAATATATGCATATTAGTTTATTGATAATTTATTTGCTGTATACTTATTTATTATTTATTTCAGATCACGGTGAAGAGCCTCCGCCAAGAGGTCGGGGACGAGGTAGAGGTCGGGGACGAGATAGAGCTAGCCGTCGTATGGTGAATGGGAGAGGGCAGAGGCAGACTAGTCCATCACCTTCGCCTCAATCATCGCCGCCATCATCACCAGCTCCAGCAGATCAGGGCAATGGTAATGATACAGATGTTTTATATCAATTACAAATTTTATGTACCTATGCGGTAACTACATTGACTGGTAAAACTCCCAATTGCATTTGTTGATTGTACAAAATATATATCATAAACACAGTTGTTCTCGATTGTGTGTCTCAAACTATGATAAATTATAATAATACGTGAGTCTTTATTCATTTTATATTTATTATATAATTATTTCATTGTTTATTTCAGACACGACTACCAAGATCACAGTGAAGAGCCACGGACAAGAGGTCGCAGACGAGGTAGAGGTCGGGGACGAGGAAGAGCGAGAGGTCGTATGGCGATCGGGAGAGAGCAGAGGCAGGCTAGTCCATCACCGCCTCCACCTTCGCCTCCATCATCGCCGCCATCATCACCAGCTCCAGCAGATCAGGGCAATGGTAATGCTAACCTTAGGCCAGATATAAACTGGATCAACTACGATTGGATGGATCCATTTCAGCCCGAATGGCTTCAGGATTTCATCACACCACAGGGTGTTCTAGTTGACACATCAGACTTTGAGCCTGTAGACTATTTTAAGTTATATTTCCCAGATGAAGCCTTTGATCTTATAGTGAATGAGACCAATGGATACGCCATACAATTTTTTGACAACACAGGAGACTTACCATCATTTTCTCGTTTTTTGAACTGGGAAGAAACTAGTGTTGAAGCATATGTGGCCCTTCAAATGTGCATGGGATTATGCAGCAAGAATGAACTGGAAGATTATTGGGGTACATTTTGGCTTACAAAAGTTCCATTCTCTGAGGTGATGTCGAGAAACCGTTACGAAATTCTCACATCATTTCTTCATTTCGCAAATAATGAAGATGATCGTCCGGCACGCAACCAACCAGACTATGACCATTTGTGGGAAATAAGACATTTGATGAACATTTGTGAGCAAACGTACATGAACAGTTATGCTCCGGCTTGCCAGCTATCCATTGATGAAAGCATAATAAAATTCAAAGGGAGAGTTTCTTTTAAACAATACTTGCCATCAAAGCCATACAAATGGGGAGTAAAACAGTTTGCTTTATGTGAAAGCAAAACAGGTTATGCCCTGAGATTTCTAACATATTGTGGTAAGGGGACAATCAATCCAAATCCACCATTCACAACAACAGAAACAATATGCCCTCAGTTACTCTCTGGGTTTGAAAATAAGGGAAACACGGTTTTCACTGACAATTATTACACCTCACCAAATCTGTACAATGAACTCGAGCGTCGTCAAATTGGAGCCTGTGGAACAGTGAAGGCTGGGAGAAAGAATATGCCGACTGATCTGCATCCTGTTCGGCTGCATCTAACCAAAGGCGACGACCCAGTGTTTATGCGACTAAGAAACACAGTTGCGTGTGCTTGGCATGATACAAAGCGAGTGCATTTCCTGTCCACCATCGACACAGACAATACAGTCGACAAGAGGATTCGGCAAAGAGGAGCTGAGGGTGGTCAAAGAATTGTAGAAAAGCCTGTGGTAGCTGAAAGATACAATCAGCATATGGTTGGGGTTGATATCCTTGACCAAAAACTTGGAACATTTGCATATCCACGTAAAAGCTCAAAGTGGTACATGACAATTTATCACTGGCTTCGGGAGTTAGCAATGGTAAATGGGTATATTGTGTATTGCAAATCTGCAGGTGAGAACAAGCTTTCCCCTAGAGTGTTTCGTGAACAAGTTATAACTGGACTACTTGAGGGGTATGAAAGAGTTGTTTCAAACAAACGTGGTCGTCCATCAATGCAAGAGGCTCCAGCTAGGTTGACCGATCAACATTTTGTTGGAGAATTTGAAGACAAAAAGTATCGGCCAGATTGTGCGGTTTGTAGTGATAGACAGACTCCTGGATGGAGTAGGAAACAAACTTGTTTTAAGTGTAAACAGTGTAACATTCCCATGTGTGCAGCCCCGTGTCATGAAATATTTCATACACACAAGAATTTTAGACAAGAAGCTGGACGCGTGGTGCATAATATCGATATATAAATATCTTGATGTGTTGGTTGTACAAATGTGTGTAGATTTATTTATGCAGTGCTCCAGCTAGGCCTAAATAGCAGGGTGGGGCACCCTGCTGCCCTTTTCCAGCACCCTGTTGCCTTTTTACTTCACCCTGCTATGCCCTTTTCAATTTTCAGAAATAAGTATGAAAATAATAAATATACATAGTTTTAACACTAAATTAAAGAAAACAGCTAAGGTATTCATAACTAACTATTAAGATAGAAAGTAATTACAACAAATACACAATAAGAATTCAACATTGGCCCTTGCAAGTGCCCGATCAAGGCTCATTGAAAGTGCCCTTTTTAACCTAGCACCCTGCCCTTTTCAAATCCTGGCTTGACCACTGTATGTATAAATATGTTTCCATTTCAACCTTGTTATTATTTCTGTTTTATAAGAAGTCAAGAAAGGATATGTACATGTACACAAATGTAATACCTAAATATTTATGAACTTTGACATTTTTTATTTTATTTTTTTTTATTTTTTTTAAATTTATTATGAAATTATTATTTTGTATAATTAAAATTTAAAAAATCAGATTTGTTTTGATCAATTGTTTAATAAATTATATAATCAATTTACTGTGAAAATTTGAAGAGAAAAGCTTTATAAATAAAAAAGTTATGATCAAGTTCATAATCTTGGTAGAATTCTGTTAGAATTCCAGGAATTAATTTGGCGCTGAGAGGACTTTTTGACTATTAATTTGGCGCCGAAAGGGTTAAGTGTCATATGGTTTTAACAGTCGGTTGCATTATAACTGTAAAAGACTGTTAATCTGTAATCATTCTTTAACTGGTCAAGAGTACATGCATGCTATTTTAATAAGAAAACCTAATATAAACAGCTTACAACTGAGATCTTGACAAATGATTATATTTGTCATAAGGACCCCATTGGAAATAAGTTGAATAACTTTAATGGGTTATCCTGTGTTATATATTTGTCACATTGAATTAAATCTTTATTAACGCACGTATGTATCCAAAGCATTCTAATGATGTTGTGCTTTAGTCTAGATATCATCACTAATACTTCCCGTATGAAATTTTCAGCAGGAATCCGGCCAGAATTTGGCAGGAAAGTGGCAGGAATATCATATTTACGCTCGTAATCTGGCAGTAATTTATTTGTGGGCAGGAAAGTTATGTACCTGGACTGGAAATTCATTCATTTACGTACGGAAAATATACAAAATATTACAAAATTACGGTTGGAAACTGATTCTGGCCGTAATTTCAAACTTAGAATATTTCTGAAATACTTTTCACTGCTAAAACAGAGTAAGTTTTACATGACACACGTAAAGTTCATTTTTCTGGCCGTAAATAGGGACTTCCATTTTTTTCTTAATGACATCAGAATTTGTCTTTATTTTTATTCTTATTATTAATATTATTATTATTTATTTATTAACATTTTTATTATTATTATTATTATTATTGTTATTATTATTATTGTTTTCATTATTATTATTATTATTATTATTATTATTATTATATTTTTTATTATTATTACTATTATTATTATTATTATTATTATTATTATTATTATTATTATCATTATAATTATTATTATTAAATTTTCATTTCATAAGTTTAAGAAAGCACAAAAAGATAAACATAAAAAATGTACATTCTAATGTTATTGGTTTATGACCTTATTAATGATAATTGTTCTTCCTTACACACTATACACTTTTCTAAAGCAAAACATGAACATAAATAATTCAGTTTTGTATTCTTCAGAAATTAGAAGCCTTTTATCAGTGTGCTCTGTTAGTTTATTGACCAAGCTATTTCTCACAGTACACATTGCCTGGGCTTATCAGATTATTTAAGGTCAGGCAGAAATTTCAGTGAGTATGCAGAGAATCGGGGCTTAGTAGCCAATAAGATCAGTGGATTTCAAATGTTCAGGCGGTTTTCTGGTTTTCTTGATGTAAACAAGGCAGCCATGGTGATTTAACCTTCTGAAGATTTCTATTGTTTTGCTGGATAATAATCAGGATCTCTCATGGTTTGAAGGTAAACACTTATTTCAGAATGTATCTTAAATTATATGTCATTCATTTTATCCTATTTGTTACATAATTATGAGTCTTTTAAAAAGTTATGCTATAGATAAGTAAAATAATGCTATTCCCCTCACTGTGAGTTCATAACACATGGTATTTCAGACTGTATTTGTATAGAAAACATGGTCAGAACTTTACATTTGTATGTGGAAAATTGAAATGTTTAAATTGAGTGTGTCATAAAGCCATATACATGCATGATACATTGTTATTCTTTGTTAAAATGCTTGTAGATGGCTTTAATATTCAATGGCGAGGGAGAAAACAAGATCTGAAAGTAACAGTTGGAGCAGACCTTACCCTCATATAAGGTTTGTGAAGGATTGTATTTTAATTCAGAAAGAAATATATCTATATGGAAATCATGCTGTTTTTTGTAGTCTTATAGTTTTAAAGCAGTATTGTTACTCATGTAAAAAACAACAAAAACACATTTGTGATGAGTAACATTTTTATGTAGTGGGTAATTAAAATGCAAGCTATGTTGATTGAATGTTTGCATTTGTGTGTTTTGTTGCATGTTTCTAGCCATTGCCCAAAGCCATAAAACAGGGTTTGACTGCTGGGCATGTCCAAGTCAACATATCCACCAATCTGTATAAGTCCTGGTGGCTGTGTGGACAAGCCTGTTGTTTTCTAATATTTTCTTGGCTTAACCGGTGTTGGTTCGAACCCCACTATAACCAAAATCCTTTTTTTATGCTTTAACTGTATCTTTTTGTGCAATTTTGATATGAGTAAAATAATGATTAATTAGTGTTTTCAGATGCATAACCGGGAAAACTTATTTTTGGTCCAAAATCATGAGGGAGTCACTTTAAGCTGTGAGGATGATAAAGACTGTGCTTGAAAATGTATAAATGGATTAAAAATGATGCATTTTGATATTAGTGATAAAATAATTTTACATGATATTAAATTTTACTGCAGATTGTGTGACGTCATAGTTGCTGGACAGAATACATTTGGATCTGACTGGAAAAAAAGGCAACATCAATCCAACAAGTTGAGTCTGTGTTAAAAAAGTGAAAATAACCATGGACGTTAAACTCACAGACTATTCCCAAAACACTATAACTTTTATTTTCTTTTATTTTCAAATAAGTCTTTGTAGACTTAGTGCCTCTTCATTTCATGATAAATTTATATTGCAGATTATATCATTATAATCAGTTTATTGATTTTAAAATCACAAAAAAATAAACTCATGCAAATGTAAATAAAGTATATAATACAATAAATAATATGAAAGAAAATTATATTATTTTATTTAAACAAGAGTTGGAAAAGTTTAAGCAGGCATGTAGTGAAAAGCAGTGAATTGAGTTCTAGAAATGTTGTAAATTCCAGTTACATTAAATATTAAGTGCCATTTTACGGTTAGATTTTTGAAAAATTCCTGTTCCAAAATTCCGGTTAATTTAAATATTACGTCCACTTTTACGGTCAGATTCCGTCCGTTTAGCACACGTAAATTCTATCTTAATTTTACGTACGGAAATTTTTACGCACAGAATTTTATAAAAATTCCTGTTCCGAAATTCCGGTTAATTTAAATATTACGTCCACTTTTACGGTCAGTTTCCGTCTGCTTAGCACACGTAAATCGTTCTTTATTGTTCTTAATTCTGGGCGTAATTTCCATGATTCCGTACGTAAAAATTAAAGTTTGACGTATGTTTTACGGTTGGAAAATTTCGTACAGGTAGCACACGTAAATCGTTCTTTATTGTTCTTAATTCTGGGCGTAATTTCCATGATTCCGTACGTAAAAATTAAAGTTTTACGTATGTTTTACGGTAGGAAAATTTCGTACAGGTTTGTTAATCAGTCTGTGTTATAACTTTATGAGATATTTGGTTTGTTACTAAGACATATATATATATATATGCACTAATAAATCTATCTATCTACTTGATATAGACTTTTGCAGTGAAACTTTGTACATGACTTTCAAACTATCACACCGACATAAATAACCATGTTAGTTAACCCTTTATTTCATGCATATCGGTGAAAGAATGAAAAATATTGGTGAAATGATCTAGTTATCATTCACCGATATTTTTTATTTTTTCCACTCTGTACAGACAACTCGGGAGTATTTTTTCCTATCTTTTATAAGATTTGCTTCCCTTTACTTGGAACAGTACATGTATGTGATAAGTTGAGTACATGTTTGTTTTCGTCTGTAGAGCAGTAACACATTGGCCGAATCGTATAGATTGTCAAAATCAAATTGTACAAGTTTTACCGGTAGTTAAACACATTTATTGGATCATCATATTATCCGATTTTTAAATCATATAATATTTGAATGCTACTTTTAGTGTTCGGACAAGCAAGCAGATAAGATGATGATTATGATGATGATGATGATGATTATTAAACGCGAATAATGGTGATTTATTCATTCATTATTCACCCACTCACTCAACTACTCATATATTAATTCAGTAGATATATTAATGTGTGATTGAATGAATAAAAATATGCTTGAATGAATGATTTAATTATGCCCCCCTTCGAAGAAGAGGGGTATATTGCTTTGCACAGGCATGTCGGTATGTCGGTCCGTCGGTCCGTCGGTAGACCAAAGCTTGTCCGAGTGATAACTCAACAATCCCTGGACGTATGGTCATCAAACTTCACATGAAGGTTGGGGCTGACCAGTAGATGACCCCTATTGATTTTGGGGGTCAAAGGTCAAGGTCACAGTGACCTTTAATGGTAAAATAATTTTAAAGCTTGTCCGAGTGATAACTCAACAATGCCTGCACCCATGGCCCTCAAACTTGACATGGAGGTTGGGCCTGACCAGTAGTTGACCCCTATTGTTTTTGGGGGTCATCAGGTCAAGGTCACAGTGACCTTGAATGGTAAAAGGTTGTCCGAGTGATAACGTGACAATGCCTGCACCCATGGCCCTCAAACTTGACATGGAGGTTGGGCCTGACCAGTAGTTGACCCCTATTGTTTTTGGGGGTCATCAGGCCAAAGGTCAATGTCACAGTGACCTTGAATGGTAAAAGGTTGTCCGAGTGATAACGTGACAATGCCTGCACCCATGGCCCTCAAACTTGACTTGGAGGTTGGGCCTGACCAGTAGCTGACCCCTATTGCTTTTTGGGCTCAATGGGTCAAAGGTCAAGGTCACAGTGACCTTTAATGGTAAAAGGTTGTTCATGTGATAACTCAACAATGCCTGCACCCATGGCCCTCAAACTTGACTTGGAGGTTGGGCCTGACCAGTAGATGACCCCTATTGTTTTTGGGGGTCATTGGGCCAAAGGTCAAGGTCACAGTGACCTTGAATGGTAAAAGGTTGTCCGATTGATAACTCAACAATGCCTGCACCCATGGCCCTCAAATTTGACTTGGAGAATTGGCCTGACCAGGAGATGACCCCTATGGTTTTTGGGGGTCATCTGGCCAAAGGTCAAGGTCACAGTGACCTGGAATGGTAAAAGGTTGTCCGAGTGATAACTCAACAATGCCTGCACCCATGGCCCTCAAACTTGATTTGGAGATTGAGCCTGGCCAGAAGATTGTCCCTATTAATTTTAGGGGTCATTGGGCCAAAGGTCAAGGTCACAGTGACCTTGAATGATAAAAGGTTGTCCAAGTGATAACTCAACAATGCCTGCACCCATGGCCCTCAAACTTGACATGGAGGTTGGGCCTGACCAGTAGATGACCCCTATTGATTTTAGGGGTCAAAGGTCAAGGTCACAGTGACCTTGAAAGCAAACTCGACAATTCTTGGACCTATGGTCATCAAACTTGACATGAAGGTTGGGCCTGCCCAGTAGATGACCCCTATCGACTTTGGGGGTCATCAGGCCAAGGTCAATGTCACAGTAACCTTTAACGCAAAAAAGTTAACAAATCTTCCCCCACTGATTTCTCAACAATGCCTGAACCTATGATCATTAAACTTGACATGGATGTTAAGCCTGACCAGTAGATCACCCTTATTGATTTTAGGATTCATAGAGGCAAAGGTCAAGGTCACAGTGATTTTGAATGGTAAAAGGTTGTCAGAGTGATAACTCAACAATGCCTGAACCCATGGCCTTCAAACTTGACTTGGAGTTGCATCTGACTTGTAGATGACCCCTTATGATTTAAGGGGTCATCAGGTCAAAGGTCAAGGTCACAGTGACCTTGAACGAAAAAAACTTGTCTTGTGATAACTTGACAATGCCTGCACCCATGGCCCTCAAACTTGACATTTAGGTTTCTGGTGACCAGCTGATGACTCTGGATTTTGAGTTCATAGAGTCAAAGGTCATGACGGTCATAACACACTTTATCCTCACACTTTAATGGTCATAATCTTAAAACAGCAACAAATCAGCTGTCATTTCGGTCCATGCATATTTCATTCAATTGTCCATTTAATCCTGACAACATGGCGCTCAGGGGGGGGGCATAATGTTTGACAAACATCTCTTGTTAATGCATGAATGAATGAATACAGGAGTAGGGGAAAAATATGCGTGAATGAATGAATGAATGTATGAACAAATGAATACGTGAATGAATGGATGGATCGATGGATGGATGGATGAATGGATGGATGGATGGATGGATGGATGGATGGATGTATTGAGACATATGCGAAAATGAATGAATGAAAACCTGAATGAATGAATGAATAACACTTGCTGTTGCTGTTGGTGTAGCTACTGAATATTCATTCTTATTTTAAATTCTATTTCAATAATTATCATGTTGACTCAATATGATTTCATTTTGATATTTGTGATTCACTTGCTCAGTCTCTCACCTACTCACAAACTTGATTACTCAGTCTCTCACCCACTCACTCTCAAACTTACAAACTTGATCACTCAGTCACTCACCTACAACTCGCTCGCTCATTTTCCAACTCACTCACTCACTCACTTGCTCACATTCTAATCCATGCATGCATTTATTCATTTAATTATTCATTCATGTTTTTATTTACTCAAGCACTTATTCAATCACTCATTTACTCACTCACTCGCTCAATTATTAATTCATTCATTCACACTCAACTTACAAACTTGATCACTCAGTCGCTCACCCACAACTCACTCGCTCATTCCCCCCCCCCCCCCCCCCCTGAAAAGGATATAGTAATGGTAGGCGCGATTCCGTGCGTGCGTGTGTGCGTCCGTCCATCCCACATTCATTTCTTTGCATCTCCTCTTACATTTCTCATGCAATTTCTACCAAACTTTCACAGATTGATGATCAAAGTGAAGCAGCGCATATTGTCGGGCCCACCCGATTCAACCATTTTTGAAAGAGTTATATTATGCCCTTTGCTTATTTTACATTTAAAATTGGTTTCTTCGCAACTCCTCTTAAGTTTTTCATGCGATTTCTACCAAACTTTCACAGATTGATGATCATAAAGTGAAGCAGCGCATATTGTCGGGCTTTCGCGATTCCACCATTTTTGAAAGAGTAATTGCCCTTTGCTTATTTTACATTTAAAATTGGTTTCTTCGCAACTTCTCTTACCTTTTTCATGGGATTTCTACCAAACTTTCACAGATTGATTATCATAAAGTGAAGCAGCGCATATTGTCGGGCTTTTCTGATTTGACCATTTTTAGCTCAACTATTCGAAGAATAGGTGGGCTATACTACTCGCCCCAGCGTCGGCGTCCGGGAAAAGTTTTAGGGCAAGTTGGGATTTTCACTTATAAGTCCAATACCCTTCATTCAATTGACTTAATACTTCACACAGTTGTTCAGGGCCATCACATGATGAGGTTAGATAACTCCATATTATTCTTTACGCAGATTATGGCCCTTGATTGACTATGGACCTTAGGTTAAAGTTTTAGGCAATCTCTCACTCACTTATTAACTCACTCACTCACTCACTCACTCATTTATTCATTCATCCATTCATTCACACTCACTCATCCATCTATTCATGTGTTTATTTAACTCACTCACTCACTCACTCACTCACTCACTCACTCACTCACTCACTCACTCACTCATACTCACTCATCCATCTACTCATGTGTTTATTTAACTCACTCACTCACTCACTCACTCACTCACTCACTCACTCACTCACTCACTCACTTGCTCACTTATTCACTCACTCATCCATTCATTCACACTCACTCATCCATCTATTCATGTGTTTATTTAACTCACTCACTCATCCATTCATTCACACTCACTCATCCATCTATTCATGTGTTTATTTAACTCACTCACTTAGGCCATCACTCGTTCATGTACTTACATGAGTATTTATCCATTTAATAGTTTATATTTATTTATTTTAATTTTTAACCTTATTAATATACATATAGCGGATTGGAGTGTTATAATGTGTTGACAATAATAATATGTAAATTAAATTATCAAATACATTGAATTGAAGAAGCATAAATTTCTAATTTTATTTCACATATTGGGGATGAATACTTAAATTCAAAACTATGTAATGTAAATGCATTTTTCGAAAAAAAATCTTTTTTCAGGGAAGAAAATTGGTGCCTTTCCTAAGTGAACATGGAAATTTTGATCTTCAAGAAACTGCCACTCATGTTCACTACATTTGAACCGTATTTCATGGAAGAATCACTGTTGTTGTGATATGACCGTTTTATAAAATTCAGTTGATGTGATATTTTTAAGTAGACTTGACATTCTAGGTTGATATTCCCAAGTTGATGACGTTCTTAGGTCGACATGACATTCTAGGTAAGGTTGATGTGGTATTCTCAAGTGGACATGACATTCCAGGCTGATGTGATATTCTCATGGTGACTTGACATTCTAGGCTGATGTGATTTTCTCAAGTGGACATGACATTCCAGGCTGATGTGATATTCTCAAGTTGACGTTAAAGTTAAGGTGATATTCTTAGTTTGTTATGACATTTCAATGCTAATGTGACATTGGCATGGTGTGACATTCATAGTACTCCAGTTAATATGACATATTGTGATCAATACTTTTCTATGTAATATAGGACTTAAAAAATACTTCTGCCATACCATATTAAATATGACCAGCTGAACATAAGACAGTGTGATTGACTATTATGCATCCTTGTCAATTAGTATTTAACTGATCACTATGAATATAAAGAAAAGTATTGATTAAAATATGTTAGAGAGTTATTGCCCTTGTTAACTTCATACAATGGTAAAATTTAATTCAACTTCATATCATATCATAATAAAGCACAATGAAAGAAAGTGCAGTGTACATGAAATATAACTCTGTTTTAGTAAATTATGGAGTTAATGCCCTTTTTTGCTTTTTGTTGTCCTACTTTTGTCTGGACAATAACCTGCAAACTACTGGATGGAATTTATTGAAACCTCATACAATTGTATAGCACAATGACAGTAAGACTCAGTTGACAAGACTGTGTGAAAAAATTGCTGCAGATTTATCAGCTGTATGTGAAACTCCGGGCCACGAGAAGTTCTTGTCTCGAGAAGAAAAAAAAAAGGCAACCCACCTGATGAAGGTGAACAGACTACTGGGGAAACTTGACATCACTGAGTCAACAGACATGTGAAGCCCCAAAGAACAAGTTCCTGGATGCCATGGTGGAGATGGATTGAAAGAATGGAAAACTGAGCTGGTGACTGCATTCTCCGCCCCAAGATATAAGCAGTGTTCGAATTGCAATGTTGACTTTCCATGTTGAGGTGTCTCAGCTTGTGGAACATCTTGGCATGCCAAAAGACGAGACCATAAATGAATGGCAGCTTCTTAAGGCGTCATATAGAAACTGCCCTCCACTCTGTAATCCAAGGACTGTATGTCAAGACATTTTACAGCAAACATTCAGGAGATCAATATCCCAACATGGAGAAACTTTTTAGTCAACATGAGTCTCATGATTTCGAATTCACCAGTGTAATGGGTGTTTTCCAACGTTAAGTTACTTAAGTAACAGAACGCTAGAACAGACTGTCCATGGAGAATACATGTAAGCTTCTTATGAACAACATGAAAGGAGTGAAGGACATTGACCTTGACAAGGTTTTACAAGTCTTCATGAATCTTAATGAATAAGAAGTCAAAGATTTTTTTTCAGTGAAATTAAATCAATTTGAACATGATTTAAGTAATAGTGCCAGTGCTAACGAATCAATTATACTGTTTAATAATGTTTTTTATTGACTCTTACAAAAACTGGTGTACTTAAGCTGCTGATATACCTCGATCTGAAGTTCTGGCTGCGGTAGCTGCGACCTTTAATCTCTCTGTGTGGCACATTAAGGAGTTTGCAGGAGATGAAACTTCTGTATATTTATTGTTTGTTCAGAGTTTCAACATACTATTTATTTACAGAAAACTGTCAGATTTATTATAAGATTTTATTGTTCCTATTAAAATTCAATTTTACCATGATATATGATGCAGATATAATTATGAGCTATTTCCAAACCTGCACTCTGTGTTTGTATTGGTAAACATATTGCACCAAATAAACTACAAAAAATATAATTTTTCTATATTTTGTATATTTTTAGCTCACCTGTCACTTTGTGACAAGGTGAGCTTTTGTGATCGCCTTTTGTCCGGCGTGCTGCGTGCGTCGTCCGTCAACAATTTACTTAAAAGACATCTCCTCCTTAACCGCTGGGCCAATATTAATAAAACTTCATAGGGATGTTCCTTGGGTGGTCTTCTATCAAAGTTGTTCAAATAATTAAATTCCATGCAGAACGCTGGTTGCCATGGCAACCAAAAGGAAAAACTTAAAAAATCTTCTTCTCCCAAACCACAAGGCTTAGGCCGTTGATATATGGTAGGTAGGATCACCAAATGGTCCTCTACCAAGATTGTTCAAATTATGGCCCTGGGGTCAAAATTGGCCCCGCCCCCTTGGGGGGTCATGGGTTTTCTCTATATGTTTATAGTGAAAACTTAAAAAATCTTCTCCTCTGAACTTACTTGGCCTAGAGCTTAGATATTTGGCATGATTCATCGTCTAGTGGACCTCTACAAAGATTGTTCAAATTATGGCCCTGGGGTCAAAATTGGCCCCGCCCCGGGGGGTCATGTGTATTCTCTATATGTTTATAGTTAAAACTTCAAAAATCTTCTCCTCTGAACTTACTTGGACTAGAGCTTATATATTTGGCATGATCCATCGTCTAGTGGACCTTTACAAAGATTGTTCAAATTATGGCCTTGAGGTCAAAATTGGCCCCGCCCCTGGGGGTCATGGGTTTTCTCTATATGTTTATAGTGAAAACTTCAAAAATCTTCTCCTTTGAACTTACTTGGACTAGAGCTTAGATATTTGGCATGATTCATCGTCTAGTGGACCTCTACAAAGATTGTTCAAATTATGGCCTTGGGGTCTAAATTGGCCCCGCCCCGGGGGGTCATGGGTATACTTGATATGTTTATAGTTAAAACTTCAAAAATCTTTTCCTCTTAACTTACTTGAACTAGAGCTTAGATATTTGGCATGATTCATCGTCTAGTGGACCTTTACAAAGATTGTTCAAATTATGGCCTTGGGGTCAAAATTGGCCCCGCCCCCTTGGGGGGTCATGGGTTTTCTCTACATGTTTATAGTGAAAACTTCAAAAATCATCTCCTCTGAACTTACGTTGCTTAGAGCTTAGATATTTGGCATGATTCATCGTCTAGTGGACCTCTACAAAGTTTGTTCAAATTATGGCCCTGGGGTCAAAATTGGCCACAACCCGGGGCTGATGGGTTTTCTCTATATGTGTTATAGTGAAAACTTAAAAAATCTTCTCCGAACTCACAAAGACAAGTAACATCTTAATTTAAACTGGATAACATATTTAGTATACATGCCAATTTTCAATATGGGCCACATACAACAATTAATAACAAATATACATATATAGATACACACGTAAAATCAAGTAGTGACAAGAGCTTAGATATTTGGCATGGTATATCATCTAGTTGACTTGTACCAATATTGTTCAATCTTTGGCTCTGGGGTCAAAAAATGGCCCCACCCGGGTGGTCATGGGTTTCCTTATATATGTATATGATGAAAACTTAAAAAATCTTCTTCTCCGAAACCAAAAGGCGAAGGCCTTAGATATTTGGTATGAAGCATCGTTTATCGGACCACTATTAAGATTGTTCAAACTTTAGCCCTAGGGTCAAAATTGGCCACGCCCCGTATTCATAGGCTTAGGTTTTCAATATTTGTATATAATGGAAGAATGTGCAATATATGACAGGTGAGCGATTCAGGGCCATTTGGCCCTCTTGATTTTATACTTGATTGGTACAAAGATATTAGAGTTTCATAAATACATTGCTGATGAAAATAAAATTATAAAGCATCTGATTATCTTCTTGTCTCTGACCAGCAAAGTGTGTAAACTGAAACTGAACATCTGATCTTGGCCATTTATTTTGTTTTATGACTGTACAAACTGAAAATATAATCAATTTAAAAACATAACAAAAAGCATGTACATGTGCTTTTTTAAGGATAGTATTATTGAGGACGCAGAAATGAAGTGCTCCTTTATGGAATAATTGCGCGACTGTAATGTCCCCTTCAGACAAAAATAACCATGCCCCTATGCAACCCTAGCTGGAGGAATTAATGCCCTTTGTATTTTTTTCTCTTCCAGAACATTACTTTAAAATTACCAGATTGCATTTGATAAAACTTCACACAAATGTAAAGCAAAATGAAAGGAAGTGCATTGTACGAGAACCATAACTCTGTCTCCAGATTAATTACAGAGTTATTGCCCTTTGTTACATGTTACTTTCTGACTGGATTTTGATTAAACAACATTTTTAAACCCCCGACAAACAAAGTTTGAAGGGGGTATATTGGAGCACCCTGTGGTCGGTCGGTTTGTCGGTCTGTCCGTTGCAATTTACCTTGTCTGGAGCATAACTTAAAAACTACAAGATGGAATTGAATTAAACTTCATACAATGATATAGCATAATGAGAAGAAGTGCAGTGTACAATAACCATAACTCTATTCTTGCTTATTACTGTGTTATTGCCCTTTGTTACTTTTGTTTGTCTGGAGGAAAACTTGAAAAGTACTTGATGGAATTCATTGGAACTTCATACAATGGTAAAGCACAATGAGAGGAAGTGCGTGGTTCAAGAACCATAACTCTACTTTAGCTTATTACTGAGTTATTGCCCTTCATTTGTTTTTTTGCTGTCAAATATTTTTCCAGACATTAACTTGCAAACTACTAGATGGAAATTATTAAAACTTGATACAATGGTAAAGCACAATGAGAGGAAGTGCAGTGCAGAAGAACCATAACTCTATTTTAGCCAGTTACAGTTACTGCCCTTTGTTATTTTTTTCTTGTCCAGAACATAACTTGAAAACTATTGGATGGATTTTAATAAAACTTCATACAGTGATAGATCATAATGAGAGGAAGTGCAGTGTACAGGAACCACAATTCTATTTCAGCTTACTACAGAGTTACTGTCCTTTGTTACTTTTTCTTGTCCGGAGCATAACTTGAAAACTATTGGATGGAATTTAATCAAACTTCATACAGTGAAAGATCATAATGAGAGGGAGAGCAGTGTACAGAAACTGCAATTCTATTTCAGCTTATTACAGAGTTACTTCCCTTGGTTACTTTTTCTTGTCCTGAGCATAACTTGAAAACTATTGGATGGAATTTAATAAAACTTCATACAGTGATAGATCATAATGAGAGGGAGTGCAGTGTACAGGAACTGCAATTCTATTTCAGCTTATTACAGAGTTACTGCCCTTTGTTACTTTTTCTTGTCCTGAGCATAACTTGAAAACTATTGGATGGAATTTAATAAAACTTCATACAGCGATAGATCATAATAAGAGGGAGTGCAGTGTATAGGAACTGCAATTCTATTTCAGCCAATTACAGAGTTACTGCCCTTTGTTACTTTTTCTTGTCCTGAGTATGACTTGAAAACTATTGGATGGATTTTAATAAAACTTCATACAGTGATAGATCATAATGCGAGGGAGTGCAGTGTACAGGAATCGCAATTCTTTTTCAGCTAATTACAGAGTTACTGCCCTGTGTTACTTTTTCTTGTCCGGAGCATGACTTGAAAACTACTAGATGGTATTGGATTAAACTTCATACAATGATAGAGCATAATGAGAGGAAGTGCAGTGTACAATAACCGGAACTCTATTCTTGCTTATTACTGTGTTATTGCCCTTTGTTACTTTTGTTTGTCCGGAGTATAACTTGAAAAAGTACTGGATGGTATTCATTGGAACTTCATACAATGGTAAAGCACAATGAGTGGAAGTGCAATGTTCAAGAACCATAACTCTACTTTAGCTAATTATTGAGTTATTGCCCTTCATTTGTTTTTTTTTGCTGTCAAATATTTTTCCAGACATTAACTTGCAAACTACTAGATGGAATTTATTAAAACTTGATACAATGGTAAAGCACAATGAAAGGAAGTGCAGTGCACAAGAACCATAACTCTATTTCAGCCAGTTACTGCCCTTTGTTACTTTTTTCTTGTCCAGAACATAACTTGAAAACTATTGGATGGAATTTAATAAAACTTCATACAGTGATAGATCATAATGAGAGGAAGTGCAGTGTACAGGAGCCACAATTCTATTTCAGCTAACTACAGAGTTACTGTCCTTTGTTACTTTTTCTTGTTCAGAGCTTAACTTGAAAACTATTGGATGGAATTTAATAAAACTTCATACAGTGAAAGATCATAATGAGAGGGAGTGCAGTGTACAGGAACTGCAATTCTATTTCAGCTTATTACAGAGTTACTTCCCTTTGTTACTTTTTCTTGTCCTGAGCATAACTTGAAAACTATTGGATGGAATTTAATAAAACTTCATACAGTGTTAGATCATAATGAGAGGGAGTGCAGTGTATAGGAACTGCAATTCTATTTCAGCCAATTACAGAGTTACTGCCCTTTGTTATTTTTTCTTGTCCTGAGCATGACTTGAAAACTATTGGATGGAATTTAATAAAACTTCATACAGTGATAGATCATAATGCGAGGGAGTGCATTGTATAGGAATCTCAATTCTATTTCATCTAATTACAGAGTTACTGCCCTTTGTTACTTTTTCTTGTCCTGAGCATAACTTGAAAACTATTGGATGGAATTTAATAAAACTTCATACAGTATCTGATAGATCATAATGAGAGTGAATGCAGTGTACAGGAACCGGAATTCTATTTCAGCTAATTACAGAGTTACTGCCCTGTGTTACTTTTTCTTGTTTGGAGCATGACTTGAAAACTATTGGATGGAATTTAATAAAACTTAATACAGTGATATGTCATAATGAGAGGGAGTGCAGTGTACAGGAACCACAATTGTATTTCAGCTAATTACAGAGTTACTGTCCTTTGTTACTTTTTCTTGTCCAGAGCATAACTTGAAAACTATTGGATGGAATTTAATCAAACTTCATACAGTGATAGATCGTAATGAGAGGAAGTGCAGTGTACAGGAACCGCAATCCTATTTCAGCTTATTACAGAGTTACTGCCCTTTGTTACTTTTTCTTTTCCAGAGCATAACTTGAAAACTATTGGATGGAATTTAATAAAACTTCATACAGTGATAGATCATAATGAGAGGGAGTGCAGGGTACAGGAACCAGAATTCTATTTCAGCTAATTACAGAGTTACTGCCCTTTGTTACTTTTTCTTGTCCTGAGCATAACTTGAAAACTATTGGATGGAATTTAATAAAACTTCATACAGTGATCGATCATAATGAGAGGAAGTGCAGTGCACAGGAACTGCAATACTATTTCAGCCAATTACAGAGTTATTGCCCTTTGTTACTTTTTCTTGTCCGGAGCATAACTTGAAAACTACCGGATAGAATGTAATAATACTTTATACAATGGTACAACACAATGAGAAGGAGTTCAGTGTTCATGAATCATAACACTATTTTAGCAAATTACAGAGTTATTGCCTTTTTTTTTTTTTGTTGTCAAACTTTTGTGCGTACAGTTACTTGAAAACTACTAGATATAATTTCATAAAACTTCATACAATGATAAATCATGAGAGGCGGCGTTCGGGGGTATTAATCACCTTCAGTGATTGCTCTAGTTTGTGTTACCATGATAAGTGTACATTAGAACCTTGACTATATATTGGCTAATTATTATTACCCTTTATTCATTGTCTGCTGCATAAGTTGAAAACTAATTTAATGAAACTTCATGCAAAATATGTATTAGGGCACTGGCTGCTTTTAGTGCTATTTCGCTTTAAATAATGTCATGTAAGCTTATGCAATAATCAATTTTGCATTAAATACATGTGGGTAATACAAGGTCATGCAACATCCCTGCAAGTTTAAGGACTGTGGGACCAACAATACTAGTTATTAATCGGAAAAGCATTTTGTGTCTGAGATCAGAATGACCTTTGACCTTCTGAATTTAAAATCAATAGGGGTCATCTGCTGATCGCGATCATACTCCCTGTCAAGTTTGAGGACCTCAAGCCCAAGTGCAATAGTGGTTTTGGGTGGGGTGCACCTCTCCCCCCCCATAAAATATCAAAAGGTTGTGCCCCTAACTAAGTAAAAACTTCTTTCTTAGTTGAACTGCGTTTTTGAAATAGAAAATAGTAATCTAAAGATGAATTATTGAAGATCATTCAAAAGTAGAGTAAAACAAATATAACTTCAGACTAGAATTAGATAATGTCATGAATACAAGTTAATTTCCAAAGCATTATTTCAGATTTTATTCCCCCAAACATTTGTGTATGTTTATGCGGTTTATAAAGTTTCATAAAAAAATAAAAATATTTTATACGATCACAGTTTTGCTGAGTACAGTGTAACGGTTGGTTGTGTGTAGCCTATTGTCCGTTATTTTTCTTAGGCGTTAATAATGCAAGGGAGGTAATATATATATGTACGCATGTGTACGAATAAAATAATTTCTGGCGGTCGATTTCTGGCTTATATCTTCACTATTTTACAATGTTCTTGATAATTATGCTGGTTTTAAAAACACTTTTTACTTTCCTATGTATGTCAAGTTAATTTTCAATTAATTATGTTACAAATCAATATAGCATCCAGGGGCGTACAATTCGTCTGCTACTAGCTTAGTACTGGCAATTTGCTCCAAATTCGGACAGCATGAAACGGTCGTGTATATGGTTGCTGTTCAAATATTCATCAATGTTAAAATGGTAAAGCTGAAATCAAATATAATACATAGCGATTCGTGATGGCAATCGATTTTTAGCTATTAAAATTATGTGACCAAAATGTCAAAAATCATTGCCCAGTACTTGGCTATTGAAATTCAATATAAAAAGGTTTTCCATATTGGCTACAAAAATGTTAACACGGATTACGTCATGTTTGACTCCAAAAACATATATTCTGAAATCAAAGAAGATGTCTCTGAAAAGGACTTGGGTATACATTTCTCAATAGCCTCAGTTTAGACTGGGACCAATCTTACTCTCAGGTTTAGAATAACATCAACAAAACTGTAAACAAAGCAAACAGCCTGACAGTCTTGTAAGGAGAAATTTTGTGTATATGGATAAAAAACACTTTCTGATGCTGTACAAAACCCTCATTTGACCTCATATCGACTATGGAGATCTGATATATAACCTACATGTCTTAAGAAAAATAAACTGATTATTGAAAACAGTCATGAGTGTCAAAGACGAGCAACAAAATTAGTTTCGGAAATTTCTCATCTACCATATGAGCAGCGTTAATGTTTACCTTAAATCTGAACCAACACATCAAACCGTGGACATAATTACAAGATACAGAAACCAAGAGCTAATAAGAACATTTGTCTATACTTGTTCCATAGAGTCATAAACAATTGGAATGCTTTACCAGTAGATATTGTAAATGCAAAAAGTGATTATATTTAAATCAAAGCTAGATAAGCTGTGGTAAGCAAAGAGGTTTACTCTTGAAAATGTGTATGATTAGATCCAAAACAAGATACTATTAAAAATATGCCAAACCGGACTGGAGATAACGCAAAAACAGACATCGAGGGGAAAGACAGGCCTTCGGGGCCTAACAGTTTTCCTCAAAAACCAGGTACATGTAGATAGGTAATTGAATACGGACTATAATGTGGGCGATACTATTTCCAGGTCTCTCACCGTATTATCCGGTCTCCTAATTCCCAGCCCCTAGGTATTGAAATAACTAAAATGTTTACATACCGAAGGAAACTGAACACTCCATAATTTAATCACTTGAATAAAAAAATAAGGCGAGAATATTTTTAGCAAAAATAAGATATTAAGAAATAAGGAAGATAAGAGGCGAAAATAAAATGTTTTGCATAAATACAGGAAAACATAAAAAAATAGAAAAGTGCTTAATGGTTCGAAATTGCTTTTAGTATTATTCAAATTCTGTAGTATTAATTTACCTATTTTTACTTTTGTTACTAAATCTTATTGTTTTTGATCTGCGGAATATAGTTTTCACGAATGTACGTTTCATGTGTTCCACATTTAGTTTTGATACATTTTCATTTAGAAAAATAGCAAAGAATTTAACTTAGAATAAAAAGCATTATATATATATATATAAGTTCTATCATCCGTGACTATGATTAACAATTAACACTTCAAAGTGTTCCGCCGCTGTCACTTGGCTACTGTTGTCAGGCTTGTCTGTCAACGCTTTTATAAGAGGCCCCTACTGTCTTTTGCTCGGGTATTGTCAGTAAAGGTGTACATGATAGACAAATTACTTTTCTAAAATATCTCATTTAACCACTTAATACAGTATTTTGATAATAGAAAGTTTTTTTTATTTGTATTAACCAAATGTTTGTAATGTTAAGTTTCAGAATAACAATTATTGTCATTTGTTTGTCGCCATATCTACCAATATGGTACTCAAATCGCAAATAAACATATATTTACTGTAAACATCACCATAGTCAAACAGATAATCCGTTATGATCATGAAAACATACATGTATTTGTACTGTATTGGTCACTTGATGAAGTGGAGTGTTAGCGAGGCATGTGAATACGAACAGATCACTTGAGTGTCCCTTACAGGAATGTGGTTGGAGTGTGAGTGAGAGTGGATGTTCTGAATTCGGCCAAATGTGTAGGCCGAATTCTAGGGGGGCTAGGGGCCTGCTCTCCCAGAAAAAAAATTGACCCTAGAATATAAGAGGTGCTTTTTGGCAAATATTTGGTACAAATAAAGTTTCATAGACCATACATATCATGAAATATTACTAAGATTTAAGTCTCGTGATGTATATAAATTTGACAGAAACTGAACATTGATTTTATATTGTTAATTAATACACTAATTGCTGGCTATTTTCCACTTGAGGTTTGTTTTCTGCATTAACATAATTATATTGATGAATTAAATATATGCTATGCGGTTATGTTAATCAATATGCTTTAAACCTTTTAAAGTATTTTTTATACAATTATCAATGTTTTTAAAATTCATAAAATATCAGTGATTATTGCAAATAAAAGACAAGAGGAAAAACTAGCGACATCAACTTGCAACATATGAATGCGTTTCAAGTTAATGTCAAAGTAACAATAATCCAACGCCAATTTAGAAAAAGTCTTGTTTTCTGCATTTCTCTGAGGCAAACATGTTTATTACTTTGTCAACATCAATGTTCATGTCCTTGTGTACATGGATCAGGGCTAACAACAACAGCCTGTCAGATGTCATTGTTGTTCGCATATAGTTCTTAATGCATTTCATACCACTAAATGACATTATATATATATATATATATATATATATATATATATATATATATATATATATATATATATATTCGCTTTAGAATTCTGTTGTACGGCTATGGCATTCGTACAAGTTTGGAATACACACGCTATATATCGAGAGTCAAATCTTTTTCTGTTTTTTATATATATTTTTTTTTAAATCTCACCGCCGAAAAAAGCCACTGTTCTTGGCGTTTAATTGTTTTAAACTAATCTCTTAAAATTAAGATGGTGTACGTGTTCTAGTAAAAGGAAAGATTCGTTTTCATTTTCGTCGAGACTTGATGTCGTGCTGCCATTTAGAGCTGAATCATGTGACATAGTCTTTTAACAAAATTTCGAAAACGGACAAAAATGATTCCATTCAGTTCTTTTCTGTTCTTTTTTAAGTGATTTAATATCAATGACTTAATATATTTTTTATGGAATAATGCAGCGTTTATTATGTCATAGATTAGACACAAAATAATTAATTTTATTTAACAAGTTTATAATTTTGTTTCAATTATTAATGCTTTATCTCGTTTCCGATATAGTAAAACGTATTTTTTCGGTACTGCAGATGCGTTATATAACATAGCACCATTTTTTAATGTAAAAAAGGTAACCACTCGGTATTTTCGTAAAACCCCCCGGAAAAAACCCAATATTGTTTAATTTGAACTTTTCTAGTAGGTCATTAAGTTTAAAAAGCTATGGTGTTTTGTGAAAACCTCGTTTCCGTAAAAAAAAACTACGCTCTGGCTGGGATGAACCTATCTTAAACTCTCGGTAATGGAATATATCTAAATCAAAACTTGTGATTACCATACCAAAAAGCTATTAAGATAGAACATCAATGCTAGTTTTAAAACCTTATGTAAAGGTGTTATTCTTGTTATAACAAATAAACAAGTTTTCATGTTGAAGTTTGGCGAATGAGTTTATTTATTCTAAAGTATGCATGATTCGTATAAATGCCTAGCTCCAGGAAAATTGCAATGTTTACAATGAAAATTGTGCGTATAAATAAATATAAATATGTATATCCTAGCATTATATGTTTTTAACAACATCTTTAAGAAATATCCTCTACTCTCTGTTCATTAAATTGCTAGCTAGGTGGAGTTCGAGATGTAGTCAAATTAATAACTATTCAAAATAGGAATAAATTACATACGTCTCCTCAGCATATATTGTTATGATAGTACACAATCACTTGTTTACATTATTAATTTTATACCGATAGATACAAATACGACATTATCAGACAAAACATATTTAGATATACAGATGATACTTCTCTGTAGTTTGTATCAGTCCGTAAGCCCGGCTGTCGAAAAAAGAACTTGTTAAAGGGCAGAATACGTATATTAGTATATATTGTGGCATACGATAGATTGATATAAGTGCATTTAAATATATATATATATGTATATAAAGAAATAAAGGAATATCACATAGAATTAGATCAAAAAAAGAGAACGACATGTTATGACCGTAAATACGCCATCAAAGGATTACATTAATACAATGAACAATGGATAAAGGGACAAGCCCAGCTATCGAAACAGGAACTTGTTAAAGGAACAATGGATACAGGGACAAGCCCAGCTGTCGAAACAGGAACTTGTTAAAGGGCAGAAGGCAAGGGCCCAAACGACAAATGTCTTTTGTTAAAAAACACCAATTCTTAGAAATGTAAGAGAAAATTGCCAGCCAAACTTACCTAAACTTGTGAATGAAAGAATAGGTGTCATGCTTGCTAAATATTGTATATTGAACCTTTAGCTTTGTGCTCTGTGGCGGCCGTGTATCCTCTACATGTTACTCTTTGAAGTTATGTATTTCATGTCCTCTAAAATCACTGTATATGTCAGACTGATAATTGAAAATTAAATACCTTGATCCGGCGCTTGGAGGGGGATGGGCGGTGGGGCGTTGAAAGTGCCTCAGTTATCATTACTGTAGTTCAACAGTTTCATTTAAACATAGAGTTAATATTTTTATACTCTGAGTTAATTGATGTTCAGAAGAATCTCGCTTCGCATATGTTTATTCGTAACTTAATATTTTAATACTCGTAAACTTTTAAGCGATTGTATAAATTTAATGGCCATCGAAAAAGATATTGATCGACAAAACATATCTTCCTTTGAATAATTGTGTCGTTATTGTTTTGTGCATACATCACTTGTCTACTTTTAATTTATTATTTTTCCATACCATTACGTCACTTCTTATTGGGAAATGTTTTAGATAATAATTTATCATACACCCGCAGTACCTTATCAATTTTTTGTTTATTGAAAGAAATTCCATTCCCATTCTAATGTCAATATTTATGCAAAAAGCTACAGAAACAAGCTCAGTAGCAAAAGTTTAAACATAAACCCGGTTTAGTGGCACTGGGCAAACGCCAAAGACATAGAACACAAAATCACAAACAAGAAACTCCAATATACCCCCTTCAAACTTCGTTTGTCGGGGGTATAAATAGGTTATATTGTAAGTGAATAAGACTTGGGATCTGAATTTATAGAAGCACATTCTCATGTTTAAATGTTTTTTATCATAAATCGTACAAAGCGCTCTTTGAAAAGTATAATCATGTTACAAAAATAAAGAAAACAACTCCAGGCAGTACCAGTTAAAGATACTTATAATACAAACATGACTTATATCAATAAACATTTAACACTTTTGTTAAAGCATGAACCCAATATGTTTTCAAGAATGTAACTTTATCGAAAATCAATCTGTTAAACATATGTTAATGCACTTACAATACTGTAAATAGAGCCACTGGACCTTTGACATCCAAACACCAAGCGAGCTGATGTCATTCACATAGTACTTTTACTTACCTTGTTAAAACTGTACACACAGCATAACTTAAACACAAACAGTTTCTATATGCACACATAATTATATTTACTTTATTAATAAGAATCAATCAGTTATTGCTATAACTGCTGAATTAAGAATCATATAAGGCATTACGTCATGTCCACTTAAAAAGTTCAAAGTAGATCACTGAATGTACTTTGTCAGAACTAACTAACAACAAAAAGATACACAGTTGACTAGTATGTATAAACACACTGTACAAAATCAATTATGGCACCTTGTTAACATACATATTGTACATTTTTTTAAGTTTTGGGATTCAATTGTCGTAACAGCAGCACCTTTAATTTTAATTTTCCATGGAATGTGTTCGAGACTTGCTCTTGAAAAGACCAGGCGCTGCCTTTTCTGATTTTGCTATTCTCATCACTGGCATTGAAATCCTTCTGATAAATGTCAGACGGTTTTCTTCAAGCGTAATTCTTTCTCTGATTTTATCTTCAAGGTCTCGAAAGACAATGTCAATATTGTCGCCTGTTTTGGCAGACGTAGTAACAAACTTTTCCTCCCAGTCCATACACACAACAGAATCGGTTACCGCATGTGAGTGGATATCATCAGTGTCTAAATCAGTTTTATTTGCGACAACAACGATTGAGTACTTCCCCTTTTGTTTCTGCTCTCTTATTTCATCTCGAAGTTGTTTAACAGTTTCAAAGCTTTCCGGGTTATTCGCAGAAAATACGAAAAGAAATGCGTCCCCTGTTGCTATAGCAAGCTTTCTCATCGCCGGGAACTGATGAGACCCGGATGTGTCAAGAATGTCTATTTCAACACTCACACTTTCAAACCGCATCCGGTGTCTGTGCAGTTCCTCTATAGTTTCTTTATGGCTTTCAGTGAATTTGTCGTGCATAAATTTGTTTATGATGGAACTTTTACCGACGCCAGCGGTTCCCATGACTACGATTCGAAAGTTTTGCATTATTAAATCCTTTTCTATTGGCATTGCTGAAAATGGAGAATAAATAAATTCAACAAAAAGGGTTATTTTAATCATATTTTTACTTTTTAGACACATTGATATATTAAACCATTGTATGAACATATTTGATGTCATAACATGAAATGTCAGTACTTGATATGCATGATTTGAAACTGTCATAACTCTTTCATCCCATTGTCATTTTTGGGTAACAATTAATATATGTTTATATTTGGAATAAAGATGTTCAATGATATTTATAAACAATTCGTTCAGAAAAGTTGTTTAAAACTTAAAGATATTTTATTAGTTTGAAAGCTTTGCAAATCAATATGGCTTGGTGCTTAAAGAGCAGGCAAAGGTTATTTGAAACATCGTGAATGCCATTACCGTTCCCTTATTTTCGCAATAACGCCTTCACATTAAGAAGTGTATGTGTGTGTCTCTCTCTGATATTCTATTATACAACCACCTCGTTAAGGGAACAGTGAGAAAAACAAGACCTCTAAAACTATAGCCACATGTTAGCATCATGTTATTTCGAATATCTCTCACATATTACAAAATAACGTGGGTCTATTATTAAAAGTTAAACTCTTACTTTGTATTAGATGAGCATAGGTATCGGCTTACTCTATTACTTACTCTGAATCGGAGGTGATTTAGTGTCGAACAACGACATTCCTAATGGACAGTTTGGTGATTAATAGTGGACGGAACTTAGGGTCGTTTTTACGAACGCAATAGGAAAGTCATTATTCTTTGTATGGGATAGCTACAAGGCTTTCATTACATTGTGATATCCGAAGACTTGATAAGGACGTAGAATATTACTTTTTAGCAGAAAAAGAAGCACTAAGACCTACATCTTGACCATGAAGGACAAACGCATTCGACAACAATTAAAAAATCAAAGATTTATTGCAATATAGTCAAGTTAAAAATCAAATGTCTAGCCAAATATTTTTGCTTTTTATATGCTCTTTGATGAACGTTAACGTGTATATAAATCGTGTCAAAATATCAAAAACGTTATACTTAAGCGGTATGGAAACCGAAGTAACCATGCGCTTAATGCGTTACCAGTTATTCAATGTACAAGAACCACCAGTATTCACATACGATATCAGATATAATTATGTTTAAACTATTTACATTAAGAAATGCACTACAGACTATCTGGTAGAATTTGACATCTTGTTTTAGTTGGAAAATCTGAAAAATTAGAGAATATTTTTTAAATACACAACTTGCATAATTAACTGTTGTCTTCCCAATTACAAAATCTTACTACTTTGCACAATTAAAAAACAAAAAAGAACATACTTTTTGTTATGATTACATCATCTTTTCCGATAAAGTCATTATCTAAAGGGATCATATGTTTATATCTTATTGACATGAGTTATAATTAGAAAGCTGTTAATTGCATTTTCTGTATAGATCATTAAATCATAAAACCCAAGTGAAGTTTTTATGAATTGACGGCTAGCACGGAGGGAATATCTGTATCATTTACTTGCTAAAGGTTAATTGGTCGGTCACAGCAGCTGTTATTTATCTTTAAAGAGCTATGCAAACAAAGGAAAACAAATACACTTTTTATTCGATTGCCATTCGCAGGTAATATTTGAAGGAGCTATTTCCACAATATTGACAGGTCATAATCCTTTTGCATTGGACCTATTTTAACATATTTTAAAAACAACAACAACAACAACAACTTATGCCACTTGACTGTATGTAGTCTTTTTCATGCAAATGTTATAGTGTTCGTGTTTATGTACTATAACAGTATGGTCTTCATCTCAAAATTATTTATATAATTGACAGCTTCTTCCATAGCGAACACACACAGGTAGCGGGACAACACAAACTTCAATTAAAACAATAAACTTACCTTTATCAATTAACGCTTTCATATTTATCCTTTGCAGCATTTATTTAAGAAAACCAAATAATTAACAAAAACATATTGTCTTAAAAACATTGTCTCTGAGATCATTTATGATATCTAAGTCAAAATGGTCACGTCTAATCACACGAAACGTCTGTCAACCACTCTGAATGACCCGGCTATTTATCTGACAAAAGTCCAATAGGGGCGTATGGCGCAGCGATATTGGTCCTCAAAGCCACACGGATAGCATGCAAGTTGATAAAATCCAATAGTCCTTGCGTCTAGTGGCATCGGATAACGGCATACAATTCTGGGATATTTTTACGTTCTGAGAAATAAGGCAAATTGTGACAGGGATTTAAAATGCGTTAAATGAGAACCATTTTTATAACTGAGAATGGCGCTGTTAGATCCTGAAAGTCGAAACAGTTTCTAGAACGTTGTTTTTGTTTAAATTTGTCAATATCAAAAACAGTGCGACTTTCGGGGCCTAGTAGCGCCATTCTAGCAGCAAAAGAGGTACCGATTGAAATGTTTAATTAAGGCACATTCCGCACTAAGCATAGTTTTTAAACAATATAATCAAATATAATTATTATCTAAGTGTAAGTAGTTTTTCTCCGAAACTCGAAATAATGTCTTAATATTTTTATATTTACAGGAATAATAATAAGTCCTAATGAGTATTGCTTTTAACTTGTCTTAATGGAAGAACCTTGTTGCATTTTGAATGCTGACGGACTATCACATTTCCTTGACAAAAATAAGTATCATTATGCTGTACGAGACACGTGTACTGTTTTCGGCTACCGTTTTCTGACCACAAAGTCTACATTTGCAACGACAATCGTTTTATTATCAGAAGTTCATTTGAAAAATCATATGAAATTGAAATAATGAAGAACTCTTTTCTCGTTATAAAAGTAAACCTATTTGAACATTTGTTTAGGAAGGAAATGCTTAGCAATGGACTTAACTGTAAGTGATGTCCTTATTTTTTGGATACATTACTATTATGTAAATCAGTAAAAAGGTTGTTCTTTTTAAGCAATGAGTTTAATTTATGCTGTATAGTTCAAATAAATCATTGCATCCTTTGTATGCATACTTTTATTGTGTTTGAAATAGCACCATACTATTGGATACAATCTTCAAGATAAATAGTGAATCTGTAGCAATATATAACACCACCTGCATTCAATTTAGTAACCTTTTCATACAATGGTTATTTAAACTCTGATCAGTTGAGTTGCGCAGCTACATAAGAAATAACATTTCACGTTTTACAAGAATAACTTGACAACAAACAGGCCTTTTACAAAATTATTTTGTTTTACTCTCAAAGAAACCAAATTGACTATCCTAGGACCAACTGGATGTTATCGATCCACTTTAAAACATCCAGTGGTACGTTAATAGGGTCAACCGGAAGTGAGATGCCCTACATATCGATATTGGACCGACTGTGTTTATGGGGTCAATTGATACGATTGTTCTCATTATAATTTCTTCAAGGTAGAAAGGAAATGATTTCCAATAACTTTCAAAACGCGTCTGCGATTGACTTTTCCGTAATGGGAAGATTCTCAGTATATAACGTGTTCATTTACCCCACGGCAATAATACAGCCCTAGCGTGAACAAAAATAACTTTAAGATGCCACAAAGAAAAGAAAAAACATTTCGTAGAAGGCATTTTGTATCTTTTAATTACGAAAAGTAAAAGAGAATGCATGGTTTTTAAATTGTACATTTAAGGCAGGTTGTATAATAGGTACAAGTTAATCCGATCGTGAATCTGTACAACAAGCATGATTCGTATATATGCTTCATGTTTTTTCATAAATGTATAAATTGCATTATATATCAATATGTAAAAGGAAAGTCTTCAACCAGTCTAATGACTAAATTTGGGCTCTGTTTTTCAGGTTATAACAATACGTATTGCAGCTCTCGCAGTAAACTTCTGACGAAAAACTTCTCAAACAGGGTTTCAGATAATTATAATAAATTAAGGAAAACTTTCTCAAATTTTGTTAATGGTCATGAATATATTATATCAAGTTACAACAGAAGTATTAATTCGCTGATTGCTAAAAGTAATGCTTATCCCGATTTTTATGGTGATGTTTTAAAGAGAATTCGTAAAATTAAAATGTTTCCAGCAGGTGGTTGGGCAGATAAATTGCTTGGATTTTATTTAAACCGTGGATATAACGGCAATACTTTGAAGAGTAGTTGCCTTTTGGTTTTTGAAGATGAATTCCTTAAACAAAATATAAGGTTGAATATAGCGTCCAAACTTTCAGTCTTTTGATTTTATGAAATTTTGCAGATTCAAGTTATCTTTAGAACCGTCATTGGCTGGCTGGTAATGTGACCGTTTTCTTCAAATATTTTTCATGGTAATATTTGGAAGAAAAGTTTAGCTTAAACATGTCGTTTTTATTTTTTCATAATGTTCTCTTTATTTGTTCCCAGTTTTAGTACAATGATGCTTTTTATTGTGAAACTCAACGATCACACAGTCTTAAACCTTTTATTTCCTAAGGCAGACTGTGTGTAAAGCTCATAGCTTCAAACAATAACTGCATCGTATCTTTGAAAATGTTATGTATTAAGTACTCTGAATTGTATTCCTCCGTCTGCAGATAGGGTTGAGATCCCTTATCATTTAAGTACTTGGGGTTTACCTATTAGTTTATTGTTATTTGTTTTATTATTAATTTTTCTCAAGTTAATGCATACTTTGATAAGATTTACATTTTACATTTTTACTTTTTTCAGGATTGTTTGGTGAGGTTTGTGCATGTAAACTTGTTTGACGCCCCAGTAAATTTACATTTTACTGACCGTTCCTAGGTGGTACCTAACAATCCTTGATAAACAAACCTATTTTGTATATAGTATATATGCACTCTGTTGTTTGTGAAGTTTTTACTGTTGTTCCATGTTTCCTGTTTGCGATTTCTTGTTTTTGTGTTCTTTATCTTTGGCGTTTACGATATGCCATTAAACGGGGTTTATGTTTAAACTTTTGGCTACTGAGCTTGTTTCTGTAGTTTTTCACATAAATAGTCAACAGGTATGTGTTTGCGTTATGGCTTACTGCGTGTAGACGACAGTCGGTTGATGGGAAGGAGCTCATGCTTTAGTCCCATATGACTTGTTAATAATTCAGTGACATCTAACCTATACGTATTTTTTATTCAGATTTATCACATGGGTAACTCCGACCGACGATATAGCACACAATCACTATAATAGTCTTATAGTATCAGAACATCTCGAAAGGCTTAATATCAAAACAAACTCTGATATTGGCGAAAATGATGGGTAGGAATACCAAACAGACTTAAATGTACATATTTAAAAAACATATTAAAAAAAGCAACATACATGCAGATAACACCAAAATCTTACAATGGTAACAGAAATGACCACCTGAACATGCATTTTTTTTTCAAAAAAGAATGGACCTTAAACCTGAGTATAATAAAAATCAGTTAAAGTACAACATGAGCAAACTTACAGGTGGCTAGTACAATTTGATGTTTTAAATCTTCATTAATGTGTCTTATACGTTTTGTTGTTATTTTGCGATAGGTGACTGAATTATTTATACTGCTGCTATATTGGTAAAAGGAGCACACATGTAGGTCAATGCACAGCATAACGACCCTTTATATGACATTGCAGGCCACCAGGGATAATAATCTATTGGTGCAATGAAAACTGATTGCACACATCCATTACCATCATATGACCTCAAACTATAGACGAACAAACAAACCTGATACAACACACTGCCAATTGCAGAAAATGCCAAATTGAGTTCCGGATAAAAATTGTTAGTATGTACTGACAGAAAATAGATGGATTGATACATTGCAGTTCTAGTGGATACTGCCTTCTCATTGAACATTTTTATGTTGACCACTAAATATTGTTTCTATCAGTAAATGGTTAGTTAAAATCGTAAGCAGCTTTATTAACGTTTGGACTTACTTTGTTTTATGGTGAACATAAGGATTTCTGAAGTGGCCTGAAGCAAAGAATAACCGGTTTTTCTAAAAAAAAAATCGTTTCATTCTAACAAATGATGATCAATCTGATAATCACAAGCGCCTTTCTGCGGGGCAAAAATGCAGTTCAAGCGGACAACATTTGATTTTATCGTTTAACGAGCACACTTTTATGAACAACCTTAGCTAAATATGAATGGATCTGGTTGACAAATTAAAGGTTGCAAAATAAGAATCCTACCAATGGCTTGTTATTTTTATATAGGCATCCGAAAGTTTCATGAAAACAACTACACTCAAATCGTTACCATTAAGGAGAGTGACAACACCTCATCAGGTTTAAGTATTGACAAGGGAGTGTTACAACACATCATCAAGTTTTACATTTGGCGACGAAATATGTTTAATCGGTAGCATACATTATCTTTATGCAAATACCTAGCTCCATGAAAATTCACCTTGTTTCATATTTTTAATTCGTACGAATAAATTTATAAATGACTTACATTTTTATGCAGAAGGTAAATGTGCAGATATGTGACTTTCCTGCCTTCTTATTCGTATCATAAGTCTTATCACACGTGATTATTATCACACCGTATTCATTAAAAAGCTGTCTAACAGGAAAGGCTTTGTGTAGCCAAAAGGATCGCAACAAACATTTCAGTATCAGTCCGTTTTTCTTTCAGCTACGTATTGTGAATGCAGCCATGTTGTCAAAGTCAAAATGTGTTGTACCCTTGTAGTGTTTAGAATCTGCATCTTTTTAGATTGACTTGTATAATCAACATATATGGGCTAAATTTGAATATATTGAAATGTTTTTTTCAAATATTTGCGATTTTCGGCTTGTGATGACATTTCAATATAATTATATCACATTTACTCTCGATATAACCCAGTTTACATAATGATGGGGTTCGTAAACAAATCGTTAATAGACTGAGTCTTAAATGTTTTCGTTACCATCAGTACATTTTTACTTAAAGAGAAATATCTCTGATGTTGTTTTTTTATATATCTACTGAAAATGCTGAAAATGTAGTTAACACTGTTATATACACATTTTTCTGCACACTTCGTTAAGCATTGAACAAAATAATTTGGCGATCAACTTGTTTAAAAGTCATTGGCAAAATGTTTTGTCCATCGATAAATCAACAGTTATAATATCTCAGTGGTGGTTAAAATATACGGCTATTCCCTGGGTCTGTCCTGATTCCTTGTAATAGCAAGGATATTTCCCTTTAAATGTTTAAAATGCAAGCTTCGGAAGTGAAAGGACTGCAATTTCTCACAAATTACAAGTTACAAGATGTAATGTATTTATCCATGCATTTTAAGATTACAGAGCAATCAAATGTTACTCTCACTTGCATGTCATTACAGGGAATATTAAGTAGCTGTCTCAAAAGTGCAACCCTTGTGTCTAGACTTGTGTTTCAGAGAAACCTCATTGCCCCTTTCGCACAAGTGACTCTAGCCCTGCTTCCTAACATTGGATATTTGAAAGAACTATTTTAACGCAAACTGAGTAGACACAGATTGATATAATAATTCGACATTCTTAGAAAACTCTGTAAAACATGTCATCGTGGGAAATGTAAATTCTTAATTTAATCAACCATGCACAACTTTTATATGCCTTCATAAGGAATCTCACGAAATACAATTTATTTTGTTTGCTTTTCACCAGAAGGATTACACGTTTACTTAACTTTGAATGACACAATACAAGACTGATGATATGCAATCTATTGTTTGTTCCCCTCCGGCGTAAGATTAAGTGTTTACTTAGGCTTTAAATGACACAAAAAATGTGATTGTTAAAAAATATATTCTTTCCACTCGTCGCCATTATTACAATTTATAATGTTCCACACCGCATGGCTTCATGCGCAGTAATACATGAGTTCGACACGTGATAACAGGTTTGCGGCCCACGTTATCATGCCGAGTAACCGGGCATTGTGCGTTATTCTGTTTCTGTTGGTAGTAACCCATTTAATAATGTAGATAACTATCTGACATATGGGGCAATACGAGACTGTATGACTCACATATCTTGTTAATTGAGCTCATAGTACCTCAGGATAAAGACATCTGGCAGTCATTAATATCATTATGTATAATGCTATACATTTATCAGCACACTGCTCTACACAAACAAACGTTTCTGTAATTACATGTACATGTAGTTTCAACGTTTTCCAATGCTTAGCATGATTTGAGGTAATGATAAGCAATAATATATGTATCAATATGGCAACGTTTTAAGATCTATCATATGCTTTCAAGTCATTTGCTTCAAACAGTAATATATATTTTTGATTTATTTCGCTGTTTTGAAATTTTAGCCCGATCTGACTTCCAAATCAAACGTTAAAGCACAAAGGGTTCAGACTCAATTTCAACGTTTTTTTTTACAAAATAATGTAAGGTTCGCATACACCTGCCTCTCAAAAAATGCAATAAACTATCATATCATATTTCTGTTAAACAAATAACAAAAATGAAAATATGTCTGTTTTATTGCAAATTTCAATCTATTCCGAGACGTGACCAAAATAAGTAAATATTTCACTCGCCACTCATGAATTACAGGTTTGGATGCACTTTCGGTTAAATACATTGCGGTCTTACAGTAACACAAACATCTATCGTCTTAATTTGCGCTATATTTATAGCATGTTTCCAAGAACTCGATGACTAAAACCAGAATATTGTCCTTATTTCAGGACAGGTCACGGAGTATTCACATTTTGAAGCTGACAATGAAATGCGAAAGTGTTGAAATAGTCAATTACATCAGGAACGCTTTCAATTAGCGTGTTTGGCATCACACTTCTTTCGATTTCGGAGTAACAGCGAGGGACACATCTAAAAATTTACTTTGTTTCTTCTTTTAACAACAGAAATTATGTTGGTTTAAGACACACTCAAATAATAAAAGCTGTTTATCAACGATCAACTGTAATAACTCTGAAAAATAGATTTATTATCTTCTGAAATGGCATTCCTATCATTTTTTTTTCATTTTTTTATAAGTTTTGGATGTTTGTTTTAAACGAATGTTCAAACATATAAGACTTGCTAAAATAGCATTTTTAATCAATGCCTCAGACTCCCTGTTACTTACATTTATATTCTTTTTGGGATATTTCAGGGAATGATTTGTTTGATCAGCTTGTTGATATTGTTTAATGAATATTCGGTCTCCTGCTCTGGAGTGTTCTTCAGACCAATTCACGGTTCAGGCAGACAAATTACTGCTATGTTAAACGACATACTGACAGCTCTTTCAATATGTTCCTTCCGCATATTGACATTCATTAGTCGCAGGAATTCTGTTATACAATTTGTAGATGTTACATGAGAATATTTCTTAGCAAGAGCCTCATTAACCCTCGTGTGACATATCACGGCCGCAACTAATTTTATTCTCTTCTTGATTGCACACAGGCATGTCTGATATACGTTATCTCATATGCAATATATTTGCCAGTTATGCGATTGGACAATACGAGTCTCCAGTAGGCTTGGAACTTCTATTAATATTTACGTTTTGCTCCTTATTTAGCAGCCGAAATTAATGTTTTTTCGTGTGTGTTTTTATATTTGACTAAATTATAGCCACTGAATCTAGGTATTTTTCTCTTTTTTCCCCCTCTTTCTTTTTCAGATAGAGTATAAATAAACACATCTTTGAATGCTCTAACATTTCTATGTTGCTGTTTTTCTATCAGTATGGTTAACAAAAAACACATACAATTTTTGTTATCGTCATATGTCTGTTTTAATTTTGTTCCATGGTTCGATTGAAAATAGGGACAAGGCTGGCTAGCAGACATAATTTGGCTAAAGCTCAAAACAAGACTCACAACCTGTCAAGGCATCATAAGCTGCATGAATAAATTCTTTAGATATTGAAAGTCACTTAACAACATGACGAGGTTTAATCTGACCTAATCGTGCTGAACCAATACATCCATTTATATGCATGTCTGTCTTACTTGTTTTATGACGTTTTGTGGCTTTCCTTAAGTGTGTTTTAGGAATTCACCTTGCGCCTCTAAAGTAGATATTTGTTAAATGCCTGGCTTCTTGGCTTGTCCCTGTGGATACATTTGTAGTTTTTATTCCTCAGTCCATTAAGGCTGTGGACCGTAGGGCTAAATACTGTAGTACAACAAATCGAATTTAGGTTTCGTCAGATCTACTTTTTGTCATGACATCTTAAAAGATTTAATGCGCCGAGGCTAGAAAATTCCACGTTTGAAATAAAGTATGCGGTTTAAAAAAGTGCAAATTAAAAGGCCACTTTATTCAAAGACATTCATAAAAATGCAACGTTAATTATGTTAAAGCAAACGGTAGAATCTTAAATGAATATTGGTGAAGAACCAAGGGGAGTAAATAAGTCTAGATAATTACGCAGAAAAAGGATGCGTTTACTTTATCTAGTGCACATAGTCAAAACATTCTTCAGGTTTCATGTTTAAACTTTTGGCTACTGAGCTTTTTTCTGTAGTTATTCACATAAGTATTCACTTAATTAACTTGATGCAAGCAGTACACGTGCGAGATGAAGGCAATGTTCAACTAGCTAATGTATGGAAAATGCATCAATTTACATTACCTATTCCTTAGAAAATGACAGGCACTAATCGGTTACAGTTTGGGGCCACTAATAAATGGATTCGATTTTATTGTCTGTGAAAATACTTTTTGAAAAAGTTAAGACACGCTTGACGCACCTACAGCCTTTCAACGTGTTCATTGCTTTTATTTATTTATTTTTCGCAAGAAGACACATTGATTGCCTCTAGCAGTCAATCTGAATTACCATATTTCTAGCCTTTATCGCAGACAGCTTAACATCGATGTTCTGTTGTATCAGTGTAAGAAAGTCATCAAATGAAGCTCGTTGATGATTACTATTTAAGATAATAACTTAACATATTTACATGATAGAGATCCATATGCCTTGCGTACGAAGCGGTATATACAATGGACGACTTCCAGTACTTTCATGTATTTAACTGCACCCTTTTAAACACACATAAAGACAAGTTTAAAAAGAAACAAGTAAGGCGTTACAGTTATTTTACCCAAGGGCCTTATGAATGTCTGTCACTGTTTCATTCACTACTGAAACTAAATTAGTACTAAAATGCGGCTTTATCTGAATATACAAGTTTTATAATACTTTCTAACAAAAATATCAAAAATACTTAAGTAATAGTACATACTGAATGCTGCTCATAGTCAAGTATAAGAGAATCATTTTAAATCATTTCCTTTAGTCAATTTCAGTGTAGAAAATCCAGCATTCTTCTATCCTCTGTGAACAATATTACATAACTCTTTACTGTTTAACGGCCAGCACAAAAAAAGTCCCCCAGAGAATGGGCAAAGAGAATAAAATAATCCCAACCGTCCAAATCATTTTACGAACTCTGACAAATGCTGTAATATTTTCTGAATAATATTTATGACAGCATAACAATTCTACGAAGAAGCTCTGATAGAACATTGAAATCTCTGTTACATAACCTTCAAGACAATATGACCCAGAAGCATCATAGTCCCTATTCTAATGGCATTTATTTAGAACCGTATGTCAACTGCCATAAAAAGGGTATATCAGATTTATTGCTTTGAAGTCTATGATAAATGGGGCTCCAGAGTATGCGAGTTAGAACAAGTAGAAATCTAATTAATACCTAAACGCTCATCTTGGACAATATCACTCTGGTATGGTGGCCAATCATTTAAAACAGGCACGCACACGTACACGCACACACACGCACACACGCACACACACACTTATATATATGTATATACACGCAAGCACGCACACACGCACGCACACACACACACGCACACGCATACACACACACACATACACACACACACACAAGCACACAAGCACACAAATGTATATATGTATAGAGGCTCCCTTGAAGCGTGTCACAATTGAATGTGTGAGACCCTTGTTAACGTGCCTATGTTGGGCTTGCGATACAAATCAGTTTCCAGTGTATGGTAATGAGTAAATCGAGCACAGAACTCGTACCTTGTGTAGATTTAGTTTTAACCGTTTTTTATTTATAGTTCTAACCTTGACCGATGGTGCTCCAAACGCAATCCATGAAAGGTATCTATAATTTCTTCTTAAATACTAATTTAAGTCAAGATATATCAACTCTAACTAAAAAAATATCAGTTTAAACATTTTTTTATTTAAGCAACAGTGACCTTGACCTTGACCTTGACCCTAGGGTTCTTAAACGCAATCCCATGAAAGGTCTTTTTAATTTTTGCTATGTACAAAGTTTAGTCAAGAAATTAGGTAAGTTTGACGCCGCCTGCCTGAACAACGATGTACGGCATTTTTAATAACCCAATATATTCAATACGTGAAAACTTGGTTAACACTTTCATAAACCTATTGCAAGTCTTCATAAATCGCGTATTCGTTACAAGGTGGTGAACATGCTATTGACTTTCCACAGAAACAAATATCAAGCAGTTTTGAGTTTTCCAATCACCGAGCGTTTTCTGTACAATATACAATTTCACCAAATTTAATGAAACATTTATAACAGTAAAACAGATCTTAAAATAAATGTTCAATATTTAGAGATCAATAAACGATGTTTTCTAGTCTTTTTCTGGGAAAACATGATTTAGCCCTTAAAACTTCAGTAGAATTTTTTTTATCTTTGTAGTTTACTTCCAATCAATACCTGTTTTCCTCATAAGTATATAACATTAACTTTGCTCTACCGGTTCGATACCGATTATGGTGTTTTATATGATCCTGAAAAGAATTGTTGTTTTGAATAAATAAATTCATCCAGCTGCTTAATTATCATTTTCTTTTAGTGAAGTTGTTTCCTATAGAGAAACATAATAATTTATTATACTTATACAATATTTCTACAATATTTAAAGGAGCGTAGTCCATCCTGTTGTTTTACACTGTTCCTATGTGTACAAACTTTGTTATGCCCGGTGTAGGAATTTCTTACTTTAGCAAAAAATAACTTCATATACAATTATATTACATTTATCTATATATGACCCATGTACCTGCTTGAAGCTAGACTTTCTTACAATCCACGCATTTTTCTCGAAATCATCTGCCGAGGTGGTATATTGATAAAAAACTATTGTTTTTTACGAATATATGACCAAAGTGTCTTCTTTTTCAGCAGCAGTTGCTTTGTTCACGAACAGTTTCTTTCTATGCATGAAAAAGTTCCATTTTTTCAATTGACTACGTTTGAACTCTTGAAGAAATGCACTAGCCTTGAGCCATTAGGTGCCATCGTTCCAAGTTTTTGACATCCGGTGCTTCGTTGAGCAATTACTGGGTCAACAAAAGTCATAAACGTAGGAATTGCTCAAATGTTACCAATTAAGCATTTTTGCAAACAAATATGCGTAATATATATTTTCGGACCAAAAGAAATGGGGTTAAGTTGTATATCATACGTGTTATGTAAAACGATTCGTACTGGTTGTATGGAACCGGAAACAATGTGTTGAATGGGATAATTCAGCAAAGAGGTAAGCCACCGATAATAATCGAAAGTAAAAATTGGTATTTTCGCAATGCACGAGGCTGTATACCATTATGATTAAGTAGTGAACGGTAGAGGATTGCAATCTGCAAGTCCAACGAAAAAAGGAATATGACCTGTAATGTGCTAAAAGATTTTTTTTAGATTTAAATCATCATATACTACGGGTTAAAAGTTGTGCAGTTTAAAACTTCCTCAGTGCCGATGTAGACACATATTTCATGAGACATTTGCCTTGAAATACAATTCAACACCATTTACAGCTGAAGTAGTATCGAACAGGTTGTCTTATTATGCAGCAGTCAATTGTAACCACGGCCCCCAAGGTCCGGATGTATACCGGGGATAGCGGGGGAAATCGGCAGTGTTTTTACCTTTCAGATGGCCCCGCAGTGCCGGGTGAATGCGGTGGTTTTGTCTTCGCGCCCAATATAGCGGGGAATGTTCCTTACCTAGGGTCACTGGGGTGCGGGGGCATTTGGCGGGGATTTTACCAGCAGTTCGTCCCGGCAGGGCAGGGATTTTACCCGGGCTTGGCTGGAACGAAAGTCAAAGCCCGTACTTTTCCCCGGACCTGGGAGGGCCGTGGTTACAATTGACTGTTGCATTACACTTTACCGTAAAATCTTACCAGTAGCGTCGCTGTGTGTAATCAATGCTAATTCGATACTGTCTTTAACATTTCTATCAGGCACAGGAAACTGGGCAATTAAGTATATAAATCTTATCAGATTTACACAGGTTAATTTCCATAAAAGTGTTGTATGTTGTAAGGATTCTCTTTGAAGCCCAGTCGGTAATGGTCTTCGTGTCCATCGTTTTTTATCAGATTGAATTAGGCGGCTCTGCATGTTGCATGTTTATGTTTGGTACCTCATTAAAACAATATCACTAGACGTGTTTTATTTGAAGTGCGTTAATTAAAGTAAATTGTTATCTAAATCGGATTACCACGGCCATTTGTATTCCCATTTCCGATGTATAAGTAGTTCGTATAATTATATTATGGTACTGATATGAGTGAGAGTGTTTTAACGGGTAATTTGAATTACCAAGTTCAAACTGATTCCCAGCGAAGCGTATTATTGTATAAAATATTGAGGTTTTGAAGTGTAAATTCCTCAGGCTAAACTGAAAGTTATGTTGGAATAACTACGCTATTGAATTGTAGAGCAGTTAAAACTAACTAATATTGACATTTTAAAACGTAAACATCCGAGGTTGCTTTCGGTAAAAATGGGCTGTAGACCTCCTATCGCGGTAACTAATATTAAAATATTACCGTTCTTATGGACATAAAACAGGTCCGTCGGTTAAATCATTGCGAATATAAAAAATGAATTTAAACCCATTACCAATCTTTATTTTCCTCTTCCAGTAAGGTATCCGTTAGTTTTATACCTTTACATTTATATTGTCATGTTAAACTTTTAACCAGACTCAATATAAGTTACATTATTAATAATAGATGATAGTGAACATTCGTCAAATAAATCGTGATTTATTTGTACTTATTATTGAATCGAACTAAGTGCGAGTGTGACTTAAAACAGCCCAAAGTCGAACACTATGATATGTTTATTAATGCAAGTGCTAGTAACCGAGTTTTCGGATATCTATCTCTGAACTTTAAAACCAAGAGCTAGCAATTCGTAATGGTCCATTACATACATATGCTATCGATTTGCCTGTTTGTCACTCTACAACTTCCGGTGTTTAAGTAGCAGATAGCAATAAACACGAAGAAATCCCATAAACCAAGTTGTTCCTCCTTTTTTAAAACGAAAATTGCGATTACATAAGGCGCACCTTAAGCTAAAATTAGCAGTATATCAACTGTGCTTACTTAGAAGATAGCGATTTTATACTTTTAAGATATTAATTTTAAGTACAATCTGGCAAATGTCTTTTGTTATAAATATATCGTGCTTTACATCACGAATCAAACACTATCTTATTTGGTTTTTTAGAATAGTGTTTCCAACGCTACATCTCACTTAACTCAATATTCATTTATTATACAACAATTTACATTTAAGTTAAAGCATAAGAGAACTCAACATCACTACATGTGGACACAGTATAAAAAGGTTGATTAATGGCGGCTTAACAACGGGATGGAATTCATCATCATGAAAAAATACTTATTATTAGGTAGGAGAATGAGGTTAGTTCAAATAATATTATTTTTTAATAAACAGGTAAAGCTCAACCAAATTCACTTATTTGAGTTAAGGTACAATATTATAGATACTGTAGTGTGATATAACCTTTTAACTGATGACCAATTTCGTTTAAAGTTGTTAACTAAGATTTTTACGAAATGCTTTTTGCTTAAGATTTTCGAATTCTTACAGTTTAAAACTTCTCTAGGTTTAAAGACATGAGAAAGTCTTGTTAAAACGACAATGTTTATATGCTTTCCTGATATGATTAAAAATTGACAAACAAGTCAAGACAGACTACATATTTAAATGTATTACATATATGACAGTATATTAACCTATGTACGTGTGAACTAATTACAACAATTTGTTCTAACGCAAAAACGCCATTTACTTCAATAACAGGACCACATATTACTAATCAGTTGTCAAAGCCAGGTGGCATGTGAAATATAAGTTATGCGAGAGTGAGAAATCTACGTATACATATATTTCAATAAGTGTACGTGTACAATGCAAATACTTAACAGTTAGAACTACATAAAAAAGCTAGGTAGCTTTGTTTGTGACAATTCTCCAGTTTTTGATTGTGTGTAAAACGTTGTAAACTATAGACATTTTTCTTACACCATAATACAAAGTCATAACATATCATGCAAGTCAAAACAGTCAAGATATCCTTGGTCAATTTAATGTCTTTTAACGTTCCAATTCACAAGAAAGAAAAATCACGGTGGAAAATTAAATGTTCATAAAAGGTCAATGTCACGATTAAATAACATTTTTTATCCTTCATGGTATTAGGAATTTGTACCGAATTCTTGTACAAATCCCCAAACATAAGCCAGCTAGTGTATACAACCTAGGTCTTGTGCCGTTGTGTTACTTTCCTGCCTTATCGCCTTGCCTATTATACACGGGGTCCATGTTATTTTGTGTATATTGTGTTCTATGTCTTTGGCGTTTGCCCAGTGCCACTAAATCGGGTTTATGTTTAAACTTTATGCTACTGAGCTTGTTTCTGTAGCTTTTTGCATAAATATTGTGAAGCTCTGTGTCTCCATTTTATTAATAATTAATATTGTGATATATTAATCGACTACTAGGCTTGTAGCTGTAGTTTGCATTGTATAAATGATTTTTTTATGCTGCCCAAAAACGATTGAAAAGCATATTTCTGTTAACGAAAATTATGGTATTTTGCTTTACTGTCATATTGAAAAAGGCTTTACTATAATTAAAGATTATCTAACCAAAATGACGAAATTTCCTCTTATCAAATTTTGAAAAAACAACAACATATTTTCCTATTTTTAACCTTGGAGATGGCTCTGTGTAGATTTTAATAACGTTACACAAGAATACATCAAATGACAATACAATATGAGTGGCCTGAGCACTGCCCACTCAGATATATTTAAGTCTATTTTGCTTGTTAAGGAAATGATTTCAGTCTGTGCATTGTCTACAGGCAACTTCCGTCTCATAATTGTTCATAAAAATATGCAAGTCATTTAGCAACATGTCCAGGAGACTAGGAAATGTTTGACTGATTGGGTTTGCCCTGTAGAATTGTGCATTAATCTGACGTGATTATTAAGTCTAGACCAACTAAAAACATTCTAAGATATACTACAATAATAAGTCTAGATATTAAATAAGTGTTTTTCTGAGACATCAAATGTGTTTTGTTAACACAAGTGTTATCTACTACTCCTCCTCTGTTGATAAAATTGCTGCGTTTGCTCGTTTGGAATGGGTGTTGCTAAGTGATGTAGCGTGCTGACTTTCGTAAACCGGTTTAAGCTAAAGAGACATGTGACCTAGTGTACGGTGATTTAAACCTAATACGTTAATACTCCAAAGGCTATCTTAATGATGTATGTGGTGTATTCATTAGCGGATCTAGGGTTGGGGACACCCTCACCACCCAAAATCGTCCAAGTGTACAAATATACATATGTCACTGAAGAGAATATTCTTAAGACGAAAAAAGCGAATATCTCCTTCGACGAGAGTCCCCAAAATCCCAAATCTATGCTCGGAGCCCATTTCGGTTCAATGGGAAGGGGGCGCTGTAATTTTGCAATCAAATTTGATCGCGTATTTACTGTCTTTTTATGGTGTACGTTTAGACGGATGTTTGTGCATTTATTTTTGAAAATGGAATTTTATTGAAATGAATCGATTCATATTTTTGGTGGTTTGGTGTAAATATGAGAAAATATCGAGGATTTAATAACTTTTAAGGTGTTTCATCCACAATTGTTTGAATTTCATTATTTAAATTTTCATCATTTTAATTAAGAAACTATTTTACTTTAATCTATTGTATTTTCGAAGTTATTTTGTGAATAACAAGACGAACATAGGCTAACTCTTTCTTATGAGTAAAGTTTGATTAGCATATATATACTCATATGTAACACCATATGATGGAGTTCTGCTTGGATTGGTTACATTCTCCATCCTTGTTTGCTTTCTTACACAGCGACATTATTTTTATTGTCAATAAAATATTATTTTTTCATTTACCATCATGCTTCAATAAACCTGGAGCGACTCCTGTGGTTGTTTTACACGGGGACTCTCAGATTCACTGTGCAACATATCAGCACCTTATAAATACACACATGATTGTGAATCATAATGGTGAAAACCCGAATAAAACCCTGTTCATGCTGCGCTATCAGCGCTTTGATTACTGAATATTACGCACGAAAGGAGGGAGGGTGTGGGAATTAATATCCCTGTAGCCAGTGTGGGATTCGGGGGCTTCCTCATGGTACAGAAGCGAAAAATGGAACTAACATGTTGAGCTCTGATTTGTATTTGGGTGGATTTATAGGTTCGAGGTCGCTGACGTTGCAGTTACCAAGTGATTGATTAAGGCTCAGAAAGCTATCTAGCACACAGAAGCAATGCTTACTTTAGCCAATCTTCCTTTTATTCTTATATCAATTTTAAACAAAGCGCTCGACTTTGATGCCATTTTTCAAATTGATGTTACGCACATGCGTAAGTGCGTAACGCTGGCTACGCCCTGCAAAAGAATAAATTTTATTCATGATTAAACTTCGCATTCGTATGCGCTTGTTCGTATTTCATTGGCTGAGATTCACCACCATGACGTATGAACTGCAGGGAAGCAAATGTACACCTACATGATATATAACAATGTATCGTTTTGTTTAAGTACACAATGTTAATATTTTAGATTTCTATTGTACAGTTTTGATGTCCTCTGAAACTGATTGTAGCCTAAACATACCTTTGGTCTTACGTGGTTAAAATAAAAGTATTTAGTGATATTTGGGCAGTGCAGTTTTATGAAGTTTTAAAACACATGTTATCCTTTTTTATCGCAAATAAAATTGTTAACATTATTGATCGAATATTTATTATAGTCAATAAACATGCAGTGCCGTAGCTACACCTTGCTGCCTCGGTGTTTTTCTGGGCATATAACAATTTCATTTATCTCTAAAAAAAACTATATTCGACTTTCTTCATTTGCCTCAATGTACACAAACCATCGAGGCGGAATGTCTATATTTAAAAAAAAAAACTGAATATTAGATATAATAGAATAAACTCTGCAAACTACGGTACCATACGTAATGTTGATATAATGTATAGTGATGATATGTGCAACGTTTAGAAGTAGGTTTATGGTATTGGTAACAAAGCCTCATATGATTGTGATAGTAAATTTCTTCTAAATGCACATTTGTTTTGTCTAAATGTATGTAAACCGTGTAGAATTAACTTCAACTGTATCAAAAGTTATAGCGCTAAAATGTTGAAATGTTGTATTTTTATGTAATATATTCAGCATTTTATTCCACCAAAGATACTCAATAATGCAGATAATCGCTTCTTGCAAGAAATAATTTCCGGGGGGATGCCCCCGGACCCCCTAGACCGTTCTGCCTCGGTGTTATTTTAAGTGAATTAAGGATTTTAAAATAACGCATATGTCGCATGCAACACTGATTTCTGTAGTTTACCATAAGTCATAGTCAAACTAAGGTATGGTGTAGGTTAGCCTTGCACCTGGGGATTTGGTTCACAAAAGTTTACTATATGAAGACGGCATGTCTTTTACAAAATCCATACCATAGGTCAAGGTCACACTCCTATTTTAGTGTCACTGGTCAGAGATCCTTGTACATGTAGTTTGCCTCATCTGGATTGCAGCTTACATGCAGGAGTGAAGCTAGCGCGTCATTTATGTGGATTCATAATTCTCCTAGGGGGTCCAGGGGCATGATTTTTTCAAGTTTAAAGTTTTTTTTGCTTTTCCAGATTTTTACATCTCAACGCAAAGAGAGATTTGAAAGAACTTGGCATAAATGTTCACAATGAAAAGACTGCAACTCGCATGCAAATCCCAATCTATATAAGTCAAATGTCAAGGGAACATATTGAGGATGCAATTCATACATTACTAGGCGAACATGTAATTATCACTGCCAGTGATGTAGCAAGAAAACAAACTCTATTTTTCCGAGAAAGAAATTTATTGCACAAGTCTTTGCATTGAATTATAAAAGAGAATTAAAAGTATAGTACACAATATAAAACACATCAGACTCCATTTGTTAAGCCTTACATTATCAAAGTACATGTATAGTAAAACATATTTTTAAAGCATTTGTTCTCATTTCTCAAAACCATGATGAAAGATAAATCATAACAACATGACTGACTCACAGGCTGCCACAAACTGGTCTCAACTTTTATTCTTTAAGCATTTAATGGTAATAATAATAAGACCATTTTAATACATATATGTCACTTAAAAAGATGTATATAATAAGTTATTTTAACAGCATTTGATCCCTTATGATTCATAATAAAAGATGCAATGAATAAATTGTGTGCATGTTTACAAATAAAATGAAAAATCAAGAATCTTATGCTTAACAAAAGTCCAAAACACAATTACATCAAGCTTGTGAAAACAAAAGCTTCACTGAAAGCATGAAGTTCTGCATCACGACTCTTTAGTGTGGAGAATCGCGTCAAAATAGCGCTTTCTTTTCTGTTCGCCAGCCTATAAGAGACATCGATATGCAAATCTTCCTGAATAAAATTTAATTCTTGTGAGAAAAAAACTTGTACCTTTTGTTCAGTCTGAATTGAGTTTTCTTTGTCAGAGAATGGTATACCATCAAGTTACAGGTTATTCTTTCTCAGAGCCATATCCAGTTATCTAATCGTTTTTCTGAGTCGCTAAGTTTCCCTTCATACGATCTCATTTTCTCTGTTAGTTTATTTACAGAGCCTTTCAGCTGTTCATTTTCTTTTCTTATTTCCTTATTTTCGTTTTTCAAAGAGTTTACTGAATGTTCGAAACTATCAAACTTTTTGTTCATCTTCTTGACATCTGTACGAATTTCAAGTAATATGGAGGCCACATTTTCATCCGCGGTTTCACTCTCCGAGTCAGACTTGTCCGAAAATACCAATGATTCGTCGTCTGCATGTTATTGTTCTTTATTTAGCCAGCTGCTAATTGACGTCTGATTTCCTGGTCGATCACAATCCAAGGGCCCGGGCTGCTGTGAAGTATGCAGAGTATGGTGCGTGTCCTGTGAAGGTTGAATTCTTGTCGTCTTTCCTGCGTCATACTCGACTGCTGTCGCAGACTTCCCACTGACGACCGAGGTGCCCCTGTTCGAGCCTTTCCCGACCGATTTTTGACGTTGGGTCCGTTCACGCAGATCGGGACCTGGGTTTATCTCTATGCATGGCAGAAAGGAAAACTGCTAGGTTTAAGTTAGACAAACTGATAGTTGACGGTGATGCATACGAATTCAATGCTGAAACAAAAACCCCAGTATTAATTCCGAAATAGGGGTTAGGTCAAAGCTCAAAATGCAGTCAAAATGTACATAGTTTTAAAGATACTTATAATAACATTTGCTCATTGAACATTCAGGGATTAAAGAAGTATGAAAATGATACACGTTTTAAAACATTCTGTAAAACATTCGATATAATTGGTTTATACGAAACTTGGGAGAGAAATTATGGCGAATTCAATATTTTTTAAGTGGCTACACATGTATTTCGAAAATACGGAATTGTAAAAACAAGAGGGGCTCTGGTGGCGTCATGGTTTTAGTGAATGACAAAATAAGCCATCATTTCAGACAAATATATAAAAAAAAATGATGAATGTGTAATATTACTTGTTGAAAAGATAACTACTGGTCTTACACAGAATTTAATGTTGTTCACATACATATCACCAGACAGATCTCCGATTTACGATGACGTCAGTGTAAACGGCATTGAAATTCTACACGATAAACTGCTTGCGATCGCCTCGGATTTTCCTTCGGCGTATATGTTAATTGCAGGGGATCTTAATGCAAGAATCAGTAACAAACTTGACTATATACCTAATGATGACGTCTATTTCATATTTGGTGAAACCGCTTAACATAGTGACGTATTTTGTACACAGAGAAACAATAAGGACTTAACACTAAATACATTTGGTATCGCTCTTGCTGAACTATGTTGTGTTTTTGATATACATATGTTGAACGGGCGGATGGGCGATGATAAATTGGGCGTGTTCACATGCACTGCGAATGGCGAGAAAAGTGCAGTAGACTATATACTAATATCAACACCGCATTTTAGCCATGCTGATCATTTTGTAGTTGGGGGGAAAGGATTTTTCAGACCATTTCCCTTTAAAACTGAAATGGAGAATTTCTGATAAGAGAGAAAATTCAAGTGATAACACGAATTTAAAGACCGCAAATTACTATAAGTGGAGTGAGGGTTGTCATGAAACATTTTTAGAACAGTTTAATACGCATAATAATTCGTGCGCATGACTTAGTATATCGTACGCATGACTTAGTATCTCGTGCGCATGACTTAGTATCTCATGCGCACGACTTAGTATCTCGTGCGCAAGACTTTGTATCTCGTACGCGCGACTTAGTATCTCGTGCGCACGACTAATTATATCGTAAACACGACTTAGTATCTCGTACGCACGACTTAGTATTTCGTTCGCGCGAATTAGTATCTCGTGCGCACGACGTAGTATATCGTACGCACGACTAAGTATCTCTTGCGCACGACGTAGTATCGTCTTCGCGCGACTTGGTATCTCGTGCGCACGACTAAGTATATCATACGCACGAATTAGTATCTCGTACGGACGACTTAGCATCTCATGCGCACGACTTAGTAATCTCGTACGCACGACTTAGTATCTCGTGCGAACGACTTAGTATCTTGTGCGCACGACTTTGTATCTCGTGCGCACGAGTTTTTATCTCTTACGCACGACTTCTTTTCTCGTGCGCACGACTTAGTATCTCGTACGCACGACTTTGTATCTCGTGCGGCGAACGACTTAGTATCTCGTGCGCACGACTTTGTATCTCGTACGCACAACTTAGTATCTCGTGCACACGACTTAGTATCTCGTGCGAACGACTTAGTATCTCGTGCGCAAGACTTATTCCTCGTGTGCACGACTTAGTATCTCGTACGCACGACTAAGTATCTCGTGCGCACGACTTAGTATCTCGTACGCACGACTTAGTATCTCGTACGCACGACTTAGTATCTCGTGCGCAATACTTGGTATCTCGTACGCACGACTTATTTTCTCGTGCACAAGAGTTGGTACCTCGTACGCACGACTTATTTTCTCGTGCGCAAGACTTGGTATCTCGTGCGCACGACTAAGTATCACGTACACACGACTTAGTATCTCGTGCGCACGACTAAGTATCTCGTGCGCACGACTTAGTACCTCGTGCGCACGACTTTGTATCTTGTGCGCACGACTTTGTTTCTCATGCGTACGACTTTGTATCTCTTACGCACGACTTATTTTCTCGTGCGCACGACTTAGTATCTCGTACGCACGACTTAGTATCTCGTGTGAACGACTTAGTATCTCGTGCGCACGACTTTGTGTCTCGTACGCACAACTTAGTATCTCGTGCACACGACGTAGTATCTCGTGCGAACGACCTAGTATCTCGTGCGCAAGACTTATTACTCGTGTGCACGACTTAGTATCTCGTACGCACGACTTAGTATCTCGTGCGCACGACTTAGTATCTCGTATGCACGACTTAGTATCTCGTGCACACGACGTAGTATCTCGTGCGAACGACTTAGTATCTCGTGCGCAAGACTTATTACTCGTGTGCACGACTTAGTATCTCGTACGCTGGACTTAGTATCTCGTGCGCACGACTTAGTATCTCGTACGCACGACTTGGTATCTCGTGTGCGCAACTTAGTATTTCGTGCGCGCAACTTAGTATTTCGTACGCACGACTTAGAATCTCGTGCGGAAGACTTGGTATCTCGTACGCACGACTTATTTTCTCTTGTGCAAGACTTGGTATCTCGTGCGCACGACTTAGTATCTCGTACACACGTCTTTGTATCTCGAGCGCACGACTAAGTATCTCGTGCGCACGACTTACTATATCGTACGCACGACTTAGTATCTCGTGCGAACGACTTAGTATCTCGTGCGCACGACTTAGTATCTCGTACGCACGACTTAGTTTCTTGTATGCACGACTTAGTATCTCGTGCGCACGTCTTAGTATCTCGTGCGCGAAACTTAGTATCTCGTACGCAAGACTTAGTATCTCGTGCGCAAGACTTAGTATCTCGTGCGCAAGACTTGGTATCTCGTACGCACGACTTAGTGAACAAAATTTAATATCTGATCGTCTAGAACTTGCATAACTTGCTAGACGTTAGTGTCGAAAACGTACAACTCTGGATTTTCGTGAGAATTGTTCTCATACCATAGGTTTAAGCATTTAAAAATTTTAGAACTTTATTTGTTATACTTGCTGGACTATGCTCGATTTTCTGAACGTTGTGGTGCCAATGAATAGGGTCTGGTGCTCATGAATAGTAATTTAGCAGGAAACGAATTGTAAAAAAACTGTAGCAATTTCATAACATGAAAATTAATAATTAACCGAATTAATATCATTTTCGATCTTTTTAAAGTATGACCAACTACCACACCGCTTCGCGAACTTTAAGGTTAATTTTATGTCTAATAAATTAATACTTAAAAGCAAATGGACGTCGTAATTCCAATTCTGTATTTACAGGTATTATAAGGCAAACATCTAACGATTGTGTTTACATATTTTCAGATGGGTGTCTTTAAAGGGAAAACGAGGCGGGTATATTCATGTCGAGAAAAAAAATCACTCCGTAGCTCAAAACTTGCAAGATAAGGTATTTTACAGTCAATGACCTAAATTAACAAGCACTCCCTTGCCATCTCAGAAAAAAAGATTCCTTCGTTTGCATTGGATGATTTCACTTTTGTGGGTAGATAATTCAGCATGTATTATCGGCGAAAGAAACCGTGCTCGTTAAGTAACTATCTTATTTCCAATGCTGCAAGGGAGGAATCTTTTTTTCTGAGATGGCAAGGAAGTGCTTGTTTATTCATAACTTAATATTTAATACTCGTAAACTTTTAAGCGATTGTATGAATCTAATGGCCATCGAAAAAGATATTGATCGACAAAACATATCTTCCTTTTATCAATGCTGTCGTCATTGATTTGTTTTGTGCATACATCACTTGTCTACTTTTAATGTATTAGTTTTCTTTTACAATTACGTCGCTGCTTATTGAGAAAGGTTTTTATATAACAGTTTATCATACACCCGCAGTACCGTATCATTTTTTGTTTGTTGAAATACATTGGCATTTATCCAATTCCAATGTCAACACAAACGAAGGGAAATAAAAAGAATATTTGGCCTTTTTTGAAATGTTTTAGTAGAAAATAGGTCAAACTGTTAGTGAATAAGACTTCGGATCTGAAGTTATAGAAGCGCATTCTCATGTTTAAATGCATTTCCTATTTTGAAGACTAAGATTGTTGATATAAAATGAAACATAACAGGTAAAAACATTTTAGTCTTTTTATTATAAATCGTACAAAGCGCTCTTTGAAAATTATAATCTTGTAACAAAAATAAAGAAAACAACTCAAGGCAGTACAAGTTAAAGATACTTATAATACAAACACGATTTATATCAATAGACAATAAACACTATTGTAAAAAAATGAACCCAATTTGTTTTCGAGAATGTAACTTTATCGAAAATAAATCTGTTAAACATGTGGTAATGCACTTAAAATACTGTAGATAGAACCTCTGGGCATTTGACATCAAAACACCAAGCGAACTGATGTCATTCATATAGTTCTTTCACTTATGTTGGTAAAACTGTACACACTACATAACTAAAACAAAAACAGTTTCTATATGCACACACAATTATATTTACCTTATCAAAAACAATCAATCAGTTATTGCTATAACTGTTGAATTAAGAATCATATTACGCCATGTCCACTTAAAATAAATCACTAAATTTATTATGTCAGAACTAACTAACAACAAAAAGGTACACAATTTTGACCATTATGTATAAATATATTGTACAAAACAACATTGTAAACATACAGATTGTACATTTATTTTAAGTTTTGGGATACAATTGTCGTAACAGCAGCACCTTTAATTCGAATTGTCCATGGAATGTGTTCGAGACTTGCTCTTGAAAAAACCAGGTGCTGCCTTTTCTGATTTGGCTATTCTCATCACTGGCATTGAAATCCTTCTGATAAATGACAGACGTTTTTCTTCAAGGGTAATTCTTTCTCTGATTTTATCTTCAAGAGCTTGAAAGACAGTGTCAATATTGTCGCCTGTTTTGGCAGATGTAGTAACAAACTTTTCCTCCCAGTCCATACACACAACAGAATCGGTCACCGCATGTGAATGGCTATCATCAGTGTCTAAATCAGTTTTATTTGCGACAACAACAATCGAGTACTTCCCCTTTTGTTTCTGCTCTCTTATTTCATCTCGAAGTTGTTTAACAGTTTCAAAGCTTTCCGGGTTATTAGCAGAAAATACGAGGAGGAATGCGTCCCCTGTTGCTATTGCAAGCTTTCTCATCGCCGGAAACTGATGAGAGCCGGATGTGTCAAGAATGTCGATTTCAACACTCACACTTTCAAACCGCATCCGGTGTCTGTGTAGTTCCTCAATAGTTTCTTTATGGCTTTCAGTGAATTTGTCGTTCATGAATTTGCTAATAATGGAGCTTTTACCGACGCCAGCGGTTCCCATGACTACAACCCGAAAGTTCTGCTTTATTAAATCCTTTTCCATTGGTATTGCTGAAAATGGAAAATAAACAAAAATTAAACAAAATTTATTATTTTTTATTTTTAGACACATTAATATACCAAACCATTTTATGAACAAATTTGATTCAGAATATGAAATGTCAGTTCTTGATATGCATGGTTTCAAACTGTCATATCATTGTATTTATTGGGGTAACAATTGATATACGTCATTATAGTTGGAATACGGATATATTCAACGATATTTGTAAACAATTCGTTCAGAAAATGTTTTTAAAACTTAAAGATATTTTATCAATTTGAAAGCTTTGCAAATCAATATGGCTGCTTTAAGTGCAAAAACGTTATTGAAAACATTCTTTATGCCATAACCGTTTCCTTATTACCTCATAAACTCCTTTACATTTAGTGTTTGTCTCCCTCTCTCTCTCTCTCTCTCTCTCTCTCTCTCTCTCTCAGATATATTTTCATATACAACCACCTTGTTAAAGGAATAGTGAGAAAAAACAAGAATACCATACTGTGCGAAACTGTAGCAACACGTCAGCATTATCTTATTTCGAGTATGTATCAGAAAATAATGAGACACTCCTGACTAACAAATTGGTCTTTTTCAAAAGTCATACTCTGACTCTATATTGGATAAGCATAAGTAGCAGATTATTCTTTTACTCACTCTAAATCGGAGGCGATTAAGTGTCGTAAAACGGCATTCCTAATGGACAGTATGATGATTTGTGGTGGACTGAACTAAGAGTCTATTATACAAACGTGATAGGAAAATCAAAATACTTTTTATGGGATGGCTACAAAGCTGTTATTACATAGCGATATCCGAAGACTTGATAAGGACGTAAAATGTTGTTATTTAGTAAGACAATGAAGCATTATAAACCACATCTTGGCCATGAAGGACACACGCACTCGACAACGACGATATACTGCAATGTAATCAAGTTACAAATCAAATTTCTAGTCAAACAATTTTGCGAACGTTTATCTGTATATAAATCGTGCCAAAAAGTTAAACTTAATCGGTATGGAAACCAAAGTCAGCATGCGCACAATGCGTTACCAATTATTCAATGTACATGAACCACCAGTATTCACATACGATACCAGATATAATAATGTTTATACTACGAACATTAAGAAGTGCACTACAGACTGGTTGAATTTGACATCGTGTTTTAGTTGGAAATTCTTGAAAATTGGAAGTTTTTTAAATACACATATTGTATCATTAACTGTTGTCTTCCCAATTACAAAATATTACTATTTTGCACTAATAAAACAAATGAAGAACATACATTTTAATATGGTAACAACTTCTTTTTCAATAATAATTGTAAAGGGGACATATGTTTATAACTTTTTGACATGAGTTATGATTAGAAAAATGTAAATTGTATTTCCTGTTTAGTTCATTAAATCATAAACACACGTGTAGTTCTTATGAATTGGCAGCTTGCACGTAGGGAATATCTGTATCATTTACTTGCTTAAGGTCAATTAGTCGGTCACAGCAGCTGTTATTATTTTTTGAAGAGCTCTGCATACAAAGAAGAGCAAAAATATTTTTGTCAATTACCATTCGACGATAGCATTTGAAGGAGCTTTTTCTACAATATAGACAGAACATCATCACCTTAGTGCAAGAATGCAATACCTGCTTCTATTTCTAAATGCTGTTATTGAGTTTTTGTACTAAGGTGACGATTTTTTTGTGTTTTGGACCCATAATAATAACAGCTTAAAAACAACAACAACTTATGCCACATGACTGTGTGCTGTCGTTTTCATGCCAGTATGGTCTTTATCTCAAAATTGTTCATATATAAATGACAGTTTCATTTATATGGTGCAAACACACGTACAGATGCAACACAAGTTGGAATAAGAATAATATTTACCTTTATCAATCAACACTTTCATATTTATCCTCTGCAGCATTTATTTAAGAAAACCAAATATATAATCAAAACGATTTGTCTTAAAAACATTTTCTATGAAATCATTTTATAGTATCTAAGACAAAATGGTCCCGTCTAATCACAAGAGACGTCTGTCAACCACTCTGAATGACTCGGTTATATATCTTACTAAAGTCCAATAGGGGCGTATATCGCAGCGATATTGGTCCTCAAAGCCACACGGATAACATGCAAGTTGATAAAATCCAATAGTCCTTGCGTCTCATAGAATCGGATTACGGCATACAAATCTGAGATATTTTTACGTTCTGTGAAATAAGGCAAATTGTGACAGGAATTTGAACTGCGTAAAATGAATACCTTTTTATAACTAAGAATGGCGTTGTAAGATCGGGATTATGATATCAATATCAACATCAAGAAATGCCTTTCGACTTTCAAGACCTAACGACGCCATTTTCAGCAACAGTACCGATTAATCTGTTTAATTAATGAAAATTCCGCGCACATCGTGGGTTTTAGAAAATATGATTTTTTTTTTCAAATGTACTTCTGTTTTTTTCACCTGCTCCATACAAATTGTGAATACAACGGCTTAATTGTCCACCATTATACGAATAAAGTTTATGTTACCAGTTTACCGATTATTTCCTTTTATACGAAACGTAAACACATGAGGTTTGTCAATTATCATCATCACACTGCTGCATTATCTCAAAGTAAGTATTTTTTTCTCCGAAACTCGAAATACTGTCTTGATATTCTTATATTTACAGGGATTAAATTAGTCCTATTGTTTTTGACTTCTCTTCATCTTGCTATATTTTGTATGCTTACGGACTAGCACATTTCCTTTACAGAAATAAATATAGTCATTTTGTACATCTATGTAATTACGACCTACGATCATGCTTGAACAAGACCTTAAAACCACCATCTTTTGCCCTGAGAATTTTCCCGTGTGCACTGTTTTCGGCTACCGTTTTCTGACCACAAAGTCAACATTTGCAACAACGGTCGTTTTTTTATCAGAAGCTCATTTAAAAGTAAATCAAACTAAAATAATGAGGCACTCCGTTTTTTTCTTATTAAAGTAAACGTTTGTTCAGAATTGGAATGTTGAGCAATGCACGAAATTGTAAGTGATGTCCTTATTACTTTGATACATAAGTTGTACTTTTCACGCAACACGTTTAATTTATGCTGTATATTTAAAATGAATCATTGAATCTATGGCATGCTTACTTCTAGTTTGTTTGAAATAACAACACACTTTAATCTTCAAGCTCCTATGGTGAATATGTAGCCATGTATAACACATATATAACACAACATGCATTCAATTAATTTAGCTTTTCAGCAATGGTTTTTTAAACTGAGATCAGCTGATAGCACAGCTACATAAGAAAAAACATGTATTACAACAATATTTTGACAACTGGTATTTTACCTATATTTACGTTGTTTTTACTCTCAAAGACTATCCTTGGACCAAATGGATGTTATCGATCAACTTTAAAACATGCAGTGATACGTTAATAGGGTCAACCGGAAGTAAGATGCCATACATATCGATATTGGACTCATTGTGTTTGTGGAGTCAATAGATACGATTGGTCTCATTATTATTTCTTCAAGGTAGGAAAGAAATGGTTTCCAATAACTTACAAAACGCGTCTGCGATTGACTTTTCGATAATGGGAAGATTCTCAATACATAGTTAATTAACCGCACGGCAATAATACAGCCCTAGCTTACTAGATTATAACTTTGAGGTGCCTTAAAGAAAAAAAAACACCCAAATGTTTCGTAGAAGGCATTTTGTATCTTTTAATTACAAAAAGTCAAATAGGTTGCAAGTTTTTAGGTTGTACACCTAAGGCATAAAAAGTACAAGTTAATCTGACCGTGAATTTGTACAACACGCATAATTTGTATATATGGAACATGTAAATACATAGCTCCAGGAAATATCACCTTGTTTCATATGTAGTTTGTACGATTAAATTTATAAATAAATTATATTCTTATGCAGAAGAAAACTATGCAGATATATGACTTTACTGCCTTCTAATTTGTAAAATAAGACTTAATATACGTAATTATTATCCCACCGTATTCATTTAAAAGCTATCTAGCAGGAGAAGCCATTTCCCATGTAGTGTTTAGTATCTTCATCTATTTAAATTGACTTCTATAATCACGATATATGGGCTACATTTGAATATATTGAAATGTTTTATTCAAATATTTGCGATTGTCTGCTTGTGATGACATTTCAATATTATAATATCACATTTTCTCTCGATATCACACATTTTCACACACCATTTCATATAATGATTTGATTCATGAAAAATCGTTAAAAAAGTGAGTCTTAAATATTTACGTTTACACTGTTAGATACACATTTTCCTGCACACTTCGTTAAGCATTGAAAAAGATTGGCGATCAACTTGTTTAAAAGTCATTGGCAAAATGTTTTGTCCATCGATAAATCAACTATATCAGTGGTGGTTAAAATATACGGCTATTCTCTGGACCTGCCATAATTCCTTGTCACAGCAAGGCTATTTCCCTTTTAATGTATGTAATGCAAGCGTCGGCAGTGAAATGACTGTAATTTCTCACAAATTACGTAAGTTACACGGTGTAATGTATTTATCCATGCATTTGAAAGTAACAGAGCAATCGAATGTAACTCTCACTTGCATGTCATTACATGAAATATTAGGTAGATGTCTCAAAACTGCAACCCTAGTAATGGTGTGTCTAGACTTGTGTTTTCAGAGACAACTAATTACCCTTTCGCACAAATGACTCTAGCCATATTACTTTTCTTTCTTTTTTTCTTTTACACCGTTTCCATTATCTTGTTATCGTTAATGATATGTTGGATTATACATTACTCATTTTGCACTTTGTGTGATGTAATAGACGCGCTTTACTTGAAGTTCGGGAACAAAGCAACGAGTATCTCAAGTATTTGAAAGGTCAAACGTAATAATGTGCATAACCATATTAAAATATGATATTGCTAGTATATCAGGATAAAGACATCTGTGTGTTTGTTCTCCTCTGACAGTCATTTATTCATTAGGTGTAATGATTTACATTTGTCAGTACACCTACTCTACACAAACAACCGTTACTGTAATTACATGTACATGAAGTTTCAACGTTTTCCAATGCTCAGCATGATTTGAGGTAATGATAAGCAATTATATTTATTGATTTTATGAATATATGTATTATTATGGCAACGTTTTAAGATCTATCGTATGCTTTCCAGTCATTTGTAGAGATTTATCAGTGAAATTAAAAATATCATTTCACTGTTTCAAACAGTAATTCATAATTTGATTTCTTTCGCTGTTATGAAATTTTAGCTCGATCTCACTTCCAAATCAAACGTTAAAGAATATAGGGCTCGGACTCAACTTTAACGATTTTGTTTTTACAAAATAATGTAAGGTTCGCATACACCTGCCTTTCAAACAATGCAGTAACTGTTTTATCATATTCCTTTTTAACAAATAACAAAAATGAAAATATATTTGTTGCATTGCTTATTTCAATCTATTTTGAAGCGTGACCAAAATAAGTCAATATTTTTTCTCGTCATTACGCCACTCATGAATCACAGGTTTGGATGCACACTCGATTAAATACATTGCTGTCTTACAGTAGCACAAACATCTATCCTCTATATTTGCGCTATATTTATAGCATGCTTCCAACAACTCGATGACTAACACCCGAATATTGTCCTTATTTCAGGGCAGGTTCCCGGGTATTCACATTTTGAAGCTGACAATGAAATTTGAGATTGCTGAAATAGTCAATTACATAAGGAACGCTTTCATTTAGCCTGTTTGACATCACACTTCTTCCGATGTCGGGGAAACAGCGAGGGACAGAGAGCTCTCTAATACTTTGTTCCTTCGTTTTATAACGGAAATTATATTGATTTAAGACACACTCAAATAATAAAAGCTGTTTTTCAACGATCACCTGTAATAGCTCTGAAAATGGATTTAATGTCTTCTTAAACGGCATTCCTCTCATTTCTTTTTCTTTTTTGTAGGTTTTGGATGCTTGTTTTAAACAAATGATCAAATATATAAGACTTGCCAAAATAGCGTTTTTAATTAATGCCTCAGACTCCTCCTGTTACTTACATCTATACTCTTTTTGTAATATCTCAGGGAAGGTCTTGTTTGATCAGCTTGTTAATATCGTTTAACGAATAATCGGCCTCCTGCTCTGGAGAGTTCTTCAGACCAATTCCAAGGGTTCAGGCTTACAAATTGCTGCTATGTTATAGGATATACTGACAGCTCTTTCAATATGCTCCTTTCGTTTATTGAAATTCATCAGTTGCATGGATTCTGTTATACAATTTGTTGATGTTACATGAGAATATTTCCCAACAACAGCCTCATTAACGCTCGTGTGACATATCACGGCCGGAACTCATTTGATTCTCTTCTTGATTTCAGACAGGAATTTCTTATATACGTTATCTCATATGCAATATATTTGCCAGTTATGCGATTGGACAATACGAGTCTCCCGTAGGCTTGGACCTTCTATTACGATATATGTTTTGCTCCTTATGTAGCAGTCCGAAATTCAAGATTGTTTGTGTGTGTTTTTATATTTGACCAAATTATAGCCTCTGGATTAAGGTATTTTTTCTCTTTATTTCTCTGACTTTTCACATAGAGTACACATGAACACATGTGCATCTTTGAACACTCTAACATTTCTAAGTTGTTGTTTTTCTCTCAGTATGGTTAACCAAAAACACACACATTTTTTGTAATAGTCATATGTCTGTTTTAATTTTGTTCCATGGTTCGATTGAAAATAGAGGGACAGGGCTGGCTAGCAGATATGATTTGACTAAAGTTCAAAACACGAGACTCACAACCTGTCAGGACATCATTAGCAGCATGAACGAATTCTTTAGATATTGAAAGTCACTTAATAACAGGTTATGAGGATGAGGTTAAATCTGACCTACTCATGCTGAACCAAAACATCCATTTATATGCATGTCTGCCTTACTTGTTTTATGACGTTTTGTGGCTTTCCTTAAGTGTGTTATAGACATTCACTTTGTGCCTCTAAAGTAGATATTTGTTAAGTGTTTGGCTTCTTGGCTTGTCACTGTAGATCCTTTTGTAGTTTTTATTCCTCAGTCTAGTACGGTTGTAGGCCGTAGGGCTAAATACTTTCGTACAACAAATCGAATTTAGGTTTAGTCAGATCTACTTTTTGTCATGGCATCTTAAAAGGATTAATGTGCCGAGGCTAGAAAATTCGACGTTTGAAGATATGTGGTGAAAAAAATTGCAAATTAAAAGACAACTTTATTTAAAAATATTCATAAGATTGCAACGTTAATGTAAATGTTAAAGCAAACGGTAGAATCTTAAATGAATATTTGTGAAGAACCGAGGGGAGTAAATAAGTCTAAATAATTACGCAGAAAAAGTGTCTGGCCTCTTCGTTTACTTTATTTAGAGCACATAGTGAAAACATTTTTAGCCAATATCAGGTTTCATGTTCAATCTTTTGGCTACTGAGCTTGTTTCTGTAGCAATTCACATAAGTATTCATATTATTAACTTGGTGCTAGCAGTACACTTGCGAGATGAAAGCATTGTTCGAATATCCAAGTACATACATATATATATATATAGAATATATTGTTATGAAACTAGCAAATTGTATTGAAAATGCATCAATTTGCATTATAATTATATTCCTTAGAAAATGCCAGGCACTTATCGGTTACAGTTGGGGGCCACTCAAAAATAAATATTTCGAATTTATTGTCTGTGAACATATTTGTGAAAAAAGTTAAATCACGCTTGGCGCGCCTACAGCCTTTCAACGTTTCCATTGCGTTTGTTTTTCGCAAAAAGACACATTGATTGCCTCTAGCAGTCAATTGGAATTACCATATTTTCAGCCTTTATCGTAGACAGCTTTTGCTACTGAGCTTGTTTCTGTAGCTTTTCGCATAAATATTAACATCGATGATCTGTTGTATCAGTGTAAGAAAGCCATCAAATGAAGCTCGTTGATGATTTCTATTTAAGATAATAACTTGACATTTTCACATGATAAAGATACATATGCCTTGCATACAAAGCGGTTGATACAATAGTCGACTTCCAGTAATTTCATGTATTTTGCTAATCCCTTTAAACACACAAAAATACAAGTTTTAAAAAAGAAACAAGTAAGAAGTATAACATACAGGCGTTACAGTTATCTTACCCAAGGACCTTATGAATGTCTGTCACTGTTTCATTCACTACTGAAACTAAATTTGTACTAAAATGTGGCTTTATCTGAATATACAAGTTTTATAATACTTTCTAATAAAAATATCAAACATGCTTAAGTAATAAAACATACTTATTGTTGCTCACAGTCAAGTACAAGAGACTCTTTAAAAGTATTTCCTTTTGGCAATTGCAGTGTAGACAATTCAGCATTATTTTATCCTGTGTGAACAATTTGACAGCACTAAACCTCTTAAAATCAAAACAGTCCGCCAGAGAATGGGCTAAAAGAGTAAAATAATCTCAACCATCCATTTTTTTGTAAACTCTGACAAATCCTGTACTTTTCTTTGAATAATATATATGTGACATAACATTTTCTACGAAAAAGCTCTGATCAAACATTAGAATCTCTGTTATATAACCTGCAAGACAGTATGACCAAGAAGCATCGTTATCCCTATTCTAATGACATTTATCTAGAATCGTGTGTTCAGCTGCCATAAGAATGGTTCAGCATATCTATTCCTTTGAAGTCTGTGATGAAAAAGGCTCCAGAGTATGCGAGTTGGAACAAGAAGAAATCTAGTAAATACATAAACTCTTATCTTGGACAAGATCACTCCGGTATGGTGAGATCCAATCATTTAAAACACGCACACACGCACGCACGCACGCACGCGCGCGCACGCACGCACGCACGCACGCACACACACACACACAAACACACATATATTTATATATATATATATATATATATATATATATATATATCGAGAGAGAGAGAGAGAGAGAGAGAGAGAGAGAGAGAGAGAGAGAGAGAGAGGGGGGGGGGAGAGAGAGAGAGAGAGAGAGAGAGAGAGAGAGAGAGGCTCCCTTGAAGCATGTCTCAGTTGAATGTATGAGACCCTTGTAATCGTTAGGAGAGCAAATCAAACCTCATATTAAATCAACAGCAAAAACGAGAGTATTTCCATTTATAGCTCAAATAAATTAAGATATATCCAGCTATATGTAGTCTATGTCATTGATGTTGTGGATGGACGAGGTGCTTCTTTTACTCTACCAATTGTCTGCAGAACCAAATACATTATTTTGCATTTTTAAAACTATAAAGACATTTTATTATAGAAATGAAGTACGTTGCGTTGAAAGACAGTTTTGAAAAATAGAATTACACTAATTGTTTCACGTGTTTTATGCATTCAATTGTCACAATGATATATTCGCCTCTATCCACAAATTGAATCAATTGCAAGCCTGCCGATCAATTTAAGCTAATGCTCAGATAAAAAAAACACGAAGCAATAGGCGAATATGTATCACATTTCAACTACGATGAAACTGATATCCAAGACATGTGGTATATGACAATATAATTGACAGACGGCAACCACAAATGTTTAAGCGGCGTGGGTACCGGTGTATCCGTTTTTACTGTTCAAAACAAAAAGGGCGACACACCATGTCCTCACCATCTACCAGAACTGCATTAGATTATACTATTTTGTTTCTGCTTGGATAAAAAAAAGTTGAGTTGATATGAATCTCTCGAATCCTTTTCCTATGTAAACACCTGAACTCTTATCCAGTTTTATAGTCGGAGAGAACGTAAAACCCATGATGCTTGGACCTTGAACCTCTGGTGCCAGAGACATAAATCTCCATCACTATACTTATATCACTCTTTCAACATTGCAGTTTAATTGTGATTCGCGGATCTGATTGACAAACACGTTTCGAAAATTAAATTTGAGAACACTGACAACAGAACAATTAAATCCAACGGTTCTAGTAATGCAGTTGTTACAAAAGGACACATGAAGCGTTGATAACACGTACGGTATTGAAGCATTACCTTCCTCGATTGATTTCCAACAAAAAAAATGAATATGAACATGTATGGTAATTTGATTCCGGGTACGACGTCGACAATGAGGTTTCTACCAAATGATCAATCAGCACGAAGTATGAATATTGCTTTCGAATTTGCGGGGGTATTGCTTAAAGCGAATATGGCAAACCCGGTGCATGGGAAAATGAACCGAGATTCCTGTCGTTATATAATTGTGATCAGGATTCGTTCAAAGCCAGTGCTTTGTTTGTATTTACACTTCACGGTACAATTCTGAAGAAAATAATAAACGTGAATAAGGCTCTACCTATTTATTCGAATGTGTGGGTTTACAAACTGACTAGCAAAATTACATCTGTAAGCGCTAGTAGACACTTTTGCGTTTTCGGATGGCTTTGTCGCATAAGCTTTATGTGACCGTACGTTATATATCGATCAGGATATCGTGACAGCGAAACCCGCAAATAATTTTTTTAATGTATTTCTATCAATTTATTTATATGAGGTTTTTGTATATACTCCTTAACAAAGTTTAAATACCATCCACTAATCTTCAAGTGTTTAATAGTTAGAGTATTTTTGTAAAATTAATTTAGGCTTACCTTCCTTTACAGATGAAAACCTTACCGGACAAGGGTGTATTTTCCAGGTTATTTATTCAACCAGTATTTATTTTGGTAAAAATCATAATCTCTCAATACACATACACGTTCAAGCAGACATATACAATGTATAATTTCGTGTCGTCAGCAAAAAGTCTTAGTTTTGGTTGTATTTTGTCGACGATGTCGTTTATATACGTGCGAGAAAAGCATCGGATCTACAATGGAACCTTTTGAGAACTCCCGCCAAATTATAACCAGTATCAGAAATGGATCCCGACAGGACCTCACATTGTTTTGATCTGATAAATAGGTAGTTATTAATCATCTTTCATAAGTTTCCCAAAGACATGAAAGCAGTTTCGATATGCTGAAACAATTTATGCATCTGAAGCAATTTAAGAAATGTTTTTACGTCCAATTACTTTAACTGTATAAAAAGCATCCCTATTTGATCTCCATCCTTAACCAAATTTTACTAAGTACTCTGACGTCTAATTTGAATTTGAAAGGAAGAAGAACAATCCGACAGGATAAGATTATTATTGATAAAAACGCAGTAAATGGAAATGTGTTGTCTAGAGGACCTTGCCTTATTATTCATATGCAAATGAAATTACCTAATTGAATTAAAAATTCCCCAATTAGAAATGGCATCTTAACCATATTCTAGCTTGAGTGTATTGTGATTCTCCCCCCCCCCCAGAATAGCACGATAACGTATAAGGCAGCCGCTATGACGTTTCAAATCATTTAAGATGCGCAAATTCAAGAAAAACATCTAAAAAAATAAATTAGATTATACAGTCTTCAAAGAAGAAGAGCTAATTAAAATCATCTAGAGATAAAATAAATTCCTCATCCAACGATGAACAAAAAATATGCGAAGACGAGTACATATATATTTTACGACGACTACCATATAATTTTTCAGGGGAAATGTTATAATTTAAATAATTTATTATTTATTAATCACAATTTGTGATATTAAAGTCTGACGTGCGACATTTACCATATGAATAAAAGTCATAAAATCGTTGACAAAGCAGACAGCTCTTTTCTTTATTGCAACATAAAAAAACTTTTCTCTGAGAAATTAATCTGCTCTATAAGCCACTAAATCGGTTTGAACGACATAAGATGTCCTTAATTCTAGACATGTCTGGCAGTTTTGTCTCTGCGAATGAAGCTGGTCAAAATGTCTTTTATCTGTCGTTAACCTGTTGTTAAGTGAATGGTTATCATTTTAGACTTAAATAACTTCGATTATTTGCCAATACTCGTTCAACCAGTGTTCCCTTTTATGATTTTGACAGCTTTGGTGTTTCATCTTGGTCATTAAATTGTTTGATTAAGAATGTCGCCAGTCGTTTCTTTTGTGAACTTAGCCTGAAATCGGCTTAAAGTTTTACGATAATGAAAAGTATGCACGACTATAGATTTGCTGCTCGCTCTCGTTTCCGTACTAGAACTTACTCCAATAACAAATTTAAAGTACTCTGCAGACTCGGTTTCAAAGTAATGAGTGCTTTAGGAGTAACGTCATGAAGTATATGTAAACTAAATGGTACAAAATCAATCTTTTAAACCTCTACAAGAGTTATCTGAATTCCTTTGACCATTCAAGAGGTCACTCATCAAATACAGACGCCGAACAACTAACCGGCAGTCCGACAACACCTATTACTGAGGAATTACACCATCCCTTGCGAACTCTATTATCATATATAATAATAAGTTAGTCACACTACTGGTTGTCAATAACTAATCATTTCTAGAACATACACAATCGAGGCTTGCAAAAAGTAGCACTCAGTACTTACTCAAATAGTAGCCCTAAGTATTCAACCTATTCCTGCCGACCATAATGCATAAACAACTTATTGTTTATCTTACTAATTACCAAAACTACCGAAAAGCGCAAAACTAACCGTTTCCACTGAACAAATAACAAAAAACAAGACCACAATGATATTTTTACTTATTTTGCCTCAGTCATTCGTAAAAAGTCATTGGTTTCTCTGAGCATGCCTTATTGCACAACTGATGCGGCACGTTTCATGACAAGTGACAATAGTGTAAAAACACAGACACTTTTCTTTGTCTGGAGGCCACGATAGCGCAGGTATTTGAACATGAAAGTAGAATGTATTAATTAAGTACAGAATTACGTAAGAAAGGCACGAAGTAAACTGTATAATGACTAAATAAATATATATTCTTATACTATTGGAAATTGAAAGGCTTTCAACATTGTCTTTTAAGGCACAGGGCAATTGTTTATTTGAGAACATCAATAAGCCCAATAAACAGAAACACGAATGTTGTAAGATTCAATTAATTGATTATGATATGCTTAATCCTGTGTACAACACTAACGGATGCATTATATCTAAAAGAATAACATTGATAAACATTTTTAGCGTTAACTCACTTCAATCTTCGAACTTGCCTTCTAGCCATATTTGTTAGTCTCAATATATTTGTTTCAAAAATCATGTAGAACAGGATTTATATGCGACGGATTGAATTAATAATTTTAAGCTAACAGTGCGCAGAAAATCTTTATGATCGCATTTCTTGTAAATGCATAAAAATAAAACTTCATTTCATTCCATACATTATATTGTTTAGATTAATTCCGGGTTTATTATTTTATCATTTATCTTATTAAAATGTGTCTTGTACGTACAAACTTTAATGCCAGTGAGTGGTTTATGAGAACAATGATAATTATTATCAGCCAAAATCCTACTTAAACGCCAACTTGCCAAATAATTATCTTTGCTTATATGCAAGCTGTGGGAAATTCAATGACAAATTGCTTCATAAAAGCAAAATGTTATTTCCCAGATGAAACATATTTTAAAAAAAAATTATTGTAATAACAGTGTTGAAAGGCTTTTTAATTATAAATATCAGTATTTTTGCTAATCGTAAAGTTCCAGTATTTGACAGAACAAAAAAATGCAGAAGGAAAACAACATAATAATGTATTTCAGCCAAGGTAAGCCGTACCAAAACGCAACAGGTCCAGTTTGTGTCAAGTAGTTGCGTCATTACGGTAACAATCCTAACACAACTAGGTCCTCTGCAAAGTAGAATCATTTTCTTTTTCAAATGCTACGCTTTATACTGGTAAAGATTTTGATGTCTTTGGAGTTGCAGCCAATCAACGGCACTAATGGTATGTTAGAATACGTTCAAATGATTCTTACCGAAAAAAAATCAAATTAACAGTATTGCAAGATCGGGTATATTTTCCAGGACGGTATGATTTGTTTAATCACACTCAATTAGAAGCAGAATAAACACTTTTACCCTTTATTCTCTTTATTACAAGCAAAGCTTTGCTATCTCTAAAGGTTATAAAAGGCAGAAAATTACAGAGAAGATTTCTCATTTTCTTAACCGATCTCGTATCTGTTTTCCATTTCTTTATAACAACATAAAAAACCTTTTCTCTGAGAAATTGATCTGCTCTACAAGCCACTTTATCTGTTTTAACGACATTAAATGTCTTTATTTCTTGACATATCTGGCACATTTGTTTCTACGAATAAAGCTGGTCTAACAGTCTTTCATCTGCCATCAACCTGCTGATTAATTAATGCTTTTCACCGATTACACATTTAGTTTTAAACGACATCGTTTATTTGCCTTTGCTCATACAGAGTTCCCTAACTTGATTTTTACGGTTTCTATAAGAGTAAAAACACAGACACTTTTCTTTGTCACAGAGGTCACGATGTAATGGTGCAGTGATTACCCACATCGTTTCAGATCAATATCGTAGAAAACGCGCTTTTATGGCGTAATAAATGTTATAGAGCGGATTTTGTCTGAATTTGTCAGGGTTTATTAAAACAAAATCGACGGCAAAATAAACTAGATAACTGCCTATAGTATAGGGCTAACTCTTTTTATTTGAAGGGGTTTATGCGCTGGTCTTTCAACAGGAAACAGGCGTTTGTTAATACAATATTACGTAGGAAAGACAGGAAGAAAACTGTTTAATGATTAAATAAATTAGCATACTTAAACTGTTGGAAAATTCAATACTTTCAAGGATGACAATTTCCAGATTATTGATACGCGACTAAAAAAAACTAAAATGAGCATGCCTGCTGATATGCTGTATGGTGAAACTGGACGATACTTATTAGAAATTACCATAAAATGTAAAATGATAAAATTCTGGATATCCATTCTTCGAGGTAAACAAACTAAATTATCACATATTTGATATAAGTTTATGCAATAATTCCAGATCTTTTAAATGGACAAATCACATCAAATCAATTTTAGATAACAACTATGTCTGATTAGAATAATCTACAAATATAAACCCTAATTTACATAAACGTGTTAAACAAGTCCTTATCGACCAGTCTAAACAAGATTGGCACTCTGTAATGAATAACTCTTCTAAAGGCAAATACTACTCACTGTTCAATGAAACCCTCGAATTAGAAAAATACTTTCGCCTAATTTAAAGTCTTTATGAGTAAATTCCGTAAGGCGAACTTCAAATTCCCGATAGAAATAGGAAGGTATAATAATGTTGACTACGCAGAAAGATACTGTCATATTTGTAGGTCAGACTCTGGTAATGAATACCACTACTTACTAGTTTGCCCATCCTTTTCAAATGTCAGAAGAAAATACCTACCAACCTATTATTTCAATAGGCCAAACACAATTAAATACAAGGGACTGTTAATCTGCACAAATGTTAAACTATTGACAAGAGTAGCCTTATTTGTGAAACATTTAATACGCAATGTATGTCAACCAGCGTAATTTCTCCAGTTTTTGTTAAATGGAATTAATTATACTGAGTTTCCCAACACCGTTCGTAACTTATTTATACGGAATGCTTGTTCAAGGCACAACCTTTGAAATCTGGCACTATATTGAATATCCCTTTTATCCCTCTTATTTTGTAAAGATATTCAAAATAACTGCCTCCCTCTTTTCCATGATAAGATACATATTTCATACATGTACGACCATAAAAATACACAAACATTTTATTTCCGCCACTCGGGACAAGTCATCTTCTTCGTTTTAGTAAAATTAAGCCTTTATTGACACGAATGACTAATCTTATTTGTCCTCATGCTGTCATGTATGTATGAACTGAGTGTAATAAAGATATTTGATGTTGTTGTTGTTGTTGTTGTTGTTGTTGTTGTTGATACGCGACATACGCTTTAACATTTAAATCGATTTAATCATTCATTGTGGAACCTTTTTGATAATTCATATTTCGTGCTATCATTTGTGACGTTATCGAGCACCGTATATGTCTCTGGAGACTCTCGGTAAGTATTTTTTTTCAACATATGGCACACATCAAATTGACTAGATTATTTATCTGTTATCTGCTCACGATTTCAAAATTATAATGAAAACTCCAGTGGTCGTAAATTCAAAACTAGACACAGGGCAATGGCCAAACCGACAATAAACTAGAGACACAAACGTATGAACACAAAATACACAAATACAAACCCCTCAAACAGACCACACACGCATCAAAATACATGGAGCTTAAACAGGTTTGTATGGCTATTGCCTCACACTTGTCCATCATTTATCAATAGTTACAAAATTAAAATTATCAGCCTTTTTAGAGTGCTAAAAATTTGGAAATCAAAGAAAAATATTTATCAAAATAGAAAACGAGAAGTCAAGTGAGGCACAAAGGTTCAATGAACAAAATGCTAGTCACAAGGCTGATCTTGCTTACTGTATTTGTCAATAGTGTGGATGATCCTCATGTCAGATTGAAACGTAAAACTATATATAGTTAATGACACAACATGAATTATACTAAAATATATTATAATTGCAGCTATGTTTTGGCTAATGGCGTTGTACTGGGCTTGAACATTTAATGTCCATAAAATGCTCCAAATACACACTGAATTATACTTAATGACTTTATTCTTATACAGTGTAATCTTGTCTCAATTGATCGGTAGTCTTTTTGGCGGCGGGAAAAGGTAAGTGTATATAAAAAAGCTACAAGATCCACGAAATGCATTATTTGTCTAATGTCATGCATGTTGCGTAATAATAGACACGCTGCGTAATTAAAACAATCCTTATTTATCACATGGTACCTTGTTTCATGTTTGTTTTAACCATCAAGTATTTTTATATAACATATATGTAATATAACAATATTACTCCGAGAACTGACATTGATCTGTCAGTTTGTGTTATTTGGCTCATCATCAAAGCAGGTGAATCGCGTAGGTTTTAAAAAAAAATACCGGTAAAATGTACGTTATGAAAAGATTATGTCACTCTCCATCATAATATACACAATTTTACTCATTTCGTACAGGAAATATGTTAATACGATCGCAGAAGACTCGCTTACTAATAAATTTTATGAACTCGTTGAGAAATAAAATGTGTATAGCATGACGCCTCCTAGTGGATCCTTTATAATACGATGGACCTCGTGTCCATAATTTTCTTATTTTAAGATAGCTGGAAGTATATCACGAAGGAATGTGAGTCTTCCAACGATATATTATCAAAGGACATTTTTATGGCTAAGCATATAATTCAAGCCTGGGATTAGTCTAAACTCACCGTGGAGTACATGGCGCATCGTCTGCATTAAATATCAGGCTTTTAAGTTAAGCGGTTCTGACATGTCATTAAATGCACTGTTGATATTACTAAACAGCGTAGCTTATTATACTGTGTTGACAATTAGAGATCATATGTCGACATTTAAGTACTTCGCTTAGAAATGTCCATTATGACGTTTAAATAAAAACAAGCTTGATAATAAATTGGGTATTCAATACTCAGTTCGAAATAATGTGCGAACTGCATGTTTTTGCCATTCCAACGTTAACATGTTTTGATTACTGTCCATTACGTTGTGATCTTATCTTTCAATCATTAGTGTAATCACAAACCTATAAAGACTTTGACAGAATATGTTCTCTCCCTCGTCTCTAATCATTCTTACACTATGTTAATGTCATTATTACCCTAATCATACGATTTCTGATGGTAGATAAAGTAAACCTAGAGTTGTAGTGCAATACAATCTCATGATAACTGACATATTAGGAAGAGGGTCTGCCTGAAGTATGCTGTGATATATTATGACTATTGTTAAATCATAGCAGATCAGAAAGGAAAGTGAGACTGCCTAAGATGGGTTGTGCTTCAACAGAACACAAAGGGGGTTAAAGTCTGCCTGATGTGTGATGTGCATCATTATGACTTCACTTGAAACAAAACAGAAAATAAAAGGAAGTTAGTCTGCCTTAATGTGCTTTGGGTTATTGTGGCTATAGTTGGACTTCAACAGAACAGAAAGGGGGTTAACGTCTGCCTGATGTGTGCTCTGCATCATTATGACTACAGTTGAAACAAAACAGAAAATAAAAGGAAGTAAGTCTGTCCTGTCTGAATGTGCTTTTATGGCTATAGTTCAACAGAACAGAAAGGGGGTTATCGTCTACCTGATGTGTGCTGTGCATCATTATGACTACAGTTGAAACATCACAGAATTTTAAAGGAAGTAAGTCTGCCTGGACGTGCTGTACTTCATCAGGAATAAAGTTGAAGCATACCAGAACAATAGTCTATAATAATAGACGTGTTATAAGGGATTCTTTCAATCCCTAACGTCTAAACGGGTTCAAAAACAGGGGGGCGGGGTGAAAAAATATGGAAATTGTATTTAGTGAATATTTGATGGTTGAAATAGATAATGAAGGTTTATATTCATATTTCTACATGTAAGTGCAAACATATTTTAAACAAAACAAGCATTAAATGCATTAAACGACAGGATTTACCTTTCCAATAAAACGACTGACACAGGCAACAATTATGCCAATCGTATCAACTCGACCATCTCCGTCAGGTTTCGAGATAGACCTCGTAAATACAATCGTAACAACTCGGCCAAGGTCGAAGTGTTCCGATTGTTGTAAAACTGTGAACCGCAGCCTTGCAGGAGCCCTTCATGTATATATCGTTATGTTTAGACAGTATGAAATGAAGAAAAACACATCAAACTCATAATAATTTGTTGGATATTTATTTTTTGTGTACGGAACTAATATGAAATAGCATTATCTGGTAATATTTCTTGTTTTTATGATATTTTATTGAAGCAATATGTCTTAACGCGGAACCCCGATCGGAATAACTACCCACTTTTGGTACAAAACAATTTGTACGTGAAGGATTTGCCATATCAAAAATCGTAAAAAAGATCCACCAACGTACAATTATTTGGACTGACCAGAACAAGTGAAACTGCATCAATGTTTTAGGAGTACCAAACAGTGATTTGTAATAAATCACCTTTTTATTTAATGGGTGTATAAACTGGGTACATTAAAACGGTAACGGTGATACAATATTATAACATAAGTATTGCAATCATGTGTATGTTTATATAAGGATATATAAACATAAAATAAACAAATTGCTTATTGATTATTTAGTAAATATTATTCAAATTTTGGATTGTTTAAGGAATTATGACTGTTTTTTTAGCTGCTTAATTTTGTGAGAATTTCCTTCAGTATTTTGGTAGACCATTAAAAAGTCAAAGTTTACACTTGGCCTAATTATAATGTTACACCCTTCTCTGCAGTGTACAAACAATAGAGGAAATCCGCTTGTTGATAGCTTGGGTAATAATCTATTCTCAATTAAAATGCAATAATTAGGCCTGTGAAAAACTTTTGCAAACTGTCTTTTGAGGTGACAAGCTCGTTCTCAGACATTAACAAAGAGCATTCTGATTAATCAAACAATCTGTTTAAAGATTTAACTTTAAGTTTTGGTACAGAAACTAGAGCAAGACCACAGACTAGTATACATGTATGCTTGAATAAAGTGATCTTTGGATTTACAGTTCTTGCTCCTATTAAACAGGTATGTTGAATTAGATTTCAATTTCGACTTTTATTTGAATTTAAGGGTATTTGTATTAAACAATAAGTAATGATTGTTCTCGTATTTTGCATTTAAATTCTACAGTATTAAATGTTACAAACATATTGTTATTAAGAAAGATATTTGGTAATTAAACTATTTTCTATGAAATTGTTTGGCTGATTGTTGTTTAGTCACTATGTGTTTGTTATTACAGTTTTGTTGCATTTATTAGATATATTACATTATGTGTAAACATTACTTTCTTGATAGGAAATATACTTTGGGTTCAATTTTGAATATGGTTCATAAGTAAACTGTATAATGACTAAATAAATATATATACTTATACTATTGGAAATTGAAAGGCTTTCAACATTTATTTGAGAACATCAATAAGCCCAATAAACAGAAACACGAATGTTGTAAGATTCAATTAATTGATTATGATATGCTAAATCCTGTGTACAATACTAACGGATGCATTATATCTAAAAGAATAACATTGATAAACATTTTAGCGTTAACTCACTTCCATCTTCGAACTTGCCTTCTAGCCATATTTGTGAGTCTCAATATATTTTTTTCAAAAATCATGTAGAACAGGATTTATATGCGACGGATTGAATTGATAATTTTAAGCTAACAGTGCGCAGAAAATCTTTATGATCGCATTTCTTGTAAATGCATAAAAATAAAACTTCATTTCATTCCATACATTATATTGTTTAGATTAATTCCGGGTTTATTATTGTATCATTTATCTTATTAAAATGTGTACGTACAAACTTTAATGCCAGTGAGTGGTTTATGAGAACAATGATAATTATTATCAGCCAAAATCCTACTTAAACGCCAACTTGAAAATAATTATCTTTGCGTATATGCAAGCTGTGGGAAATTCAATGACAAATTGCTTCATAAAAGCAAAATGTTATTTCCCAGATGAAACATATTTTTAAAAAAATATTGTAATAACAGTGTTGAAAGGCTTTTTAATTATAAATATCAGTATTTTTGCTAATCGTAAAGTTCCAGTATTTGACAGAACAAAAAAATGCAGTAGGAAAACAACATAATAATGTATTTCAGCCAAGGTAAGCCGTACCAAAACGCAACGGGTCCAGTTTGTGTCAAGTAGTTGCGTCATTACGATAACAATCCTAACACAATTAGGTCCTCTGCAAAGTAGAATCATTTTCTTTTTCAAATGCTACGCTTTATACTGGTATAGATTTTGATGTCTTTGGAGTTGCAGCCAATCAACGGCACTAATGGTATGTTAGAATACGTTCAAATGATTCTTACCGAAAAAAATCAAATTAACAGTATTGCAAGATCGGGTATATTTTCCAGGATGGTATGATTTATTTAATCATACTCAATTAAAAGCAGAATAAACACTTTTACCCTTTATTCTCTTTATTACAAGCAAAGCTTTGCTATCTCTTAAGGTTATAAAAGGCAGAAAATTACAGAGAAGATTTCTCATTTTCTTAACCGATCTCGTATCTGTTTTCCATTTCTTTATAACAACATAAAAAACATTTTCTCTGAGAAATTGATCTGCTCTACAAGCCACTTTATCTGTTTTAACGACATTAGATGTCTTTATTTCTTGACATATCTGGCACATTTGTTTCTGCGAATAAAGCTGGTCTTACAGTCTTTCATCTGCCATCAACCTGCTGATTAATTAATGCTTTTCACCGATTACACATTTAGTTTTAAACGAAATCGTTTATTTGCCTTTGCTCATACAGAGTTCCCTAACTTGATTTTTACGGCTTCTATAAGAGTAAAAACACAGACACTTTTCTTTGTCACAGAGGTCACGATGTAATGGTGCAGTGATTACCCACATCGTTTCAGATCAATATCGTAGAAAACGCGCTTTTATGGCGTAATAAATGTTATAGAGCGGATTTTGTCTGAATTTGTCAGGGTTTATTAAAACAAAATCGACAGCAAATAAACTAGATAACTACCTATAGTATAGGGCTAACTCTTTTTATTTGAAGGGGTTTATGCGCTGGTCTTTCAACAGGAAACAGGCGTTTGTTAATACAATATTACGTAGGAAAGACAGGAAGAAAACCGTTTAATGATTAAATAAATTAGCATACTTAAACTGTTGGAAAATTCAATACTTTCAAGGATGGCAATTTCCAGATTATTGATACGCGACTAAAAAAAATAAAATGAGCAAACCTGCTGATATGCTGTATGGTGAAACTGGACGATACTTATTAGAAATTACCATAAAATGTAAAATGATAAAATTCTGGATATCCATTCTTCGAGGTAAACAAACTAAATTATCACATATTTGATATAATTCTATGCAATAATTCCAGATCTTTTAAATGGACAAATCACATCAAATCAATTTTAGATAATAACTATGTCTGATTAGAACAATCTACAAATATAAACCCTAATTTACATAAACGTGTTAAACAAGTTCTTATCGACCAGTTTAAACAAGATTGGCACTCTGTAATGAATAACTCTTCTAAAGGCAAATACTACTCACTGTTCAATGAAACCCTCGAATTAGAAAAATACTTTCGCCTTACTTAAAGTCTTTATGAGTAAATTCCGTAAGGCGAACTTCAAATTCCCGATAGAAATAGGAAGGTATAATAATGTGACTACGCAGAAAGATACTGTCATATTTGTAGGTCAGACTCTGGTAATGAATACCACTACTTACTAGTTTGCCCATCCTTTTCAAATGTCAGAAGAAAATACCTACCAACCTATTATTTCAATAGGCCAAACACAATTAAATACAAGGGACTGTTAATTTGCACAAATGTTAAACTATTGACAAGAGTAGCCTTATTTGTGAAACATTTAATACGCAATGTATGTCAACCAGCGTAATTTCTCCAGTTTTTGTTAAATGGAATTAATTATACTGAGTTTCCCAACACCGTTTGTAACTTATTTATACGGAATGCTTGTTCAAGGCACAACCTTTGAAATCTGGCACTATATAGAATATCCCTTTTATCCCTCTTATTTTGTAAAGATATTCAAAATAACTGCCTCCCTCTTTTCCATGATAAGATACATATTTCATACATGTACGACCATAAAAATACACAACCATTTTATTTCCGCCACTCGGGACAAAGTCATCTTCTTCGTTTTAGTATAATTAAGCCATTATTGACACGAATGACTAATCTTATTTGTCCTCATGCTGCCATGTATGTATGACCTGAGTGTAATAAAGATATTTGATGTTGTTGTTGTTGTTGTTGTTGTTGTTGTTGATACGCGACATTCGCTTTAGCATTTAAATCGATTTAATCATTCATTGTGGAACCTTTTTGATAATTCATATTTCGTGCTATCATTTGTGACGTTATCGAGCACCGTATATGTCTGGATACTCTAGGTAAGTATTTTTTTCAACATATGGCACACATCAAATTGACTAGATTATTTATCTGTTATCTGCTCACGATTTCAAAATTATAATGAAAACTCCTGTGGTCGTAAATTCAAAACTAGACACAGGGCAATGGCCAAACCGACAATAAACTAGAGACACAAACGTATGAACACAAAATACACAAATACAAACCCCTCAAACAGACCACACACGCATCAAAATACATGGAGCTTAAACAGGTTTGTATGGCTATTGCCTCACACTTGTCCATCATTTATCAATAGTTACAAAATTAAAATTATCAGCATTTTTAGAGTGCTAAAAATTTGGAAATCAAAGAAAAATATTTATCAAAATAGAAAACGAGAAGTCAAGTGAGGCACAAAGGTTCAATGAACAAAATGCTAGTCACAAGGCTGATCTTGCTTACTGTATTTGTCAATAGTGTGGATGATCCTCATGTCGGACTGAAACGTAAAACTATATATAGTTAATGACACAACATGAATTATACTAAAATATATTATAATTGCAGCTATGTTTTGGCTAATGGCGTTGTACTGGGCTTGAACATTTAATGTCCATAAAATGCTCCAAATACACACTGAATTATACTTAATGACTTTATTCTTATACAGTGTGTTCTTGTCTCAATTGATCGGTAGTCTTTTTGGCGGCGGGAAGAGGTAAGAGTATATAAAAAAGCTACAAGATCCACGAAATGCATTATTTGTCTAATGTCATGCATGTTGCGTAACAATAGACACGCTGCGTAATTAAAACAATCCTTATTTATCACATGGTACCTTGTTTCATGTTTGTTTTAACCATCAAGTATTTTTATATAACATATATGTAATATAACAATATTACTCCGAGAACTGACATTGATCTGTCAGTTTGTGTTATTTGGCTCATCATCAAAGCAGGTGAATCGCGTAGGTTTTTTAAAAAAAAATACCGGTAAAATGTACGTTATGAAAAGATTATGTCATTCTCCATCATAATATACACAAGTTTACTCATTTCGTACAGGAAATATGTTAATACGATCGCAGAAGACTCGCTTACTAATATATTTTATGAACTCGTTGAGAAATAAAATGTGTATAACATGACGCCTCCTGGTGGATCCTTTATAATACGATGGACCTCGTGTCCATAATTTTCTTATTTTAAGATAGCTGGAAGTATATCACGAAGGAATGTGAATCTTCCAACGATATATTATCAAAAGACATTTTTATGGCTAAGCATATAATTCAAGCCTGGGATTAGTCTAAACTCACCGTGGAGTACATGGCGCATCGTCTGCATTAAATATCAGGCTTTTAAGTTAAGCGGTTCTGACATGTCATTAAATGCACTGTTGATATTACTAAACAGCGTAGCTTATTATACTGTGTTGACAATTAGAGATCATATGTCGACATTTAAGTACTTCGCTTAGAAATGTCCATTATGACGTTTAAATAAAAACAAGCTTGATAATAAATTGGGTATTCAATACTCAGTTCGAAATAATGTGCGAACTGCATGTTTTTGCCATTCCAACGTTAACATTTTTTTATTACTGTCCATTACGTTGTGATCTTATCTTTCAAACATTAGTGTTATCAAAAACCTATAAAGACTTTGACATAATATGTTCTCTCCCTCGTCTCTAATCATTCTTACACTATATTAATGTCATTATTACCCTAATCATACGATTTCTGATGGTAGATAAAGTAAACCTAGAGTTGTAGTGCAATACAATCTCATGATAACTGACATATTAGGAAGAGGGTCTGCCTGAAATATGCTGTGATATATTATGACTATTGTTAAATCATAGCAGATCAGAAAGGAAAGTGAGACTGCCTGAGATGGGTTGTACTTCATATGTCTTTTGTTGAAACACAGCAGATCTAAAAGGGACGTATGTCTGCCTGATGTAGGCTGTGTGTCATTATGACTAAAGTTGAAACAGAACATGTCAGAAAGGGAAATCAATCTGACGGATGTATACTGTGCTTCATTAGGACTATTGTTGAAATATAACAAAACAGAATGTCTGAATGTGCTTTTATGGCTATAGTTCAACAGAACAGAAAGGGGGTTAACGTCTACCTGATGTGTGCTGTGCATCATTATGACTACAGTTGAAACATCACAGAATATAAAAGGAAGTAAGTCTGCCTGGACGTGCTGTACTTCATCACGAATAAAGTTGAAGTATACCAGAACAATAGTCTAAAATAATAGACGTATAATACGGGATTCTTCCAATCCCTAAAGTCTAAACGGGTTCAAAAACAGGGGGGGCACAGGATTTACCTTTCCAATAAAACGACTGACACAGGCAACAATTATGTCAATCGTATCAACTCGACCATCTCCGTCAGGTTTCGAGATAGACCTTCGAAAATACAATCGTAACAACTCGGCCAAGGTCGAAGTGTTCCGATTGTTGTAAAACTGTGAACCGCAGCCTTGCAGGAGCCCTTCATGTATACATTTGTATATCGTTATGTTTTGACAGTATGAAATGAAGAAAAACACATCAAACTCATAATAATTTGTTGGATATTTATTTTTTGTGTACGGAACTAATATGAAATAGCATTATCTGGTAATATTTCTTGTTTTTATGATATTTTATTGAAGCAATATGTCTTAACGCGGAACCCCGATCGGAATAACTACCCACTTTTGGTACAAAACAATTTGTACGTGAAGGATTTGCCATATCAAAAATCGTAAAAAAGACCCACCAACGTACAAGTATTTGGACTGACCAGAACAAGTGAAACTGCATCAATGTTTTAGGAGTACCAAACAGTGATTTGTAATAAATCACCTTTTTATTTAATGGGTGTATAAACTGGGTACATTAAAACGGTAACAGTGTGTAACGGTGATACAATATTATAACATAAGTATTGCAATCATCAATCATGTGTATATTTATATAAGGATATATAAACATAAAATAAACAAATTGCTTATCGATTATTTAGTAAATATTATTCAAATTTTGGATTGTTTAAGGAATAATGACTGTTTTTTAGCTTCTTAATTATGTGAGAATTTCCTTCAGTATTTTGGTAGACCATTAAAAAGTCAAAGTTAACATTTGGCCTAATTATAATTTTACACCCTTTTCTGCAGTGTACAAACAATAGAGGAAATCCGCTTATTGATAGCTTGGGTAATAATCTATTCTCAATTAAAATGCAATAATTAGGCCTGTGAAAAACTTTTGCAAACTGTCTTTTGAGGTGACAAGCTCGTTCTCAGATATTAACAAAGAGCATTCTGATTAATTAAACAGTCTGTTTAAAGATTTAACTTTAAGTTTTGGTACATAAACTAGAGCAAGACCACAGACTAGTATAAGCATATACATGTATGCTTGAATAAAGTGATCTTTGGATTTACAGTTCTTGCTCGTATTAAACAGGTGTGTTGAATTAGATTTCAATTTCGACTTTTATTTGAATTTAAGGGTATTTGTATTCAATAAGTAATGATTGCTCTCGTATTTTGCATTTAAATTCCACAGTATTAAATGTTACAAACATATTGTTATTAAGTAAGATATTTGGTAATTAAAATATTTTCTATGAAATTGTTTGGCTGATTGTTGTTTAGTCACTATGTGTTTGTTATTACAGTTTTATTAGATATATTACATTATGTGTAAACATTACTTTTTTGATAGGAAATATACTTTTGGTTCATTTTCGAATATGGTTCATAAATAACAAGTATTCGAAATGTATTATATTCAGACTATTTTTCACTCTTTCACCGGTATGCATGAAATAAATAAAAACATATAATATTCATGTATTTTAGAACATACATAAATCCCACATGCAAAAACACGAATGTTGAAATATTCCATTTATTGATTATGATATGTTGAATCCTGTGATGCATCAGATCTAAAAGAATGACATTGATTGGCATTTTTGAGCGTTAACTCACGTCTTCCTTCAAACTTACCTTCTAGCCATATTAGTTATAGAATAGCATTTATGTGCGAAGGATTGAATAAAGAATTTTAAGTACAGAGTGGGCAAAATATCTGGAACGAATGTTTATGATCGCGTTTCTGGTAAATGCAAAAAAAAAATGAAACCGCACATCTTTATTTCATTCCAGACATTCTATTGTTTAGAATAATTCCACGGTTATTATTCTATCATTTATCTAATTAAAATTTGTTTTGTACGTACAAACTTTAATGTCAGTGAATGGTTTATCACAGGAATGATAATTATTATCGGCCTAAATCCTACTTAAACGCCAACTTGCCAGTTATTTATCCTTGCAAATATACAACTGTGTGAAATTCAATGACAAATTGCTTTATGAAAGCAAAATGTTATTTTCCCAGATGTGACATTTTTCTAAGAAATTAATGTAATAACAGTGTTGTAAAAGCTTCTTAATTATAAATATATTAAATTATGTTAAGCGTCAAGTTCCAGTATTTGGTAGAAAAAATACAGTAGGAAAACAACACAATAATGTATTACAGCCAAGGTAAGCCGTACTAAAACGCAACGGGTTTGTGTCTAGTAATGACATCATTATGGAAATAATCCTAACACAACTAGTTTCTCGTGCAATTAGTGCAAAGTTGAATCTTTTTTTCCAATTACTATGCAATATGCTGGTATAGATAGTTATGTCTTTCGAGAAGCAGTTAATCAAGGCAGTATGAAAACAGCAGTCTCATTCGGATTAACTGTTAAATGGCGGTAACTAAAATGCCCATAGACGGTAACTAAAACTGTTTATTGACGGGACTAGATTGTTCATTTACGGTACCTAAAACTGTTTATTGACGGTAACTAAAAAGGTTTAATGACGGTAACTAAATTTGTCCATAGACGGTAGCTAAACTTGACCACTGACGGTAACTACAACTATCTGCTAAAGGTGATTTCAACTGTCCACTGGCGGTAACTTAAACAGGCCACTGGCGGGAACTACAACTGTCCATAAACGGCTACTTATACTGTCCATTAACTGTTACCACAACTGTTTATTGACGGTAACTACTACAGTTCATTGACGGTAACTTAACCAAGAACAGGGAAAGGCAATTTTTTATAACGATAAAATACAATTATTGATTATGAAATAAAGCACAATAGACGTACGGATGTTGCGTAGATGTTTTTAATTGTTAAGTCAATATATTCTAAGAGAAAACAACTATAAATCACGTCATGTCGATATGAATATCCGGTAGATTTAATCCTGAGTATTTAATATGGTTGGAACTTTTTATAGTATATACGCAACAAAAACTTTATGAACGTCAACCGTTGACGCCTTTGTGTGATATTTAAAAGTACTAGTTATTTGAGACCCACTATCGTCTATTGTCAGATATATTAGCGTGTCGTCTGGGGTGGTTGACAGACTTCTCACATTGCTTAACGTAACCACTTACTCCAGAATAATCTCGGAGACCGTGCTTTATAGGGATATAAAAAGTTGCTTTCGGCTCCGCCTCAATAATTGTTTCAGAGGATAACAATACCAGACTTGATTGATAATGGTGATTTTTTTCCGTTTTTCAAGACTCGTCCTTGTGAATACATTAAAAATATGTAAAAGGGTCTGTATTGTGTTGTTCCTCTAATTAAGTTTAACCGCTGTTTCAAAATTTTAAGTTTATTTCAAAATAATTGTATCATGATAAAGAGTTTCATTTGTTAATACCAGGGTATAGTTTAAACGTTCTCAAGAAAATAAAAGAACCCGAATATCTGAACGAGGCTTTCTAAGGGTGGATACTACTTTTGGACCTATGGTAATCGAGTGAAAATCGAATATCAGTGTCACATCACGCTGACAAGCAAATGCCGTCACGAAACATGAGGTTTGCATGATTGAGTGTATTATGTTATACTTGATAACGCAGTCGGGTCGCTTTGGATTACTTATTCCTTGTGACATTGCGTCGTTGATTCGCATTTCAACAAACCCTCGAATTTTGGGCTCATACATAATAACACAAATTGAACTTTCTCAGTCAATTTGATCCTAAAACAATAAAGTCAGCTACGAAGCTTTCTATTGACCGGAACAAGAACTTGAATAATTCAATTTAATGTTCACTGATCCAATCCATATACTATATAATATTTATTACTGTTAGCGTTTTTAATAGTTTTTATGATTCTAGTATAGCCAATTGATTTCATACCTGTCCAATTAGTTGCATGAAACATGCAATATGGACACCCGAACAGCAACTCGATGTGATACAATCCCATAGCTCGACCATAGCTCGACCGACTTTTTATATCCTCACATACAGAAAATACAGGAAACAGAAAATGTAATACTGTTTGCAAAATGTATTTGCGGGACGATCGGTTCGTGCTCCGATAATAGAGAAACAAATGACCACGAATAGTTCTATGAACTACCTTCTGGGAAGTAAGCAGACTTTTCCTTACCGGTCAATAACTTTAAGCAAACAAGGGATAAAGATATGAAAACTGGATCAGCCGGCGGCCACTTTATGTAAATCTTTTTGATTCCTAAGTTAAAAGATATACATATGTTGTCGACTTTGCTAGAAAAAAAAAAGTAAAAGCATTGAACAGCTTGTACATAATATAACCATGCATTAGAAAATAACGTGTTAAGGAGAGCAGATGTTCATTTTTGTCATAATATTTACGACAAATAATATGCAAACACAGAAAAGCATTCTTTTAAAATCTTTGTCAAAGTTAATAGTGCCAATATCGACAAATAAAACCTAAGGATAATGCGTAATGCCCTCGCACAATGTTTTTATAAACCTTTTTTTGTTGCACGTGTTATTTGATAAACACATCTATATATCACAATAACTAGTCTGCTGGAACTTGGCATACGGCTTTCAATGTGGTCTTTCCTGCTTTATTTCCGTCTTATTTGTTAAACAACCTTAAATTGTAACTATAATTATTTATAAATGAGTGCATGTATTTGTTATTTTTTTAAATGTGCATTATTTCATACATACAGTTTATTTATAAAGCAAGTCAAACGTTATCTGTTGAAAAAGGTACTATTCATTGAAGTCGTTTACATTAATTGTGCCCTCTAAATCTTGTGGATAACATCCAAATATTCCCTGAGGAAATATTGCAGTTGAAGCAAATATATAAAATACATTTTTAATATGATTCTGCATGCCTGAAACATTTCCAAAGTAATTGAAACGAACAGATTTAGTCCGCTTAATACGGGGTCATTTTTGTTATTCTAAATAAACCGTGCATTTCCTGATCGCATTTGCAAGGAACAGAAAGCTCAGCCTTCATTAATAAACTCGTTGTTCATTAGGGATGTTAATGCTCGACAGTAATTAACCTCGATCAGTTCAATAAAGTAATATACTTATAAGAGCATTTTCAGATGCGTGGGTTTTTAATAGAGCCTAGATATCGAGAGAGTACAACAATTTTAGCTATGAGGTATTTCATATGAAATATGTTAATGTCGAATAAATTAATACTTTAACAGTTACATGTATTATGAAACAGTTAATGACTGAGGTTTGATTGACTTAGCTATATACATCTGAAAATGTTGCTTAAAAAACAACAATGGTCTACAAATGTTATGATTATTCTGATTAAGACTCAGATAGACAATATTTAATGGCATCAATAACAGTAGGTTAAAGGCCTAGTTTCATCCTTCTATAAATGACACCCCCTCCCCCAAATCATGTATGGTACACAACATCTGTGTATTGCTCTTAATCTAATTGTCTTATCATATCTTCGATCTGAGTATCCTGCTGTGCAGTTTTTGAGGTGTTAATATTGAAATTGACCCTAAATGGCACTGAGCCAATAAACAAATACACAGTAAATTGCCCCCTACTGTGACATCAGTGCAATTAGCAGGAGATGCACAGGAGGGGATTGTCATGCCAAACATTCCTTAAACTAGGCCTTTAAGGATATTTCCTTCTTGATAAAAATGTTCGGCACAGAAACCTCAATATTGAAAAAAGGAATAAATACCAATATAAACCGATAATTATCAATATAATTAATGCTATAATATAACATAATGAAAAGCACTTTTCATTTGCATCCTTATTATAGGGACATAAAAACTATAACGCAGGTATTTTAAGCACTGGCGAAATTTGACAACTTTTAAAACCTTTTCGTCTTGTCTACATCTACACGATATATATGTAGCCCAATTTTTTTCCTTACAATAAAATGTTGCATAAAGTGTTTTTATATTGGCTTTATTTTATAATTTTTACTTAATTAATTGCAATCTAGAATTTTTTTGAAATGTTCTTACTCAATATGCCAAATCTTTAACTTGATTTATACAATACAATACAATACAATACAATGCATTAAATACAATGACCGGTATATCAAATCCGTTTGAAATATTTGGTAACTGAGGTATTTAGGACAACCTTGATTTAACTTTTATGTTTATCTATTTTCAGCAATGCCAATTGGAAGGGAATCTGTACAGCAGAACTTTCGCATAGTAGTCATGGGAACCGTTGGCGTTGGTAAAAGTTCTATTATAAGCAAATTCATGCACGGAAAATTCTGTGAAAGCCATAAAGAAACTATAGAGGAACTTCACAGACACCGGATGCAGTTTGAAAGTGTGAGTGTTGATATCGACATTCTGGACACGTCCGGATCTCATCAGTTCCCTGCGATGAGAAAGCTTGCTATAGCAACAGGGGATGCATTCCTACTCGTCTTTTCTGTTATTGATCCAGAAAGCTTTGAAACTGTTAAAGACCTCCGGGCTGAAATAAGAGAACAGAAACACAACGGACAGTACTCGATAGTTGTTGTCGCAAATAAAACTGATATAGACAAAGCAGATAGTCATTCACATGCGGTGACCGGGTCGGTTGTGTGTATGGACTGGGAGGAAAAGTATGTAGCAACATCTGCAAAAACAGGCACCAATATTGACATTGTCTTTCAATCCCTTGAAAATAAAATTAGAGAAAAAATTAAGCCAGAAGAGAAACGTCCGACATTTATCAGAAGAATTTCATTGCCAGTGATGAGAAAATCTAAATCAGAAAAAGCGGGTCTTTTAAAGCGCATATTTCGAACCCAATCTTCGAAAAAATGACATGAAATGGTTACCATGGATTTGATTTCACCAATACATTGTTTATTAAATGGTAGACATGACGATGGCGTTTCTTAATAAATGTGAAAATAATAAAACACGCCATCGAAATAAGAACAATTTAATGTTAAACACCAAAACTGTTTGTGCGAATGTATGGTTATATATGTTTTATATTATTATGATGGACTTATTTCGTGGCATTACTGTATTGTGGACAAAGCAATTGATGACATATTTGTTTTTTTTGAAAAAAGACGTAATAATACAATTTAGATTAAATTGAGTGTATCTGTACCATAAATGACACCAACCAGTACAGTAGAGTGTTTCGATATGTTTAGAGCTTTTAACTTAGATATGATATTAGAATAAATAACTTTAGTTACATAAACGAGTTAAAGTATCATATTTTTGTGATGTTGCTGTATATATATATATATATATATATATATATATTTGTTTTAATTTATTTTAGCCAATATTACACTTGCGGACTTGTACATTAAAACAGGTATTTCGTAGGATTTTTGCTAATGCATTTGTCCTTGTAGTTTCCATTGTGGTATTGATGTAAGACATAAGTCTGACAGAGACATAAAAACTTATCATTCATTAACAGCAAGTACATTTACTGACACATACCCCTAAACTCCCGGTTTCCCATAATTAATAATTAAATCATTAACGAGCCAAGCCGTCGAACATTAAAAAAACTTGTTTAGAGGCACATGGCAAGGAATCACACGACAATGAACTAGAGACACCGCATACACAAATACAAATACCACAGACCGAACACAAACGCATCAAAATAGCTATTCCGTTAATTGGTGGTAGAACTGCTTTGAAACAGTCCTCTGGAACACGAGCGACTCCCTTTTACAGACCGAAAACGGATATCAAATGTTGCTTAAAATAATATAAATCTTTAACATTAACACAAACTTGTCAAATGTGATCAACATGAAAGTTTGATAGAATCCGATATATTGAAACTCAACGTTGATGAATTATGCCAAATAATTATCTTTGCTTATATGCAAGCTGTGGGAAATTCAATGACAAATTGCTTCATAAAAGCAAAATGTTATTTCCCAGATGAAACATATTTTAAAAAAAAATTATTGTAATAACAGTGTTGAAAGGCTTTTTAATTATAAATATCAGTATTTTTGCTAATCGTAAAGTTCCAGTATTTGACAGAACAAAAAAATGCAGAAGGAAAACAACATAATAATGTATTTCAGCCAAGGTAAGCCGTACCAAAACGCAACAGGTCCAGTTTGTGTCAAGTAGTTGCGTCATTACGGTAACAATCCTAACACAACTAGGTCCTCTGCAAAGTAGAATCATTTTCTTTTTCAAATGCTACGCTTTATACTGGTAAAGATTTTGATGTCTTTGGAGTTGCAGCCAATCAACGGCACTAATGGTATGTTAGAATACGTTCAAATGATTCTTACCGAAAAAAAATCAAATTAACAGTATTGCAAGATCGGGTATATTTTCCAGGACGGTATGATTTGTTTAATCACACTCAATTAGAAGCAGAATAAACACTTTTACCCTTTATTCTCTTTATTACAAGCAAAGCTTTGCTATCTCTAAAGGTTATAAAAGGCAGAAAATTACAGAGAAGATTTCTCATTTTCTTAACCGATCTCGTATCTGTTTTCCATTTCTTTATAACAACATAAAAAACCTTTTCTCTGAGAAATTGATCTGCTCTACAAGCCACTTTATCTGTTTTAACGACATTAAATGTCTTTATTTCTTGACATATCTGGCACATTTGTTTCTACGAATAAAGCTGGTCTAACAGTCTTTCATCTGCCATCAACCTGCTGATTAATTAATGCTTTTCACCGATTACACATTTAGTTTTAAACGACATCGTTTATTTGCCTTTGCTCATACAGAGTTCCCTAACTTGATTTTTACGGTTTCTATAAGAGTAAAAACACAGACACTTTTCTTTGTCACAGAGGTCACGATGTAATGGTGCAGTGATTACCCACATCGTTTCAGATCAATATCGTAGAAAACGCGCTTTTATGGCGTAATAAATGTTATAGAGCGGATTTTGTCTGAATTTGTCAGGGTTTATTAAAACAAAATCGACGGCAAAATAAACTAGATAACTGCCTATAGTATAGGGCTAACTCTTTTTATTTGAAGGGGTTTATGCGCTGGTCTTTCAACAGGAAACAGGCGTTTGTTAATACAATATTACGTAGGAAAGACAGGAAGAAAACTGTTTAATGATTAAATAAATTAGCATACTTAAACTGTTGGAAAATTCAATACTTTCAAGGATGACAATTTCCAGATTATTGATACGCGACTAAAAAAAACTAAAATGAGCATGCCTGCTGATATGCTGTATGGTGAAACTGGACGATACTTATTAGAAATTACCATAAAATGTAAAATGATAAAATTCTGGATATCCATTCTTCGAGGTAAACAAACTAAATTATCACATATTTGATATAAGTTTATGCAATAATTCCAGATCTTTTAAATGGACAAATCACATCAAATCAATTTTAGATAACAACTATGTCTGATTAGAATAATCTACAAATATAAACCCTAATTTACATAAACGTGTTAAACAAGTCCTTATCGACCAGTCTAAACAAGATTGGCACTCTGTAATGAATAACTCTTCTAAAGGCAAATACTACTCACTGTTCAATGAAACCCTCGAATTAGAAAAATACTTTCGCCTAATTTAAAGTCTTTATGAGTAAATTCCGTAAGGCGAACTTCAAATTCCCGATAGAAATAGGAAGGTATAATAATGTTGACTACGCAGAAAGATACTGTCATATTTGTAGGTCAGACTCTGGTAATGAATACCACTACTTACTAGTTTGCCCATCCTTTTCAAATGTCAGAAGAAAATACCTACCAACCTATTATTTCAATAGGCCAAACACAATTAAATACAAGGGACTGTTAATCTGCACAAATGTTAAACTATTGACAAGAGTAGCCTTATTTGTGAAACATTTAATACGCAATGTATGTCAACCAGCGTAATTTCTCCAGTTTTTGTTAAATGGAATTAATTATACTGAGTTTCCCAACACCGTTCGTAACTTATTTATACGGAATGCTTGTTCAAGGCACAACCTTTGAAATCTGGCACTATATTGAATATCCCTTTTATCCCTCTTATTTTGTAAAGATATTCAAAATAACTGCCTCCCTCTTTTCCATGATAAGATACATATTTCATACATGTACGACCATAAAAATACACAAACATTTTATTTCCGCCACTCGGGACAAGTCATCTTCTTCGTTTTAGTAAAATTAAGCCTTTATTGACACGAATGACTAATCTTATTTGTCCTCATGCTGTCATGTATGTATGAACTGAGTGTAATAAAGATATTTGATGTTGTTGTTGTTGTTGTTGTTGTTGTTGTTGTTGTTGATACGCGACATACGCTTTAACATTTAAATCGATTTAATCATTCATTGTGGAACCTTTTTGATAATTCATATTTCGTGCTATCATTTGTGACGTTATCGAGCACCGTATATGTCTCTGGAGACTCTCGGTAAGTATTTTTTTTCAACATATGGCACACATCAAATTGACTAGATTATTTATCTGTTATCTGCTCACGATTTCAAAATTATAATGAAAACTCCAGTGGTCGTAAATTCAAAACTAGACACAGGGCAATGGCCAAACCGACAATAAACTAGAGACACAAACGTATGAACACAAAATACACAAATACAAACCCCTCAAACAGACCACACACGCATCAAAATACATGGAGCTTAAACAGGTTTGTATGGCTATTGCCTCACACTTGTCCATCATTTATCAATAGTTACAAAATTAAAATTATCAGCCTTTTTAGAGTGCTAAAAATTTGGAAATCAAAGAAAAATATTTATCAAAATAGAAAACGAGAAGTCAAGTGAGGCACAAAGGTTCAATGAACAAAATGCTAGTCACAAGGCTGATCTTGCTTACTGTATTTGTCAATAGTGTGGATGATCCTCATGTCAGATTGAAACGTAAAACTATATATAGTTAATGACACAACATGAATTATACTAAAATATATTATAATTGCAGCTATGTTTTGGCTAATGGCGTTGTACTGGGCTTGAACATTTAATGTCCATAAAATGCTCCAAATACACACTGAATTATACTTAATGACTTTATTCTTATACAGTGTAATCTTGTCTCAATTGATCGGTAGTCTTTTTGGCGGCGGGAAAAGGTAAGTGTATATAAAAAAGCTACAAGATCCACGAAATGCATTATTTGTCTAATGTCATGCATGTTGCGTAATAATAGACACGCTGCGTAATTAAAACAATCCTTATTTATCACATGGTACCTTGTTTCATGTTTGTTTTAACCATCAAGTATTTTTATATAACATATATGTAATATAACAATATTACTCCGAGAACTGACATTGATCTGTCAGTTTGTGTTATTTGGCTCATCATCAAAGCAGGTGAATCGCGTAGGTTTTAAAAAAAAATACCGGTAAAATGTACGTTATGAAAAGATTATGTCACTCTCCATCATAATATACACAATTTTACTCATTTCGTACAGGAAATATGTTAATACGATCGCAGAATACTCGCTTACTAATAAATTTTATGAACTCGTTGAGAAATAAAATGTGTATAGCATGACGCCTCCTAGTGGATCCTTTATAATACGATGGACCTCGTGTCCATAATTTTCTTATTTTAAGATAGCTGGAAGTATATCACGAAGGAATGTGAGTCTTCCAACGATATATTATCAAAGGACATTTTTATGGCTAAGCATATAATTCAAGCCTGGGATTAGTCTAAACTCACCGTGGAGTACATGGCGCATCGTCTGCATTAAATATCAGGCTTTTAAGTTAAGCGGTTCTGACATGTCATTAAATGCACTGTTGATATTACTAAACAGCGTAGCTTATTATACTGTGTTGACAATTAGAGATCATATGTCGACATTTAAGTACTTCGCTTAGAAATGTCCATTATGACGTTTAAATAAAAACAAGCTTGATAATAAATTGGGTATTCAATACTCAGTTCGAAATAATGTGCGAACTGCATGTTTTTGCCATTCCAACGTTAACATGTTTTGATTACTGTCCATTACGTTGTGATCTTATCTTTCAATCATTAGTGTAATCACAAACCTATAAAGACTTTGACAGAATATGTTCTCTCCCTCGTCTCTAATCATTCTTACACTATGTTAATGTCATTATTACCCTAATCATACGATTTCTGATGGTAGATAAAGTAAACCTAGAGTTGTAGTGCAATACAATCTCATGATAACTGACATATTAGGAAGAGGGTCTGCCTGAAGTATGCTGTGATATATTATGACTATTGTTAAATCATAGCAGATCAGAAAGGAAAGTGAGACTGCCTAAGATGGGTTGTGCTTCAACAGAACACAAAGGGGGTTAAAGTCTGCCTGATGTGTGATGTGCATCATTATGACTTCACTTGAAACAAAACAGAAAATAAAAGGAAGTTAGTCTGCCTTAATGTGCTTTGGGTTATTGTGGCTATAGTTGGACTTCAACAGAACAGAAAGGGGGTTAACGTCTGCCTGATGTGTGCTCTGCATCATTATGACTACAGTTGAAACAAAACAGAAAATAAAAGGAAGTAAGTCTGTCCTGTCTGAATGTGCTTTTATGGCTATAGTTCAACAGAACAGAAAGGGGGTTATCGTCTACCTGATGTGTGCTGTGCATCATTATGACTACAGTTGAAACATCACAGAATTTTAAAGGAAGTAAGTCTGCCTGGACGTGCTGTACTTCATCAGGAATAAAGTTGAAGCATACCAGAACAATAGTCTATAATAATAGACGTGTTATAAGGGATTCTTTCAATCCCTAACGTCTAAACGGGTTCAAAAACAGGGGGGCGGGGTGAAAAAATATGGAAATTGTATTTAGTGAATATTTGATGGTTGAAATAGATAATGAAGGTTTATATTCATATTTCTACATGTAAGTGCAAACATATTTTAAACAAAACAAGCATTAAATGCATTAAACGACAGGATTTACCTTTCCAATAAAACGACTGACACAGGCAACAATTATGCCAATCGTATCAACTCGACCATCTCCGTCAGGTTTCGAGATAGACCTCGTAAATACAATCGTAACAACTCGGCCAAGGTCGAAGTGTTCCGATTGTTGTAAAACTGTGAACCGCAGCCTTGCAGGAGCCCTTCATGTATATATCGTTATGTTTAGACAGTATGAAATGAAGAAAAACACATCAAACTCATAATAATTTGTTGGATATTTATTTTTTGTGTACGGAACTAATATGAAATAGCATTATCTGGTAATATTTCTTGTTTTTATGATATTTTATTGAAGCAATATGTCTTAACGCGGAACCCCGATCGGAATAACTACCCACTTTTGGTACAAAACAATTTGTACGTGAAGGATTTGCCATATCAAAAATCGTAAAAAAGATCCACCAACGTACAATTATTTGGACTGACCAGAACAAGTGAAACTGCATCAATGTTTTAGGAGTACCAAACAGTGATTTGTAATAAATCACCTTTTTATTTAATGGGTGTATAAACTGGGTACATTAAAACGGTAACGGTGATACAATATTATAACATAAGTATTGCAATCATGTGTATGTTTATATAAGGATATATAAACATAAAATAAACAAATTGCTTATTGATTATTTAGTAAATATTATTCAAATTTTGGATTGTTTAAGGAATTATGACTGTTTTTTTAGCTGCTTAATTTTGTGAGAATTTCCTTCAGTATTTTGGTAGACCATTAAAAAGTCAAAGTTTACACTTGGCCTAATTATAATGTTACACCCTTCTCTGCAGTGTACAAACAATAGAGGAAATCCGCTTGTTGATAGCTTGGGTAATAATCTATTCTCAATTAAAATGCAATAATTAGGCCTGTGAAAAACTTTTGCAAACTGTCTTTTGAGGTGACAAGCTCGTTCTCAGACATTAACAAAGAGCATTCTGATTAATCAAACAATCTGTTTAAAGATTTAACTTTAAGTTTTGGTACAGAAACTAGAGCAAGACCACAGACTAGTATACATGTATGCTTGAATAAAGTGATCTTTGGATTTACAGTTCTTGCTCCTATTAAACAGGTATGTTGAATTAGATTTCAATTTCGACTTTTATTTGAATTTAAGGGTATTTGTATTAAACAATAAGTAATGATTGTTCTCGTATTTTGCATTTAAATTCTACAGTATTAAATGTTACAAACATATTGTTATTAAGAAAGATATTTGGTAATTAAACTATTTTCTATGAAATTGTTTGGCTGATTGTTGTTTAGTCACTATGTGTTTGTTATTACAGTTTTGTTGCATTTATTAGATATATTACATTATGTGTAAACATTACTTTCTTGATAGGAAATATACTTTGGGTTCAATTTTGAATATGGTTCATAAGTAAACTGTATAATGACTAAATAAATATATATACTTATACTATTGGAAATTGAAAGGCTTTCAACATTTATTTGAGAACATCAATAAGCCCAATAAACAGAAACACGAATGTTGTAAGATTCAATTAATTGATTATGATATGCTAAATCCTGTGTACAATACTAACGGATGCATTATATCTAAAAGAATAACATTGATAAACATTTTAGCGTTAACTCACTTCCATCTTCGAACTTGCCTTCTAGCCATATTTGTGAGTCTCAATATATTTTTTTCAAAAATCATGTAGAACAGGATTTATATGCGACGGATTGAATTGATAATTTTAAGCTAACAGTGCGCAGAAAATCTTTATGATCGCATTTCTTGTAAATGCATAAAAATAAAACTTCATTTCATTCCATACATTATATTGTTTAGATTAATTCCGGGTTTATTATTGTATCATTTATCTTATTAAAATGTGTACGTACAAACTTTAATGCCAGTGAGTGGTTTATGAGAACAATGATAATTATTATCAGCCAAAATCCTACTTAAACGCCAACTTGAAAATAATTATCTTTGCGTATATGCAAGCTGTGGGAAATTCAATGACAAATTGCTTCATAAAAGCAAAATGTTATTTCCCAGATGAAACATATTTTTAAAAAAATATTGTAATAACAGTGTTGAAAGGCTTTTTAATTATAAATATCAGTATTTTTGCTAATCGTAAAGTTCCAGTATTTGACAGAACAAAAAAATGCAGTAGGAAAACAACATAATAATGTATTTCAGCCAAGGTAAGCCGTACCAAAACGCAACGGGTCCAGTTTGTGTCAAGTAGTTGCGTCATTACGATAACAATCCTAACACAATTAGGTCCTCTGCAAAGTAGAATCATTTTCTTTTTCAAATGCTACGCTTTATACTGGTATAGATTTTGATGTCTTTGGAGTTGCAGCCAATCAACGGCACTAATGGTATGTTAGAATACGTTCAAATGATTCTTACCGAAAAAAATCAAATTAACAGTATTGCAAGATCGGGTATATTTTCCAGGATGGTATGATTTATTTAATCATACTCAATTAAAAGCAGAATAAACACTTTTACCCTTTATTCTCTTTATTACAAGCAAAGCTTTGCTATCTCTTAAGGTTATAAAAGGCAGAAAATTACAGAGAAGATTTCTCATTTTCTTAACCGATCTCGTATCTGTTTTCCATTTCTTTATAACAACATAAAAAACATTTTCTCTGAGAAATTGATCTGCTCTACAAGCCACTTTATCTGTTTTAACGACATTAGATGTCTTTATTTCTTGACATATCTGGCACATTTGTTTCTGCGAATAAAGCTGGTCTTACAGTCTTTCATCTGCCATCAACCTGCTGATTAATTAATGCTTTTCACCGATTACACATTTAGTTTTAAACGAAATCGTTTATTTGCCTTTGCTCATACAGAGTTCCCTAACTTGATTTTTACGGCTTCTATAAGAGTAAAAACACAGACACTTTTCTTTGTCACAGAGGTCACGATGTAATGGTGCAGTGATTACCCACATCGTTTCAGATCAATATCGTAGAAAACGCGCTTTTATGGCGTAATAAATGTTATAGAGCGGATTTTGTCTGAATTTGTCAGGGTTTATTAAAACAAAATCGACAGCAAATAAACTAGATAACTACCTATAGTATAGGGCTAACTCTTTTTATTTGAAGGGGTTTATGCGCTGGTCTTTCAACAGGAAACAGGCGTTTGTTAATACAATATTACGTAGGAAAGACAGGAAGAAAACCGTTTAATGATTAAATAAATTAGCATACTTAAACTGTTGGAAAATTCAATACTTTCAAGGATGGCAATTTCCAGATTATTGATACGCGACTAAAAAAAATAAAATGAGCAAACCTGCTGATATGCTGTATGGTGAAACTGGACGATACTTATTAGAAATTACCATAAAATGTAAAATGATAAAATTCTGGATATCCATTCTTCGAGGTAAACAAACTAAATTATCACATATTTGATATAATTCTATGCAATAATTCCAGATCTTTTAAATGGACAAATCACATCAAATCAATTTTAGATAATAACTATGTCTGATTAGAACAATCTACAAATATAAACCCTAATTTACATAAACGTGTTAAACAAGTTCTTATCGACCAGTTTAAACAAGATTGGCACTCTGTAATGAATAACTCTTCTAAAGGCAAATACTACTCACTGTTCAATGAAACCCTCGAATTAGAAAAATACTTTCGCCTTACTTAAAGTCTTTATGAGTAAATTCCGTAAGGCGAACTTCAAATTCCCGATAGAAATAGGAAGGTATAATAATGTGACTACGCAGAAAGATACTGTCATATTTGTAGGTCAGACTCTGGTAATGAATACCACTACTTACTAGTTTGCCCATCCTTTTCAAATGTCAGAAGAAAATACCTACCAACCTATTATTTCAATAGGCCAAACACAATTAAATACAAGGGACTGTTAATTTGCACAAATGTTAAACTATTGACAAGAGTAGCCTTATTTGTGAAACATTTAATACGCAATGTATGTCAACCAGCGTAATTTCTCCAGTTTTTGTTAAATGGAATTAATTATACTGAGTTTCCCAACACCGTTTGTAACTTATTTATACGGAATGCTTGTTCAAGGCACAACCTTTGAAATCTGGCACTATATAGAATATCCCTTTTATCCCTCTTATTTTGTAAAGATATTCAAAATAACTGCCTCCCTCTTTTCCATGATAAGATACATATTTCATACATGTACGACCATAAAAATACACAACCATTTTATTTCCGCCACTCGGGACAAAGTCATCTTCTTCGTTTTAGTATAATTAAGCCATTATTGACACGAATGACTAATCTTATTTGTCCTCATGCTGCCATGTATGTATGACCTGAGTGTAATAAAGATATTTGATGTTGTTGTTGTTGTTGTTGTTGTTGTTGTTGATACGCGACATTCGCTTTAGCATTTAAATCGATTTAATCATTCATTGTGGAACCTTTTTGATAATTCATATTTCGTGCTATCATTTGTGACGTTATCGAGCACCGTATATGTCTGGATACTCTAGGTAAGTATTTTTTTCAACATATGGCACACATCAAATTGACTAGATTATTTATCTGTTATCTGCTCACGATTTCAAAATTATAATGAAAACTCCTGTGGTCGTAAATTCAAAACTAGACACAGGGCAATGGCCAAACCGACAATAAACTAGAGACACAAACGTATGAACACAAAATACACAAATACAAACCCCTCAAACAGACCACACACGCATCAAAATACATGGAGCTTAAACAGGTTTGTATGGCTATTGCCTCACACTTGTCCATCATTTATCAATAGTTACAAAATTAAAATTATCAGCATTTTTAGAGTGCTAAAAATTTGGAAATCAAAGAAAAATATTTATCAAAATAGAAAACGAGAAGTCAAGTGAGGCACAAAGGTTCAATGAACAAAATGCTAGTCACAAGGCTGATCTTGCTTACTGTATTTGTCAATAGTGTGGATGATCCTCATGTCGGACTGAAACGTAAAACTATATATAGTTAATGACACAACATGAATTATACTAAAATATATTATAATTGCAGCTATGTTTTGGCTAATGGCGTTGTACTGGGCTTGAACATTTAATGTCCATAAAATGCTCCAAATACACACTGAATTATACTTAATGACTTTATTCTTATACAGTGTGTTCTTGTCTCAATTGATCGGTAGTCTTTTTGGCGGCGGGAAGAGGTAAGAGTATATAAAAAAGCTACAAGATCCACGAAATGCATTATTTGTCTAATGTCATGCATGTTGCGTAACAATAGACACGCTGCGTAATTAAAACAATCCTTATTTATCACATGGTACCTTGTTTCATGTTTGTTTTAACCATCAAGTATTTTTATATAACATATATGTAATATAACAATATTACTCCGAGAACTGACATTGATCTGTCAGTTTGTGTTATTTGGCTCATCATCAAAGCAGGTGAATCGCGTAGGTTTTTTAAAAAAAAAATACCGGTAAAATGTACGTTATGAAAAGATTATGTCATTCTCCATCATAATATACACAAGTTTACTCATTTCGTACAGGAAATATGTTAATACGATCGCAGAAGACTCGCTTACTAATATATTTTATGAACTCGTTGAGAAATAAAATGTGTATAACATGACGCCTCCTGGTGGATCCTTTATAATACGATGGACCTCGTGTCCATAATTTTCTTATTTTAAGATAGCTGGAAGTATATCACGAAGGAATGTGAATCTTCCAACGATATATTATCAAAAGACATTTTTATGGCTAAGCATATAATTCAAGCCTGGGATTAGTCTAAACTCACCGTGGAGTACATGGCGCATCGTCTGCATTAAATATCAGGCTTTTAAGTTAAGCGGTTCTGACATGTCATTAAATGCACTGTTGATATTACTAAACAGCGTAGCTTATTATACTGTGTTGACAATTAGAGATCATATGTCGACATTTAAGTACTTCGCTTAGAAATGTCCATTATGACGTTTAAATAAAAACAAGCTTGATAATAAATTGGGTATTCAATACTCAGTTCGAAATAATGTGCGAACTGCATGTTTTTGCCATTCCAACGTTAACATTTTTTTATTACTGTCCATTACGTTGTGATCTTATCTTTCAAACATTAGTGTTATCAAAAACCTATAAAGACTTTGACATAATATGTTCTCTCCCTCGTCTCTAATCATTCTTACACTATATTAATGTCATTATTACCCTAATCATACGATTTCTGATGGTAGATAAAGTAAACCTAGAGTTGTAGTGCAATACAATCTCATGATAACTGACATATTAGGAAGAGGGTCTGCCTGAAATATGCTGTGATATATTATGACTATTGTTAAATCATAGCAGATCAGAAAGGAAAGTGAGACTGCCTGAGATGGGTTGTACTTCATATGTCTTTTGTTGAAACACAGCAGATCTAAAAGGGACGTATGTCTGCCTGATGTAGGCTGTGTGTCATTATGACTAAAGTTGAAACAGAACATGTCAGAAAGGGAAATCAATCTGACGGATGTATACTGTGCTTCATTAGGACTATTGTTGAAATATAACAAAACAGAATGTCTGAATGTGCTTTTATGGCTATAGTTCAACAGAACAGAAAGGGGGTTAACGTCTACCTGATGTGTGCTGTGCATCATTATGACTACAGTTGAAACATCACAGAATATAAAAGGAAGTAAGTCTGCCTGGACGTGCTGTACTTCATCACGAATAAAGTTGAAGTATACCAGAACAATAGTCTAAAATAATAGACGTATAATACGGGATTCTTCCAATCCCTAAAGTCTAAACGGGTTCAAAAACAGGGGGGGCACAGGATTTACCTTTCCAATAAAACGACTGACACAGGCAACAATTATGTCAATCGTATCAACTCGACCATCTCCGTCAGGTTTCGAGATAGACCTTCGAAAATACAATCGTAACAACTCGGCCAAGGTCGAAGTGTTCCGATTGTTGTAAAACTGTGAACCGCAGCCTTGCAGGAGCCCTTCATGTATACATTTGTATATCGTTATGTTTTGACAGTATGAAATGAAGAAAAACACATCAAACTCATAATAATTTGTTGGATATTTATTTTTTGTGTACGGAACTAATATGAAATAGCATTATCTGGTAATATTTCTTGTTTTTATGATATTTTATTGAAGCAATATGTCTTAACGCGGAACCCCGATCGGAATAACTACCCACTTTTGGTACAAAACAATTTGTACGTGAAGGATTTGCCATATCAAAAATCGTAAAAAAGACCCACCAACGTACAAGTATTTGGACTGACCAGAACAAGTGAAACTGCATCAATGTTTTAGGAGTACCAAACAGTGATTTGTAATAAATCACCTTTTTATTTAATGGGTGTATAAACTGGGTACATTAAAACGGTAACAGTGTGTAACGGTGATACAATATTATAACATAAGTATTGCAATCATCAATCATGTGTATATTTATATAAGGATATATAAACATAAAATAAACAAATTGCTTATCGATTATTTAGTAAATATTATTCAAATTTTGGATTGTTTAAGGAATAATGACTGTTTTTTAGCTTCTTAATTATGTGAGAATTTCCTTCAGTATTTTGGTAGACCATTAAAAAGTCAAAGTTAACATTTGGCCTAATTATAATTTTACACCCTTTTCTGCAGTGTACAAACAATAGAGGAAATCCGCTTATTGATAGCTTGGGTAATAATCTATTCTCAATTAAAATGCAATAATTAGGCCTGTGAAAAACTTTTGCAAACTGTCTTTTGAGGTGACAAGCTCGTTCTCAGATATTAACAAAGAGCATTCTGATTAATTAAACAGTCTGTTTAAAGATTTAACTTTAAGTTTTGGTACATAAACTAGAGCAAGACCACAGACTAGTATAAGCATATACATGTATGCTTGAATAAAGTGATCTTTGGATTTACAGTTCTTGCTCGTATTAAACAGGTGTGTTGAATTAGATTTCAATTTCGACTTTTATTTGAATTTAAGGGTATTTGTATTCAATAAGTAATGATTGCTCTCGTATTTTGCATTTAAATTCCACAGTATTAAATGTTACAAACATATTGTTATTAAGTAAGATATTTGGTAATTAAAATATTTTCTATGAAATTGTTTGGCTGATTGTTGTTTAGTCACTATGTGTTTGTTATTACAGTTTTATTAGATATATTACATTATGTGTAAACATTACTTTTTTGATAGGAAATATACTTTTGGTTCATTTTCGAATATGGTTCATAAATAACAAGTATTCGAAATGTATTATATTCAGACTATTTTTCACTCTTTCACCGGTATGCATGAAATAAATAAAAACATATAATATTCATGTATTTTAGAACATACATAAATCCCACATGCAAAAACACGAATGTTGAAATATTCCATTTATTGATTATGATATGTTGAATCCTGTGATGCATCAGATCTAAAAGAATGACATTGATTGGCATTTTTGAGCGTTAACTCACGTCTTCCTTCAAACTTACCTTCTAGCCATATTAGTTATAGAATAGCATTTATGTGCGAAGGATTGAATAAAGAATTTTAAGTACAGAGTGGGCAAAATATCTGGAACGAATGTTTATGATCGCGTTTCTGGTAAATGCAAAAAAAAAATGAAACCGCACATCTTTATTTCATTCCAGACATTCTATTGTTTAGAATAATTCCACGGTTATTATTCTATCATTTATCTAATTAAAATTTGTTTTGTACGTACAAACTTTAATGTCAGTGAATGGTTTATCACAGGAATGATAATTATTATCGGCCTAAATCCTACTTAAACGCCAACTTGCCAGTTATTTATCCTTGCAAATATACAACTGTGTGAAATTCAATGACAAATTGCTTTATGAAAGCAAAATGTTATTTTCCCAGATGTGACATTTTTCTAAGAAATTAATGTAATAACAGTGTTGTAAAAGCTTCTTAATTATAAATATATTAAATTATGTTAAGCGTCAAGTTCCAGTATTTGGTAGAAAAAATACAGTAGGAAAACAACACAATAATGTATTACAGCCAAGGTAAGCCGTACTAAAACGCAACGGGTTTGTGTCTAGTAATGACATCATTATGGAAATAATCCTAACACAACTAGTTTCTCGTGCAATTAGTGCAAAGTTGAATCTTTTTTTCCAATTACTATGCAATATGCTGGTATAGATAGTTATGTCTTTCGAGAAGCAGTTAATCAAGGCAGTATGAAAACAGCAGTCTCATTCGGATTAACTGTTAAATGGCGGTAACTAAAATGCCCATAGACGGTAACTAAAACTGTTTATTGACGGGACTAGATTGTTCATTTACGGTACCTAAAACTGTTTATTGACGGTAACTAAAAAGGTTTAATGACGGTAACTAAATTTGTCCATAGACGGTAGCTAAACTTGACCACTGACGGTAACTACAACTATCTGCTAAAGGTGATTTCAACTGTCCACTGGCGGTAACTTAAACAGGCCACTGGCGGGAACTACAACTGTCCATAAACGGCTACTTATACTGTCCATTAACTGTTACCACAACTGTTTATTGACGGTAACTACTACAGTTCATTGACGGTAACTTAACCAAGAACAGGGAAAGGCAATTTTTTATAACGATAAAATACAATTATTGATTATGAAATAAAGCACAATAGACGTACGGATGTTGCGTAGATGTTTTTAATTGTTAAGTCAATATATTCTAAGAGAAAACAACTATAAATCACGTCATGTCGATATGAATATCCGGTAGATTTAATCCTGAGTATTTAATATGGTTGGAACTTTTTATAGTATATACGCAACAAAAACTTTATGAACGTCAACCGTTGACGCCTTTGTGTGATATTTAAAAGTACTAGTTATTTGAGACCCACTATCGTCTATTGTCAGATATATTAGCGTGTCGTCTGGGGTGGTTGACAGACTTCTCACATTGCTTAACGTAACCACTTACTCCAGAATAATCTCGGAGACCGTGCTTTATAGGGATATAAAAAGTTGCTTTCGGCTCCGCCTCAATAATTGTTTCAGAGGATAACAATACCAGACTTGATTGATAATGGTGATTTTTTTCCGTTTTTCAAGACTCGTCCTTGTGAATACATTAAAAATATGTAAAAGGGTCTGTATTGTGTTGTTCCTCTAATTAAGTTTAACCGCTGTTTCAAAATTTTAAGTTTATTTCAAAATAATTGTATCATGATAAAGAGTTTCATTTGTTAATACCAGGGTATAGTTTAAACGTTCTCAAGAAAATAAAAGAACCCGAATATCTGAACGAGGCTTTCTAAGGGTGGATACTACTTTTGGACCTATGGTAATCGAGTGAAAATCGAATATCAGTGTCACATCACGCTGACAAGCAAATGCCGTCACGAAACATGAGGTTTGCATGATTGAGTGTATTATGTTATACTTGATAACGCAGTCGGGTCGCTTTGGATTACTTATTCCTTGTGACATTGCGTCGTTGATTCGCATTTCAACAAACCCTCGAATTTTGGGCTCATACATAATAACACAAATTGAACTTTCTCAGTCAATTTGATCCTAAAACAATAAAGTCAGCTACGAAGCTTTCTATTGACCGGAACAAGAACTTGAATAATTCAATTTAATGTTCACTGATCCAATCCATATACTATATAATATTTATTACTGTTAGCGTTTTTAATAGTTTTTATGATTCTAGTATAGCCAATTGATTTCATACCTGTCCAATTAGTTGCATGAAACATGCAATATGGACACCCGAACAGCAACTCGATGTGATACAATCCCATAGCTCGACCATAGCTCGACCGACTTTTTATATCCTCACATACAGAAAATACAGGAAACAGAAAATGTAATACTGTTTGCAAAATGTATTTGCGGGACGATCGGTTCGTGCTCCGATAATAGAGAAACAAATGACCACGAATAGTTCTATGAACTACCTTCTGGGAAGTAAGCAGACTTTTCCTTACCGGTCAATAACTTTAAGCAAACAAGGGATAAAGATATGAAAACTGGATCAGCCGGCGGCCACTTTATGTAAATCTTTTTGATTCCTAAGTTAAAAGATATACATATGTTGTCGACTTTGCTAGAAAAAAAAAAGTAAAAGCATTGAACAGCTTGTACATAATATAACCATGCATTAGAAAATAACGTGTTAAGGAGAGCAGATGTTCATTTTTGTCATAATATTTACGACAAATAATATGCAAACACAGAAAAGCATTCTTTTAAAATCTTTGTCAAAGTTAATAGTGCCAATATCGACAAATAAAACCTAAGGATAATGCGTAATGCCCTCGCACAATGTTTTTATAAACCTTTTTTTGTTGCACGTGTTATTTGATAAACACATCTATATATCACAATAACTAGTCTGCTGGAACTTGGCATACGGCTTTCAATGTGGTCTTTCCTGCTTTATTTCCGTCTTATTTGTTAAACAACCTTAAATTGTAACTATAATTATTTATAAATGAGTGCATGTATTTGTTATTTTTTTAAATGTGCATTATTTCATACATACAGTTTATTTATAAAGCAAGTCAAACGTTATCTGTTGAAAAAGGTACTATTCATTGAAGTCGTTTACATTAATTGTGCCCTCTAAATCTTGTGGATAACATCCAAATATTCCCGGAGGAAATATTGCAGTTGAAGCAAATATATAAAATACATTTTTAATATGATTCTGCATGCCTGAAACATTTCCAAAGTAATTGAAACGAACAGATTTAGTCCGCTTAATACGGGGTCATTTTTGTTATTCTAAATAAACCGTGCATTTCCTGATCGCATTTGCAAGGAACAGAAAGCTCAGCCTTCATTAATAAACTCGTTGTTCATTAGGGATGTTAATGCTCGACAGTAATTAACCTCGATCAGTTCAATAAAGTAATATACTTATAAGAGCATTTTCAGATGCGTGGGTTTTTAATAGAGCCTAGATATCGAGAGAGTACAACAATTTTAGCTATGAGGTATTTCATATGAAATATGTTAATGTCGAATAAATTAATACTTTAACAGTTACATGTATTATGAAACAGTTAATGACTGAGGTTTGATTGACTTAGCTATATACATCTGAAAATGTTGCTTAAAAAACAACAATGGTCTACAAATGTTATGATTATTCTGATTAAGACTCAGATAGACAATATTTAATGGCATCAATAACAGTAGGTTAAAGGCCTAGTTTCATCCTTCTATAAATGACACCCCCTCCCCCAAATCATGTATGGTACACAACATCTGTGTATTGCTCTTAATCTAATTGTCTTATCATATCTTCGATCTGAGTATCCTGCTGTGCAGTTTTTGAGGTGTTAATATTGAAATTGACCCTAAATGGCACTGAGCCAATAAACAAATACACAGTAAATTGCCCCCTACTGTGACATCAGTGCAATTAGCAGGAGATGCACAGGAGGGGATTGTCATGCCAAACATTCCTTAAACTAGGCCTTTAAGGATATTTCCTTCTTGATAAAAATGTTCGGCACAGAAACCTCAATATTGAAAAAAGGAATAAATACCAATATAAACCGATAATTATCAATATAATTAATGCTATAATATAACATAATGAAAAGCACTTTTCATTTGCATCCTTATTATAGGGACATAAAAACTATAACGCAGGTATTTTAAGCACTGGCGAAATTTGACAACTTTTAAAACCTTTTCGTCTTGTCTACATCTACACGATATATATGTAGCCCAATTTTTTTCCTTACAATAAAATGTTGCATAAAGTGTTTTTATATTGGCTTTATTTTATAATTTTTACTTAATTAATTGCAATCTAGAATTTTTTTGAAATGTTCTTACTCAATATGCCAAATCTTTAACTTGATTTATACAATACAATACAATACAATACAATGCATTAAATACAATGACCGGTATATCAAATCCGTTTGAAATATTTGGTAACTGAGGTATTTAGGACAACCTTGATTTAACTTTTATGTTTATCTATTTTCAGCAATGCCAATTGGAAGGGAATCTGTACAGCAGAACTTTCGCATAGTAGTCATGGGAACCGTTGGCGTTGGTAAAAGTTCTATTATAAGCAAATTCATGCACGGAAAATTCTGTGAAAGCCATAAAGAAACTATAGAGGAACTTCACAGACACCGGATGCAGTTTGAAAGTGTGAGTGTTGATATCGACATTCTGGACACGTCCGGATCTCATCAGTTCCCTGCGATGAGAAAGCTTGCTATAGCAACAGGGGATGCATTCCTACTCGTCTTTTCTGTTATTGATCCAGAAAGCTTTGAAACTGTTAAAGACCTCCGGGCTGAAATAAGAGAACAGAAACACAACGGACAGTACTCGATAGTTGTTGTCGCAAATAAAACTGATATAGACAAAGCAGATAGTCATTCACATGCGGTGACCGGGTCGGTTGTGTGTATGGACTGGGAGGAAAAGTATGTAGCAACATCTGCAAAAACAGGCACCAATATTGACATTGTCTTTCAATCCCTTGAAAATAAAATTAGAGAAAAAATTAAGCCAGAAGAGAAACGTCCGACATTTATCAGAAGAATTTCATTGCCAGTGATGAGAAAATCTAAATCAGAAAAAGCGGGTCTTTTAAAGCGCATATTTCGAACCCAATCTTCGAAAAAATGACATGAAATGGTTACCATGGATTTGATTTCACCAATACATTGTTTATTAAATGGTAGACATGACGATGGCGTTTCTTAATAAATGTGAAAATAATAAAACACGCCATCGAAATAAGAACAATTTAATGTTAAACACCAAAACTGTTTGTGCGAATGTATGGTTATATATGTTTTATATTATTATGATGGACTTATTTCGTGGCATTACTGTATTGTGGACAAAGCAATTGATGACATATTTGTTTTTTTTGAAAAAAGACGTAATAATACAATTTAGATTAAATTGAGTGTATCTGTACCATAAATGACACCAACCAGTACAGTAGAGTGTTTCGATATGTTTAGAGCTTTTAACTTAGATATGATATTAGAATAAATAACTTTAGTTACATAAACGAGTTAAAGTATCATATTTTTGTGATGTTGCTGTATATATATATATATATATATATATATATTTGTTTTAATTTATTTTAGCCAATATTACACTTGCGGACTTGTACATTAAAACAGGTATTTCGTAGGATTTTTGCTAATGCATTTGTCCTTGTAGTTTCCATTGTGGTATTGATGTAAGACATAAGTCTGACAGAGACATAAAAACTTATCATTCATTAACAGCAAGTACATTTACTGACACATACCCCTAAACTCCCGGTTTCCCATAATTAATAATTAAATCATTAACGAGCCAAGCCGTCGAACATTAAAAAAACTTGTTTAGAGGCACATGGCAAGGAATCACACGACAATGAACTAGAGACACCGCATACACAAATACAAATACCACAGACCGAACACAAACGCATCAAAATAGCTATTCCGTTAATTGGTGGTAGAACTGCTTTGAAACAGTCCTCTGGAACACGAGCGACTCCCTTTTACAGACCGAAAACGGATATCAAATGTTGCTTAAAATAATATAAATCTTTAACATTAACACAAACTTGTCAAATGTGATCAACATGAAAGTTTGATAGAATCCGATATATTGAAACTCAACGTTGATGAATTATGCAAGTTGCCAATTGTATACAAAGTAAGACTGTAGGAAAAATAGTAGATTTACTCTTACAATAACAACTACACTGAAATCTGGTAAAACCCATTCAAGTAAGTACAGTATAGTTAGTACATATGCAAAAAGTATTAATTGTTTAGAGACTTTTTGGTCAGGAAAATGAATGCGTTTGTTTTAAATTTGTTCGGTTGTGATTATTCAATCAGACGAACATCCACGCATACACATAACGTTGTCACACCGTTAAGAAAACCTCCACATTCATAAAGTTGTGACAACGTTAAGGCATTATGTTAAGACAACCTCAGCGGTAATGTTGCTACTACGTTGTCACAGCGTTACGTGTTTGATGGATTGTTGTTGCATTTCATAGTTATAGATGTGGATGGGTGGGGTACAAAAAGAACAGTAACAATATCAGCACACACATAGCGAATAATGTATATCCTTTTTAGATAAATTTACGTAGCGCAAGTTACAGTTATATTTATGCCACAAAGATGATTTAAGTTTATTCCTATTGACGCTATGCACAGTATAAAGTACATTTTAGAACGTCAGATGTGTATTATTTACTTTTTGAGATATTTTATCTAAACTATTATAAAACATAAACTTAATATTATATAATATTCGATTAAGATTAGAAATCGAGAGTATAAACGCATATTATTAGTGTTTATTTCTTTATTCGAAATGGCTTCTATCTAAAAGACAATGAGGACATTGTCACAAAGTAAGGAAAACGTTTTTGTTAGTTTAAAAACGTCTAAAATCTTTAACACAATGTTAGAACAACGTTAACACAACGTTTTCCCATTACTAAAATTTAACTTTAACTTATAATGCTTGCAGATCATTGTAAGATGCTTGCATTAAATTATTATTCCATTTCTTATAATTTGAATAAATAGTGGAAAATAGTTACAAACAAATATCGGCACTAACGTTGTCATTCTTTTATGACTCCGTTGTGACAACTTCATACAATAACCTTAAAATGGCTCAACCTTCACAAGACGTTAATAAGCGTTACATGTTTGCTGGGATGTTACATATTTTGATGCCTTTCAAATTTCAATTTGAGAAAGATATTTGCTTTTGTAAACTCGAAGTGAAAGGTTTCTGGTAGGTGACTTGTTGCTAGGCGTCCGCCTACCAAGCGCCTAACGGTTTGTTCTGGTTATGGACGGCTGCTTATCCAGCTGTTAGTTAAATGGATGGGTACCAATTTCCTTCCTGCCAGGCGTCTGTAATGCAGGATAGGAATCGATATAATTGATGTATATCAATCGAGGCGTCTTATAAGTCAAGTTGAAGGCCATCAGTTGTTAAGGTTGGCAGCATAATAAACAAAGACTTAATACTTCAAAGTTCACAGAGAACAAGTTCTCAGCCGTTTCAAGTGATACGGACATCAAATTTAATATTAAAAAGATTTAGTGGTTTGTATAGCAGATCGAGTTCTCGGAAATTTTGTTTTATGGTGTATAAAAAGACATAACTTAAAATCCTATTTTAAGAGATATGCGTTAACCGGATAAGTAAGATGGATACTTTACTCATAGAAAAAGTGGTGCGTTCTGTTCTACCAGCTGTTTTGATTACTATTGTATTTTCTAAAGATCAGACCAATACATTAAATTATGGTCTTAATCCAGGCTATTTATGAAAATCAACTTCACATGTACTGGTATAATGTACTTATATGACTTGTGTTTAGATTATGAAAACAGGTTATCATTTATTTTTACAATGCCTGGCCTGTATATTTTTGTGCGACATTTTCGGTTATTCTTTATCTAAAGTTCACTTAACACTTTGAGCAGATTTAGGTTATACCGGAATGATCTAAGATTGATTAGTTATTATTAGTAAGATATGTTTCAGTGTTTTCTTCTAGTAACTAAAAAGATACATATATATACCATTTGTTCTATTTAATACAAAAATAGCGTTTTTGCTCTTTATCTGTAATCTAATTGCTTTCTAATTGCGACGGATCATACGAGTGTAACAAGCAGCGTTTCTACACAGAAAGGCATCTCTCATCAGAAAATAAAGCAATTACAAATGCATAAGCATATTTTACAGTATTCTAAAAGTTGTGTAATTTTTATTTACATACAGATGAGACATTATTGCTGTCAAACAACAGCGGAGATTAAAAAGCATTTGTTATGACAAGCCAGCATCGTTGTTATTTCCCATTGGCTGCAACTGATAGAGCAAAAAGACAAACATGGTCCAGATTTGTTGGCTGTACATGGTAAATATAAATATGATCCAAAGTACAAAGCTGTGCTTCCAAATACCAACATTAGCTTTTGTTAAAGTGTTCTAAATATGTATTTTGTATATTACAGCGTTTGAACCAAGGAGGTAGAATTCGACTCGAGTCTAAGTTTGAAAATTTGGATATCCAAGTGAAATAAGAATATTTTAAATTAAAGTGTTAAAACGGGTTTGCATCAAACTTTAACATTGCCAGTACATTTTTGCTTTATTTAATCAATGCCGGATACATATTTGAAATAAAAGTTTGTGTGATGCAAACAAATGTATTTGACAAATTCATGGAGATGAATAAACAGTATTGAATTGAGTGGTATAATCTTTTTGAGTTAAAGTCCTATCATTTAAAGTATCTTATCTTACGGCTATACACATTTAAAGTCGACGTAATTGCAGGTTTTGTTGTTTGCATGTCAATCTAAAATATTTGTGGAATGGTTCAAATATATGATATCGTTCCAAAACTGATAAAACCATCCTTATATATGATGAATGTAAGCTACCACAAAAATGCCAATCTTGCAGAATAGTTGAGCACTCTCATTTGCCAGGAATATTTGAAGTATGCAAACATTTACTATTCCCTTGAAAACGAGCAGACAGCTACTAATTAAACTGAACCTTGATGATTCTTGTGCTTTTGAAAAACAATCCCTCAAGATATTCAGACAAAGATTTAAGAATATCATAAATAATCTACAAAAGCAGAATGGTACACGATGCGCACAAAACATTTATAAATAGCTTCTTGCTTGTATAATTCATGCTTTTTTTAATAAGTATTAAAGACAAATCTTTTTTTATACTTGAGATATAGCATGTTTTTAGTGGAGAACATTTTACAAGTAGCATGGATAATTACATGCAGCCGCACAATTGAATGAACATTTGTGAATTTAAAAAAGCACCATCAAATGACGAAAAGAGAGATAGAAGATACGAGAAGTTCATGACTGATGTAGATAAGAATCGTTTAATCATGTTTCTTGCTCGTTAATTTATCAGCACATCTTGTCTGACACCAGAGGACGAACCTTGTATGGCATCAAAGGAGAACAAATTATCTGTGACCGTGATATGTCTCACGAGAGTTAATGAGGTGCTTGTCAGAACATCTCCTGATGCAAAATACAAGCTGAAGTATTGTATCTTCGCAAGTGATGAACGTCAGTATTCGGAAGTTCAATAGAAATTGGCGAAATTGTTAGTATGTCCTTCAACACAGCTGTGATTTGTCAGTTCAACTCAGAGTTGGTCCGAATAACTTTCCAGAGAAAGAACACGGACATCTATTTGTCAATATATCCAAGTTGGTCAAAGAGTCATCGATGCATCTCTTCTAATAACCTCATTTTCAAAACAAAGTTTGAAAAAGCAACAATAAACGTATATACGTATACTTTGGTGGTTTAGAAACACTATCTATTACAAACTTTTTCTAAGCTTAATGTTCCTGTATGGTGTAATGTGAGGCAAAAAAAAAATCAGTAATTTAACACACATTTATAATAAAGAATGCGTATACCCCAAGACCTAACCCTTAGCCCCAAACAATGCGAATTAGAAGTTACGAATGCAATAAATTTGCTGATACTAAAGTAGTTTTTGTCCTTTAGTTCCGATATATTCCATTTTTAATGGTTATATTTGATAAGTTGAAGAGCATCTTTTAACTTGTAATTGGACACTTAGAACTTCTATCATTTGATAGTTAAATCCTGGTTGACTGTCACTTCGATGACATTCTCAACTATCGCTGTCCTCCTTATGACTGACATAGCAGGCTTTTAATGAGTATCTGTGACGAAGGCGTAATTGAAACGCAAACTTATGTCTGTTCCTAGTTGTGAAAAATGGCCAACCGAATTATTTCATGTTGTTGTATTTTCTTCTTTCATTTGTATTGCCCGTTCGTTCATTTCATTTAGTTATACACATACTGGTCTTCGTATGTACATTAATCAATTTATTCGAAACCAATGCTTTTATTTTGTATATGAGTGTTAAATTCTTAACGTTAAGTTTGAAGGCGTCACAGATGGTGTGTACTGGAAGTTTAATTAAAAGTTGACATGGTATTTGTGTGCTTTTTACTTTATATGTCGACAACTTGATTTATTCTACAATTAGGGTAATATTTTATTTGTTATATGTTTAGGGTCATTTTATTTTATGTAAATGATTGTTGGGACAAGTATAAGTTAAAGAGCTCAAAATTCGGTTTAACCCCCTAATAGTTCCACTGTTATTCGATCAGCTTTTGTTTTATACTCATTGATATCTTAATATGTATGTGGACTTTTATGTTTTTGAATAAAGCCTTTAATTATTTTGATTCAGGCTCTTCTTCATTACAATAGTGAATTGGAAATGACAATGAATGAAAAATAGAATTAAATTCTTTTTTATATAGTTTAAAAAAAAACAAAAACAACGACTTGCAATGGTAAAACACATTTGATGCTCTTTTTTCTGCTAAAGCAGAGTTTGAAGGTAGATTTAATTTATCAGAGAGTTTGTGAACAGGATGGCACCATAAAACAAATATCCGTCAATAATGCTTCATATTTTCCACTCAACAAAATATTGTAGTTGTTGATGATATTTTACCATGTATATATATACCATAAATAAGTGATTGCAATATACTTCATAGTTGCAAAAAATGCAAGTTTCTGTCTTAAGAAAGAAGCAATCACCAAAACGTGACATAATAGTTTTCATTAAAAAGTGTAGTTCATTTGGGTACTTTAAACCATTTGTATCTCGATTCATTTTAATCGTGATACTAGCGTACATACCTGAGCATGTTAAAAAGGTTACATTTATGCATGTTAATAATAGGATCTTAAATTTAAGCCAGGCAATATATTTCGTGTTTTGACCACGGAAACAAATATTGTAATGAGGCGATCCCTTTAACGAGTCAACTTTGTAAATAAAATTGCCTTCGGTTTTACTTTTTTTGGCCTCAATCTATCTGGTGTCCCTTTAATCCAAACTGCTTTTGATTCTCATCTGCTTTAATTGGCCTTTTCTAGGAATTCCAACTTAGATATTGATGAAAAACATATCTGAAACATTATCAGAAGTTTGTAAAACTGAGTTTTAAACAATCTGTTTTGACTTATTAATGAAATGCCCCAATTTTCTACTTAATTTTGTCCTTGATTTATTAACACCTTAATGAGATTGTTAGGAGACACATTGTCCGGAAGTACATGAGATATCTGTCTCAATATCGAGATGCTGAAATGTGAAATCATCTCCGAAGCCTGTTATATGTTATGACGTTAGAACATTTACTCCGGAAATGACATCGTCTCGTGACATGTGCTAGAAAATATTACGTTATTACAGCCACAATCGTCAGGTGCGATAAGGGTTGAATCATGGATTTGATATTGTTGTTCTCGGTGCATTGAATCATTTGGTAAGTGTACAGAAATTAAAGGACCATATATGAATATTTGCATGCGGGTGTTCAAAATACGAAACAAATATAGGCGGTTGACAAATACAAACAGCACATTTTATATTATATGCGGATTTTCGGATCAGGATCTCACAAACAAGAATAATACGCTCATATGTGAAGTTATCTGATTGAGCTTACGCTTTTGAAAATGCCTTAATGTAACCAATGATCTTGAAAAGAACAGTTTCATAAAATATTGCAATATTGTTCTTCATGCTGAACAATGCAAATTTTACCGTGTTTTGATGTTAAGAAATTCGTTTTAACACCAAATTGTGCCAATCGAAAATACAAAATACTCTGTTTCACTCTTCTGATGCGAACATCCAAGTACAAAGTATATTCACTGCATATTAAACACTTTTCATTGGATCACACTTCTATCAATACATTTGGTTGACGCCATGTGTCCATTTCCAAAGGCTTTCATAATTGCCCATTTTACGTTAAAAATCTATTTAAAGTTTGCACTCTTACAGAATTACCGATTTTACAGCTTTTTTTATTTTTTTGTCTAGCAAAGAGCAGATTTTTGCTTTAACATCTGCAAACAAATGATAAAAGATTGCTGGCAAAAGATCAGATCGCAGATTTCCATATTTTCGTTCGAAAATTATTTTTTATGGCTTTAACCGTTACTAACGGTTTAAGAAAATGCATAAAACATCATTTTTTGAACTTAAATAAAAAAAATCTGCAATCTATTTGTTTGTCAGCAGTCTTATATAACTGTTTTCGCAAAAAATAGCTCGTTCCAAGACAAAAAAAATAAAAAAAAGTTGTTAAAACGTTCAATCTGTGAGAATGCAGCTTTAAAGTCAAAACAGAAGAAAGAAAAACACTGAAAATAAATGTGTGCAATAAAATATTTTAACTTCTATTAGTGTGTTAAACCTCTCCGTGCAATTATACGCCTATAATATTACATTTATTATATGTTGAAAATAATTAGAAATAAAAAATATTTGTATCAAACTATCATTGATAACTAAACTATTGAAAGTAAAGTTAGTTATGTACTGAAAGTAAAGACAAGACGGATCATCTTTTCAGTGAATCTAGAACATACTATATCATTTATTTTAAAAGGAAAACAATCTGATAATAAGGACTGTCACAAGTTTTTAAAAATGATATATCAATAAAGCAAATCGACACACTACTAACGTGCGTTTAATGAACACAGGCACTTCGGAAACCAAACATTGAAACCAATGCTAAAGATTCACAAATGTCTAAATCTCAGACTCTCCACAAAACAATCTTTTGCCGTCTAATTACAAATGTTCTTTTTTAATATTACGGTTAAAATTACTAGGTCACTCCTACGTGTGTAGCTTAATAAAATCTTCTTAGCGTTAAGTAGCTAGTACCCCCACCTACCGCATATCAAACATTTTCTATCCAAACATGTGCGTAACAAATAATTTAAATGGTTTGCGAAACGAATAATCTCAAATGTATAGTTTCCGCAAGAAAAAAGGGCATAATTTATATTTAAAAAAAGTTTCTATCTGGAATAAGATTCCATTTTTGCATCTGATATGTTTTAATTGTCATCATGTTCTTATGTCGATTTTACCGTTTACTCGACCCAAAATAGCCAAAAGTAATGAACAACACTAAAACAAAGATGTTGGTTAAAATGAATTGTACGGGAACACTTATCTCGTTCAGTATGATAACAGGTTTACAAAGTAAAACAACACCACTAAAACAAAACAACGAAATGTTCCCGGGATGAATTTAACTTGTGATGTCAGCCAATCAGATTGCAAGACATTACTCAAATTCGTCAGAATAATTAATTATGTTACAATATATTTGGAGATCGGACACCGAGTGCATATTCCTGGACTTTACACTACAGGATTTTAGTAACTGTATGTTACAAGTTAAATAATATTATGTTTTATTATATGTTGAATTAAGCAATTTTTGTTCATCTATAAAAAAGCCCGTTACTTTTATGTCATGGTTATAATGAATAGGTTTGACGATTGTTTTTCTGAATCCGAAGATTCCGTTGAAAAAACGAGCTTGATATTTATAGGAATGTTCCATTAAGTAGATAGATAGTGTTGTCAATAATGCAACGACGTAAGACTCACATAAAGGGATAAAGGAACAACTTTATTACTGTTCAGCAAAACTTTGTCTAGTGTTATGGATATGAAGTAGAACTAAATAAGGGAAAGCAAAAATACACTTTTCACTTATGTCAACTTATAGCAGGCAAAGAACTTCCTCAAAATATTCTAACACATAACGCAATTAACAATCCAAACATGTTGCATTTATTCACAGATGTGATGGACCAAGATGAAAATAATGATACTTCAGCGCTTATCTGAGAATCATTGCATTTGATGTAATGACAATGTGACAAAGGCTAATGTAGAATTTTATCCCATCGGAACTATTATCAACCATGACCTAAATCTGAATCTAAATCAAATATGATCACGATAAAACGGCTGCTTGATATCCGTTTCATGCGACAGTTCCGAGAATTCACAGAAATTTAGAAACAGACATGCCGAAGGTCATAAGCGCTGTAAATATGAATTTCTATGTCAAATAATACATATATAACATATATATAGTCTTAATACAATATGTGTTAATTGTGAAATTAGTAATATTTATGCGAAAAGCTACAGAAACAAGCTCAGTAGCAAAAAGTAAACCCGGTTTAATGGCACTGGATAAACGTCAAAGACATATAACATAAAATCACAAATAAGAAACATGGAAAAACAGCACAAAACTCCACAAGCAGCACAGTGCATACATACTTTATATAAAAAAACTAGGTATGTTTATCAAGGATTGTTAGGTACCGCCTTGGAACGGTCAGTAAAATGTAAATTTACTGGGGGTTTAAATTTTTTATAAACTTTAAACTAATGAACTCTGAAATGAGATCCTACTGTATGCTAAATACTCTTGTCTTTATACTTACCATAGATACATTGTAAAAAACATACAAAATATGCTAGTGTGTGGCGTGAACAATAATCTCATAGTATTTTATTACATAACATTGTTAACAATCCAAACAAATCCCTGATATGATGGAACAGGATGAGCAAAATGACCCTAAAGGGCTTATTTTAGAATCAGTTGATGCAGCTGATACAAAGACAGTGTGGCGAAGGTAGAAATTTTCCCATCAGAACTGTTATCAACTATGACTTAAATGATTAAATCTAAGGAAAAAGGTTTTATGATGATGAAAAAATAGCTGATTTTTATCATTTTTACCAGGTGTCTTGTGTTGCGACCGTCTCATATTTTTGACGGTTCTGAGAAGAAAATAAAAGAAAGAAAGAGAAAAAATGAAAAAGCAGTGCATTTCATAGCCATGTCGAGGGTCTTTAAGATAACAAAAGGCATTTCTAGGTAGAAATAGTACATATATAGTCTTTATATAACAAGTGCACGTCATATAATTAGACTTATAAATAGTGATGGATGCAAAATAGGCAATACCTCTGTGGCGTGAACTATGAAGTATTAAAGAATTTGAATAAAGGGGCCCATTCACCAAATGTCCATTCTACCCTGAATTATTTCAGGAACTACAGCATCATAAAACAAACAGAGCCTAAGATAATTAATTGTAATAAAATATAGCATTTCTCATCCATACAAATAATTCTAACAAATGCGAGGGCCTAACATGTGATAATTATATAGATTGATTGACTGGCGCGATAATGTATGTGCATATATTATACGGTACAGTCTAAACGTAAAATTATATTTGAATCATGGTATTTGTACAATTCAATAAAAAAATATGTTCTTATAGCAAACTGCATTAACATTTCTGATAAAGTGATAATTAGGTTTTCAGAATGTTTTCCAAGGTACTTCATTTCTCATAAACTGACTTGTTATTTTTGCAAGAAAGAAAACGCCGTTATTCAAAGCTCTTAATTTTTCGTTGAATGTTAAACAGAGCAACATAATGTAGACTTATTTTGATGTTATTTTAATAGAGATAATAAATTATACCGAGCATCGATTGAATGAATTTTGCATACATTTGAAACCGGCATGCGGCTATCATGTTATAATAATATTTGTTTTGCAAAACGAAATACATGGTCCGGATTTCTTGGCTGTTTATGATAATATGGTCCAAATTGCAATGGTTTACTTCCAAAAAAAACATAAGCTTTTGTTAAAGTGTTCTAAATTTGTAATTTTTATATTTCTGCGTTTTAATCCAGGAATTAGAATTCGACTCGAGTGGAACTTTGTAACATTTGGATATCCGAGTGAAATAAAAAAACTTCTAAATTAAAGTGTAAAAACAGTTTTATATTGAACTTTTAACATTTACAGCACATACTATACATATTCTGTTTTATTTAATTAATGTCGGAGACATATTTAAAATAAAGGTTTGTGTGATGTATTTGTCAAATGCATGGAGATGAATATGATAGCATTGAACTTATCAATCAGTGGTATTTTTTTTATTTTTTGGTTAAAGTCCCATCATTTTAAAGTAACTTATCTAACGGCTATACACATTAAAAGGCGACTTTATTGCAGGTTTTGTTATTTGCATGTAAAGCTAAAATATTTGTGAAATGGTTCAAATATATGATATCGTTGCAAAACTGCAAAAACATCCTTATTAATATTAAATATATGATGTATGTTAGCTACCATAGAAACGTCTAACTTGCAAAATAGCTGAGCAACATCATTTGCAAGGAATATTTGCAGTATGCAAACATTAACTATTCCCTTGAATGCGAGCAGACGGCTACTAATTGAATTGAACTTGATGATTCGTGTGCATTTGAAAAAAAAAATCCCTCAAGACATTCAGACAAAGATTTACGAATATTATATGTATTCTACAAAAACAGAATGGTACATGATGCACACAAAACAGTTATAAATAGCTTCTTGCATGTATATTTCATACTTAAAGACAAACATTGTTATACTTGAAATATAGAATGTATTTAGTGGAGTACATTTTAAAAGTGGAAGGGAAAATTACCTTCAGCCGCAAAATTGCATGTGAAATTGTGAATTTAAGGAAGCACAAACAAATGACGAAAAGAGAGAATGAAGATACGTAAAGTTCCAAGATTGATGTAGATAAGAATCGTTTTATCATGTTTCTGGTTCGTTAATTTATCAGCACATATTGTGTGACACCAGAGGACGAACCTTGTATGGCATCAAAGGAAGAACAAATTATCTGTGACCGTGATATGTCTCATATGTGATATGTCTCACGAGGGTTAATGAGGTTCTAGTCAGAACATCTCTTGATGTAAAATACAAACTGAAGTATTGTATCTTCGCAAGTGATGAACGTCATTATTCGGAAGTTCAATAGAAATTGGCGATATTGTAAGTATGTCCTTTAACACAGCTGTGATTTGTCAGTTCAACTCAGGTTGTTCCGAATAACTTTCCGGAGACAAAGCACTGACATTTATTTAACAATATTTGCAAGTTGGTCAAAGAGACATTGATGCATCTCGTATAGTAACCTCATTTTCAAAACAAAGTTTGAAAATCAACAATATACGTGCATACGTATACTTTGGTGTTCTAAGAACAGTATCTATTACAAACTTTTTCTGAACTAAATGTTCCTGTATGGTATAATGTGAGGTAAAAGTTATCCGTTTTTAAACACACATTTATACTATAGGATGCGTGTACCCAAAACCAAAACCCTAAGCCCCAAACAATGCTTTTTAGAAGTTACGAATGCAATCAATTGTGCTGATACTAAAGCTTATTTCTTTCCTTTAGTTCCGATATATTTCATTTATATGTATAATGATTATATTTGATAAGTGGAAAAACATCTCTTAACTTGTAACTTAACTTTCTAATCATAAAAGTACTTGGGGTTTACCTACGTTTATTATCATTTGTTTTATTGATTAGTTTCCTCAAGTTAATGCATACTTTGATAAGATTTAACTTTTGCGTTTGATCTTTATTAAGGATTGTTGGGATAAGTGTGAGGGTTGTGCACATAAACTGGTTTAAACCCCCAGTAAATTTACATTTTACTGACCTTTCCAAGGCGGTACCTAACAATCCTTGATAAACATACCTATGTGTTTATATATAGTATGTATGCACTGTGCTGTTTGTGGAGTTTTGTGCTGTTCTTCCATGTTTCTTGTTTGTGATTGTCTGTTCTGTGTCTTTGGCGTTTGCCCAGTGCCATTAAACCGGGTTTATGTTTAGACTTTTTGCTACTGAGCTTGTTTCTGCAGCTTTTTGCATAAATATTGTAATTGGAGACTAAGAACTTCTATCATTTGATAGTTTAATCCTGTTTTTTATTGACATAGCAAGGAAAAATGATAAATGTAATGCACCATAAAACAAATATCCATCGAAAATACTTAATATTTTCCAATCAACAAAATATCGTGGCTGGTGATGATATTGTACCACATATGGATATGTAATGAGCATTTAGAGATTGCAAAACATTTCATAGTTACAAACATGCAAGTTTCTTTCTTACGATAGATGCAATCGCCAAAAGGTGACAAAATATTTTTCAATAGAAAGTGAAGTGTATTTAGATACTCTAAAATATATTTATCTGGATTTATTTTAACTGCTCAGCTCTTGTACAAACCTGAGCATGTTTAAAAGGTTACATGTATGCATGTTAATAATTGGGTCTTAAGTTTGAGCCCCACCTAATGTTTCGTGTTTTGGCCATAGAAACCTGTTGAGGCGATCCCTTCAACGAGTATTTTTAGTTGCTGGTTTCTACTGCATGTCTAGTGAAGAGCGTATATTTCTTTATACACAACCATGTTTTATCTAATATTATTTATGCGTAGCCTTCATCCGCCTGAAAGTCTATGACATTTATGTAAACGAAGTTAATGTTTCCTGTATTCGTGGAAACCAGGTAATGTGAACCTTGAAATGAATTACTTTGCAAATCTAATGATATTAAAAAATAAATGACATTAAACATTTACTTGATTTTTGCGCTACTGAGAGAGAGTAATAATTCCAGGACAAACACGCATTGATATCTAAGATATTTTTTATATCCATTTCTGAGTTTTCACAATTTTATTCTATACTATTTGTATTCAGTTAGCAAATCAAAAGGAATAAGAATGTCTTCTAGATTCCGAAGAAGCACAGAAACTTTTTCGCAATATTTTTTGTTAAATTGGCGTTTCTTTATCTAAAGACTTTTAAAAATGGAACTTGTTTAATTTTAACGAATAACTGTCTCTTTTGTTTTTACAATGCTACTTTTAAATCGGTTAAAAGGAGAAAATAAATGTTGTTGTTTCTTTTAATTTAAGGCATTACTTTGTATAACACATTTCACTGTTTTCATAAAAAACACGTATATATTTTGATCATTTCATTCAAATGTGTTAATAATAATGCCTTACGTCTTAACTATTTTTTTTTTGCTTCAACCAATATTGTGTCCCTTTAATCCAAGCTGCGTTTGATTCTCATCAGCTTTCATTGACCTTTTTTATGAATTCCAACTTAAATATCGATGAAAAACTTTGTATCTGAAACATTATCAGAAGTTTGTAAAACTGACACTTTAATAATCTGTTTTAACGTATTAAGGAAGTGACATTAATTTTCTACTTCGTCCTTGATTTATTAACACCTTGATGAGAGTGTTAGGAGTACATTGTCCGGAAGTACATGCGACATCTGTCTCAATATCGAGATGCTGAAATGTGAAATCATCTCCGAAGCCTGTTAAATGTTAATACGTTAGAACATTTACTCCGGAAATGACATCGTCTCGTGACATGTGCTAGAAAATATTACGTAATTACAGTCACAATCTTCAGGTTTGATAAGAGTTGAATGATTTAATATTGTCGTACTCGGTGCATTAAATCATTTGGTTAGTGCACAGAAAGCAAAGGACCATATATTTCTTATGGTTTCGAATGATATTTTTGCGTACGGGTGTTCAAAATACGAAACAAATCTGGGTGTTTTTTTGACAAATACAAACAGCACATTTTATATTATATATGGCATATCGGATCAGATTCTCACACACAAGAATGATACGCTCATATGTGAAATTATCAGATTGAACTTACGCTCGTATTTGAATCACATTGTTTTTTGAAACCAATGATATTGAAAAGAACATTTTGATGAAATCTTACGATATTGCTCTTCATGCTGAACAATGCATATTTGACCGTGTTTTGATGTTTAGAAATTATTTCATTTGAACAGCAAATTGTGCTAATCGAAAATGCAAAATACTCTACTTCACTCTTCTGATGCGAAAGTACATCCGAGTATGTTCGAATACAAAGTAGATTCATTGCATAGAAAACACGCTCCGTTGGAACACACTTTTACAAATACATTATGCTGGCGCCATGTGTCCATTTGCAAAGGCCTAATTGCCCACAAACTGTAAATGGAAAAAAAACAACAGAAAAATACAATCTGAAAATAAATGTGTGCAATAAAATATTTTAACTTCTATCAGTGTGTTAAACCTTTCCGTGTGATTATAGGTCTATAATATTACATATTTTATATATTTAGAATAATAGGAAATAAAAAATATTTGTATCAAACAATCACTATCTAAACTATTGTAACTGAAGTTAATTCTGCACTGAAAGTAGAGACAAGATGGGTCATCTTTACAGTGAATCTAGAACATACTAGTTCATTCATTTTAAAAGGAAAACAATCTGATAAGAAGGAAAAGTTTTGAAAAACAATATGTCACTTAAATAAATCGCCACACCAATAACGTGCGTTTGATGAACACAAGCACTTTGGAAACCAAAAATTGAAACCAATGCAAAAGCATTCACATTTAAAAAAGCAATCTTTAGCCGTCTAATAACATATATTTTTTTTAATATTGTTGTTAACATATCTAGGTCACTCTACGTGTGTAGCTAAATAAAACACCCTTAGCGTTCAGTAGTTTTAGCAAGAAAAAAACGGCATAATTTATATTTAAAAAAAGCTTCTATCTAGAATTAGTTTCTTTATTTGCATCTGACATCACTTTCTTATGTCGATTTTACAGTATATTCTCCACGCTAAATCTGTTAAATCTGTTGGAAATCTGTTAATGGTCAGCGAGTACATATTTCTGGACTTTACAGGGTTATAGTAACTGTATCTTACAAGTTGAATAATATGATGGTTTATTATATGTTGAATTATTTTTTTTTTGTTTATCTATAAAATAAATCCGTTACTTTTATGTAATAGTCATAATGAATCTGTTTGACGATTGTTGTTCTGAATCCGTTGAAAAAATGAGCTTGATGTTAATAGGAATGTTCCAATGAGTAGTTAGATGTTTTCAATAATGCAACGACGTAAGACTCACATAAAGGGATAAAGGAACTTTATTAATGTTCAGCAAAATTTGTCTAGTGTTCTGGATATCAAGTATTCCCTAAGAAATAAATAAGTGAAAGCAAAAATATACTTTTCACTTATGTCTTACTTATAGCTGTCAAATAACTTTCTCAAAATATTCTAACCCAATACGCAATAAACAATACAAACATGTTGCATTTATTCACTGATATGATGTAACAAGATGAGAAAAATGATACCTTAGCGCTTATCTGGGAATTATTGCACTTGATATAATGACAATGTGACAATGGCTAATGTAGAATTTTATCCCATCGGAACTATTAACAGCCATGACCTAAATCTGAGGTAAAAGAATTTCTGATTGTGTGATGATGATAAAACGGCTGCTTGATATCCGTTTCATGCGACAGTTCCAAGAATTCACAGAGATTGAGAAACAGATACGCCGAAGGTCATATCCATAGTAAAAATGCATTTCTATGTAATAACACTACATATATATGAAAAACTACTGAAACAAGCTCAGAAGGCAAAAGTTTAAAAATGAACAGAGTACAAAGTAAACGCCAGAAATAGATCACACAAAAAATCAAAAACAAGAAACATTGAACAGCAGCAGCACATTACTTCACAACACAGTGCATAGATATAAAATAAGGGCTCTTTGCGAAATTAGTAATGTTATAAACTGTAAACTAAAGAACAGTAACTAATCAAAGCACGAATGCGCTGAAAGACTATCTGCGGGCAAATATGTGAGAGTTGGAATTTTTATTTGAACAATGGGAATGGGTGAAGGGCACATAGATAAAAGTGAAAACAGTGCTGAGGGTCAAGAGCGCTTGTGTCCAGATTGGGCGAGGAAACAAACATATCTATATCTATTTAATGGCGTCTTGTGTCATTTTGTTTATGTTTTTGTTTATGAATCGTCGTTATCCCCCATCCCCATGTATTTAATGTTACAATGCATGCCCCTTTCAATCGTTTCTAAAGGGTTTTCGTTGCTTTGATTAAATATCATACGATAGGAAAGTATTATATATCATATATACCATTTCCTTGTATGAACATACACGTTTTGTTTAAGGAAAATTATTTGTTTAAAGCAAACTTCAGCAATAATTCCATTCAAAATGCACAGCTTATCACTTCAGTCGACGTATTCCCCATCCCCATGAATTTAAGGTTATAATGCATGCCCCTTTCAATCGCTACTAAAGGTTTTTCGGTGCTTTGATTAGATATCATACGTTAGGCAAGTTTTATGAACATACACGTTTTAATTGTTTAAGGAAAATGATTTTATTCTACGAACAACTTTAGCAATAATTCCTTTCAAAATGCATAGCTTTTCAGATGGTATTTTTCCCGCGGTGAGGAGAAACATGTGGTCAGTTAATGTATGTAGAAACTATGTTCAGAATATGGGTCAGTTAATGTAATTGAAACTATTTTTAGATTGTCGGAAATTGTCTGTTCTAAGAATGAGAATATGATTGTGCTTTATCAAGTTTTATTGATAAATAAATGTTATTTATGTTTTATGTAAGTATCTGTGTAGAAATAGTACTAGTGTTGTTATGAATGCTTTTGGATGTTTTTCAGGTTAAATCCGAACTACTTTGCTTCACCAAACGTATGCATAACTCACTGCCGTATCAGGGCATGTTTGCTAATATAAATTAAAAGCCTAATATCTAAACATATGCCAAGAATACACCGGAACGAAGCTTTTATGCAAAAAAAATGAAAACATCTTATTAGAAATATAAACGCCTAAAAATCATAGAATGAATAGTATTTTGTTATTGTATAGCGGGCAATTCATAGTATTTCAAGCATTAGCAACGCGAAACCTGAGATACAACTATTTTGACACTCAGACAATCAATTTTGTTTCTTATCTCATAAATGTAATACAAAAAATGCACCATTACAAATAAGCGTGCTTCAGGGTCACGTCAGGTTAAAATAACAAACCCTGCAGGCGATGGGACACTTGCGGTCGGTAATAATTTCTGGAACATCTTGGGCTAAACTCAGAGTGAATAAAATTATGTTACCTTCCTACCAGAGCCTCCATTATTTTGACCCACATTAATCTGATAAATATAGCGATCTTAAAATAGTTGTATTCTGCTAAAAATAAAACGCCGGGATACAGAAATACAGCGCGGAAATAGCCGAACAAGCAAGAACTCATTCTCGGACTGCAATACAACTTATCTAGTTTTATGGTTTCAACGTCATTCTGCTAAACATAGAGCGCATTGAGACAAAAAACTGGGTTAAAACGACATGAATAGAAGTAGTTCTTTGGAGTTTGCGGTCTTAAGACTACCTGCGCGCATGCGCAGATAGTCTAAAAAAGGATATCCTACTGTATGCGCAATACTCTTATCTTTATACTTACTTTAGATACATTGAAAAAACATGGTTGGTGATTGGACCCTGTAATCGATCGTGTGTGGCGTAAACAATAACCTTAATCAAAAGGGGACATAATACAAATGCCCAAATTAGCCTGATTTGGGTCCTGAACAAGAGCCATATAATGCAAAGCAGAATTGAAAGATTATTTATTTGGATTCAAACACAGCATTTCCCATCCATACAAATATTTCTAACACAAGCAATCGGTATACAAAGAAGCATGCTTTTTTAGTTTAAATATATTTATTTTACAACGATTGTGAAACAAGTTATTGCAATATTATATTAACACTCTCGTTGGCATGATCTTACGCGAGAGTGTGGTTTTGTGATGTGGGGGAACCGGAGAACCCGGAGAAAACCCACTTGTCTTGCTTGGTGACCACAACCCAAACTCACATGCGCCCGTGCCGGGAATCGAACCCGGGTCGCAGGGGTGAAAATCGAGTGCGCTAAACACTGCGCTTACCGGACAACCCATAAGCATGCTTTATTTACTCACGGGCATGTCAATTAATGTAATTACAATTGTAAGTTATGTGTAAAATAGTATTAGTTTATGTTGTTATTAATATATCAAATATTTAAACGTGGCAAAGCAGGCATAAATACGCGAACAGAGATAAACATACCGTTACGTTCATTTCCTGTAAACAATTGCTAATGGACGATGTCAACGCGATGCTGGTCCGAGCCAGAGAGTTGACAACCGTCAGTAACGAAATTGTGTTGCCTTCAATCAGGCGGACAAAGCGACATTGAATGTGAAATTCAGTCGAACGTAGAATGTCGGATAAATTCCCGAAGTCGTTTAGGCTGAGGCGATGGAGATGTTATATTCGTCACCCTTATGTACGAATCTTTACTCTTTAACGGGGATCTTCATCCCCAAACCTTTAGACCATTTGTCATGTTTGTCCGAATCTACCATATTGCTTAAACAAATTTTTAAATGGAAAAAAACGGGAAATAAACAATTCATTTTGTTATAAAACACGAGGGCATTACTTTTGATAGTGGTATACAATAAACTGACTGGCTCGATTATGTACAAAAGGCTATAACCGTGATATTTAAAGGTTACATCCCACTAGAATAATGTTATTCAAATAAGTGTATGTTCACATGAAACTCCATTAACGAACTAAATAAAATATTTAGAGTAGTGATAATAAAGTTCTCAGAAATACTTTGAGGATACTTCATTTCTCAGAAACTCATGTTTTTATCAAGAAACCTAACGCCGTGTTATTCAAAGGCTTTGAATTTTCCTTATTTAACTAACAAACAGAGACCCATAATACTTAAGATGATGTTATATTAATTGATGTAATAAATATTACAGACCACTGATAAAATGGTGTGTTTTTTTCAAAATACTTGAGTACGACCTGTAGCTTTTATGTTATAATGATACTTGTTTGCTAAACGATACACATGTTCCCAATTGATTCATATGATTACAAAGGTGTGCTTCCAAAATACCAATATAAGCCTTTGCTTTAGTGGTATATACAGCAAGTTTGTATACGCCATGCTCTTGACTGTACAGCTTCGTTTTAGCACTTTTTATTTTAAATCAAATTATTCTTTCTGACATATATTTTGTAATTCAGACATTTGGTATAAAATAAAAAGAGGTTTGTTTAGTTTTATTTGAAATAAAATAGGCCCCAAAGACTGTGAATCAAAATCTTCTAAAATCAACGGTAAAAAAAGATTCGATATTAAACCGTCAATACTTACAGAATGTTACTACCATTTTGGTTTCAATATACCCATAACAGTGACGTATTTTCAGTTAAAAGTCCGTAAAAGTTGTTTGTGTGTTATAAACAAATTTGTTTATCAAATAAATCATTAAGATGGATAAGAGTGCATTGAATTTCATCTCGTTACTTCTCCTTTCACTGGCACCTTCCTTCATTGGCTTAAGAGGTATTATTTAAAGAAACATAATTATCTTATAGTTAAACAAATTTTAAAAGAAACTATATTTCATCTCTTGTATTTGCACCTAAAGTAATAGCATTTGTCAAATGTTTTAAATGTATCATTATCATTGCAAAGATGCCATTTCCTTTGCTTAAAATGTATAAATATCCGTCTATATGATGTATGTCAGCTACGATCAGGATGTCAAACTTGCAAATAGCGGAGCTCTATAATATCTCCGAAATATTTGAAATACGCATATCGTCATGGTTTCCTTGCAGAGTGCAGCTAGCTTCTTATGCATTCAAAAATAACCTAAATATATTCAGACAAAGATTGGATGTACTGAACGATGTATCATTGGCAATCTTGAGATACAGAGAAAATTACCTGAAGCGAATGAATGTAGAATAATTTGAGATTAGAATCATTCAATCATGGGTTTGGTTCGTTTATTTATCAGCAAACATTATCTGACAATAGAGAACGAACATAAGGAGAAACAAATTATTTGTGACCGTAATATGTCACACGAGGGTTAATAAGGCTTTTGACAGGACTCCTTCAACATTGCTGAAATTTGTCAGCCCAACTCTAAGTAGGTCTGAAGAACCATCCAGAGACAGAGCATGGATATATTTTAACGACATTTACAAGCTGGTCGAGGAGATGGTTTTGATTCATCTCTTCTAACCTCATTTTCTAAACAAAGTATGAGATGCAACCAAATAGTATTGTTGTTATAAACAATTAATATTGACATATTTCCTGAAGTAAATATGCCTGTGTTGTTATTATTATGTGATGCGAAAGTAATAAGTTACTGCGTTTTACACAAACATTTATAATATAGGATTGCGTATAACCTAGATTAGACGTCATCCTCAGACAATGCGAAGTTTTACAACAAGAAGTTTAATACAATTATTGTTGATGTTTATGCTTACTTTCAATTGTAATTAAGTTGATTATATTTATAAGGAACACTCTTGAAAAGTGGAAAAAACGTTTATCAACTGAGTAATTGGACAGACTTCTACCATTTGATGTCTCAAACTTGGGTGACTGTCACTTCGATGACATTCCCAACTAATGCTGTCATCCTTATTATTGAGCCAGCAGGATTTTAATGAGTTTCAGGGAAGGAGGCGTAATTCTATCAAATTGTTAGTATGTTCGCATTTGTGAAAAGTGGTTTAACGAATTAGTTTGTGTTGTTTTCTGCTTTAATTTGTATTGCCCTTTTGTTCATTTCATGTAAATATTCTCATAATAACCTTATTTTCTACATAAGTTTATCATTTTGATTCACGCCTACGATTCTGTTTACTACATACATTTTGAGTCCACATTGCTTAACGTTAAGTTTGTAGGACCACAGATGGTGTGTACATTAAGTTAATTTAAAAACTGGTATTTAAAAAATAATTTTGTACTTATTCTTTATGTATCCAAGTAAGTGCTGTATATAGTTTCTGTAAATGATTATTTGGTCAAGTGTTAGATTTTAAACTCGAAAATCGGTTAACGCTCTGAGAGTAAGTAATTTTCACTGTCTTCGCTGAGCGTAATGACTCATATCGATTCTTCGTTAATAGTACAGTATTATGGAAAAGACAATGGATTAAGATTACAAAAACTAGTCTTTTTTTTCCTTTGTGTAGAAGATTATACTTCAAATGTAGATATAATTAATCAGAGATTAAATGAAAGTGCTTTGGACCCAAAGCAAATATTCACTTTTTCCAATCAGCAAATTATTGTGGCGTTTGATGATATCTTTTAAAATATGGATATACTTCATTGCTACAACAATGCAAGATTTTTTTCTTGAAATAAAAGACAAAACATTCTTGTTTGGATAGTGTAGAGCATTATAACACTTTATTATTACTATTCCTATGTTGATAAACATTTCGAGCTCTCTTGTGCACATAACCATGCTTAAAAGGTTCCATTAATGCAAGCTAAAGATTTAACCTAAGGTTTTAGTTACATTTTGTTTTCTGTTTTGGCCCCGTAAACCAACTGTTATTCAGGTGATACCTTAAACAACCGTTCGTGGCTGCTTAGTTCCACTGCATATTTAGGGAATGTCGTATGTTTCATTATACAGAACAAGGTTTTAATTAGTATGAATTTTTCGTAACCAACTAACGTCTGATAGTCTATGTGTATGTTCAATTTCGGTAATCAGCCTAGGCACAGCCGCTGTACATTCTGTAGATCGTCAAACTAAACACTTACAAAATGATTTGGTGTTTGTTGGTGCATTCGTCCGAATCGATCAACAAAATTAATATGAATGAACAGAAGATTAGAAAAAAACTGTTTATTGTAATTTGCCCACACAAAAATACAAACACAAAGAATATGCTATGAATTACTTTGGACATTAGTTTAACGAGTACGTTTTGGTGGGTAAATAGACTGCCTGAAATATATTCCTTAAAGCTATTTTGGTGCACTCATCACAATCGATCTACGTGAAATAAACGAACAGAGCATTTGAAAAACCTGTATTGTCATTTGCCCACACAAAAATGCAAACACCAAGAAAAAGCTACCTTTTACTTATGACACTAGTTTAACAAGTAAACCTTGGTGGAAAAATAAGCTGACTGAAGTTTTTTTCTCTTTGAAGCTATTTTTGGAGTACGTCAGAATTGATCAACGTAATATTAATGACCAGAAAACTTGAAAAAATCCTCAAATGTCAGTGTTCAACACAAAATACAAACACCAAGACATTTATGAAAACGATGCAAATCTTTTCTGTATTACCTGTATTACTGAAACAAGAAATCAAAACAGTCCTCAGGTAATGTGATCCTGGAAAGAAAATGACTTTGCAAATCTGATAAAGATAAAAACTTTATGTTCTAATTTATTATTCCGGAATTTGCGTTTAAAAGTAATAATGCAAAGACAAACACGCAATTATATATGTGAGCATGTGTTTGCCTATATGAGTGTTCACAATATTCTAGTTAATACAATTTGTTTTCAAATAGAAAAACACAAGTTGGTTTTGAAAACGAGAATTTCTTCTAGTTTTCCAGGTATTACAAAATATTAGTTAGAATCTTTTTTTTATTTGAAAATGTAAATGTATTTTTGAAAAGAATAATGATAAAATATTAACCATCAATTTAATGCTCTTATAAAGCTGTTGGCCTATTTTACCGTTGTTTTTTCTTGGTTTCACATTGGTATTATCACGTCGGTTTAACCGAGCGTTGTATCTCCTCTACATTTGCTGACCTTCTTAAGGAATTACGTTTTAAATATCGATGAGGAATTGCATATCTGAAACAGTATCAGAAGTTTGTATAACTCTTAAATAACCTGTTTTGACATAAGTACGGAAATGACCCCGTTTTTCTTCTTCGTCCTCGATTGATTTACTCCTTTAATTAGATAGTTAGGAGACACATTGTCCGGAAGTACAAGAGCTATCTGTCTTGAAATCTGGATTTCGCATGGAGCCTGTAAAATGATATAACGTTAGGACATTTACACAGGAAATGGCACAGTCTCGTGACATATGATAGAAAACGTTACATAAATACAGCAGCATAGCATCATGTCATGTCGTTACGTGATAGAATAACGCTGGTTTGTGATGGAAAACATGACCAGAGGTAAGAATTTTTAATAAAGTAATCGAGATATTTAAGAAAAATACTGTTTTACAAGGATATGTGCAAGATGAACGCCTGTTATTATTGATGACATGTATGTATTTGGTTTTCGCCACATTTTCGCCGCTTTCCCAATCATTCGAGGAAACAGCGCGACATTGTTTATTGAAAGTGTTATCGGAAAGCTTTAAAAGTTTAATTGTTTTTTTTTGTGTTTTTGTGTGGGTTTTTTTGTGTGTTTTTGTGTGTGTGTTTTTTGTTGTTGTTGTTTTTTTTTGGGGGGGGGTCCAAAAGAAAAAAGACAATAAAATGGTATGACGGTTAATGTCTGTAAGAAATTTCTAATATGTAGTGTAATTTGATAATCTTTGCTGTAACTTTCATGTCGGATTGAAAATGAGGGTGTCGTTTTATATCAATTAATATTATATCGTTACATGATGTGGTGAACCTGACAGCTGTTGCCGGTGTTATTCCACCACTAACCAGTGTTACGTCACCCAGTTAAGTTTTAAGTAGTGATTGGACAGGGTTTTTAAGGATTAAATTATTTGATATTACTGTTCATCGGTGTGTGAAAACATTTGAAAAATTTCAATGCCATTAAAAAGAGTATGCATTTATCTTAGGAAAAGCAGTAGAAAAGACATATTACACGTATTTTCGAGGTGTTAACTACGAGGTGAGTGTTACACGTAAATGCGTTTGTCTCAAATTTGCCTAAATTCAGCACTGTGTAATCATATTGAAACCATTAGATTACCTTTCATAGTCTTTTTTTCTGCGGTCCAATTGAATGATCGACCCTCTGTTTAGGGCAGTATGTTCTAAATCAATATATGCAAATATATTAAAATTTATTTATGTTTTACATGTGTATGCATTGATTATGAATAAGTATGTCACTTAAATTCTCTTCTGAAAGCCATACTTTTGCATTAGTTTCAATAGTCAAAGATGTAAAAACGAATCGTTTCGCTTGCTCAGTGCTCATCATTTGGTACGAACAGCGCAAGTATTTGTCGTTACAAGCTAGTGGGTCTCTTTCTTTTCTAAAAAATGCAAAGTATATACCGCAGACCATCTTGTTCTAATGGTTTCGAATTACACAAAATGTATCCGCTTCTGCGATAAATACATCATTAGAATGAACTTATTGGCAATGTATGGCTTTCTGTAAACAATCATCATAAGAAGAACGTTTTACTGAAATCCTGCAATAATTGCTAATTGAATGCCCTTTTGACAGTGTGTTTAATATTAAGTCATATGTCTTGTCTTATCTTTTTTCTTTCTCTGTTTTGATCTTCATCGGCTTCATTTGATGAGTTTACCGTTTACTCCACCCAATATGGTCAGCAGAAATGATTAACAAAAAAGCCAGAATGTTGGTCAAGTAACTTGCACTGAAATCCACTTTGTAAGAAGGAATATTTATCTTGTTATGAGCTTAGTTACTATGTCAATTTGTTTTGTCACATAAAATCTTTGCAATACCTCACCATTATACTATTATTTACAGTTGGTGTATAGTATGTGGGGTCAGTGAAAAATAAGGTTTTAAAAGTACAACAACATTTAACTACGAAATGTTCGTGGATGATTACAACTGAGACAAAAGTTTGAGGCGGTATATACAGTTATTTACTAGTAATTATACTAGTTTTTTTATATAGTATATATGCACTGTGTTGTTTGTTGAGTTTTGGGCTCTTGTTCCATGTTTCTTGTTTGTGATTTTTTTGCTATGTCTATGGCGTTTACCCTGTGCCATTAAACGGGGTTTATGTTTAAACGTTTCGCTTCTGAGCTTGTTTCTGTTTTTTCTTCTTATAAATAAATCTCTGAAAGAATGGCAGATGAGACATGTACCTGCTTAATGAATGTACGTGAAGTTAGCGGCCTAGCGGCCTAGCGGCCTAGCGGCCTAGTGGCGTGAAGTTAGCGGCCTAGCGGCCTAGCGGCCTAGCGGCGTGAAGTTAGCGGCCTAGCGGCCTAGTGGCGTGAAGTTAGCGGCCTAGCGGCCTAGCGGCGTGAGTTAGCGGCCTAGCGGCCTAATATGGTATCTTATCAATTTCAAATAAACTCTGTTTTTCTTGTTGAAAATCGCTTGAAATTTATATTTCGTGCACAAAAACAGTTAATTTACAAACTCAGCTTTTATAAAAACTTTAGCTTTGTCTCCCGGGCAAACCCTCTTCGATACCAATTTTTACCACTGATACATTTGCCCATTATCAAATAACAGTGATTTGTATAGTAATACGATTCCATCAATCGCGAAGACTATTGGCTTCTATCAGCCGCATGTTATCCGTATTGCTTTGAGGCCCGATAACACTTCATATGCGCCGCTATATATATGGCCATGCCATATTATTGACAGACCTCTGGCATTGCAGGAGTAATGCAGGAGTAACCATTTTATTTGAGAGACTGTAGAACTGGATGACTACGCTTTGTAGAAGCCTACAGTGTTAGTGAATTATATAGTTTGCTTTAGTAATTGCTTCAGAGGCTAACTATGAAATCGTTGATTGATAAAGGTAAAAACAGGTTGTTGTATTTTTTTTTTCATTTTAACGATTGCAAAATGCCGCTGTTTACGCTTAATAGCTAATTAGAGTATAATTATTGATATCGATGTTTTCTTTATTTCCTTTATAAGCGTTATACACAAAATTTAGAAAGGTAACTCTAATGTTCTGTAATAAACAGATAATTAGCAATGACAGATATTATGCATTTTAACCTTACTTTGAGGTTTATGATTTATAAAAAAAACTTACAAAGTTCCATATTTCCATTACCAATATTATACACTATCATACATATAACGATTCGAACATTTCAATTCAGCAGGGAGATACCGTTGATTTGCAAACCGAGATCTAGTCGTGAATTTAAAGGTTGGTCTTATTTTTCCAGTCTTGTCAATATAAGATCTCACTCTCAAATGAATCGCATATGTATTGTTTTCATTCGAACGAATATTTTGATAAACATCACGAATTAAGGCTTATTCAAACCATATAACAGTTTACACAGTCATGATATGAAACTGATTTTCATCCAAAAGAAAACCCGCGCTATTAATCTTATATGAGTATTTTAACTTTTTATTTAAATCTTGTTTTCTGTAACAGAAACGTCATCGATTCGATTACCTTTCGTAAAAGATATTTGTTTTGTCACACTACCCGAGTTAGCGCTTCTGAGTATAAGAATGAGCTGGAAATGTATAGCCAAATACAGGGCATACACAAACAGGCATTCATTTGGTGAATGTTGTGCTTTTTAATGATTTCTTGTGCAGAATCGACTTAAGTAGATGTAGGATTAAAATATTAAAGCTTTACTCTGTCTAAATCTATGACAATATCTTTTAAATTTATATCGTATATTCATAGTAATTCATATTAATAAAACAAGTCTAAGCACTACTAACATACATCAGCATACAGATAATAAATTATGCCAGGTTAAATGTCTCTTTTACGTTCGGTCTCAAAAAAGAAAATCAGGTTTCTGCTTTTAATACTAGTTTTATTTCAACGCATGATTTTGTAAAACACAAAAGCAGTGTTCGTGCAAACTTTACACACTTTTGTTTTTCGACGTATAACAATTTACAATGAGACGTGCCCATATAACGATCTCCCACGAGATGAGACACACATATCAATTAACTTGAGAACGTGCACGACAACAAGCCTAAAGCACTTGCATACCTTCTCATTGATCAGGTATTATAAAAGGAACATATTCTGACATGTGATTTGGTTTAAACAGTATTTATTAATATGTTGTTATTATATCAGCATATTACAAGTATACAGGGAAAATGATTGAAGATTGACAAGTGATTTGTAATTATACCATTCCAAACCTGACCTAGTAGGTTGATTCGGTTTTATTACTACATGTTTTTTGATATTAGTTGATGGGTTATTTAGTCCTCATCGGTCGTCATTGTTTTTGAAAATTACATAAAGCATACATGTTAAGAATGCACATGTAGGCATTCTCACTCATTCTTAATTAGAAATATTTTTTTAAAGCAAGTAGTAACACTTGTAAGTGGAAATATCAGCTTTATTTTTTAACAACCCGATGTGTAATAATTGTGTTGTAGCTCCTCAGTGTATTTTGCGTGGTGTTTTTTTAATGGCTTTTGATCGTGTTGATGTAATTTACGTACAATTTAATTTAAAATGCACAAATTGAAGCATGTACTTTTCGCACTTGTAGAAATTAGTTAGATTTGGTAAGACACCCTTTTCCCTTAATATTTAGATAGGGATTTCGGTAGCATGTTTTCTTGCCAAATGTATCATTATGTGTTCAAATCTGGTCTGATTCTTTTCTCCCCCCCCCCCCCCAAGATCATAAGTATCTTCCATGGCCATGTGTGTAAGATAGGTTCACCCCAACCCGAGCGAAGCTAGTTTTGAGAAAATGAGGTTTAATTTTTAATTATCCTAATTAATTAGCATTTAAAATGTTACCACAAGACAAGGTTTCCATGATGTTGTACAGACGACGGTCCTCAACAGGGGAGGTAATTGACAATAGACAATTAAAAAGGTGTTCCATACGGGTAGTTGTTTTATCTT